>NC_136915.1:117044326-117644326 GCF_949752795.1 Hyperoodon ampullatus | reverse complement strand
AGAAGAAATGCCCCATATAAGTGATTTAAACTACCATGGGGGCGTGACTTTCTCTCTCTCTGAGTCCGCCTGTGTGTCTATCCAGAAGTACTGTACTCTTTTTTTTCTCCTAATAAACATTTTACTTGTTTCACTACTTTTTGTCTTTGTGGGAATTCTCTTCTGCAAAGCCGAAGAGCCAGGGCCTTGTCTATGATCACTGGTCTAGCAGCTAGGATTTGGTGCTTTCACGGCTGTGACACAACCTCAACCTCTGGCCAGGAACCAAAACCCTGCTTTAAGCCACTGCAGGCCAAGGGCACCTGAGATCACTTTGGGGAGGGGAACAGAATATGCCACCCCAAATTATGCCTCTTTGGCAACTTAATTATTTTCATTTAGCTATTTTAAGAAATAGCAGAGGAGCTCTGAAAACTGAGTAGAAGTTACCCTTTCATAAGAGACATTTACCTGTATAAGGGAAATCTCCATGTGTAAGGGTGTCTCCTCTGTACCAGGAAGAGAAGGATGACTCTAAATTCTCTAGAAACTTATCTGTGGAGAAGGGAATGACTTAAATCTGCATCACAGATTTACTCTTGTTTACTGTGCTTTTCCTGGCAACTTCCCACAACTCTCCCCTGCTCCCAACATCTTTCTTTTGTCCTTAGCTGAAGAGGGTATTCAAGGCGGTGGCTTGGACCATTTTGGTGAGTTACTCAATTTTCATGGGTCTCTCCCATGTATCCCTGTTATTTATACTTTTGTTTGATTTTCTCCTGTTAATCTGTCTCATGTTAATTTAATTCTTAGACCAGCCAGAAGAACCTAGAAAAGTAGAGGAAGGTGTCTTCCTCCCTGACAACATGATGCCCTGTCACTCTGGAATACTTCAAAGTAAAATTCATGCAAACAAAGACCTCTTTCATAACCACAATGCAACGATCAAAATCAGGAAATACCGATGTATTACTATTATCTAATTTACCAATCCCATTCAAGTTTCACCGATTGTCCCAATCATGTCCTGTATAGGATTGACTGAAGGAAAAACACACAACATGAAAGTTGTGAATTAAGTTTTATTCAGGGACATTACTGGGGACTATAGCCTGGGAGACAGCCTCTCACTAGCTCTGAGAAACTGCTCTGAAGAGGTAGGGGAGGAGCCAGCTTAGGTATGATTTATTTATTTTTTTTGGCTAGGGAATAGTGCAGTCAAGCATACATCCTGGTAAAAATTACTGCTCATCACAAAGAACAGACACCTCAAGTTCATGGTTTTAGTGCTTTTCTATGTATGGGAAGGTGCAAGAATCTGGGGTCATTGAAATTCTTCCTGCAATGTGCATCTAACTATCTAAGGGCCTGCTTATCCAAAGCACAGAGAGCCTGGTCCTGTTTTTTTCCATCCTGATTTCCCCTCAGGGCTGACTGTCAGTGGGCATTGGCAGAGGGTTGCAACTTAACCCTTTGAATAGCTGGATGATGAGTGGCAGTCTTTGTTGTTTGTTTGTTTGTTTTTGTTAACAATAGCAAACCATTCCAGTCCAGGATCAGTGTTGCATTTGTTGTCTTGTCTCTTTAGTCTCCTTCAACATCTGGAGCATTTCCTATTCTTTTCAGTCTTTTTTAAACTTTCATAACCTTAACACTTGACGGTTACAGGCCAGAATATTTCTCAATTTGGGTTTACCTGGTATTTTCTAATGATTAGATTCAGGTTATAAACTTTTGGCAGAAGTATCTCAGAATTGAGACTGTATATTTCTCACTGCATTCCAACAAGACCACATTTTGATTTGTCCCATCACTTGATCATTTGGTTAAAGTGGTTTCATTTTGTTTTCTCCATTTAAAGTTACTCTTTTTCTCTTTTCAGTTCAGAAATACGTTGTGAGGAAATACTTCAAGACTATGTAAATTTACCTTTCCACATCAAACTTTCACTCACTAGTTTTAACATCCATCAATGTTTCTTAGTTGAATTATTACTGTGATAATTTATCAAATGGTGATTTTCTAATTCCATCATTCCTTCTAGTTTATTAATAACATTCCACTGTAAAGGAAAAAGTCGCTCTTCTCTTCATTAATTCATTCCTTTATTTATATCAGTATAGACTCATATATTATTTTTGGTTTCATTCTACTGTGTAGCACTTTCACTTGAATGAAAATGGTAATTGTCACCATCCATTTTTTTCCTAACCTCAAGGGGAATGTTTTCAATAATTTGTGATTAAGTATGATGTTTGCTCTGTGTGTGTGTGTGTGTGTGTGTGTGTGTGTTTAAATATCCTTGAATCTTCTTATGGCTAAAGAGAAAGTCCAGGCTTGCAAGCAGACGGTTCTAAGTATAACAGTCTCAGACCTATTATGCTAACATTTTTCTGTGCAAGCTTATATTCTTTTGGAGCTATCAACTATCTTGACAGGTAACATGTACTTTGATGGAAGGATAAGATCCTCTGCCCTGGCTTGTTGTTCTATTAGTGACTTTGAGAGGGGCGATGGGGTATATCCTAGAGTAGAGAGCTTCTAGTTCTGTAATATGGTCTCAACCATTTCCTGTTTACTTCATTCCACTCACCAGACGACCTTGTCTTTCATGAACCCCACCCACTTAATATCTCTATCCCAAGTACTTCTGTTTTCCAGAGGCTGTCTTCTATCGTGACTGATGTTATCATAGAGTGAGATAGAGGGGGAGGATGTGGAAGGGAATGCTTAGTGATTGACCAGACTACTGCACTTCTGGTTATCAACTCTGCACTCAGAGTCACCCTGCTGTGAGTCTGCAACTTAGGGCTGGTGCTATTACTGGGTTGGTGATGTGTTTTCTCACCAAGCCATTGTGAAGGGATGAGCAATAGTCCTCCCAGGGCAATGTGGGTGAGAGAATAAAAGGCCCAATTAGACAACTGCTTCCCATCACTCCCCCAGTCATGGGGCATGGCTTCCTTTTGCCTGAACCTTCTTCCCTTTCACATTGGGGCTCAGTCAACTCATCTTCCCAACCACTTCTTCCATTATATTTTGTACTGGGATCCAGCAACCTCCCTCTCACTTCAGTGGCTTCTCCAGAGTTTGGTTCAAGGGAAGGAAGCATGAATCCATGGTAGTTTGTTATATTCTGTAAGAACTGTCAATCTCTTAAGGAAGAACCTTAATAGAAGCCACAAGGTCTATATGAAGGAAAAGAAGTGTTATTGAAGTACAAGACATGAATAAATTGGAAAGACATGTCATATATATATTCCATTATATTATAAACTCTCAATCATTCCAGGGATGTCAATCATTAAATTAATCATGAAATTAATATGTAAATTTAATTTAATTTGAATAAAATTTCCAGCTTATTTTAATAAAAGGAGATAAATCTGAAATTGACCCTGAAGAATAAATATGTTACAAATGGCAAGAAATGTTTCAAAATGAAAAAAATAGTAAGGGGAACTGCTTTTTAAGTAGATTCCAGAGCTTACTATCTATAAAGCAGCATAATCAAATCAATATGGCATTTGAATAGGAATTGGACAATAGACCAGTGAAACACAAATAAAAACTCAGAGACAGATCCAGGTATATGCGGAGTAAAACAATTAATTTCAATGGAGGAAAGGATGGCTTAGACAATGGTTGGTATTGGGACAATTATCTATCCATTAGAACTAAAATAAAGTTAAATGTTAATTTTATACAACACAATCAATTAAAAATTTGGTGGGTTAACCTTTTAATTATAAACAACAAAACCCCCCAAAATTATTTAAAAATTTAGAAAAATATTTGTAAAATATCAAGGTCACAGAGCCTTTTCTGAACAACACAGTAAACAAATGCCTACATGAAAAACTTGCTACAGCAAAAGTCAATATAAATTACAACAAATAGCAAACAATAAACTGGGAGAATAGTCTCTTTCCTCTCTTACTGTGTGTGTGAGAGACAGACAGATGGACCGACAAAGGGATAATATCTTTAATATACTAAAAATACTAACAAATAGATACGAAAATTAATTCAATGGGCAGAGGGTACATGTGAAAGGACAGTCATAGCACATAAATTGCAGACGGCCAGTAAAAATCTGAAATGACACTCAATTTTACTTGTAATCCAAGAAATGCAATTTAAAGATGATAGTATGCCACTTTTTAAACGTTATTAGATTGGCCAGAAAAAGTCATTAATATCCAGTTATAACCAGGTTATGGAGATATAAGCAGTTTCACGCATTTGTGCCAGGAGTGTAAATTTGTAGAAGCTTATTGGAATTTAATTTGACAGTGTCTATTTAAATTTTGAAATGCTTATATTCTTTGACCCAGTAATTCTGCTTATAGAATCTATCCTACATCAGTAAAATCAAAGCTCTCAAGGAAATATGTAAAAATATATTCATTACAGCATTCTCACAGCAAACATTTGGAAAAACACAAGTGTTCATCAGTGCGGGAATTTTTGGATTTGTTGAATAATTATGCTACAACCATACTATAGAACATTGTGTAGCTATTAAAAAATAATGAGATATATCCACATGTACCATTCAGGAAAGCGGTTCAGGGGGAAAAAAACAAGTTTCAGACCAGCACGTGCAGCATATTTCCATTTCACAACACAAGACATTTTTATGTGTATGGATATACAGATGATAGGTACATAGGCAGATAGATAGATAGATCAAAGGTAGGCAGATATATTGGTAAAGATTATGTTCATGTTACAATAAATAAGCAGAGGTGGGAATTCTCTACTATTACTTTATTATAAAATTTTTAGTGTGTTGGGATTGTGTCAGTCAGAGTTCCATGTAGTAAAGAGAAACTATTCTAAATATTTTAAGTGGGGAATGATTTAATACAGGGAATTAAGTGTTTGCAATATCATAGGAAGAACTGAAAAAGTAGGTTCTTAGATGGATTTTGGGAATGGAATGACTCCTAGATCAATCAAAAAGTGACATACCAGGATCTCCTTTGAGGTCACCACTGGCACTCCAAGTTCAAGAACACAATCCCTCCCAACACCTGTTAGAATGTCTATCATCAAAAAGACAAGAGATAACAAATGTTGACAGGAACATGGAAATGTTGGCAAGAACATGCACAAGAACATTTGTACACTGCTGGTGGGAACGTAAATTGGTGCAGGCAATTGGAAAACAATATGCAGTTTCCTCAAAAAACTAAAAATAGAACCATCATATGATCCAGCAATTCCACTTCTGGTTATATATCCAAAGGAGATAAATTATAAATATAAATATAAATAAATAAATAAATAGTGAAATATTATGCAGCCATAAAAAGAAGGGAATCCTGCCATTTGTAACAACATGGATGGACCTCTATACTAAGTGAAATAAATCAGACAGAGAAAGGTATAATTTCACTTATATGTGGAGTCTAAAAACCCCCCAAACTCATAGAAACAGAACAGATTGGTGATTGTCAGAAGTGGGGATTTGAGGGAAATAGATGAAGGTAGTTAAAGAGTATAAGCTTCTAGTTATAAGATAATTAAGCTCTGGGGATCTAATGTACAGCATGGTAACTATACTTAAGAATACTGCATTGTATATTTGAAAGTTGCCCGGAGAGTAGACCTTAAAAGTTCTCATCATTAGAAAATAAAATTATAACTATGTGAGGTGATAGATATTAATGAAACATTGTGAAATCATTTCTCAGTATATACATATATCAAATCATTATGTTGAGCACCTTAGACCAATACAACATTATATGTCAAATATAACTCAATAAAATTGGCAAACCAACTATGAAGCAAAAACCAAACAAACCCCCCACAATGCCATAGTTACTATCCCAGGGTCAGAGAGTTAGAATCAAGATATAGTAACAGCTGTTTCTCAATGCCCAGATTGCTGAATAATGGGCACTGGAACACGGTCCCCAAGGAAATCTCATGTCTCCATGATTTTGTTAGACAGCAAAAACTACCTGAAAGAGGGGAGCAAAAAGGTTTCCTTCTGAGTCCCATCTTCAAATTTCATGTAAGTTCACTGAATTGGCAGAACCTTATTCACATCCAGAATCTGAGCTGCAAGGGAGCCTGGGAAATGTAGTGTGTACCTTATCATCATTCCAAAGAGAGACTGACTGGAGAAATGCACAGGATCCACCAAGGGGATTATGAATAAAGCTTACTTTATTGTGTTTTAAAATATTTTGATATGAACATATGCCCACAATGCATCTTAATTTAAAAGAATGAATATTGATACCCATATTTTCCCATTTTTTAATAAGGAAAGCAAACACATCCACACATATGTGTGTGTAGGCTTAGCAAAATACAACAAGGATTCAAACTAAGGTGTTCAAAGTGGTTTTCTTGGAGGGGAAGAGATTACAGGTAGTTGAAAAAATCATTGGCATTTTCTGGAATAAATATATCCTGTTTTCTAAAAATTAATAATCTTTATTTTTTAAAGCAGCTTTAGATTTGTAGCAAAACTGAGCCAAAGGTACAGAGTTTCCATTTATTCCATGCCCCACACATGAGCAACCTCCTCCACTATTAATATCCTGAATCAGAGTGGTACATTTGTTATAAGTGATGAACCTACATTGACACATCATTATCACTCAAAGTCTGTAGTTTACATTAAAGTTCACTCTTGGTGTACATTCTACGGCTTTGGATAATTGTATAATGATATGCATCCATCATTATAGTATCATACAGAATAGTTTCATTGCCTTAAAGATCCTCTGTGCTCTGCTTACTCATCCCTCCCTCCAAACTCCAGTCTCTGGCAACCACTGATCTTTTTACTGTCTTCATAGTTTTCCCTTTTCCAGAATGTCATACAGTTGGAATCATCCAATATGTAGCCTTTGCATACTGGCATCTTTTACTTCATAATATGCATTTAAGTTTTATCTTGCTTTTAAAAAAGTGAAATAAACATTAAATATGAACTAAACAGAGAAGATGACAGAACTACCCCTTGTCATAATGAATGAACTGTCACTAAACAGCAGCATCCAAATTAAAAGCTTTAGGATGTTCTTGGAAACATATTCAAATGCAGGATTTATTATGTTTAAATGTGAATGAAAGAAATAAAGAAAAAAAAAAGAAAAAACTGTGAATGAGCATAAAACATTTTTTTCTTATATGATAAAATTTGTTCCCTCTTAACTTTTGGAGGTTTCATTCAAAATCTTAGGAAGAATATTCACATGTATTCACCTCCCCAAATATAATTTTTTTCCTGTAAAAATTTGAAATAATTTATATAGTTTTGATTTCAAAATTATTTAACTAAAAGTAACATTTAATTTAGGTTTGGCTATATTTTTTGCACAGTCATTTGTGGTACTTGGGAAATTTTTGGAAGGGAAAAATTATCCCTCCACATAATTAACTTAAATTTTTAAAATATATTAAATTTTCAATTTTTAATAAAAGTCATATTCTAAGGGAAATTTATTATGAAGAGGGAAATAGTTTTGAAAGTATATTTTTTCCTACCAGCCATATAGATTCATACTAAATTCTTTTTTTCTCCAAGGTTTTATTTTATTTATTTTTTTATTCAGCAGGTTCTTATTAGTTATCCATTTTAAACACATTAGTGTATATATGTCAATCCCAATCTCCCAATTCAATTTGGAGAAGATGTTGGTGAGAGTTTACAAATTGAAGATTGATTTATTACTTAACTGTACAGAAAAAAGATGTCCTCTGAATGGATAAGTATCTAGACAGGGTGAACTGATTAAATTCTTATCTTAATCATTGATAGAGGGGCCACAAATTTGACTTATTTAGCAATTTGTAAGAGCCTGAATACTCTTAATAAATAAGTATAAGGCAAAACTATTAAGGTTTTTATGGCATATAACAAACATACTGAAATGAAGATGATCTTTGAGATTGATTGAAGAAAGTTGAATGTGGAGTCTGAATCATTTGAAATTCTTTATTCACGTGTATGTGATGAAAATTACAACTTTGGTGGTAAAACAAGGAGCAGCATCATTACCATCTTTCTTTGTTGGAGACAAATTCCTTTGGCAAGTATTTTCCCAAAACGGTAAAATAAACTGTCCAGTGGACCAGCAGGTGTTTTAACTGAACAAATGACAAAAGCTACTTGATTTCTCAGTAAGAAAATATGCTGATCAAAATTTCCACCAATTACAAGTTGTACATGTTGGCACATTATTGGCAGATTTCTGATATCTCATCTGGGTGATCACTCTGACATAATAATCAAACATTAAAACAAACAAACAAACAGCCTCTTTCCTCACAAAACCACCACCACCAAAAGCTGATTCTATTTGTATCTATATGAGTGAGTCCAGACTCTTGAAATATTATGATACCCAGACAGAGAAGAGCAATCGCCTGGTTGCTGAATTTGATTTATCAAGTGCCAGTTCAGTTCAATTCAGTCCAGATATTAAAAGTGACATGCTTAGTATATCAACTTCTTACCTGCAGGGCAGTAAGACAGGTGGGACATGGTTGGGTTGTTTAATGTGATTTTGAGTAATTTTAAACCTAAAATGAATATAAAAAATAATAGAAATTAGGGTGCAAAATATGCACTCATTTTACAAGAAAACAAAACTGGTATGGCATTTCATGTTTACAGCAGGCTTGCTTCATGATACAATCCAGGGTCTCCTGAGGGATGTTTACTTTTATCTATTTTAAGGCTTGTGTGCATGTGTGTGCATGTACTAGCAAAGTGCTCTGGGTTAGGTGTTCTGAAGTCAAAGCTGAGAAAACTAGTCTGAGGCAAGTCCACAGTCAAGGCGCAAGGGACATATAAGAAGTAAGATTAATGGCCAAAAGAAGGGAAATAGAATAACATGCTAGGATGGAGAAGCGGCCCACAGGAGCTGACAGTGTAAGGAAAATATCCTCCCCTATTGCCCTCACCCTATGCTTATTTCTTGTCCTAAGGTTGGGCTATTATTATGTTGGGAGTTTGGGCCCATAGATAAGGATCACAAAAGTAGGATCTTGATTCTCTCACAAGATGTCTAGATATTTCCAGTGTTGATTATTATGGGAAGAGGATATCTTAATTCACAGGAAGATGAAGGTGGAGCTTAGCAGGAAGGAGAGGGAACTCATTCCTGTGTTAGGCCCTTGCTCATAGGGCCTAGACTTGGGGGAGGATACAAAAGTGTCAGGGTATTCCTCGGCTCTTGCCTCAGGGCATCTCTTGAGTTAGGAGATCTTTCTGGGTTCCTAGACCCAATTCCAGTGTGTGTGTGTGTGTGTCGGGGGTATAGTGGGTGGTTCCCACACCAACAAGCAATGCTCTGGACTCCAGCTGGGTGTCCCTCATCCCAATTCTGCTCAAGTCTGAAGTTTATCTACCTGGAGATAGCAAAAGATACTACAGGTTAGGGGAACAGTCCTACAAGACTTCCCCACTCCCTTCAGATGCCAAACACAGGCTATTACCTGTGTTTCTGACCAATTGGCTATAAATCAGAGGTTCCCATGTCCACCTCCTTGAATTTGATTAATTTGTTAGAGTGGCTGACAGAACTCAAAGAAACATTTTATTGTTTTGTTTTGTTTTTGTTTTTGTGGTACGCGGGCCTCTCACTGCTGTGGCTTCTCCCGTTGCGGAGCACAGGCTCCAGACGCGCAGGCTCAGCAGCCATGGCTCACGGGCCCAGCCGCTCTGCGGCATGTGGGATCTTCCCAGACCGGGGCACGAACCCGTGTCCCCTGCATCGGCAGGCGGACTCTCAACCACTGCACCACCAGGGAAGCCCCTCAAAGAAACATTTTAATTACCAGTTCACTGGTAAAAGGATATAACTCAGGAACAGCCAGTTGAAAGAGATGCACAGGGAAGGGTATGCGGAAGGGGCATTGAGCACCAGGCATGACACTATCCCCAATCTCCACGTGCTCACCAGCCCAGAAGCTCTCTAAACCCAATCCTTTTGGGTTTTTATGGAGGCTTCATTACATAGGCATGATTGACTAAATCATTGGCCATTGGTGAGTGAACTGAAGCCCAAGCCCCTTTCCCCTCCCCTGCTCAGGGTGTGGGACTGGAAGTTACAACCCTCCAATGACACCCTTGGCTCCACTGGCAACCAGCCCTCATCACTGGGTGGGGTCCAAAAGTCACCTCATTAACATAAAAAAAGAACATTTACTGTTCTTGTCAGGAAATTCCAATGGTCTTAGGAGCTCTGTTCCAGAAACAGGATGAAACCAAATATATACTTATTATAAATCACAGTATCACAGGAGAGAAGTAGGCTGAGGCCATCCAAGCAGCATAAGCCAGGGCCTTAGGCTCTGAGAATTGTCATATCAGGAAACATATCTAAGAAATATAACAGTATGGGCTTTGTTGTGCTATGGAGAATTGGGGGAAGGATTTATGTCCATTTTGAGGGGTTCGCTCAAAAGGGGGAGAGAGGAACCTCTGAGACCATTAGGCAGTGATGACAGAGAGCCTCTCGGGAATGTGAATTTCAGGGAACCAGAGGTGGAGGTACCAAATACAGTGTCCTTTCGTATAAATCTTATTTTTGTTTGTTCTTGTTTTTGTAGTCTTTTACTCTAAGGGATTTGAAGAGATGAGAAGCATGATAGACTGACAGAACAACGTAAAGTGTCACAGCAGAAGTATTAGAAAGAAGCAACCAAAGAATGGAAAGTCGTTTTTTGGAGGCTTTGGGAAATTATTTATTTCTTATTTGAACATTTCTTCCTCTTTTCTCAGGCAAAAACTAGTCATTTAATGTCTCTTGAGCTAGAGGACTAATATAGTGAATGGCACATAGTGAAACAAGATATATGTTGAATACATGAATGATTGAATAAATGAATGAATGAAGATGATGTAGCCTCAGTTTTTGTAGCTCACAGATGACAAAAACATACAAAAACAACTATATTCCGATGAGATATGTATTGTAACAAATTAATAAAGAATGAACTACAGGAGTTAAGAACTAATAGAGTGATTTATTTTTCCTTTGAAATGAGGGAGAGGAAGATTGTGGATGGAATGAGGGTCAAGAAACTATTCAAGGGTCGTGAGATTTTGAATGGAATTTGAGGACAAACACATTTTTTCCTGGAGGGGAGTATTTGAGAAAAAGTTATAATGAGCAGGACATGACTTCTTAAAATAAATGAGTCAATATTTTGTGATCAATTTATAGTGAAAGTTTTGAGGTTCTGAGATGTAATTTTTAGATCACTTCGCTTTGTCCAGTTGTGTATAGAGGACAAGAGAAAGGCCCATTTGACAGCTTTAGAATTTTCCACAGGAATGTTAGATGATAGAAAACCACACACACTCTGCAAATCTTAAGTAAAGCTTTATGTAAATCTTAGGGGATCCTGGTTGTCAGAGAAGACATCTTGCTTTTGTGTCTATGGTTTAGAAATAGGCAGGGATAGATGGCTGGGACTAGGGAAATAAAAATAAGTGGTCTACTATAAAATTAGAGTGAGTTATAGCTTTCTTATATAGCAGAGACTGTAAAATGGGATTAGGACATGTCTAATGAAATAGAGGAAGAACCAGGAGGAATTAATTTGCCTAAGGACTTTTGGTCCTACAGAGAAGAGATGGTATTTGTTTGGGACATTTGGGGAAAAACTGGAGATGGGAGGATAGATTAAGGTGTGTATCTTAGATTCATTTCCTTGTTGGGCCCCATTGATCCATTCTTGAGCATTTTGGAGATTTGGGGTGATTGGTAGAAACCAAATAAGCTGTAGTTTTGAAAGACTCAGACACATAGAGAGGACAATGAAAGCAGATTTGATTCTCTATTGAGCTGGGGAGATATCAATTCCCCCTACTTCATGGGGAAAGGTAGCAAAACTTTGCTGCCTTGAGGACTGAAGAGAGAGCATCCAGACTTGGCACCTGGTGAGGGCAGCCTTGGAAGCCCTTGCATCCCTGGAATAAATATAGGGATTCTCACAGAGGACAGTGTTTGCAGCGAGAAGGAGAGAGGTTTTGTTAGCTTCAGAAAAGTGAAAGACAGTAAAAGTCCAAGAGGGGACTAAACTCCTATGAGCACCACTAGGACCCTCAGAAATAACTGAGTGTATCTGGGGCTAGGGAAAGGGTCATGAAGGGCTTTCAGTTAATGTGATTCAATTCTCTTTCCCAGATTGATGAGGTCTGGGAAAGGTCAGATGTTTCAGAAAAATCAATAGAGAACAAGTACTGCCAGGCTTTATTTTGAGCAGGTGCATAAGCACATACTGAGACTTGATAATCAAGTCATCAGAACAAAGAAGTAGATCAAATTGTATGGGGTTTTGGAATATCAGGGGACTCAAGAAAGAGCATCTAGATGTGACCAGAACAGACACTAGTTCATTGTCTTTCAGGGATTAAGGGTTCTCTTATTCTTCAGTGAGGTGAAACAGAAGAGGTAAATCATTACCCATGGTCTAACCTGAAAGGCCAAGTAGTTATAACCAATAAACTTATTGTTCTCATTACAGAATGAAAGTTGTCACTCTCAATGAATCTGTCTGCTATTTTTCTGAAGATTTTTGATGAAGATCTTTCAGGTATTCTTGTATTGAGAGAGCTTGACAGAATGGATTCAGATTTTTAGGTTAAAATAATGGTGTCCAGAGAGAATAAAACCAGGTAATAAACACCATGTATAGAACTTTGTCACTGTGAGGCTTATTTCTCTCTGGGTATGCCACTGTTAGTTTGAATGACTGCTTATTTTTTCATCCATCACATGTATGTAGTATAAATCATCAAGCTATTCATTTATGTAGGGAATATAAATCTTATTCAATAAACTCAGGTGAGTAAGAAATGCCACATCTCTATTTGCTTTATATAAAGTTAAATAAGTCTCTGGGGGCTTCCCTGGTGGCGCAGTGGTTAAGAATCCACCTGCCAATGCAGGGGACATGGGTTCAAGCCCTGGGCCGGGAAGATCCCACATGCAGAGGAACAACTAAGCCCGTGCGCCACAACTACTTAGCCTGCGTTCTAAAGCCCGTGGGCCTAGAGCCCGTGCTCTGCAACAAGAGAAGCCACCGCAATGAGAAGCCTGCACACCATAACGAAGAGTAGCCCCCACGTGCAGCAACAAAGACCCAACTCAACCAAAAAAAAAAAAAAGTCTCTGGGCTTATGTCCCATAGAGTTATTGAACATTCTAACTTAGTCATTATTGGGGTTCCCTTTCCAATGACTCAAGGTCAGCTAAAGGTTCCAAGAGTCTAACATTAACACTCAAATGTCAGGAAGGTCCACTGAATACTGCAGAGATGCCTATTGTTCAAGCTTGCCTGGATGCCCAAAGTCTGCAGCTCTGCTACTTCTGACAAATAGATCACAGGCACCTTGGTCTAGGTTGGGAGTCCTAAGGATCTAGATGTACACATTGCATCCATCCTCTCAAAGACGCTGCTCCCTCCCCAGAGGGCTGGCAGATAGTGGAGCCAGGATCCCTGATACACACAAGACCTGCCAGTTTCTACCCTTCTCCTAGCCTGGGGTTCTCTTCATTCTCCTTGATGCCTCCATGTGTCTACCTCTCTCAGCTCCCAGTAGAAGCTCTGCAACAGCTCAGGGTTTTGATGAACACATGTTCAATAGGAGACTATCTCCAGCAGTGTTGGTTGGTTGCTTGCTGTTATGAACCTTCTCCTGACATGAGGAAGCTTTATGCTACTTGCTTAGAATAGGATATATTCAGCAACAGCAATAGCAAATTACTACCTCAGAGGGTATCCCTGCATTATTTATTCAATAGTGATCTACCCCTAACTATGTGACAGACTCTGGACTAGGCACTGAGAACATAATAGTGCTCATGACAGAACCTTATCACCATCTTCAAGGATGTTGTCATAGTGGACAACATGAACAAGCCAACAGCCAAAGACAACACAGCTGATAAATTTGGGAGAGTCACCTTATTGAGAGTTGGGAGGTGCAGAAATCATTCTTGGAGGATGTTTCATTTAAGTTGAAAATGGAAAAAGAGCAAGCATTAGCTGGTCAAATGAGGTTGTGAGTCAGAACGAAGAACATGTGCAAACATCGTGGTTAAGAGAGACACCAGTGGACTTCCCTGGTGGTGCAGTGGTTAAGAATCCACCTGCCAATGCAGGAGACAAGGGTTTGATCCCTGGCCCGGGAAGATCCCACATGCTGCAGAGCAGCTAAGCCCGTGCTCCACAACTACAGAGCCTGTGCTCTAGAGCCCGTGAACCACAACTACTGAGCCCATGTGCCACAACTACTGAAGCCTGCGGGCCTAGAGCCCGTGCTCCACAACAAGAGAATCCACCACAATGAGAAGCGCACGCAATGCAAAGAAGAGTAGACCCTGCTCACCGCAACTAGAAAAAGCCCATGCACAGCAACAAAGACCCAGTGCAGCCCAAATAAATAAATAAATAAATAAGTGTTCCTTTAAAAATAAAAAAGAGAGAGATACCAGCATGTTTTAAGAACTGAGAGACCAACGGGCCTTGGATGCTGGGGTTCAAGGCAGGGTGTGGAGAGAAATGAAGCTAGAGGATTAAAGAGAGCTCTGATTGGTGAGGAGCTTGTAATGCATGCTAAGCTTCTTAGAGTTAAGGGGGTTGGCTCACTTAACACCCATCTCAAGCTCATTTTTTCTTGCCTTATTTTTCTGTTATGACTGGAAAATTAAAATACAGGGAGCTAATAATATGTTTTAATTCTCATTTTATTTATTTATTTATTTATTTTTACATCTTTATTGGAGTATAATTTCTTAACAATGGTGTGTTAGTTTCTGCTTTATAACAAATTTAATCAGTTATACATATACATATGTTCCCATATCCCCTCCCTCTTGCGTCTCCCTCCCACCCTCCCTATCCCACCCCTCCAGGCGGTCACAAAGCACCGAGCTGATCTCCCTGTGCTATGCGGCTGCTTCCCACTAGCTATCTACCTTACGTTTGGTAGTGTATATATGTCCAAGCCTCTCTTTCGCTTTGTCACAGCTTACCCTTCCCCCTCCCCATATCCTCAAGTCCATTCTCTAGTAGGTCTGTGTCTTTATTCCTGTCTTACCCCTATGTTCTTCATGACTTTTTTTTTCTTAAATTCCATAAATATGTTTTAATTGAGAGAGTTGATGTTGTTGTTTTAGAATGATTGTTCCAGCTCCTTTGTGAAGACTGCTTTGGAGGGGGATGAGAATAGCTGTGAGGACAATAAGAGGGTTGTTGGAAATCCAGGTGGGAGTTGATGGCAACTGGTGTAGGTCAAAGGCAGTCATGTTGGAGAGACCCAGATAGATCTGAGTAGTGCTTAAGGGGGAATGTTAACTGGAGGTTAGAAACACAAAGCAATTGAGAGGTTTCTGGTTTGAATCAGTGAGCAGAATGAATATTTGGTCTATTTCTATGTGTTTACCTCTCTAAATAATACTGGTGTTAAGAAAAACATTTTCATATTTTGAATAATTTCCTTAAACTGGTAGAAAGAATGATTTTTTCCCAAGTTTTCAAGCATGACTATAGAGACTTGAAGCTGCAGGAATGCCTGAAATCTCTAATAAATTGCTTGTCATTTTCCCAACTTGGGAATGATCCTGTTCCCTTTGCCCCAAAACAAGGCCTTCAGAGGTAGTTTTGGAAAATGTTTCACACATTAGCTAATATCTGGAGTTGAGGTTGTCTAAGACATCTAGGTCCTAAGAACTCAGCCACTAACATCCTCACCGTTCAGAACAACAACAGGAAGAGTGAAGCTGGCAAAGCTCTCAGCTTCCTAGTCCTCATCAGCCCCCTGGGCCGCTGCCCAGCAGTCTGTTTGCAGCCCCAGCCTATGCCTGAGCTCTGGTCTACTGGGCTGTGACTTTGAAAAGCTTTGTGTGGGCTCGGGAGAGGGTGAATGGAGCTGAGAATACACAGAATTGTGGAGAAGAGGCAGAGTAAATCTCTAGTTTCCAATATTTTCCTTGATAAATATAATAATATATATATATATAATATAATTCAACTTTTTTTTGATAATTCAATTTCTTATTTATTCCTTTTTTTTTACTTCCACAGACATAAGCACAAAAGGCTTTTGTGTTTTCCAGAGACAGAGAGAGAGAGAGAGAGAGAGAAATCCTATGTAACCAGATAAGCACAGATAAAGAAACCAATGGTCTTCATCAGTTAATCCAGGTCTACGCTGCCTGCATGGGGGTGCAGCCTCTTTTTGTGATGCCTGGGCCCAAGCTAATAAGACCCCCTCATAAGGGAAAGACTGATGCCTATGGCACTCATTGAGTAGAGTGGCAGCCTTCTTCTGGGTCTCCAGGCCATTCTTGCTTTGCTGCACATCTGGGAGTTAAGAGTAGCTTCGGGAATTGTTGAGCTCTGGGTGGATGGGAAGCCCACGCTGAGGAGGAGTCTGGAGAAGGGGCACTTTATGGGGACAGAGGCAAGCATCATTCTGTGGCAGAAGCAGATCTCTTTTTGGGGGGAAGAGTGGTCTTTGATAAGAACCAGTCCTTGGTGGGAGACACTGGAGATGTGAACATGTGGGAATTTGTGATGTCACCAGAAGAGATTAACAATGTTTATCATTGTTAAGGCCCACCACTGAAGGTGGACCTTCAGCCCTGATGTCCTGGGTTGGGGGTGGGGGACGTGCCAATGTATGGGGTTCACGGTGGAGTGTTCACCAAGCCCCAGCTGCCATCCTCGGGCTGTGATCCTGTCCGACAGCAACAGTCCTGAGCAAGCCCACTGGAGATGACACCTCACCAGCATCGTGTCTCAGACTCTGAGGAATTTTCACCTTTATACCCTGGAGTGCTGCAGAGTGGACACTGGACTTCCCCTCTCTGCTCTTCATTAACATCAATGAATGAACATTTCTTCTTAAGTGAAAAGCAATCTATATGTTGTGCTTTTCTCAGAAGGAATGAAAATTATGGAATTTATGTTTTACATTGAAAATGACTTTAGACATAATCCAGCATCCTTATTGTATTGGTTTTCTATCACTGCTGTAACAAATTATCACAAATCTATTGGTTTTACACAGCACCAACACAAATTTAATATTTTACAGCTCTGGAAGTCAGAAGTCTAAAATGGGTGTGTCCACAGGGCTGTGTTCTTTCTAGAGATTCTAGGGGTGAATTGATTTCCTTGCCTTTTCTAGCACCTAGAGGCTGCCTACATTCCTTGGCTTGTGGCTCCTTCCTCCATCTCCAAAGGTGATGGCATAGCATTTTCTTTTCTCTCTGACCTCCTGCCTTCCTCTTAGAAGGACCCTTGTCATTATATCGAGCCCACCTGGATACCAGCATAATCTATCCTTCTCAATATCCTTATCTGTAAAGGTAACATATTCACAGGTTTCAGGGATTAGGACATACATAGACAGGCTATTCAGCCTATCACATTCATTTACAGAAGATACAACGGAGACCCTAAAGAAGAGGAATTAAAAAAACTCACAGGGCTCATCTGGACTGCTGCTAGTCCATGTGGTATTTCTGTGTGAATGGAGGATTAACTTTATGCTGGGTGAACAGCTTGGTGAGTGGAGTGTGGGGAGATAACAGCCCCCACTCCCTCCCTCAGCTAGACATCCATGTGTAGTGAACAGCCTGCACACCATACACAGTGGCCCTGGGGCTGGTGAGTTTCTATAGTGGAAACAGAATGCTGGTCTTACAATATCCTACGCCAGTTCCCCTCTGCTCTTCACCCTTTCATAGCTGTCACTCTCTGAGTCCAGGGCTGATCTCAAAAAAACTGGCTTAGGGAATTTAATACTGTATGATGTACTGTATTCCTACAGTGGTCAGTCCATACTGCCTTTCAACCCTGCCTCTGAGTGAGACAGGCTGGGACCTGGGACGTGGGACCCTTTGCTGCTGTGCTTGTACATGGACAAACATCTCCTCAAGCAACGAAATACAAAGAAACTATAAGGGACTAAAAATAACTGCATGCATGTGCAGTCGGGGCAAATTATGAACAACAAGACACAAAAATGCAACTGCTACTTCCGAGGAGCCAGGAGCAAAAGCAGGGTACTGTGCATGCACATAGCCCCTTGCACACAGCACCACCAAGGGGGTGAGGAGACCTCCTAAGCCACGCCTCTGGCCCAATCCCTAGACCCACCCCTACCCTCACCCCGTATAAGGAACCAGCTCCCCCCCTACTCAGGGAGCCAGCAAGGAAACCTGTTACTTGTTTTCGCTCCCTCGTGCTACAGCACAAGTCCCAATCAAGCCTTGCCGGAATTCCCTGTCTGTCCTCTGATCAATTTCTATTGATTAAACAGGCCAAGAACCCTGGTCGGTAACATGAGTACTGTCCATTCAGCTTATATATGCCAGACATTATTTATCAATAATATTTCAATAATCCTCTTCCTGTTCCATCTCACAGTGTCCATAAACACGTACATCCAAGTCAGTGCTCCTATCTTTCATCTGTGGACTGCTTGCATCTTGCTTTATAGCACTGAGAGTTTTAACCTCATCTAAAAGGGCAAGACATTTTGGCTCTGAATTTTTTAAATCCTCTGTGGTGATGTTACCTTTCTATACCATTATTACAAAGGGGCTTTAATCATCCTTGACTGAAATGAGAATTCTCCTAAACCAGCACTGTCCAGTAGAACTTTCTCCAGTGATGGGAATATTCTAATTTGTGCTGTCCAATATGGTAGCGACTAGACATATGTAGTTACTGAGTCCCTGAAATGTGGCTAGTGTGACTGAGGAATTGCGTTCCACATTTTATCTAATTTTAATTGATTTAAATTTAAATAGCCACATGTGGCTTGTGGCTACTGTATTGGATAGCACTGATCTAGACTCTTTCCTTGAGTTAAAGGGGAAAAAAGTGTAGGGTGTAGGAAAGGATATTATTAATCATAAAAATTTATAATTAGGACAACAAAGGAAGATGAGGTCTCCACTTGAATAAAAAGAGAAGAAAACCTGGGAAGGTTTAAATATTGTCTTCCATCAAGCCAGGGACATAATTTTCTCTTGTTTCTACCAGAGGGCAAATAAGTTGTTATCAAATAGTTTAATGTATTCTGGGGCAAATGTTTAGAAGTGTCTGTTTATGTTGTTATTCCTTCTTTTGTGTTCAATATTTTTCCGAGAACTTATTTTCTCCTTTATCTTTCTCTCTTTCTTCTGAATAGAGGTGAGTTTATCCACACTTGCTATTTAGTTAAAAGAAAAAAAGTAAGCCCAGAATATCTTTTACTTTTTTTTCAGAACATCTTTTGATTCTGTTCCTGTGCATCAATAGAAAGGCTTCAGTAGTATTCTTTCTGTTAGGATGTTGAGTTCAGTGGACTAAAGGCACTTCAGGAGCACCAGCTTATAGTGGCATTTTATGTATTGTCCATTCAAAATTGTGCCCAGGATGGTATAGAGGCCTTATGCTTGAAGAAAGAGAAAATACAGCATTGGGAGAATGTTTGGGATTAGGATTCAGGTCTAGGGTGTTCATCAATAATAAGCCTGTAGGGCTTCCCTGGTGGCACAGTGGTTAAGAATCCACCTGCCATTGCAGGGGACATGGGTTCAAGCCCTGGTCCGGGAAAATCCCACATGCCACGGAGCAACTAAGCTCATAAACCACAACTACTGAGCCTGCGCTCTGGAGCCCGTGAGCCACAACTACTGAGCCCATGTGCTTCAACTACTGAAGCCCACGCCCCTAGAGCCCATGCTCCGCAACAAGAGAAGACACTTCAATGAGAAGTCTGCACACCAAAAAGAAGAGTAGCCCCAACTTGCCGCAAGTGGAGAAAGCCTGCGCGCAGCAACGAAGACCAAACACAGCCAAAAATAAATAAATAAAAATGAATAAATTTATTAAAAAAATAATAAGCCTGTATTTTCTCTGACAGAAGGTTAAGTGTGGCTTTTGCTGAGAGGTAAAGAGTGTGTGCTGCGGCTTCACTTGAAAGGATGCAGGAGGTCAATGTCTGGAGGAGGTCCTAGGACTGAGGAAGGGGACCCAGGATGAGTCAACCAAAGAGAGACCTTGTAGGAGATAGAAAAACACTAGAAGCAGCCACTCTCCTAGTTTTTGCAGGAGGGAGTATAGAATTATACACATTTGGTGTCAAGGGCAGAATGACCTTCAATCAGTAGCACCCAGTAGGAGCTGAACTAGGGTCAAGCTGTAGGAAGCAACAGAAAAGTGAGAGAAAGAAAAGAGAATGGCAATAAAGAACAAAAAAAAAGGAAGAATGATGATGGTGAATATTAGTGTGGAAGATGCCTAGTGCCATTTCAGCTCTATCCACTATGAAAAACACAGGGGCACTTAAAGGAGGGCGAGAGAAAGGAAGCAGTTCCTAGAGGCATCAGTACAAGACATGAGGGGATACTGACAGTGGGTTGCTTTCGCTGACATTTGTAGTACAGAGGAGATAAGCAGCTGCCTACAGGAGATTACTGTGGTGGGAATCCCCACTGTAAATGTGTCCTGCACACCCAATACAAAAAAGGTTTTGTAAGTTACAGATGAGTAAAAGGATATGATGTGCCTACGAGGAAATACTAAGAATGAAAGCAATGCAAACTGGAATGCGTTTTGAATTTTTCAGGAAATCCTTCACTCTTTTATCCACTTCCCCACAGTACAGCACCTCCTTTGAGATCCAATAATCTACAGCGAGCTTCTCACTTTGCAGAGGAGCTTACCAAGGTTAAGGCAGGAGGATGGCTTTTCTAAAAGTCATTTGGTGAGTCAGATTCAGAAGTAGGGTCTAAATCCAGGTTTCATATCTTATTCAGTGTTTCTTTTCCTATCTTAACCCACTAACATTTTGGGAATTGAAGGAACAGCTTTATTTGTGAGTTGCTAGGAAATTTAGTAGAGTTTTCAAATGCTCCATTCTTTTTACTGAGATCCTTGAAGAAAATGGTTGAAAAACTAAACTAGAAAACTAAAGATTATTAGTTCAGTTTAAATGATCTCATAAGATACTTACTGGTCCTGTACACATTTCCCCCATCTATATGAAACCCTAATGTCCAAAACCTCACAAATATGTGAAGTAACACTACCTTCAAAATTTAATGGATATATATGCATTTTATCCAACTAATATATGCTCACAATTAAAAGATGAAATAGTTTTAAAGAAAATAGCTTTAAAGATGAAGAGTTTTAAAGAAAAGCAACAGTCTCTTGACTCACCATTCTACTCCCAGTCCCACTCCACACAGGCAATCACTTTGAAGTTTTCCAATTATTTATGTTTTTATGGAGGTAGCCTCCATTTATCTAAAAGTCTTATGTTGCTATTTCTTATTTTGTCAATTTAAGACATTATCTATAGACCATCTTTTTAAAAATTTTTTATTATGTATTTATTTTTTAAAACATCTTTATTAGAGTATAATACTTTACAATGGTGTGTTAGTTTCTGCTTTATAAAAAGGGAATCAGTTATACATATACATATATGCCCATATGTCTTCCCTCTTGCATCTCCCTCCTTCGCACCCTCCCTATCCCACCCCTCTAGGTGGTCACAAAGCACCGAGCTGATCTCCCCATGCTATGCTGCTGCTTCCCACTAGCTATCTCTTTTACATTTGGTAGAGTATATATGACCATGCCACTCTCTCACTTTGTCCCAGCTTACTCTTCCCTCTCCCCGTGTCCTCAAGTCCATTCTCTAGTAGGTCTCAGTCTTTATTCCTGACTTGCCCCTAGGTTCTTCATGACCATGGTTTTTTTTTTAGATTCCATATATATGTGTTAGCATACGGTATTTGTTTTTCTCTTACTTCACTCTGTATGACAGACTCTAGGTCCATCCACCTCACTACAAATAACTCAATTTCATTTCTTTTTATGGCTGAGTAATATTCCACTGTATATATGTGCCACATCTTCTTTATCCATTCACCTGTCGATGGACACTTAAGTTGTTTTCATGTCCTGGCTATTGTAAATAGAGCTGCAATGAACATTGTGGTACATGACTCTTTTAGAATTATGATTTTCTCAGGGTATATGCCCATTATGGGATTGCTGGGTCACATGGTATTTCTATTTATGGTTTTTTAAGGAACCTCCATACTGCTCTCGATAGTGGCTGTATCAATTTACATTTCCACCAACAGTGCAAGAGGGTTCCCTTTTCTCCACACCCTCTCCAGCATTTATTGTTTGTAGGCTTTTTGATGATGGCCATTCTGACTGGTGTGAGATGATATCTCATTGTAGTTTTGATTTGCATTTCTCTAATGATTAATGATGTAGAGCATTCTTTCATGTGTTTGTTGGCAATCTGTATATCTTCTTTGGAGAAATGTCTATTTAGGTCTTCTGCCCATTTTTGGATTGGGTTCTTTGCTTTTTTGATATTGAGCTGCATGAGCTGCTTGTAAATTCGGGAGATTAATCCTTTGTCAGTTGCTGCATTTGCAAATATTTTCTCCCATTTGGAGGGTTGTCTTTTCATCCTGTTTATGGTTTCCTTTGCTGTGCAAAAGCTTTTAAGTTTTATTAGGTCCCATTTGTTTATTTTTGTTTTTATTTGCATTTCTTTAGGAGGTGGGTCAAAAAGGATCTTGCTGTGATTTATGTCATAGAGTGTTCTGCCTATGTTTTCCTCTAAGAGTTTGATAGTGTCTGGCCTTACATTTAGGTCTTTAATCCATTTTGAGTTTATTTTGTGTATGGTGTTAGGGAGTGTTATAATTTCATTCTTTTACACGTAGCTGTCCAGTTTTCACAGCACCACTTATTGAAGAGGCTGTCTTTTCTCCATTGTATATTCTTGCCTCCTTTATCAAAGATAAGGTGACCATATATGTGTGGGCTTATCTCTGAGCTTTCTATCCTGTTCCATTGATCTATATTTCTGTTTTTGTGCCAGTACCATACTGTCTTGATTACTGTAGCTTTGTAGTATAGTCTGAAGTCTGGGAGCCTGATTACTCCAGCTCTGTTTTTCTTTCTCAAGATTGTTTTGGCTATTCGGAGTCTTTCGTGTTTCCATACAAATTGCGAAATGTTTTGTTCTAGTTCTGTGAAAAATGCCAGTGGTAGTTTGATAGGGATTGCACTGAATCTGTAGATTGCTTTGAGTAGTAGAGTCATTTTCACAATGTTGATTCTTCCAATCCAAGATCATGGTAATCTCTCCTTCTATTTGTATCATCTTTAATTTCTTTCATCAGTGTCTTATAAGTATCTGCATATAGGTCTTTAGTCTCCTTAGGTAGATTTATTCCTAGGTATTTAATTCTTTTTGTTGCAATGGTAAATGGGAGTGTTTTCTTAATTTCACTTTCAGATTTTTCAACATTAGTGTATAGGAATGCAACAGATTTCTGTGCATTAATTTTGTATCCTGCTACTTTACCAAATTCATTGATTAGCTCTAGTAGTTTTCTGGTAGCATCTTTAGGATCCTCTATGTATAGTATCATGTCATCTGCAAACAGTGACAGCTTTACTTCTTCTTTTCCAATTTGGATTCCTTTTATTTCTTTTTCTTCTCTGATTGCTGTGGCTAAAACTTCCAACACCATGTTGAATAATAGTGGTGAGAGTGGGCAACCTTGTCTTGTTCCTGATCTTAGTGGAAATGGTTTCAGTTATTCACCATTGAGGATGATGTTGGCTGTGGGTTTGTCATATATGGCCTTTATTATGTTGAGGTAAGTTCCCTCTATGCCTACATTCTGCAGGGTTTTTATCATAAATGGGTGTTGAATTTTGTTGAAAGCTTTCTCTGCATCTATTGAGAGGATCATATGGTTTTTCTCCTTCAATTTGTTTATATGGTTTATCACATTGATTGATTTGCATATACTGAAGAATCCTTGCATTCCTGGGATAAACCCCACTTGATCATGGTGTATGATCCTTTTAATGTGCTGTTGGATTCTGTTTGCTAGTATTTTGTTGGGGATTTTTGCATCTATGTTCATCAGTGATATTGCCCTGATTTTTTTTTCTTTCTTTGTGACATCTTTGTCTGGTTTTGGTATCAGGGTGATGGTGGCCTCATAGAATGAGCTTGGGAGTGTTCCTTCCTCTGCTATATTTTGGAAGAGTTTGAGAAGGATAGGTGTTAGGTCTTCTGTAAATGTTTGCTAGCATTTGCCTGTGAAGCCATCTGATCCTGGGCTTTAGTTTGTGGGAAGATTTTTAATCACAGTTTCAATTTCAGTGCTTGTGATTGTTCTGTTCATATTTTCTTTCTCTTCCTGATTCAGTCTCGGAAGGTTGTGCATTTCTAAGGTTTTGTCCATTTCTTCCAGGTTGTCCATTTTATTGGCACATAGTTGCTTGTAGTAATCTCTCATGATCCTCTGTATTTCTGTGGTGTCAGTTGCTACTTCTCCTTTTTCATTTCTAATTCTGTTCATTTGAGTCTTCCCCTATTTTTTCTTGATGATTCTGGCTAATGGTTATCAATTTTGTTTATCTTCTCAAAGAATCAGCTTTTAGTTTTATTGATCTTTGCTATTGTTTCCTTCATTCCTTTTTCATTTATTTCTGATCCAATCTTTGTGATTTCTTTCCTTCTGCTAACTTTGGGGGGTTTTTGTTCTTCTTTCTCTAATTGCTTTAAGTGTAAGGTTAGGTTGTTTATTAGAGATGTGTCTTGTTTCTTAAGGTAGGATTGTATTGCTATAAACTTCCCTCTTAGAACTGCTTTTGCTGCATTCCATAGGTTTTGGGTCATCGTGTTTTCATTGGCATTTGTTTCTAGGTATTTTTTGATTTCCTCTTTGATTTCTTCAGTGTTATCTTGGTTATTAAGTAGTGTATTGTTTAGCCTCCATTTGTTTGTATTTTTTACAGATTTTTTCCTGTAATTGATATCTAGTCTCATAGCATTGTGGTCAGAAAAGATACTTGATATGATTTCAATTTTCTTAAATTTACCAAGGCTTGATTTGTGACCCAAAACATGATCTATCCTGGAAAATCTTCCATGAGCACTTGAGAAGAAGTGTATTCTGTTGTTTTTGGATGGAATGTCCTATAAATATCAATTAACTCCATCTTGTTTAATGTATCATTTAAAGCTTGTGTTTCCTTATTTATTTTCATTTTGTATCACCTGTCAATTGGTGAAAATGGGGTGTTAAAGTCCCCGACTATGATTGTGTTACTGTTGATTTCCCCTTTTATGGCTGTTAGTATTTGCCTTATGTATTGAGGTGCTCCTATGTTGGGTGCATAAATATTTACAATTGTTATATCTTCTTCTTGGATTGATCCCTTGATCATTATGTAGTGTCCTTCTTTGTCTCTTGTAATAGTCTTTGTTTTAAAGTCTATTTTGTCTCACATGAAAAATTGCTACTCCAGCTTTCTTTTGATTTCCATTTTCATGGAATATCTTCTTCCATCCCCTCACTTTCAGTCTGTATGTGTCCCTAGGTCTGAAGTGAGTCTCTTGTAGACAGCATATGTACAGGTTTTGTTTTGTATCCATTCAGCCAGTCTATAACTTTTGGTTGGATCATTTAATCCATTTACATTTAAGGTAGTTATTGATATGTATGTTCCTATTACCATTTTCTTAATTGTTTTGGGTTTGTTATTGTAGGTCTTTTCCTTCTCTTGTGTTTCCTGCCTAGAGAACTTCCTTTAGCATTTGTTGTAAAGCTGGTTTGGTGGTCCTGAATTCTCTTAGCTTTTGCTTGTCTGTAAAGATTTTAATTTCTCCATCAAATCTGAATGAGATCCTTGCTGGGTAGAGTAATCTTTGCTGTAGGTTTTTCCTTTTCATCACTTTAAATGTCCTGCCACTCCCTTCTGGCTTGCAGAGTTTCTGCTGAAAGATCAGCTGTTAACCTTATGGGGATTCCCTTGTATGTTATTTGTTTTTTTCCTTGCTTTTTTTTTTTTTTTTTTTTTTGCAGTACGCAGGCCTCTCACTGTTGTGGCCTCTCCCGTTGCGGAGCACCGGCTCTGGACGCGTAGGCTCAGCGGCCATGGCTCACAGACCCAGCCGCTCTGCGGCATGTGGGATCCTCCTGGACCAGGGCATGAACCCATGTTTCCTGCATCAGCAGGTGGACTCTGAACCCCTGCGCCACCAGGGGAGCCCCTACCTTGCTGCTTTTAATATTTGTTCTTTGTATTTAATTTTTGATAGTTTGATTAATATGTGTCTTGACATGTTTCTCCTTCGATTGATTCTGTATGGGACTCTCTGTGCTTCCTGGACTTGATTAACTATTTCCTTTCCCATATTAGGAGAGTTTTCAACTATAATCTCTTCAAGTATTTTCTCAATACCTTTCTTTTTCTCTTCTTCTTCTGGGACCCCTAAAATCGAATGTTGGTGTGTTTAATATTGTCCCAGAGGTACAGACCTCCTTTTATGATAGAAGTGGAGTCAGCACATATTCCCCACTTTCCCCAAGTGAGGGTACATCACCATTTTAGTTAGTCTATTGGCTACTCTGTAACATTTACTTTAGAAATTCTAGTCAGCATAGACACTCTTTTTTTTTTTTTTTTGCGGTACGCGGGCCTCTCACTGCTGTGGCCTCTCCCATTGCGGAGCACAGGCTCTGGACGCGCAGGCTCAGCAGCCATGGCTCACGGGCCCAGCCGCTCCGCGGCATGTGGGATCTTCCCAGACCGGGGCACGAACCCGAGTCCCCTGCATCGGCAGGAGTACTCTCAACCACTGTGCCACCAGGGAAGCCCCCATAGACACTCTTATACCTAGTTATCTCTTTACTCCTCACTTTACATTTTAGTGGATGAAAAAATTAATATCCCTACACTTTCTTTAACTTCTCTCCTCCCCTTTTCACTTCCCTCTATCTTCTGCATTTTTAGGTCACTAAATTTTAATAGTATGTCTAATCTATTAATGTAATAAAAGTTATGAGTTTTGTCTACAGATTGATTCCAAAAGCTGAAACTCAGGAGTGTTTATATGATTTTGATTTTGTGAATATTTTTCACTGCAGAGCCAAATTATATGCTATGATTATATTTCCCTTCTAGCTTTTTTTTTTGAATTTCTAATTCCCTTTTTTCTTATATTGTCTGTCTTTGCAGCAGTAATGATACTGTCAAACCAAGGGTATCTTTTTATCATTACCACCCCACGCCGGTCTACTGATACCTCTGTTTTTGGAGCCTACTATCCTTTTTATCTAATCTGGGCTGATTACTCTCTAGGTTGGCTGAGGAGATGTCATTTTGTGTCTTCCTACTCTTGTTACTCTCCTAGGCTGGAGTCCCAGTTTTTTGATTACATATCTTTTTTTTTTTTTTGATTTACATCTTAAAGTTTTTGGAGCATGTCTTAAGGTAATTTCCCAAGAAAGAGGGAGATAAATGCTCTGGGTCTCTACATTTCTGAAAAAAATGTCATTATTGTTTTCTCATACTGAATTGATAGATTGACTATCAAATTCTAAATTGAAAATATTTTTTGCAGACTTCCCTGTTGGCATAGTGGGTGAGAGTCTGCCTGCTGATGCAGGGGACGTGGGTTTGTCCCCCAGTCTGGGAGGATCCCACATGTCGCGGAGTGGCTGGGCCCATGAGCCATGACCACTGCGCCTGCGTGTCCAGATCCTGTGCTCCACAACGGAGGAGGCCACAGCAGTGAGAGGCCCACGCACCTCAAAAAAAAAAAAATTTTTTTTTTGCTTTATTACTTTGGAGGGTTTAAGTTTTAAAAACATGTTGATTTGCCAAATTTGATGTTAATTTGCTTCTCATTATTGAGCAAACTGTTTTTTCCTTTCAGGAAATTTTAGGATAGTCTCTTGACACTTGGTATTCTAAAATTTCAAGAATGTGGGACTGGATGTGGGTATTTTTCTATTCATTTATTTTGTTGCACAATTAGTGCACCATTTTAGTCTGGAAAGTTGTTTACCTAATTCTGGGAATTTCTTACATTATTTCTTTAATAATTACCCTCTCTGCATTTTCTCTTTCTAGAATTCACATTGGCTGGATTTTGGAACTTCTGGGTTGATGTTTTTATGACTTTGTTTTCTGTCTCCTTGTGTTTAGATTCTATTTTCAGAGAGAGTTTCTTTATTTTATATTCAAAATTTTTGTTAATATTTTAAAATTTCGCAATTATGTATTTTTATTTCTAAGTGATTTTTTTGGGGGTTCTCTGATTGCTCCTTTTCCATAACATCCCTGTTGGAGGAAATCATCGAGAGGATGTGACCACCATTTGATCCAGTAGCTGGCCCCGGGCAATTGGAGGCTTCTTACCCCTCCCTTGTCCTTGGAATGTAAATACTTTCAACCCTCTTTCCCATACCAGGAGTCATTTTCAAGGATGCCGCCTGGAGAGAGCAATGTGCTGCTGAGAGCATTTGGACTACATATGCAAATGAACCCTGTTAAAGCCTCTATATAAACTTTCAAGATTCTGGTGGGCAGGTGTGGAGATCTACTCATTTTGTGGACACCCAAGACAAGCCTCTATGTAAGTTCTCTTGCTTATTAAATCTGCCACCTACCAACCTGGAGTGGTCTGCCTCTTTCTTCAGTCTCTCCTTGCCCTCTGCATTCAGGGGTCAGATTTGGATTTCACCTGGGGAACTCCTGGGGTTGGAAACCAATGCCCCCCTTCTCATTTTATGAGATTATAATGTCTGAGAATATTTGAGTTTCCTTTTTAAGTTCTCTTCTGCTCCCTAAATAATCTGTGCTGCCTCCAGTGTTCTTTTCTCCTTCATTATCTCAATCTTTATTTTCATGCTGCCTTCTTTTCCAAGTACATAATAATACTTTTCATGCATCATAGTTAAAATTAAGACTATAGAAAAAGTTGTGTGTGTGTGTGTGTGTGTGTGTGTTCACTAGTGGACATTCTTTTTTCGGGTGAGTGAATGGGGAGCCAGTCATTAGCCTGGGGATCCTTAAGTAGGATCCTAAAGGGCTTCCAGACCTTTGGGACCCCAGAGCCATGACTAGCTCCCTTTGTTCTATTTTGGTCAGTTTCTTTTAGAAAAGTGCCCATTGTTTATGTATTGAGTTTTGGCCAAATACTTATCTGCCAACTTCTGGTCAAACCATATGGAAGGGATAGTTGGGGGTGATGCTGTTAACAGTTTTCAGGCTTTAGTTCCCACTGCCTGTGGTTCTCAGAGTCTTGAAGTCAGGCTGGCATTTTTCTAGACTCTCCTGGGTAGACTCTCCTATGCTCTGTAGCTCCCTTCTCCTTCCTCATATATTCCAGGTTTCCTTTGCCCAGATTCAGAACCTCTCATTTGCTTTTTCCTTTTCGTGAAATGTTTAGAAATATTTCACTTGCTAATAGCTTCCCTCCTGTTCTCTTTGTTTTTGTGAAGTTATGTCATTTTTGTTCTTTTAACATCTTTTTAATGTGGTCTTGGGAGAGAGAGAGAGTAAACATTTTTGCACAGTTTGCAATTTTGAACCATAAAATCCTCTGTATTTCTTTTCCCCCTGCCCTTTGATAGTTTAGTGATTTTTTGCATTACCTTTTTCTTTAGTATAGGTAATACATGTACATATTACAAAATTCAAGAGGTGCAAAAGGGTATATAGCAAATTTAAGCGTCTCTCTCATCCCTCTTCCTTAGGTATCCAGTTTCTTGTGGGTCCTTCCAGAAGTATTCTACACAAACATGTATATTTTTTAACTTAAAAAATGCAAGCAGAAGCATAAAAACACACTGTTTCACACTTTTCTTTTTGCACTTACCATTATCTTGGAGATAATTCCATATTGGTACAGCAAAGTGCTTTTTAAAATTTATTTTTAATCCTTGCTTGTGCTAGAAACCATCCAGATTCCAGCTAGCCTGGCCTGGGATTCATATCAAGGGCCTGCAAGT
This sequence comes from Hyperoodon ampullatus, assembly GCF_949752795.1. NCBI lineage: Eukaryota > Metazoa > Chordata > Mammalia > Artiodactyla > Ziphiidae > Hyperoodon > Hyperoodon ampullatus. Next base: position 117,614,495 of record NC_136915.1, on the reverse strand, counting down.
GATATAAAGGCAAACATTTGACAATATATTTCTTGCCTGAAATGTGGACTCATTATTTCCAGTGAGCTACTGAAAACACATTTTTAAAGAGAAAGTACTGATTATGTCCAAAACAAGAGGTTATTAACTGGAAATCTCCCTAGAATACTTTCATCTCACCTTGGCAAGAAAGATAGGCTCCTTTGTGCTTTGTTACCTTTATATCACACAATCCTTGATCAGTTAGGTATCCTGAGTTGTGCAGGCGAGTGACAGAAGGAAGGGAAAAAAATGTGTCTTCAGCTGTCAACATTTACTTTAAATCTTTATCACTGTATCTAAATGGTATAAAAAACATAAATTCCAGATATAAGGTGTGGTTAGAAAGGCATCAACAAAGAACCTCCTCTGTACTAACCAGAACAACTGAAAGAAAAATTACTGTTGAGTACCTATCATATCAGTTTCAGAATCAATTATGTTGATACTGTCAAACTGGAACAAAGAAATAAACTGGCAATATGTAAAGTAAAAATTGTTTTAAAAAATTTCTGCAAAGTGTTTCACTAATGAATACATTGTAATTTATTTAACATTCCCTTATTGATCAACTTTTAGCTTCTCCTCCAATCTTTTGCTTTTATGAACAAAGCTACAATAAACTTCCTTTTATACACAGTATTTCACACACAAATGAGTAAATTTGTGATAAATTCCTAGACGTGAAATTAATGGTAAATTGCCAGCTTTCTGTGTGTATGTGTGTGTGTGTATGTGTGTATGCATCAGTTAACACCAATAATGTATAAGACTGACTATGTCTCTACAACTTTGGCTACTGTACCAGTTAAGATCCAATCATGTGCCATACTAATTACTGAAACAGAGTTTCATGTGAAGAACTGTTACCTCCGTACAAAATTGTTAAGAAGAGAATACTGACGTACCAGGGAGGTAGCAATTGCAAAAAGCAGTCGCCATCTCTAAGGCTGGAGGAGCAAAGAGGCTGAAATAAAACTTAGAAGCTTAGAGGAGGGAAACTTACAGTATTGAAATGCAGATCTCTTTGGAGGAGGATTTTATTCCGTTGGTGCTGTGAGCTTGGAGGAGGGACCCTGTGGACCCGGACCAGACTTCGAGGAGGGAGCACTAATTGGTTAATGATGGTTCACCGAAAGGGGAAAGGTCAGGCTGACTCTTCAAGTAATGGAGAAACCGCAAACTGGACTCAGCTGCTGCAATGGTTAAGCACTGACTCCACAGGTGAAAACAGTTGCTGGGGTAACGTAGGCCAGAACAAGACGTTGAGAGGGCGAAGCACATCCTTTCTTCCTTTTTCAGCCTCCTTCCTCCCCTCCAGTACCTCCTATTGGTAGAACCTATGCGGGAGCCAGATGGCAAAGCAGCGACACGGTGAGCAGCCACAACTCCAACATCCCAGAGTTTGGCAGGATGGGCCTGGAGTCGGATTATAGCTGCTCAAAGACCACCAGAGCACTCCGGTGAGTTCTCAAACTTTTTGCCCATTGCCAATGTGACAGGTGAAAACTCAGAGCTTGTAGTTTTGATTAGCGTTCTCCTTACTGAGACTGAGGTCGAATACCTCTTAATTTTTAGAATTGTTTGATTTTTTTCCTTTCTGTGAATTGTCTTTTGATATCCTTTGTTCATGCTTGTTTTCTTTGGTTGTCGTTTTTGTTTCTTATACAAGAAAGAAATTAGGCTTTTGAATATAATGTGAGTTGGAAATACTTCTCCAGGTTTGTCATTTATCTTTTGGTATAATAGTGACTTTTCCATGTATGTATTATTTTTACAGAGTTGAGTTTAACAGTATTTTCTTTTGTGACTTCAGGGGTTTTCTTCACCTGTAGAAAGACCTTTCCAACTTTGAGATGATAAAAATGTTCTTCCATTTTTTCCCTAAGGCTTTTATGGTCTTGGTTTTAAAATTTAAATATTTGCTCAATTTGGAATTTTTCCTAGTATATAATATAAAGTATTAAGCCAAATGTTTCTTCTTTTCTGCTTTGCTGCCCAGATGTCCCAACACCATTCATTGAATAATCCGTATTTTCTCCACCAATTTGAAAATTAGCCTTTATTATAATTCCTGTATGGTTTAAAAAAACTTTTTTGGTTTGTTTCTGGACTTTCTAATCTGTTTCACTGATATGTCTATTCATGTATTAGCACCACACTGTTTTAATTACTCTAACTTTTATAATATGGTTAAATATCTCCTAGAGCATTTCTGCCTCATTCCCTTTTTGTAATCTTGATTATTCTTGATTCTGTGTTCTCCTATAGGAACATTATGGTCAGCTTGCCTAATTTTAAACCCTATTGGTAGTTTCATTGGGATTGTATAAAAACATAGATTATGAAAGTGCTGAAAAACATGTTGAGTTTTTCTATTTAAGAATATGGTATACCTTTCAATGTTTTTCTTCTTTTGCGTATTTCTTAATTATATTCCAAGATGCTTTCTTTACCTATTTTATTCTTATTTTCAGCCACATGCATCTTGCCTTGTTATCTTCCTACACCCCAATTTTATCTTCATTGCATATGGCAGCCACACTTATATTGTGTTCAGAGTTACAGATATCTTGTGGTTCATATAATATGTTAAGAGTAATGGATATCTTGAGGTTTTATCCACGATAGTTTTCCATTTTGTTTTTCTTCTCCACGTTGCTTTTAGTTAATTGAGAGAATAAGGGGAACAGCTTTTTCCTGTTATTTAAAAATCAGATGCTATTTCAATTACATGCTCAAACACTCTGGGATCCCGTCACATTGACTGCAAGAAATCCATTTTTTATTGCCAAATATTTCTGGGAATCTCTGGAATGATAAATAGTTCCACAAATATACTTTGAATGTCATTGCTACCTCAGCTAGGCATCTATGCCTCAACATTCTGCAGTTAGCATTTATTTATCTCAAGACCAGGGTGTTACCCCTTTCACCTATCCCACCTGTTTTCAACCTGGGGCAATATATTCCTGGCCTTCCAAGGAGTAACAGGAACAATGATTCTGGATTCTCAATTTCCATATGTTTGCTTTCCTAAAATTGATCTGCCTGAGAATATGCCAGTGGTCTGCAAGTTCTTTTTTCTGGCTTCCCCTTCTACTCTTTCACTTTCACACTTTGTTAAGGAAAGGCCTCAGTCTCACCCTTCTAGATCTTACTATGTGCATTGTCCTGGGGTGGACAGTAAACACCCCAGGTTGCTTGCTTGCTTTTAAGGAGCCACCAAGGGAACACTTGAGAATACTGGTGCTGGTATTGAGAAAGTGAATGGCTGCAATGATTGGTAACAAAGACTTTTGCAACTCAGGCGGTTCTAATTCTTTGCTTCCCTTAAAGCTGAAGGAAGACTTAAAGGGGTTGTCAGTGGATAGGTGATTTAAATTATTTTTTGTTAATTATTGTTTTTGTTTTGTATGTAGCTTGTAAAAACTGAAAGGAAATGAGGGGCATGACTATAATAAAGCTCCTTGTGTTTGCACCTAGTTATATATATGAACAGTTTTCTCAAATGCTTACATAAAATGCAATAAAATTGATAAATTGTCTCTAGTAATGAAAAATGTTCATCTATGTATATGAACTAATTTTAAAAAGCCACATCTATCTCATTAAGAAATGCACTTCCTGCAAAAACATATGTTTTAAATTTGAAATTACTTATCGAAATCACCTACATATAAAATTAGAATAATAACCTAATTAGAAGAAACTTTAGCATTTAGATCCTTATAGCCACTGGAAATTAAATAAAATGTGGTTTCATTAATTTACTTATTTTTGTGGCAGAGAATTATGATAGGGTGATCAATAAAATACTTTCAAGAATAAAATTTACATTATAAAATTCTATGGGGAAGTGGATTGGAACTATAAGTTCTAGGAGGAAAAGGAGTGATGTAAAGTTTTGACTGTTAAAATAGATCTTGTTAATGTTTTTTTAAATGGATGAAGTATATGAATCTCACTATTCTGTGGAATGTATTTAACAAATGATATAACAGTTTGATTTAAAAATGGCAATATTTATAATATGCCAGAAGTTATGTTCTTAGCAGTTATTTAAACTTGTGATGAAAAATTTTAATTGCCAAACTAACAATGTATGAGAAGGTGCATAGACTTTTCTAAATTCTTTTAGAGGATTTTCAAGGCAAAAACCCAAACAAACCCCAAACTCCAGAAAAACAAAAAAACAAACTCTTGACTATTGCCTTAAACCTTCACTGCAAGGAAATACCCAGTTTTAACCTGAAACTTTGAGAATAAGAAAATAGATTAATGAATGTACAGGGAAAGTAAATAAACCCCAGATGAATATAGTTTGGGGGCACAAACTGCTCTATATGGGTGCCCTATTGGACCAGTCTTTGCCTGGCTCTGGGTTCTTTTACTATACAGATACCCCGAGCCCATATTAAAGGGGTACCCTCCCCTCCCCACCTCAATGAGAGTACCTTTGAACCTAAACCTTTTAAATCTAGGGCCCAGCTTCTAGAAGCATAAGGATATGGAATAGTTTCCCACTCTCTTCAGGTGAAGCCCCAAGATTTACCTGTGAAAGCTTGCCTGTCTACTAGGATAAGTATTACGGCTCATTTCCTTTGGGAAACTGAAATACACACCGATTCTGAGGTGTGGTTTTATCCTTAGGCTTCCCGTGGTAGACAGACATCAGTCCCTTTGACAATATCCTGATTATTTTGTCTTAAATAATATCACTTAATGGACATTAAGTCCAGTTGGGGCAACAGTCTGGCTAAATTTTTTTTCTCATTCTTCTCCAGTGATGAAACGTTAAATGTGAATATCTTTTCTAGTCTCCTCTTTTGGTAAGGACTTGAAAAATAACACACAGACCTCCCAAGAATCAGTAAGAAACTCTCACACGGGGAAGATAAATTTACCTATTAGAATGCAATCTGCATTGATAAAGATATGTTAAATGGCACATGCAAGTTACATCGCTTAACAGAGCACAGCCTGCTCAGCTGAAACATTTTATATTTGATTATTACAACATATTTTCCAAGTTCAATGGAGGGCTTAAAATACATCAGAAAGTTAAAAGGACCTTCAAACAATTTTCTTTTTCCTCCAGAAGCAAAGATGGCCTTTCCCAAGAAGTCAGCTCCTTTCTGAAATTCTTAAGGGACTACATTGTAGACTAACCAAACATGATCTCATTTCATAGTTTAAAATTTTCTGGCTGATCCCACTTTCACATCCTCCCAATTTGCCAAACTAGAGAACACAAGGAGTAGCCCATTAGTCTCTCCCAGGGTCACTGCAGATTTTTATCCTACAAATATAGATTCTTGTAAGAACTCACAAGAACGAGAGGCACATTTGCAGTCTCTTAGCTATATTGCTTGCTTGCTTTGCTGCTGGGCCATGTGGGGCTGGGTATATATCTTTTAGACATTTTCTTAATAAGATTGTACAAAATAATACATAAAAACAAAACACAAAAAATAAAGAAAACATTTCTAATCTTATAGTACAGTACCTTAAACTACACTAGTATAGTGCAACAGCTGGCATACAGGGGCTGGCATCAAGTGAACAGGCAAGAAGAGTTACTGACTGGAGGAGGGAGAGAAGGTAGGAGATGTACAGTTTTCTTATTCTCTTCTTGTCTGGAATTTGTATTGTTATATTAGCATTATAAAATGAGTTGTTTACCTTTTGTCTTTTTCTATATTCTGAGACAGTTGGTATATTTTGGGAAGGATCTATTTCTTAGCAATAATCTGGAAGTTATCCATAAACCATCTGGGACCAGTGCATAGACTTTTCAATTTCTTCTACAGTGCTGGTCTTTTAACATTTTATTCCTATTCTTCCCCCAGTTTTGAAAGTTCATGTTTTCCTAGAAATTGTCCAATTCATTTAGATTTTCATTTTGTTGGTACAGTATACATCTGTGTATTTAATCCTGTCCTGCCCCTAGGTTCTTCAGAACCATTTTTTTAAAATTCCATATATATGTGTTAGCATACGGTATTTGTTTTTCTCTTTCTGATTTACTTCACTCTGTATGACAGACTCTAGGTCCATCCACCTCACTACAAATAACTCAATTTCATTTCTTTTTATGGCTGAGTAATATTCCATTGTATATATGTGCCACATCTTCTTTAACCATTCATCTGTCGATGGACACTTAGGTTGCTTCCATGTCCTGGCTATTGTAAATAGAGCTGCAATGAACATTGTGGTACATGACTCTTTTAGAATTATGATTTTCTCAGGGTATATGCCCAGTAGTGGGATTGCTGGGTCGTATAGTACTTCTATTTTTAGTTTTTTAAGGAAACTCCATACTGTTCTCCATAGTGGCTGTATCAATTTACACTCCCACCAACAATGCAAGAGGGTTCCCTTTTCTCCACACACTCTCCAGCATTTATTGTTTGTAGACTTTTTGATGATGACCATTCTGACTGGTGTGAGGTGATACCTCACTCTAGTTTTGATTTGCGTTTCTCTAATGATTAGTGATATCGAGCATCCTTTCATGTGTTTGTTGGCAATCTGTATATCTTTGGAGAAATGTCTATTTAGGTCTTCTGCCCATTTTTAGATTGGGTTGTTTGTTTTTTTTTATATTGAGCTGCATGAGCAACTTGTAAATTTTGGAGATTAATCCTTTGTCAGTTGCTTTGTTTGCAAATATTTTCTCCCATTCTGAGGGTTGTCTTTTCATCTTGTTTATGGTTTCCTTTGCTGTGCAAAAGCTTTTAAGTTTAATGAGGTCCCATTTGTTTATTTTTGTTTTTACTTCCATTTCTGTAGGAGGTGGGTCAAAAAGGATCTTGCTGTGATTTATGTCATAGAGTGTTCTGCCTATGTTTTCCTCTAAAAGTTTGATAGTGTCTGGCCTTACATTTAGGTCTTTAATCCATTTTGAGTATATTTTCGTGTATGATGTTAGGGAGTGTTCTAATTTCATTCTTTTAGATGTAGCTGTCCAGTTTTCCCAGCACCACTTATTGAAGAGGCTGTCTTTTCTCCATTGTATATTCTTGCCTCCTTTATCAAAGATAAGGTGACCATATGTGTCTCTCGGCTTTCCTGTTCCACTGACCTATTTTTCAGTTTTTGTGCAAGTACCATACTGTCTTGATTACTGTAACTTTGTAGTATAGTCTGAAGTCCAGGAGCCTGATTCCTCCAGCTCTGTTTTTCTTTCTCAAGATTGCTTTGGCCATTCAGGGTCTTTTGTGTTTCCATACAAATTGTGAAATGTTTTGTTCTAGTTCTGTGAAAAATGTCAGTGGTAGTTTGATAGGGATTGCATTGCTCTGGGTAGTATAGTCATTTTCACAGTGTTGATTCTTCCAATACAAGAACATGGTATATCTCTCCATCTCTTTGTATCATATTTAATTTCTTTCATCAGTGTGTATAGTTTTCTGCATACAGGTCTTTTGTCTCCTTAGGTAGGTTTATTCCTAAGTATTTTATTCTTTTTGTTGCAATGGTAAATGGGAGTGTTTCCTTAATTTCTCTTTCAGATTTTTCATCATTAGTGTATAGACATGCAAGAGATTTCTGTGCATTAATTTTGCATCCTGCTACTTTAATAAATCATTGATTAGCTCTAGTAGTTTTCTGGTAGCGTCTTTAGGATTCTCTATGTATAGTTATCATGTCATCTGCAAACAGTGACAGCTTTGCTTCTTTTCTGATTTGGATTCCTTTTTCTTCTTTGATTGCTGTGGCTAAAATTTCCATAACTATGTTGAATAATAGTGGTGAGAGTGGGCAATCTTGTCTTTTTCCTGATCTTAGTGGAGATGGTTTCAGTTTTTCACCATTGAGGATGATGTTGGCTGTGGGTTTGTCATATATGGCCTTTATTATGTTGAGGTAATTTCCCTCTATGCATACTTTATGGAGGGTTTTTATTGTAAATAGGTGTTGAAATTTGTCAAAAGCATTTTCAGCCTCTATTGAGATGATCATATGGTTTTTCTCCGTCAATTTGATAATATGGTGTATCACATTGATAGATTTGCGTATATTGAAGAATCCTTGCATTCCTGGGATAATCCCCACTTGATCATGGTGTATGATTGTTTTAATGTGTTGTTGGATTCTGTTTGCTAGTATTTTGTTGAGGATTTTTGCATGTCTGTTCATCAGTGCTATTGGCCTGTAATTTTCTTTCTTTGTGACATCTTTGTCTGGTTTTGGTATCAGGGTGATGGTGGCCTCATAGAATGAATTTGGGAGTGTTTCTCCCTCTGCTGTAATTTGGAGGAATTTGAGAAGGATAGGTGTTAGCTCTTCTGTAAATGTTTGATAGAATTGTGAAGCCATTTGGTCCTGGGCTTTTGTTTGTCGGAAGGTTTTTAATCACAGTCTCAATTTCGGTGCCTGTGATTGGTCTGTTTAGATTTTCTATTTCTTCCTGGTTCAGTCTTGGAAGTTTGTACTTTTCTAAGAATTTGTCCATTTCTTCCAGGTTGTCCATTTGATTGGCATATAGTTGCTTGTAGTAATCTCTCATGATCCTTTGTATTTCTGCAGTGTCAGTTGTTCTCCTTTTTCATTTCTAATTCTATTGAATTGAGTCTTCTCCCTTTTTTCCTTGATGGGTCTGGCTAACGGTTTATCAATTTTGTTTATCTTCTCAGAACCAGCTTTTAGTTTTATTGATCTTTGGTATTATTTCCTTCATTTCTTTTTCATTTATTTGTAATCTGATCTTTATGATTTCTTTCCTTTTGGTAACTTTGGTTTTTTTTTTTTGTTTGTTTTTGTTGTCGTTCTTCTTTCTCTAATTGCTTTAGGTGTAAGGTTAGGTTATTTATTTGAGATGTTTCTTGTTTCTTAAGGTAGGATTATATTGCTATAAACTTCCCTCTTAGAACTGCTTTTGCTGCATCCCATAGGTTTTGGGTCATCGTGTTTTCATTGTCATTTGTTTCTAGGTATTTTTTAATTTTCTCTTTGATTTCTTCAGTGGTGTCTTGGTTATTAAGTAGTGTATTGTTTAGCCTCCATACAGTTGTATTTTTTACAGATTTTTTCCTGTAATCTATATGTAGTCTCATAGCATTGTTGTCAGAAAAGTTACTTGATATGATTTCAGTTTTCTTAAATTTACCAAGGCTTGATTTGTGACCCAAGGTATGATCTATCCTGGAAAATGTTCCATGAGCACTTGAGAAGAAAGTGTATTCTGTTGTTTTTGGATGGAATGTCCTATAAATATCAATTAACTCCATCTTGTTTAATGTATCATTTAAAGCTTGTGTTTCCTTATTCATTTTCATTTTGGATTATCTGTCCATTGGTGAATGTGGGGTGTTAAAGTCCCTACTATTATTGTGTTACTGTCAATTTCCCCTTTTATAGCTCTTAGCATTTACGTTATATGTAGAGGCACTCCTGTGTTGAGTGCATAAATATTTACAATTGTTATATCTTCTTGGATTGCTCCCTTGATCGTTATGGAGTGTTCTTCTTTGTCTCTTGTAATAGTCTTTATTTTAAAGTCTATTTTGTCTGATACGAGAATTGCTACTCCAGCTTTCTTTTGATTTCCATTTACATGGAATATAGTTTTCCATCCTCTCACTTTCAGTCTGTATGTGTCCCTAGGTCTGAAGTGGGTCTCTTGTAGACAGCATATACACAGGTCTTGTTTTTGTATCCATTCAGCCAGTCTATGTCTTTTGGTTGGATCATTTAATCCATTTACCTTTAAGGTGGTTATCGATATGTATGTTCTTATTACCATTTTCTTAATTATTTTGGGTTTGTTATTGTAGGTCTTTTCCTTCTCTTGTGTTTCCTACGTAGACAAGTTCCTTTAGCGTTTGTTGTAAAGCTGGTTTGGTGGTCCTGAATTCTTTTAGTTTTTGCTTGTCTGTAAAGATTTTGATTTCTCTGTTGAATCTGAATGAGATCCTTGCTAGGTAGAGTAATCTTGATTGTAGGTTTTTCCCTTTCATCACTTTAAGTATGTCCTGCCACTCCCTTCTGGCTTGCAGAGTTTCTGCTGAAAGATCAGCTGTTAACCTTATGGGGATGCCCTTGGATGTTATTTGTTGATTTTCCCTTGCTGCTTTTAATATTTTTTCTTTGTATTTAATTGTTGATAGTTTGATTAATATGTGTCTTGGCATGTTTCTCCTTGGCTTATCCTGTATGGGACTCTTTGTGCTTCCTTGACTTGATTAACTATTTTCTTTCCCATATTAGGAAAGTTTTCAACTATAATCTCTTCAAGTATTTTCTCACTCCCTTTCTTTTTCTCTTCTTCTTCTGGGACCCCTATAATTCGAATGTTGGTGTATTTAATGTTGGCCCAAAGGTGTCTGAGACTGTCCTCAGTTCTTTTCATTCTTTTTTCTTTATTCTGCTGTTCAGTAGTTATTTCCACTATTTTATCTTCCAGGTCATTTATCCATTCTTCTGTCTCAGTTATTCTGCTATTGATTCCTTCTAGAGAATTTTAAATTTCATTTACTCTGTTGTTCATCATTGTTTGCTCTTTATTTCTTCCAGGTCCTTGTTAAATGTTTGTTGTATATTCTCCATTTTATTTCTGAGATTTTGGATCATCTTTACTATCATTACTCTGAATTCATTTTCAGGTAGACTGCCTATTTCCTCTTCATTTGTTTGGTCTGGTGGGTTTTTACCTTGCTCCTTCATCTGCTGTGTGTTTCTCTGTCTTCTCATTTTGCTTCACTCACTGTGTTTAGGGTCTCCTTTTCACAGGCTTCAGGTTCGTTGTTCCTGTTGTTTTTGGTGTCTGCCCCCAGTGGCTAATGTTGGTTCAGTGGGTTGTGTAGGCTTCCTGTTGGAAGGGACTGGTGCCTGTGTTCTGAAGGATGAGGCAACATCATGTCTTTCTGGTGGGCAGGACCGTGTCTGGTGGTATTTTTGGGTTGTTTGTAACCTTATTATGATTTTAGGCAGCCTCTCTGATAATGTGTGTGGTTGTGTTCCTGTTCTGCTAGTTGTTTGTCATAGGGTGTCTAGCACTGTAGCTTGCCAGTCGTTGAGTGCAGCTGGGTGTTAATATTGAGGTGGAGATCTCTGGGAGAGGTTTCACTGTTTGATATTTTGTGGAGCCAGGAGGTCTCTGGTGAACCAATGTCCAGAACTCGGCTCTCCCACCTGAGAGGCACAGGTCTGATACCTGGCCAGAGAACCAATACCCTGTTAGCCACACAGCTCAGAAGAAAAGGGAGAAAAAAAGAAAGAAGAAGAAAATAATATAAAGTTATTAAAATAAAAAATAAAAATAATAAAAAAAGGAAGAGAAAAAAGAAAGGAGAGCAACCAAACCAAAAAACAAATCCACCAATGATAACAAGCGCTAAAAACTATACTAAAAACAAACAAACAAACAAAGCAGACAGACAGAACCCTAGGACAAATGGTAAAAACAAAGCTATACAGACAAAATCACACAAAGAAGCATACACATACACACTCACAAAAAGAGAAAAAAGAAAAAATATTTATATTTTTGCTCCTAAAGTTCACCGCCTCAATTTTGGAATAATTCATTGTCTGTTCAGATTCCACAGATTCAGGGAACATCAAGTTGATTGTGGAGATTTAATCCACTGCTCCTGAGGCTGCTGGGAGAGATTTCCCTTTCTCTTCTTTGTTCGCACAGTTCCTGTGGTTCAGCTTTGGATTTGGCCTTGTCTCTGGTTGTAGGTTGCCTGAGGGTGTCTGATCTTCGCTCAGACAGAACGGGGTTAAAGTAGCAGCTGATTAGGGGGCTCTGGCTCACTCAGGTTGGTGGGAGGGTGGAGTATGGAATGCAGAGCGAGCCTGCAGCGGCAGAGGTCCGTGAGGTTGCAACGGCCTGAGGCGCACCATGTGTTCTCCCTGGTAAGTTGTCCCTGGGTCATGGGACCCTGGCAGTGGCGGGCTGCACAGGCTCCCAGCAGGGGAGGTGTGGATAGTGACCTGTTCTTGCACACAGGCTTCTTGGTGTCTGCAACAGCAGCCTTAGCATTTCATGCCCGTCTCTGGTTTCTGCATTGATAGCCTTGGCTCACACCTGTCTCTGGAGCTCGTTTAGGCGATGCTCTGAAACAATGGTCACTTGCCTCTTAGGCAGGTCCAGACTTTTTCCCGGCCTCCCTCCTGGTTAGCTGTGGTGCACTAGCCCTTTTCAGGCTTTCTTCATGCAGCCAACCCCAGTCCTCTCCCTGGGATCTGACCTCTGAAGCTGTAGCCTCAGCTCCCAGCCTTACCCTGTCCCGGTGGTTAGCAGAGAAGCCTCTCAGGCTGGTGAGTGCTGGTCAGCACCAATCCTCTGTGCGGGAATCTCTCTGCTTTGCCCTCTGCACTCTGTTGCTGTGCTCTCCTCCATGGCTCTGAATCTTCCTTGTCGCCACCCTCCGTCTCCACCAGTGAAGGGGCTTCCTAGTGTGTGGAAACTTTTCCTCCTTCATAGCTCCCTCCCAGAGGTGCAGGTCCTTTCCCTATTCTTTTATCTCTGTTTTTTCTTTTGCCCTACCCAGGTACGTGGGGAATTTCTTGCCCTTTGGGAAGTCTGAGGTCTTCTGCCACTATTCAGTAGGTGTTCTGTAGCAGTTTTTCCACATGTAGATGTATTTCTGATGTATTTGTGGGCAGGAAGGCGAACTCCACATCTCACTCCTCCGCCACCTTGAAGGTACCCCCTTATTCTTTTGTATTTTTTTAAAATTAATCTACTGTTTTCAGATAGAGGTGTGTCATAGTCCATCCATAGACATTGGATTTGTTTTTTCTTGTTGTGGTTCTATGATTTCTTCTTACTTTTACCTTATTTCAAAGGTATTTTGTTAGTTACATAAAATTTCATGACTGATATTATTTCTGAATACATATGAATATAAAACATTATTAATGTTATTATAAAATATGTCAGTTATTAACATTATTTCTATCATATAAAATATCCCCATTTCTTTCTTTTGAAAGTGTGAACTCTATGTTATGTGATATCAATAGTGTTGTACCAGTTTTCCTTTGTCTTATTATTTGCCTGGTATTTCCTTTCCTGTCCTGGTGGTGTTTTCTTTATTATGTTATTCTGTTTGCAATTTTTTTCTGTAAACAGGATGTTTTAGCTTATTAACATAATCAGAGAATCTCTAAGTTTTAATATATTAGACTTACCTAATCATATTGTATGTGATTATTGATATTGGGTTTGGTATTTAGAATTTTGTGTAATTTCCCTCTTCCCCCTCCTGCCTTTTATTGGATTGACAAGATTTTATTTTAGTATTTACCTTTTAATAATTTAGAAGTTAAGCATTCTGTTCCTCATGGTTATTCTTATATTTTAACATACACGTTTAAACATATATTTATTTAATGACTCAGACTAATCAGTCAAGCACATTAGCTAGTTTTTCATTTCCTAAACACTCCCAACCACTTCTACTGATACTTGGATTTCGACTGCTATATTAGTAATTAATAAATGTTTTACAATCAAAACATTTAGTTGAAAAATACGTTTTAGATGAAATCTATCTCCAGCAGGATGTGGTTAAGAAGTTAAGAAATCTTTTCTCTAAAGAAGCAACTACGGAGCTGGACAAAGTTGTCAAACATAACCATTTCAATACTCTGAATTCACTAAAAGCATTCAACAGACTTAGAAACTGTTATTCATGAAAACTACTGAATTTGTGTAAGAAGAGCATAAGTCTGTGGCATACTTGCCCAGAGATTTCCTGTTTTGCCCTCTCAGATCTCTTGGCAGGCCGTGAACCCAGGAGCCTGGCTTCCACTGCCAGAAGAGACTCATATGATAGCAGCAGTGATCTCAGTGGTCAGCAGACAGGGAGGGCCAATGTCTTGTCTAGCCTGAGGCTGTGTTGCTACTTGGAGCAACCAGCAGGCTAGCCAGGAATTTAAACAGGAACAGGAGACTGCCAGAGAGGGTTTGATAAAGTCTGCATATATCTCAGTTTAACGGGAGACTGGAATAGGTCCAAACTACCTGCACATCTCTGCCCAGTCGAGCCTGCAAACTTATGCAGAGGAGATGTAAGAGAACCTAGTGGAAAGTAAAAGCCAGTGAAAACAGGAGCACAGCCTGGTGTTTGAATGTGCTCCGCAGCCCGCACGTAGATGCATCAGCAAGCCTAGTGGTTCAAGGTGTTTGAACACAACCCCAGAACAATATCTGTCTGAGTGGTAAGATATTCAGACATGGGGTAACCCTTAGGAAGTCAGGCTTAAAAACAAAAAAAGGAAAAAATTATAAAAGCAAAAAATACAAGAATAAATATAAAAGTTACCACACATTGCTAGGTAGATAGACTACACATATTTAGTTCAGACAAGTTAGTAAACAAATAAAAAAAATACCAGCAGCCTGTGGTAGTGGGGAAGTCAGAATTCAGTTTCATTTTAATATATTACCTAAAATGTCAATTATTCAACAAAAATTATGAAGCAGGCAAAGAAATACAAAAGTGTACTTATGTTAGGAAAAGAGTTGACAGTAGATTCTCTGAGTGTCCTCAGAAGTTGAATTTAACAAAGATGTCAAAGTAGCTTTAATAAATATTATCAAAGAACTCAAGGAAACTGTCTATAGAATTAAAGGAAAGTATGATGAAAACAGTGAGAGAGATAGAAATTATTAAAAAAAGAAACAAATTTATATTCTAGAGTTGAAAAGTACAATAATCAAAAGGAAAAATTCACTACAGGTTCTCTACAGCAGATTTGTGATGAAGAAAAAGAATCAATGAACTCCAAGATAGATAAATAGAAATTACCTAATCTGAACAACAGAGAAAATGATTGAAGAAAAATGAACAGCACTTCAGAGAATGGCGAGACAATATCAAGCATGCCAATGTACATTTGATGGGAGTCTGAAGGATAGAAGAGAGAAAAGAACAGGAAAATAATTAGAAGAAATGGGAAGAAACTATTTTAGGAAATAATGACTGAAAATGTCCCAACTTTGAAAATACTAATCTACAGATTGAAGACACTCAACAAACTTCAATAGGAAAAAACACAAGAATATCCACAACTAGAACACCATAGTCAAGTTGTTGAAAGCCAAAGACAAGAAAATCTTGGAAGCAGTAAGAGAAAAATGGCTCATCACATACAGGGAAACAAAAGTACAATGAATGGCTAACTTCTCATAAAAAAATAACTGAGGACAGAAGGCAGTGGGTTGAAATACAGTGCTGAAAGAAAAAAACTGTCAACCCAAATTTTGTTTGCAGTAAATATGAAGGTGATAGAAACACATTCCTATATAAACATAAACGCTGGGAAATTTCTAAATTCACTTGTAAGTGCATTTGTTTCTGGACTTACTCTTTCTTTCATCTATTGGTCATTATCATACCAATAACATGTATTTAAATTACTGTGGCTTTATAGTATATTTTGATGTCTGACAGGCCAGTAATTGCAATCATTTTTCCCTTTCCCACATTTTAGTAGTTGTTCTTGTGCATTTAGTTTGCCAGGTGAATTTCAAAATTAGCTTTAATAAAAAATCATGTTGAAAATTTGATTAGAATTTTACTGATTTTGTACTAGTTATATTTGTAAGAAGTAAAATTCACAGCTCTCAAGTCCCTCTAAAGCATAAATGACATTAACAACAAAGGAATTTAGTGAAAGGAAATTGGAATATCTCAGAAATTGAAGGCACTGTTGATTAAAGTGAGAAAGGACAGTGACAGTGGACCATTCTTGCATTCCACAGCAGCAGAGTCTGTGGATCTGCTCCATGAGTATTTGCTGTTAATGCACCTCAGAAATCTCAGTCTCTGTGCTCTCCACTCCAAGCTTCAGATTCCTGGGAGAGAATTTTGCCATCTCAGCTTGGGTCCTGTGTCTGCCCCTACATCATCAGCTGTGATCAGGTGGTGAATTTGATAGTATAGGTATCATGGCTGTTCCACTTGTTCGAGACAACCCAAAGTCATATTTATTTACTGTATCTTGAGGAAGCATCATCTGCCACTGTTTCCCTAAATTTGGACTCCTTGGGTTGTGCCATTATTTCTCCAGTTTGTTGTGTTCCCATATCAAAATTCTTCAATCTGTGTACAAAATGACAATGTAAATGCCATAAACACCACCACGTTCTATACACAATGGTCAATGGAAATAGGAGGAAAAAGAAGGAAAAAATAATTCCTCTTTATAAAGATAAGGAAAAGGGATGATAATTACATTCAAATAGTAAGCAATGAAAAACAGGAGGAAGCCACAACCCTCATTTTTGTTATTGGTTACAAGACTTTCTTGATTTCTGACTGCCAATTCTGTGTTCTGTTTGTCTTAGGACCTCATTTTATTGTGATTTTTTTCCCTTGTAGTGGACTTATCTTTATTCTTGAGGTATCTAAGCCATTGGTGTTCTTGTCTCTAAGGATTTGTGTTGTATTTTAATATGCCCAATGTTAACGTGCCCTTGTTTCCTTGATCAAGAAAACAAGGAATTTTCCTGGCAGTACGTGGTGTTGTGGCAGCTTCAGATGAATGTGATTCAATCTGAATGTGATGTTTGGTGTTGAGTGTTTACTATATACCAACTTGGCTCACTAATTTCATCAGGAGAGTTTGGACAAAGAGAGGGGAGTATGGTCACAGTATCTCCTTCAGTCTCCAAAACTCCCTAAAATGTTTAGTTCCCATTTCAAAGTGAACTACCCTATTTCCCATGGAGCTAGTCAATCACACCAGGTAACTTCCTTCTTTGATTCCTCTCTTAGTGGCTTGATGATTCCAAAGTGGCCTAGTGACTGTCTCTGTACCAAATCAGGAGAATATTTTTTTCCCTTCACCTTTATTGAGATAGAATTGACCTTTACTGTGTTTTCTAGTGTAAACATTCTTCCCTTAGGTATTAACATTTCTTGAATACTCAATTATTTACCCTTATTTTTCCTTTATCCTAAACCTAACTGCCTCATTTACTTATTTTGGAACTAATGTTCTCAAACTTTATTTTTTGCAAGCTGTCTCAAATCCTTTTTGGAGTTAGTCAAGGTAAGTGTAAACAGGTAGAGGGGCCACTCCCCCTTCCATGCCTTGATTGTCAGACGTGTGACAGTGTGCAGCTGTGAGAATATTCATCTGGTCCCTTGTCAGAGCTTAATGACATCTGTAATGTAGCAGCCCAGCTTGTGTCTCAGAGCTGGTATCATGGCTGAGTCTTAAGTGATAAAGTACACACACACACACTAGCATTTCCCATCTGGTGGTTCATGAACTCCCAGGATTCAAAGATGTATCCAAGAAGGTCCATGTTGTTAGACATAGTAATAGTATTTGCTTAAGTATTTATTAAAATATTTAACATTGTCTAGTTTTCCTTTTGGAAATGGAACAGTTTTGGTACCTTTGAGTATATATGGAGCGGGCATCTCTGTGGTTAATGGCAATCAGATCAGTGTCCTCAAAACCTGCTTCATGGTTTTGGCCACTATTTAGTTTTAAATGATATGCTTTATAGGTGCTTGTTATTTAATTAATACCCATAATGGACAGTTAAAAAGTGCAAGAGATGAAGCTTGATGTTGAAATATGAGTTAATGACATTAATTCAGCAAATTTACCTCAAGATGATCTTACCAAAGCTTTAAGTGGCATTCAGCTAATTAAAACTCTTATGTAATACATTAAGCATCCTCTGTATTAAAAGAGAAAATTTGTCATGATTATATCCAACAATGTGTTATTTACAGAGAGCTACATTTGGGTTCCAAATCAAACATGATATAATATCAATTTTTAATATGTATAATGCAGTTAGATATTCATATGTATCTTAAAACAAATTAAATAGCATGTCACTTGTTAAATGTGAGTCTTTTTGTATTATGAATTATTAAAGATAGTATAAAAATGAATCTTAATTGCAATATTTAATAATATGGTAATAAAATTTTTAAACTTTTAATTATGTCATATTTTACACAAAAATGAAAAGATAATTTTAAAAATTCCTGCAGGAACCACAAGAAGTATATATCATTGTGAAAACCCTTCATAAGTCAAAACTAATAGGAAAATGATTTGGCTGGTTCCTTCCATGGGCATCAGTTTATTGCCTCACTTCCATTGTGAAATGTGTCCCTCAATCAGAGGCATTATTATGTAGGACACCATAATAGTGCATAAGAGATTTAGTATATCCACCAAAGGTGGTGCTTGCAGTTGTGTGATGAGCAGGGAAACAAATCCAAATCCCTAATATGTCTGTTTTTTGAGGATAAATTGCTACCCCATTTATGAGGGAGGATAATGTCAGTTTCTACTTGAGAGTTGGGAGTTCAGCATTGGAGTAACCAAGTTAGACTTGGTGAGTGAAGTCCATGCTATTGAGCCCATGTATATCCTCTGCCCTAGTCATCATGGCCTTATAATTTATTAGTCCACTTAGGAAGGACTGGGCTGGCCAGAGAAGGAAGGTGATTGACAGCACTGAAATGTTCTCTTGACTCTGTTAAGAATCTTTTCTGCAGTGGGGAACTCCCATGAAAACTATGTATGGCGAAAGTATTTTCTAGGCCTTCCTGAATGGTCCACTCTGAAATGACAGATCTTTCTCTATTTTTGTGCGATTCACCATGTAGGCCTTACTAAAACATGGAAGGTACTTGTTACTTATTTCAAGGACCTATCAGCATGGCATTGCTAATGTAGTGAGCTGGTGTGAAGTCCTAAGGGATAATGAGATGGTTAAGGCCCCTGTAGATTAAATGGTGTCAAACGGCATTCCAAAGGTGAAAGTTATATATGTCTTGCAGGAACAAATGACAAATTGCTTCTGTGTTCTCTATGTATTAAAACTGAGAAGATGCATTGGCCATTTGTGGTATCTGGGTATATAAATAGCAGCCCCAGTGGAGTGACTGTTTCTTTAAGTTTGAAATATTTCACCAGCATTCTTTGCCCTATCTCCCAGCTTTATTGGATAAATTGACAAATAAAATTATACATATTTAAAGTGTATAATGTGAAATGATTACCACAATCAGGTTCATTAGCACATCCATCACCTCGAGTGGTATCTTTTTGTGTGTGTGGTGAGAATGCTTAAGATCTATTCTTATTAAATTTCAAGAATACAGTACAGTATTAACTATAGTCACCAAGCTGTACACTAGATCCCCAGGTCTAACTTGTCTTATGACTGAGGGTTTGTGCCCCTTGATCAGTGGCTCTTCCCCGCCTGACCCTTCAGGCCCTGGTAATGATCATTTTTGGATTCTATGAGTTTGATTTATTTATTATTTCTTTATTTCTTTATTTATTTCTAAAGATTTCACATTTAAGTGAGATTGTGTAGTTTGTCTTTCTCTGTATGGCTTATTTCACTTAGGATAATGTCCTCCAATTCATCCATGTTGTTGTAAATGACAGGATTTACTTCTTTCCCATGGCTGAATGATATTCCATTGTATGTATATTCCACATCTTCTTTATCCATTTATCTACTGATGGACACTTAGGTTGTTATAATATCTTAGCTGTTGTGAATAATGCTGCAAAGAAAATGGGACATCTCTTTGAGAACTCATTTTGTTTCCTTTGGATATGTACCCAGAAGTGGAATTGCTGGATCATATGGTAGCTCTATTTTTTATTTTTTACAGAACCTCCATACTGTTTTCCATAGAGGCAGTACCAACTTACAGTTCCATCAACAGTACACAAGGGTTTCCTTTTCTTCACACCCTTGCTAAGATTTATTTCTTGTCTTTTTGATAAAAGGCATCCTAACAAGTATGAGCTGATAACTCCTTATGGTTGACCTGCATTTCCCTGATGATGAGTGATGTTGAGCACCTTTTCATAAATTTGTTGGACATGAGTATCTGTTTTGGAAAACTTCAAGTCCTTTGCCCATTTTAAAATTTGTGTGTGTGCGTTTTTTTTTTGTTTTGTTTTGTTTTGGCTGTTGAGTTATGTGAGTTTCTTATATATTTTGGATATTAACTCCTTATTAGATACATTATTTGCAAATATATTCTCCCATTCTGTAGGTGGCCTTTTCACTTTGATGCTTTCTTTCACTGTGCAAAAACTTTTTACTCTGGTATAGTCCCATTTTGTTTTTGCTTCTGTTGCTTGTACTTTTGTTGTAATATCCAAAAAAATCATTGCAATACCAATATCAAGGAGCTATCCCCCTATGTTTTCTTCTAGGAGTTTTATGATTTCAGATCTTTAAGTATTTAATCCATTTGAAGTTAATTTTTGCAAGTTCCACTAGCCTTCTTTAAAACCCATCAGAATTAGTATTAGTTCTACCAGGAATTTGAGTAGAAATTAATAGGAATCAACATATTTGCATCTTTGAAATCTTTAATGGTGGTACTAATCTTCAATTTGACCCAGAAATCAGCTTTGTCTTTGATTATTACAGAAGACAGGGTAGGATCCATTGGCTTTTGCTTGGTATCCCTACCATAAAAGCTTTTTTTTCCATGGGTCATAGTATCATTGCAGGAGATTTTCCTTTATACCAGAGCCTCAGAACTGTGGTCTAGGAATTGAGTGGGAGGCTCTCCATAAGCTCATAACACTGATGTACTGGTTAGAGTCATTCTGCTCTTGTCCTAGAGTTCTTTGGTTTTTTTTAGATTATACAAATCAAATGAGGTTTTATTATGGATTTATTTCTGAAAACTTCAGAGAAAGTCAATTCTATATATAAGGACTTTCATGAGCCTTGATTACTGCACAAACTATGCCCAGGTTACTTCAACTGGTCCTGTACTGCCAGCTGGGTCCACCTACCCCTAGAATTCTTTCATTCCCATCCCATTTTTATTTCAGCTGTTTCCCAAGCTGCTGCACACCAGGAAAAAAAAAAACCCATCTCGGTAATCCAGGAGAACTCCTTTTTAAATATTCAGGTCTTTCCTTGCTAACTGATCCCTAAAGGAAATAAGAGAAGTTTATATACACATGTATATGTATACAGGTATACATATATATTTATGTAACATACACATGTTACATATGGTAACACATGTAGGTAACAGAAGTTTATACACACACAAAATGAAAGGGTCAAAGAAATGAGCAAGAATCACATGGATATAATTTAATGGATATAATTTAACTATCTTCTGCAGTCTTTGAATGTCATCTGCTATATTGGGCCCAGGATTTCCAGACGTGAGTGCTGCCTGGGCCAAGATTACATCCAGATTTCTATTCAACAACCCAGATGATTTTCAGAGCCGTATCTATCTGCCTGTTCTAATACTTTGAATGCATTATCTCAGGTGAGTGTGCCTATGACAGATTAGCACATTTTTGCAATCCCTTCTAGCTGGGACTATTTTCTTCCCTAATCTAATTCTGCATATCTCCTTCTTGGGCACTAATTTTTCAGACATTGACAGAATAACAGTGAAGGGTGAGACATAGTGGAGATTGCTGTATTACTTCCAAGATGCCCAGGAAGCAGCAAGGCACATGGAGTGGGAATTGTTTAGGGTTGTGGAGAGTGGGAGTTCTCCATTTCTTGTTCCTTGATAGTATCTACATCCTGTGGGTCATGAATCCACTCTTTTTCATCAGTGCTATAATTTTCATATAAGAAATCTGGAGAGGGTGTGAACTCAACAGGCATTTTAATTTGTCAGCCTGCAAAATGAACTTCTCAAGTGGATCTCAGCTTAGTGAATATAGGCAGTAAGAGAATCATTTACCATAGTCATAAAATATCTCTTATTTTCTCTCTTATTTTGAGCCAAAGCCTGGGGTACCTTATTTGTCTTTTTCTCATTATGAATTATCTAACGTCATCAGAAGCAAATATCTCAGCCTGCAGGTAGGAATTTCTCCATCCTCTTAAAACTAAATCACAGCCACAATCTGGTCCTCCAGAACCTCAGTCTCACAGTTTCTTGGTTGTCCAGCTTCTTTCTCAGCCTTGGCAAGTCTTTTGTTTTTTCTTTTCCCTCAGTCATATTTTTCTGAGTTATGCTTACTTGATGGCATTTTCCAAGAATCACCTTTAAGTTTTATTGATCAAAGTCTACTCTTTTCTTTTCCAGTTTATTAATTTCATTTATCTTTATGTCTTTTGTCTACTGTTTTAATATGTTTGTTGGATATTTTTGTTTTATAATTTTCTTGACTTTTTAAATTGAGTTTTTAATTAGTTTACATTCAATCACATTTTAAATACATTTAAGGCCATGTGATATCTTTGGATTACCCCTTTGACCACATTCCATATATTATGAAATATTGTGCTCTTATTGCCATTAATTTCTAAAGAATCTGATTTAGCTTTGAAGTTCTTATATTGTAAACTCCAGATTTATTTTTAAAAGAATTTTATTGATTTTATTTTTTTAATTCCTCAATTTAATTTTATTTTTATTTATAAATTTATTTATTTTATTTTATTTATTTTATTTTTGGCTGCGTTGGGTCTTCGTTGCTGCATGCAGGCTTTCTCTAGTTGTGGTGAGCGGGGAACACTCTTTGTTGTGGTGTGTGGACTTCTCATTGTGGTGGCTTCTTTGTTGTGGAGCATGGGCTCTAGGCATGCGGGCTTCAGTAGTTGTGGCACGTGGGCTCAGTAGTTGTGGCTTGTGGGTTCTAGAGCACAGGCTCAGTAGTTGTAGTGCACGGGTTTAGTTGCTAGGCAGCATGTGGGATCTTCCTGGACCAGGGCTTGAACCTGTGGCCCCTGCATTGGCAGGCAGATTCTTAACCACTGCACCATCAGGGAAGCCCCTAACTTTATTATTTTTAAATTGAAGTAGAATTAATATATGATATGTTGGTTTCAGGTGTACAACATAATGATCTGATAATTTTATGCATTACAAAATGATCAGCACAGTAAGTCTAGTTACCATCTGTCACCATATAGAGTTATTACAATATTGTTGACTATATTCCCTGTGCTGTACATTACATCCCTGTGACTTATTTTATAACTGGAAATTTGTGCCTTTTAATCCCCTTCATCTATTTCACCTGTCTCCTCCACCCCTCTCCCCTCTGGCAACCACCAGCTTGTTCTTCATGTCTATGAGCCTGTTTCTCTTTTTTTGGTTCATTTATTTTGTTTTCTTTGATTCCACATGTAAGTGAAATCAAATGGTATCAATATTTGTCTTTCTCTGAGAAAAGGGAACCTTCGTGCACTGCTGCTGGGAATCTAAATTGGTACAGCCACTATGGAAAACACTATGGAGGGTCCTCAAAACACTAAAGAATTTAAAAACTTCTCAATGGATAACAGTTTTTTCCTCCAGTTCTTTTATTATTAAATGCTTGTTTTTTGATGTTTTAATTACCCATCTTCATTATGATATGGTGTTTACACAGGACAGAAATCAATGCTTCATTCCTTCAAAATGAATATTTTTGTTAAACAAAATAAAGAAAAGGAAGAAAGAAGAAAAAAATGTGAGCTGATCACACATGATGTGTTGAGTGACTTAAATGATTTGCTTTCTGGAATAAGCTCATTCCTCCTTCTGGAATTATAATACTTTGTAGATAAACACTGGTATGGGCACTACACTTTGAGTAACACTGTCCTAAAATATTGAGAGTTTCATTGGGGCTAGTCAATTTTATAAGTGTTTTAGTGATATTTGAGAAAAATATGTATTCTCTGTGTGGTACAAAATATTATAAATCTAATAACAGGTTTATCATCTTATTAAATCATCTGAGTTCTTACTCTTTTGTCTATTTGATCTGTAAGTTTCTTTAGAAGTCATGTTAAAGCCTTCCCTATCATTGTGGATTTGACGATTTCTCTTCCTATTCCTAATACATTTCAATATCATGCTCTTTGTTTCATAAAGGTTCATAGCTGTTAAATCTTGGTGGATTATAATTATTATAAAATATATCACTTTTATTGTATTAAATGCAGCTTACATTAAATCCTATTTCATCTTATTTCTATATTGCTAGTCTTGCTTTTCTTTTGGTAGAGTTTATCCAATCTATCTCTCTGTCCTTTTATTTCCAAATTCTTTCTCTGTGTGTGTGTGTGTGTGTGTGTGTGTGTGTGTGTGTGTTTATTGGAGTATAATTACTTTACAATGTTGTGTTAGCTTCTGCTGTACAACGAAGTGAATCAGCTATATGTATACATATATCCCCTCCCTCTTGAACCTCCCTCCCACCTCCCCATCCCACCCATCTAGGTTGTCACAGAGCACCGAGCTGAGCTCCCTGTGCTATACAATAGGTTAACACTAGCTATCTATTTTACACATGGTACTATATATATGTCATTCTAAATCTCCCAATTCATCCCATACCCACTTCCCCACTGTGTCCACAAGTCCGTTCTCTACATCTACACCTCTATTTGTGCCCTGCAAATAGGTTCATCTGTACCTTTTTCCTACATTCCACATATATGCATTAATATACTATATTTTTCTCTTTCTGACTTACTTCACTCTGTATGACAGACTCCATGTCCATCCACATCTCAAGGAACCCAGTTTCATTCCTTGTTATGGCTGAGTAATATTCCATTGTATATATGTACCACATCATCTTTATCCATTCATCTGTCAGTGGACATTTAGGTTGCACCCATATCCTGGCCATTGTAAATAGTGCTGCAGTGAACATTAGGGTACATGTCTCCTTTTAAATTATGGTTTTCTCAAAGTATATGACCAGTAGTGGGATTGCTGGGTCATATGGTAGTTCTATTTTTAGTTTTTTAAGGAACCTCCATACTGTTCTCTAGAGTGACTATATCAATTTACATTCCCACCCACAGGCAAGAGGGTTCCCTTTTCTCCACACCCTGTCTATCATATATTTTTTGTAGATTTTTCGATGATGGCCATTCTGATTAGCAGTTGTGATTTGCATTTCTCTAATAATTAGTGATGTTGAGCATCTTTTCATGTGTGTGTTGGCCATCTGTATATTGTCTTTTTTAAAAAATAAATTTATTTATTTTATTTATTTATTTTTGGCTGTGTCGGGTGTTTGTTGCTGTGCATGGGCTTTCTCTAGTTGTGGCAAGCGGGGGCTATTCTTCATTGTGGTGCATGGGCTTCTCATTGCAGTGGCTTCTCTTGTTGTGGAGCATGGGCTCTAGGTGCATGGGCTTCAGTAGTTGCAGCATGCGGGCTTAGTACTTGTGGCTCATGGGGTCTAGAACACAGGCTCAGTAGTTGTGGCACATGGGCTTAGTTCTCTGTGGCATGTGAGATCTTCCTGGACCAGGGCTCAAACCCATGTCCCCTGCATTGGCAGGCAGATTCTCAACCACTGCGCCACCAGGGAAGCCCCTGTATGTCTTCTTTGGAGAAACGTGTTTAGGTCTTCTGCCCATTTTTTCATTGGGTTGTTTGTTTTTTTGATATTGAGCTGCATGAGCTGTTTGTATATTTTGGAGTTTAATCTTTTGTCAGTTGCTTCAGTTGCAAATATTTTCTCCCATTCTGAGGGTTGTCTTTCATCTTGTTTATGGTTTCCTTTGCTGTGCAAAAGCTTTTAAGTTTAATTAGGTCCCATTTGTTTATTTTTGCTTTTATTTCCATTACTCTAGGAGGTGGGTCAAAAAAGATCTTGCTGCGATTTATGTCAAAGAGTGTTTTTCCTGTGTTTTCCTCTAAGAGTTTCATAGTATCTGGTCTTACATTTAGGTCTGTAATCCATTTTGAGTTTATTTTTGTGTATGGTGTTAGAGAGTGTTCTAATTTCATTCTTTTACATGTAGCTGTCCAGTTTTCCCAGCACTACATATTGAAGAGGCTGTCTTTTCTCCATTGGATATTCTTGCCTCCTTTGTCATAGATTAGGTGACCATAGGTGCGTGAGTTTAACTCTGGGCTTTGTATCCTGTTTCATTGATTTATATTTCTGTTTTTGTGCCAGTACCATACTGTCTTCGTTACTGTAGCTTTGTAGTATAATCTGAAGTTAGGGAGACTGATTCCTCCATCTCCGTTTTTCTTTCTCAAAGTTGCTTTGGCCATTTTGGGTCTTTTGTGTTTCCATACAAATGGTAAAATGTTTTGTTCTAATTCTGTGAAACATGCCATTGGTAGCTTGATAGGGATTGCATTGAATCTGTAGATTGTTTTGGGTAGAATAGTCACTTTCACAATATTGATTCTTCCAGTCCAGGAACATGTTACATCTCTCCATCTGTTTGTATCATCTTTGATTTCTTTCATCAGTGTTTTATAGTTTTCTGAGTATAGGTCTTTTGTCTTTTTAGGTAGGTTTATTCCTAGGTATTTTATTCTTTTTGTTGCAATGGTAAAATGGGATTGTTTCCTTAATTTCTCTTTGTAGTCTTTCACTGTTAGTGTATAGGAATACAAGAGATTTCTGTGCATTAGTTTTGTATTCTGAAACTTTACCAAATTCATCGATTAGCTCTAGTAGTTTTCTGGTGACATCTGTAGGATTTTCTGTGTATAGTATCATGTCATCTGCAGACAGTGACAGTTTTGCTTCTTCTTTTCCAATTAGTATTCCTTTTATTTCTTTTTCTTCTCTGATCACCATGGCTAGGACTTCCAAAACTATGTTGAATAATAGTGGTGAGAGTGGACATCCTTGTCTTGTTCCTGATCGTAGAGGAAATGGTTTCAGTTTTTCACCATTGAGAATGATGTTTGTTGTTGGTCTGTAGTATATGGCCTTTATTATTTTGAGGTAGGTTCCCTCTATGTCCACTTTCTGGATAGTTTTTATCATAAATTGGTATTGAATTTTGTCAAAAGCTTCTTCTGCATCTATTGAGATTATCATATGGTTTTTATTCTTTAATTTGTTAATATGTTCTATCACATTGATTTGCATGTATTAGAGAATTCTTGCATCCCTGGGAGAAATCCCACTTGATCATGGTGTATGATCCTTTTAATGTGTTTTTGGATTCTCTTTGGTAGTATTTTGTTGAGGATTTTTACGTCTATGTTCATCAGTTATATTGGTTGCTAATTTTGTCTTTTGGTGATATCTTTGTCTGGTTTTGGTATCAGGGTGGTGGTGACCTCATAGAACGAACTTGGGAGTGTTCCTTCCTTTGACATTATTGGGAAGTGTTTGAGAAGAATGGGTGTTAGCTCTTCTCTAAATGTTTGATAGAATTTGCCTGTGAAGTCTTCTGTTCCTGGACTTCTGTTTGTTGGAAGATTTTTAATTACAGTTTCAATTTCATTATTTGTGATTGGTCTGCCTATTTTCTAATTCTTCCTGGTTCAGTCTTGGAAGTTTGTACCTTTCCAAGAATTTGTCCATTTCTTCCAGGTTGTCCATTTTATTGGCATATAGTTGGCCATAGTAGTCTCTTATGATCCTTTGTATTTCTGCGGTGTCAGTTGTAATTTCTTCTTTTGCATTTCTAATTTTATTGATTTGAATCCTCTCCATTTTTTTCCTTGATGAGTCTGGCTAGTGGCTTATCAATTTTGTTTAGCTTCTCAAAGTACCAACTTTTAGTTTTATTGATCTTTGCTATTGTTTTCTTTGTTTCTATTTAATTTACGTCTGTTCTGATCTTTATGATTTCTTTCCTTCTACTAACTTTGGGGTATTTTTTTGGTTGTCGTTCTTCTTCCTCTAGTTGCTTTAGGTGTAAGATTAGATTGTTTATTTGAGATTTTCCTTTTCTCTTGAGGTGACATTGAATTGCCATAAACTTCCCTCTTAGAACTGCTCTTGCTGCATCCCATAGGTTTTGGGTCATTGTGTTTTCATTGTCATTTTTTTCTATGTATTTTTTGATTTCCTCTTTGATTTTTTCAGTGATCTCTTGGTTATTTGGTAGCATATTGTTTAGTCTCCATGTGTTTGTGTGTTTTGGTTTTTTTTAATTAATTAATTAATTTAGTTTTGGCTGTATTGGGTCTTCATTGCTCCGTGGGGGCTTTCTCTGGTTGCAGTGAACGGGGGCTACTCTTCGTTGCAGTGCACATGTTTCTCATTGTGGTGGCTTTTGTTGTGGAGAATGGGCTCTAGGCATGCAGGCTTCAGTAGTTGTGGCTTGAGAGCTGTAGAGCTCAGGCTCAGTAGTTGTGGCATACGGGCTTAGTTGCTCTGCAGCATGTGGGATTTTCCCAGACTAGGGTTCCAACCCATGTCCCCTGCATTGGCAGGTGGATTCTTAACTACTGCACCACCAGGGAAGCCCCTGTTTGTGTTTTTTTTACAGTTTTTTTTTCCTGTAATTGATTTCTAATCTCATAGTGTTGTGGTCGTAAGAGATGCTTGGTAAAATTTCAGTTTTCTTAAATTTACTGAGACTTGATGTGTGACCCAAGATGTGATCTATCCTGGAGAATGACCCATGTGCACTTGAGAAAAAAGTGTCTTCTGCCTCTTTCAGGTGGAATGTCCTATAAATGTCAGTTAAGTCTAGCTGCTCTATTATGTCATTTAAAGCTTGTGTTTCCTTTTAAATTTTCTGTCTGGATGATCTCTCCGTAAGTATAAGTGGGGTGTTAAAGTCCCCCCTTATTATTGTTACTAAAGAAACTTCTTTAGCCAATTTCCCCTTTTATGGCTGTTAGCATTTGCCTTATGTATTGAAGTCCTCTATGTTGGGTGCTTAAATATTTATAATTGTATATCTTCTCCTTGGATTGATCCATTGATAATTATGTATTGTCCTTCCTTGTCTCTTGTGACAGTCTTTATTTTAAAGTCTATTTTATCTGATATGAGTATTGCTATTCCAGCTTTCTTTTGATTTCCGTTTGCATGGAATATCTTTTTCCATCCCCTAACTTTCAGTCTGTATGTGTCCCTAGGTCTGAAGTCGGTCTCTTGTAGATAGCATATATATGGGTCTTGTTTTGTATCCATTCAGCCAGTCTGTGTCTTTTGGATGGAGAATTTAATCCAGTTATATTCAAGGTAGTTATCAATATGTATGTTCCTATTACCATTTTCTTAATTGTTTTGGGTTTGTTTTTGTGGGTCTTTTTCTTCTCTTGTGTTCTCCACCTAGGGAAGTTCCTTTAGCATTTGTAGTAAAGCTGGTTTGGTGGTGCTGAATTCTCTTAGCTTCTGCTTGTCTGTAAAGCTTTTGATTTCTCTGCCGAATCTGAATGAGATCCTTGCTGGGTAGAGTAATCTTGTTTGTAGATTTTTTCCCTTTCATCACTTTAAATATATCCTGCCACTCCCTTCTGACCTGCAGAGTTTCTGCTGAAAAACCTTATGGGTATTCCCTTGTATGTTGTTTGTTGCTTTTCCCTTGCTGCTTTTAATATTTTCTCTTTGTATTTAATGTTTGTTAATATGATTAACATGTGTCTCAGCATATTTCTACTTGGGTTTATCCTGTATGGGACTCTCTGCACTTCCTGGATGTGGGTGGCT
The DNA here is from genome assembly GCF_949752795.1 of Hyperoodon ampullatus. Lineage (NCBI taxonomy): Eukaryota > Metazoa > Chordata > Mammalia > Artiodactyla > Ziphiidae > Hyperoodon > Hyperoodon ampullatus. The sequence goes on along the minus strand of NC_136915.1, from coordinate 117,585,134 downwards.
ATTTCCTTTCCTTTCCCTTGCTAGGGATGTTTTTGACTATAATCTCTTCAAATATTTTCTCAGACCATTTCTTTTTCTCCTCTTCTTCTGAGACCCCTGTAATTTGAATGTTGGTGTGTTTAATGTTGTCCCAGAAGTCTCTGAGACTGTCCTCAATTTTATTTTATTTTATTTTTTGGCTACGTTGGGTCTTTGTTGTTCTGCATGGGTTTTCTCTAGTTACAGCTAGCAGAGGCTACTCTTTATTGCGGTGTGCGGCTTCTCATTGTGGTGGCTTCTCTGGTTTCAAAGCATGGGCTCTAGATGTGTGGACTTCAGTAGTTTTGGCTCATGGGCTATAGAGTGCAGACTCAGTAGTTGTGGTGCACAGGCTTAATTGTTCTGTGGCACGTGGGATCTTCCTGGACCAGGGATCGAACCTGTGTCCCCTGCATTGGCAGGTGGATTCTTCTTCTTCTTTTTTTTAAAAAAAATAAATTTATTTATTTATTTTTGGCTGCATTGGGTCTTTGTTGCTGCATGGGGCTTTCTCTAGTTCCAGAGAGAAGGGGCTACTCTTTGTTGTGGTGAGCAGGCTTCTCATTGTGGTGGCTTCTCTTTGTTTCAGAGCATGGGCTCTAGAGTGAAGACTCAGTAGTTGTGGTGCATGGGCTTACTTGCTCCACAGCATGTGGGATCTTCCCTAACCAGGGCTCAAACCTGTGTCCCGTGCTTTGGCAGGCAGATTGTTAACCACTGCACCATGAAGGAAGCCCCAGCAGGTGGATTCTTAACCACTGCACCACCAGGGAAGTCCCATTCTTTTTTCTTTATTCTGCTCCTCGGCATTTATTTCCACCATTCTATCTTCCAGCTCACTTATACGTTCTTCTGCCTCAGTTATTCTGCTATTGATTCCTTTTAGTGTATTTTTCATTTCAGTTATTGTGTTGTTCATCGCTGATTGTTTGTTCTTTAGTTTTTCTAGGTCCTTGTTAAACATTTCTTGTATTTTCTCAATCCGTGCCTCCATTCTATTTCTGAGATTCTGGATCATCTTTACTATCATTACTCTGAATTCTTTTTCAGGTAGGTTGCCTATTTCCTCTTCATTATTTGGTCTTGTAAGTTTTTACCTTGCTTCTTTGTCTGTAACATTTTTTTGTCACCTCATTTTTTTTTTGATGGGTGGGGCTGTGTTCCTGTCTTACTGGTTGTTTGGCCTGAGGCATCCAGCACTGGAGCTTGCAGGCAGTTGGGTGGAGCTGGGTCTTGGTGCCAAGATGAGGACCTCCAGGAGAGCTCACACTGGTTAATTTTCCCTGATGTCTGAGTTTCTCTGTTCTTCCAGTGGTTTGGGCTTGGTGCTGCCAACACAGGAGCTCAGGCCTAACCCCCAGCCTGGAAACCAAGACCTGGCAAGCCATGTCATGCCACAAAGAAAAAAAAAAAAGACAACAACCAAAAAAGAGCAGAACAATAACAAAGAATAAAAAATAAAGTAAAATTAGAAAAATAAAAAATATATTAGAAAAAATTAAAAATGAAACCACCACAAGAAAGCAAAACAGAACCACAACAACAAAAAAACAAATAAATAAAATAAAAAATTAAAAGGTAAGAATAATTTAAAAAATGCTGGAATAGGCCTTGGGGGGTTTGGGGGAGGGACTTAGGCCTAGTACTTCTGTGGCTTGAAGAGGCCTTAGTGGTTGGGGGTGGGGGGCTTAGACCCAGGACCCATGCAGCCAGAAAAGGCCTTATGGGGAAAGGTCTTTGACCAAGTACCCGTGTGGCCATAAGAGGCCTTGGCGGGGGGGGGGGGGCCTAGGCCCAGGATCTGTGTGGCCGAAAGAGGCCTTGGAGTGGGGGCAGTGCTCAGGCCTGGGTCCCATGTGGCCAGAGGGGCCTCTGGAGTGGGAGCTCAGGCCCAGCACCCCAGCAGGCTCTCTGGAACCCAAGGCAGTGGGGGAGATTCTGGCCACATTCCCCTCTGATCCCCTGATTCCCAGAAGTTCCCTCTCCTACCCCACCAATACCCGTGCCCTGAGTGGGCCCCTCCAAGTGTGGGAACCTCTCCCTTCCCCCAGCGCCCCCTCAGGGGCCCCAGTCCTGTACCACCTCCACTTTTATTCCCCCCCTTCCCTCCCACATCCTACCTGGTTGCATGGGGATTCCTCTTATCCCTTTACGTGTCTGAGGTCCCCCACTAGCACCTAGTAGATGACCTACTTGTGAGAAGACGTGAACTCAGCCATCTTGACTTTGCTCCCTTAGCCCACTATTGTCTTTCTGTGTGTTTTAAAGGGTGTCTTTTATAAGTAGCATATATCTGGACTAACAATTTTTTTAAACCCAATTTTAGAGACTTAATCTTTTCCTAGGGGAATTTAACCCATTCACATTTGCTGTAATTATTGATAAATTTGTATTTAGTCTTACCACCCTATTTTATGTTTGCTATTGACAATGCTTTCTTGTAACTGTTGTGTAGTCCCCCTTTTTGCTGACGTTACCAAATTTTTTTGTTTAGTTTTACTTTCCTTTTTTCTCCCCTGCCATTTCCTCTTAGTACAGTAGTTCTGTTATGCTAGTGTGAGTAGTTAAAATCACCCAGAGTACTTCTTAAATGCAGATGCCTGGACCCTTCAAAGATTATGATTCTATACATGCAAGGGTATGCTGCCTAGGAATCTGCATTTTAAATTTATATCACAAATGGTTCTGTAGCAGATGATTTTAAGATTAAACATTAAGAATTAATGCTCTAGTCTGGAAGTCAAAACTTTGTTTCTATTCTGCAAGATATTATTTTAGCAAATAATCTAAATCTACATTTTTATACATGTCATGATATTATCTGTTTGTATAATCTTCTGCAGCTAAGCAAGTTTTTTTTAAAGCATCCTTTTACTTTCAACTTACATTTTTAAGCTAATTTAAGTTCTGCATTATTTTACATTAAATTTCTGCTTTTTAACAAAATCCTTTTTACTGAATAGTTCACTACCACATTCTCAGCAATTATATATACCTGCCTATGGGTTCATAGGTTTTTTTCTTAATCACTACTTCTACTTTTTTAAAACTTTTAAAAATGATGAAATATAGCATACATTCAGAAAAAAATACATAAACCATGAAATAAAGTGAAGTAAAGTGAAAATCATTACCCAGGTTAACAAATAGAATATTTCTAGCACCCCAGAATCTGCATATGTGTCATTTGACAATCACAACATAGTCCCTTCCTAATAGGAAAACAAAAAACAAAAAACAAAAAAACACTCTCCTGATTTGTATGGTAATCATTTCTTTGCTTTACTTTATAGTTTTAGTGTTTACTGTCTGTTGTTTGCATCACAAACAATAGTTAATTTAGCTTTGCCTGTTTTTGAAGTTTTATGTTTGGAACTATATAGTATATGTTATTCTGTGCCTGGCTTATTTTTTTAAATATCATGTCTTTAATATTCATCTATTTTTGTGGTATGTAGATGTAATTCATACATATATTTCACAGTTTATTATCAATTATAGTGTTGATGGATATTTGAGTCATTTCTGGTTTTGGGACACTCTAAACAGTGCTGTTATGAGCACACTAGTGTAATGTAGTATACAGTATACAGGCATGTTCTGACATCAGTTCTCTGAAACCAGCTGGATATTCTACAATTCAATTCAATTTTGAAACTAACTATCCAGAGCTGGTGCAGACTCCCCAAATTAAAGGCATAGTCCTTTGTAAGATAGTCTCCACTTCAGATGCCACCTGCAAATCTCAGGGACACTCACACTTTTGCCTGGACAGCTAGGAGTTTCAAAATGTTTGGTTTCTATCCTAACTGTGGTGGACCTCAGTAAAACTGTGATTCTGACCACCTGGAGTTCACTTCAGGTCCCACAGGAATTCAGTCCTTCAAAAGAATGGCCTCACTTTAGATACCAACTGCAGATCTTGGGGGCAGTCTACATCTCTGACTGACTGGCTGTACATTTGGGAGTCCCCATGACCTTCTCAGATTTGAGAATTTGCTAGAATGACTCATAGTACTCATTGAAAACACAGTACTTATGATTATAGTGTTATTGTAAGGAATACAGATTAGACAAAGCGAAAGAGATGCATAGGGCAAAGTATGGTGTGTTTGTGGGGGGACAGCAGAGCTTCCAAGCCTTCTCATTATGGAATCTGGGTTCATCACCCTCCCAGCACATTGATGTGTCGACTAACCAGAAAGTTCCACTGCACCTCAGTATCCAGTGTTTTTATTGGGGTTTTGTTATATAGGTATGATTGATTAAACCACTGAACTAAATCTCCAGCCCCCCTCTTCTACCTACAGGTTAGGAGGCTTAAAGTCCTAACTTTCTAATGGTGTGCTTGGTTTTTCTGGTGACCAGCACTGGTCTTGAAGTTAGCTGGGGGCCCACCATGAGTCATCTCATTAGCATAACAAAGACATTCCTATCACTCACTTCAAGGATTTTTGAACCTCTGTGCTAGAAACCAGGGACAAAGACAATATATCCTTATTATACCACCACAGATAACGCATTTTTTGGTGGCATACACCTGAGTGGTATTGTTAAGTTATAATAAATACATATCTTTAGGTTTGCTAGAAAATGGGAAATAGTTTTACAAAGTGATGATGTTAATTTATACTCTCAGTAGTAAAAGGTTTCTGAGAGCTCAAATTGTTGCACATCTTTGTTGAAACATGGCATTATCTTAGATTTTAGTTTTTGTCAATTTGTTAGATGCATTGTGGCATCTCACATTTTCTTTATTACTTATAATATCTTTCATTCTTGAGAGTTTTCATTGGGTATAGAATTTTAGGTTGGCAGTTGCTCTTTTGAAGCTTTTCTTTAAAACTATTTAGAGGGTACTTTTTTGTTGGGGAGGGTGTCTGGCTCTTTTAAGATTTTTCTGTGTCCTTTATTTTCTGCATTTACATAATGGTATATCTAGATGTGAATTTCTTATTTATTCTATTAGAGAACTTTGGTCTTCTTAAATGTCTGGATTGATGTCTTTCTTTGGTTCTAGAAAAGTCTCAGCCATTATCGTTTTGAATATTGTCTGTACTCTGTTGCCTTTCTTTTTCTTCTGAGTATCTGATTAAATGTAGGTTACACTGCATTGCTCTATTTTCTGTCTATTTTATGATTTCTACTGTAAAAAGATAATAAGCAGAAACCTTAAGTAAGTAGAGGTGGGAGAACAGAAGGGGCAGCTCTCATGCCCCGTGGTGATAGCAGAGGCCCACAGGAAGGAAGATTCCTCTTCTTTCCCGGCAACAACTCTGCTAATGTAAAGCCATGGACTCTTCATTTTCTTTAGCCCTCCCAACATCCTTTTCCCTCTATAAAAGCATTCTCCTTCCCTTGCTGTGTGGGGACTTGCATGTGGCTTGCTGTTGTTGCAGACCCTGAATTGCAATTCTCTGCTAATCCCAAATTGACCCATCTTTGCTGAAGAAATGACTGTTAGCCTATTTGTTTTAGGTCATTGTTACCTTTTTAATTGCTCTGTGCTGCATTCTGGTTATTTCTTATAATTTATCTTATAAAGTTGTCTATTTCTTAAACATATCTATTGCAGTCTTGTTTTCAGTTATTTTTCAGCTCTAGAATTTCTATTTGGTTCTTTTTCAAATATGTAGTGCTAGTTTTTCCTGTTCTCAGAGCAGATATTTTCAAGCTTGCTTTTCAATTTCTTTTAACCTAGCAAACATAGTAATTTTCTGATGTGTCTGATAATGTCAATATATGAAGCTTTGAGGGTAATTTTCTGATGTTTGTTTTTCTGATTCTTGTTCACAGAGTTTGTTTCCTCATGCACCTGATTTATTTGACTATGTTATTCTCACTGTAAATTAAAAATATTATGAATATGAATGATTTGATATATAGAATGAGTATCTCTTCCTCCAGAGAGGATTTGCATTTGCTTTTTAGATGCCTGGGGGGACCGCTGATCTAGGATTATCATAGTCCAAGTTCAAGACTTGAGATTCCCTGAGTGTGCAGTGATGTAAACCCATATAGTAAGACTGCACAAGTGTTTGTTTGCTTCTGGTTCACACTATCCTAAGGATATAATCCATTAGGGTCTCAGTTAATTGTAGGGAGGGGCTTCTATTAGAATTCTCATCTTGTGTAGGTCTTCAGCATTGATTCTGTTTTTCTTGCCCTTTGAGACCACTAAAAAGAAAGTTCAGATTGGCTAGGATTGGCAAATACCCTTAGGGCCAAAGCAGATTTCCATGTTCACTTATCTCCTTGGGTTTCTATTTTACCTTCAATTTGGTTTTGTATTTATTTTCTTGCTTATTCTTTTTTATTTATGTAAAAAGTTTTTTAAAAAAGGTTTTATCTAGTGTTTTAGTTGTTTTCTGAGTAATTTTGCCTACTATTACTGGAAACTGGCAGTATATTGTGATTTCCTGAAGTTTTTGTTTTGCTAAAAAATAATCTAGAATAATTTTTTCTTTTAAGAAACGGTACATGAGCAGTAAATGTTCTCCATCTTTGCATGTTCCAGAAAGTCTTTGCTTTGCCCTTACATCTGGTTGATAATTTGGATATAGTAGTATAGGTTTGAAATACTTTTCTTCACCTGTAGGCTTGGCAGAGTTTTCTGGCCTGAATTCTCCATGACATGCCTTTCCCCAAGGTACTTCCTCCAAATGGGAGGACTTAATATGGCTGAGGGGTAGGATACCTTGTAGTATACATGGACAGGAAGAGGAAAACCACTGAGGAACCACGCTGATGACCACATGAGGAAATCTTTACATTGGTGGTGGAAAATATTAATCTGTTTTACTCCTGGGTTTGGCTGGCTGTTGTGTTTTAAAAAAAAAAGTCTTGCCATTGTGGAGGTCTGGAGTTATACCAGGCCATCCTCAGCTTTTCTCTGTGCTCAAAGATTTGAGATAGGAGCCTTCCCTATGCAGATCCTTCATTTGATTGGAGGGCAGGTCTCAGGTGAATGCCGAAGCACTTAATAGTTATGCATTATTAGGGGAGGGGAAAATTCATTACTGTAGATCTATTCTCTAGGACAGCAGTGCCCCTGGGGCTGGTTTTGTGGAAGACAGCTTTTCCATGGATGGGGTGGGTGGGAGGGGATGGTTCAGGTGGTAATGTGAGCAATGGGAAGTGATGGGGAGCAGCAGGTGAAGCTTTGCTCCTTCTCCTGAGGCTCACCTCCTGCTGTGCAGCCTGGTTCCTAACAAGGGGTTGGGAACCACTGCTCTAGGAAGTATTTTGGTTAATCTGGATGCCTTTGATTTCCTTTTCTTGCCTGACTATACTGTCTGGGACCTGAGAACCTTGCCTAGTTCCTGCCCTTAAAGTAGTGAGAACTCCAGGAGGTTGGTTTGGGTTTTAACACATGTATAGGCAAAGGAAAATATGCTTTGGGAGATGATGAGGTAGGATGGAGCCTTCTGTATAAATCTAGGACCCTTGGTGAACTGCATGTTAAGGGAAAGGAGAATTAGAAAAAATACTACTCATTACCAAAATAAGGAAGTGTCAAGGAAATAGATATATACCTAGGCTTTAGGTGAAAAATGAATCTCTTAAAAATTGACACCCCAGACCTGCACATTACAGTGATTTGCAGTCTGAATTTAGATAATCCACATGATCTAATGACTCCCAAGCAAAGACATTAACAAAAAAAAAATGCCTTCTTGTGATACTTTGGTGTCTTGGAATATTTCTTTTTTTTGTCTTAGTTCTTTGTTGACTGGATGCTGAGCCAGTATATTTGTAATCATTAAAGAGATGTTCAGCTTGAAGTTGGTAGCATAAAGTTGACCTTTTCTTTCTCTTCTTGTGAATGATGTAATAGCAAAGAGGGGAATTAGAATCAAAATATAAATATAATTTTATATATTTGGAAAAATTAGGAAACAGCTAAAAATGTCAAATCAGAAAGTAAGTGGAATGACTTCTAAAAGCAGAGAAAATCAAGCAGGGTTTTATACAGAAGCAAACAGGGAGAGTTTTCCAGCAAGGAGCACTTCCTAAAGTTGAGAGTACATATGGAGGTAAAAAGTAAATGTTTTCATTTTCATTAATGGTAAATATAGCAAACAGACTGGTAGGAGAAGCTTTTCTGGACCCAGTTTGTTTCCATAACCTGAGAAAGTGGAATTAAGTGAGAAATCATGTAACAAGCCGTATGTGGAAACATTCAGTGGTATATGAGTCAGGAAAAGTGTAGATTTTTCACTGAAGAATTTTACAGCCATCTATCTTAATTGGTTGAGAGAAGCAATTGATAAACAGTATAACCAAAGCCGAAGATCATAAAGAAGACTTCAGGTAGCATGAAACACAGTCTATGTTCAGAAAAAAAAAAGCCTCAGTCAAAGATAAGTAGGTAGAAAAGGAATCATTGCAGGATCTCTAGTACAATACAACAAGAAAATGGGATCATTGAAAGAACTGAAAACAATTGGAATATGAAGAGCAGATCTCAGCAAAACATCTTTATAGAAAAAATGAAAATTATTCCCGTTAAAATATAAAATGAAATTTCTTCCACAAACAATAGAAAACACCACAGCAGATACAAGAGTTCAGGGAAAAGATAAAGCCTGAGCAATGAGGAGCAAGAACTGAAGTAGAAGAAAACATGTATCACATCATTGAAAGTGAAATTTGAAGGAGAACAGGGAGAATAGACAGGGCTGAGGACACTGATGAGGACTTGGAAAGGGATACCAAGTATAGAAATCAGGAAAAAAAATCAAAATGAAATGGAAATACAGTCATACATTAATTAGGGAAAGGGAAAAATGATATATATGGAATTAGGTAAAGGAGATCCAAAATACACATAATTGGAATCCCAGAAGAAAATTGAAATAATAAAGATATTTTGGAACATATGCAAAAATGTCCAATCACTTCTGACAGAAAGAAAAATCAGGCCAACATCAGATTTCTCTAGAGCCATGTACAATGACACAGTAGAACAGTGCCTGCAAAGTTCTTTAAGAAAATCTGACCTAAAAAATTGCCTCCATACAAATTATTGTTTAAATACAAATTCAAAAAACTTTTTGTCTTTTGCTTTTATATCTTTAATGTGAAAAAATTAAAAGAATTCATGAGCCCCTCTTTAAAAATCTACAGGTGGGTAAACATAACCAACTAAGAAATGACAAGAAAATGTACAGCAAAGAGAATGGCAAGGATAATTTAGTTGAACACTTAGAATTTAACAACCATGACAATTAAGGGGCCAGAAGAGATTGTAAATGTTATGTGCTTGGACACATAATAGATTTTAAGTGGTGTAATTACATATGTAATACATGAGTATTACAATAGGGAGAAAAAAGTAAAAAGTAGGAGGTAGTATGGATATACTGATTCCCTCATCTTTTGTAGCTGGAAATCAAAAGATGTAATATAAAATAGAAATGTCAAGTATTATAGGAATAAGTATACTTGAATACAAATATAATGCAATAAACTAAAATTGGATAGCGGAGGAGAAGGAAGTAAAAGGGATGAAGAGGAAATACACTTCATGATAACAATTATATACTCCCTAAAAAGATAGTTTTAAGGGTATTATATGAAGAATAGTTATAAAGAGAACCACTAGAACAAAAAATAACAAAATGTTTAAATTATCACAAAAAATACATCCAAAAAAAGGAATGAAAACATAGACTATATATTAAGTGAAACAAAACAAAACAAAACACAGTTTTAATGTATAATAGTGCTTGCTTTGGTAGCACATATGTTCAAATGTAAATAATATAATTGCAGAATAAAAACACAAATTATGTCAATAAATTTAAATAGGCCAAACTTATTTAAAAGGATTAGATTAAATCACAAGACAATAATGAATTCTAAAAGTGATTCAGAAAGGTTGAAAATGAAAGTGAGGACATACTCAGCCATAAAAAGAAACGAAACTGAGTTATTTGTAGTGAGGTGGATGGACACAGAGTCTGTCATACAGAGTGAAGTAAGTCAGAAAGAGAAAAACAAATACCGTATGCTAACACATATATATAGAATCTAAAAAAAAAAAAAACGTTCTGAAGAACCTAGGGGCAGGACAGGAATAAAGACGCAGACATAGAGAATGGACTTGAGGACACGGGGAGGGGGAAAGGTAAGCTGGGACGACGTGAGAGAGTGGCATGGACTTATATATACTACCAAATGTAAAATAGATAGCTAGTGGGAAGCAGCTGCATGGCACAGGGAGATCAGCTTGGTGCTTTGTGACCACCTAGAGGGGTGGGTTAGGAGGGTGTGAGGGAGATGCAAGAGGGAGGAGATATGGGGATATATGTATATGTATAGCTGATTCACTTTGTTATAAAGCAGAAACTAACACACCATTGTAAAGCAATTATACTCCAATAAAGATGTTAAAAAAAAAAAGGAAAGTGAGAACAGTTACATTAGGCAAATTCAAACAAAAAGAGTATCAAACATGGGTGAATTCGGAGCAGACAGAAAGCATTAAACAAAAACAAAAGAAATGTCCTTTGTACACTCAGGGGTGCAATTTGTAATGAAGAAGAGTATTTACAAATATACTTTCGTTAACTAATATAGTATGAACATTTATAAATGAAAAATTGTAGAAGATATGAGAAGAAATAGATAGTAGGAGACTTTAAATCACTTTTCTCAGTTCACTGTCAAGTGGACAAAAGGTATCTAAGAATATAGAAGCTTTCAATCTCAAAAGTAAGATCAAATTGATATACCTAACTCTATAGCCTGAAAACAAAGTGCATTTTTTCATTCAAGTTCCCATGGCATAGTCACAAAATTTGGCCACACGTTAATCCATAAATAAAATCACAAGGAATAGAAAAACATTTTCTAGGACTTCCCTGGTGGTCCAGTGGTTAAGACTTCACCTTCCAATGCAGGGGGTGCAGGTTCGATACCTGGTTGGGGAACTAAGATCCCACATGCCTCGCAGCCAGAAAACCGAAACATAAAAAACCCAGAAGCAATATTGTAACAAATTCAATAAAGACTTTAAAAAATGGTCCACATTCAAAAAAATCTAAAAAAAAACATTTTCTAATCATAAGTTAATAAAAGGACATACTAAATAATGAAAAAATAAATTAAGGAAATAAGAATTATCATCTTTCCCATTTTGTGGGAAAAAACAGCCTCTCTCTTAAAACAACATTCAACTACTCTACTAGACAACTAAAAAAATCTAAACCCCAAATTGCAGAATATTTAGAAATTCAATACTAATGTTAGAACTCCATTGTAATAACTTGTGAAATACTTCTAAGGCACTACTCAGGGAAATATTAATCATCTCAAAATTTATCTTATAAACAAGAAAGAATGAAAGTATATTAATCATATACCTCAAGAAGCTTTTAAAAAATCCAATAAGATGATCCTACGGAAAGCAGAATGAAGGACTTAAGAAGGATAAATACAAAAACTAATGATTTAGGAAACAGAAAAATGCTAGATAAAACTAAAAGGTAAATGAAAGCTATTCCTTTGAAACATTAATAAAACAGAATAACCAATAGCTAATGTATAGAAAGGGTTCCACTAGAGAAACAGAATCAGTTAATGAAAAATGAGTAAAAGAGAAAACCCAATAGCTAATCCATATCAGTCAGGGCTCCTCTAGAGAAACATAACGGCTTACATGATTGTGGGTCATGCCTAGGAAAGTCTGAAATCCTTGGGGCAGGCCATCAGGAAGGACAGGCTGAACTCTGGCACAAGCTGAAATTGCAGTCCCTAGCAAAGTTTCTTGTGGGAAGCCTCAGTTCTGCTCTTAAGGCCTTTTAACTGATTGAATCATGCCTACTCAGGTTACTAGGAAAATCTTCCTTAAAGTACACTGATTATAAACTTTAATCACATCTACAAGATACCTTCACAGCAACACCTAGATAAGTGTTTGATTGAATAACTGGGGACTGTAGTTGACCGTCACCTAATCTAATCAAGAAAACAGGCAGGTAGAACAGATTCCGCATATAACGAAAGATAATTGAGGAAATACCTACAGATTAAAAGAAAATAGGGAGAACCATAACAGCCTAGTTTTCTAAGTCTATTTGAATGAATTGGAAAACACTGAAGAACTGGATAATTTTCTAGGAATATGTAAATGATCACAAGTAATTCCAGAAAAAGTAGAAATTTCAGAACATCAATTTCCATCAAAGAAATAACAACTTTTTTCTAAGAGCTATTTTTTGAATATCATTAAATAACAGATAATTTGATTGCCTTTTAAATTGTTCTATAGCATTACTGCCCACTAAAACTTTTTGTGGTGGTAGGGATGTTCTAACTCTACTGACCAGTGTAGGGAAGCACATGTGACTATTGAACACTTCAATGCAGCTAGTTCTGTGGAGGGCCGAATCTTAATTTTATTTAATTCTAATTAACTTAAACTTAAGCAGCCATGTATTGCTATTGGCTACTGTACTGGACAGTGCAGTTCTAGAGCATATAAAAGAAAAGCATTCATTCTTTTATGAAGTAAGCATAGAATTGATAAATAATAAAGATTCAATATAAAAAACCCATAGATCAATCTCATTTATAAAAATTGATGCAAATACCCTAGGAAACAGAAGCTAGTAGCACTTTAAAATCATAATATATAAAGACCATATGGGGTTTATTCCAGGATTTACAAACGGTTCAGAAAGAGGAAACAATATAATTTGTCATGTTATGAGATCAACAGCAAAAACATGCCTAGAGGATGTCCACCATCATGAAAAATTTTGAACATCATTGTAGAGGTACTAACCTATATAATAAGGGAGAAGGAGGGAGGGAGTTTGGATTGTTCTTTTGAAAAACCCGAAAGAATCAAGTAAAATTTTATTCAGATAAGAGAATTTAGAAATATGAGTGGATATAAAATCCACGTAAAGAGAACAATAGCCTTCATATCTGTAAATTATAAACAGTTGGAGGATATGATGGTGAAGAATCCAGTTATTATAACAGCAACAACGAATAAAGTTTCTAAGAATAATCTGAAGAAATGTGTAAGATCTAGTTGAAGAAAACATTATAATACCCTGCGGGATATAAAGGAGACTTCATAAGTGGAGAAGGATGCCATGTTATTGGACACGGTTATACAAGTTAAGTCAGGAATTTAGTGTCATTTTACTAAATCACCAGTAGGACTTTTTTGGTTTGTTTTTGTTTGTTTCTTGCAATAAGGCAAGTTGATTTTAAAGTTCATATAGAAAAATTAAAAAGCAAGAATGGCCAGGAAAATTTTTATCATTAAACATAAAGTTATACAAATTGAAATAGTTTTATAGTAGCACATAAGTAGACCAATGCATCAGAATAGAAAACCCAAATATGGACCCAAATGCATGTGGGAATTTCAGCTCTGATAAAGGAATTATTTCCAATCAGTATACGGCATTGACCTATGTAGAAAAAAATGTTGCACAAGGCATACCTAACATTCCTAGACCAAAATGGATTCCAAGTGGATTAAAGATTTAAGTGCAAAAAGCAATAATGAGTAGAAAAATCAAGGAAGTCTTTAAAAATAATTCTGGTTAGGACAAGGCTTATCTAAGCATGCCACAAAATATAGCAGTCATGACAATATTTATAAATTCAACTATATTAAAAAACCTTCGGAGCCGGAGGAAGATGGCGGAAGAGTAAGACGCGGAGATCACCTTCCTCCCCACAGATACATCAGAAATTCATCTACACGTGGAACAACTCCAACAGAACACCTACTGAACGCTGACAGAAGACCTCAGACCCCCCAAAAGGCAAGAAACTCCCCACATACCTGGGTAGGTCAAAAGAAAAAAAGAATAAACAGAGACAATAGGATATGGACGGGACCTGCACCAGTGGGAGGGAGCCGTGAAGGAGGGAAGGTTTCTACACACTACAAGCCCCTTCGAGGGCGGAGACTGCAGGTGGCGGAGGGGGAAAGCTTCGGAGTAGCGGAGGAGAGCACAGCAACAGGGGTGTGGAGGGCAAAGCAGAGAGATTTTGGCACAGAGGATCGGTGCCCTCAGGCACACACCAGCCCGAGAGACTTGTCTGCTCGGCCGCCAGGGCGGGCGGGGCTGGGAACTGAGGCTCGGGTATCGGCTTTCAGTCGGAGCGCAGGGAGAGGACTGGGGCTGGCGGCAGGAAGAGAGCCTGAAGGGGTTAGTGCTAGCCCGGAGGGAGTCCGGGGAAAGGGTCTGGAGCTACCGGAGAGGCAAGAGACTTTTTTCCCTTTTGTTGCCTGGTGCGCGAGGAGAGGGCATTCCCCTCCCTCCCCTCTGCCTGAGTGAGCCAGAGCCCCCGAATCAGCGGCTCCTTTAAACCCGTCCTGTCTGAGCGAAGAACGGACGCCCTCCGGCGACCTACGCGCAGAGGCGGGGCCAGGTCCAAGGCTGAGACCCGGGAGCTGTGAGAGCAGAGACAGGGAAATCTCTCTGTGCAGCCTCCGAGGCAGCGGATTAAAGCTCCACGGTCCATTTGATGTGCCCTGCGTCTGTGGAGTGCATGAATGGACAGCGAATCATCCCAAATTGAGGAAGTGGACCTTGAGGACAAGATTTAAGACTTTCCCCCCCTTTTTTTTCCTCTTTTTACAACGAATTATCCCAAATTAAGGAGGTGGACTTAGCAAGATTTCAGACTTTTCACCCTTTTCCTCTTTTTACAACGAATTATCCCAAATCGAGGAGGTGGACTTGGAGAGCAAGATTTTTGATTTTTCCCCCTGCTCTCTTTTTGTGAATGTGTATGTGTAATCTTCTGTGTAAGATTCTCTCTGTATAGCTTTGCTTCCACCATATGTCCCAGGGTTCTTTCGGTCTGTGTTTTTTTTTCAATAATTACTTTTTAATTTTAATAACGCTACTATATTTCATACTTTATTCTATTTTACTTTACCTGCTCTTTCTTTTTTTCCTCCCTTCCCTTCCTCCCTCCCTCCCTCCGCTCCTCCTTTCCTTCTTTCTTTTTCTTTCCTCCATCCCTCCCTCCCTCCCACCCTTCTTCTTTCCACTTTCTTTTTCTTTCCTTCCTCCCTCCCTCCCTCCCTCCTGTCTTTCTTTCTTTCTTTCCTTCCTCCCTCCCTCCCTCTCTTCTTCCATTCACTCTTCCTTTTGCTTTCATTCCTCCCTCCCTCCCTCCTTTCTTTCCTTTCTTTCCATCCTTCCTCCCTCCCTCCTTTCTTTCTTTCTTCCTTCCTTCCTTCCTTACTTCCCTTCTTCCTTTCTTTCAATCTCTCTTTCTTTCTTCTACTAATTATTTCTTTCTACTTTTTCTCACTGTTATTCTGAGCCGGGTGGATGAAAGGCTCTTGGTGCTGCAGCAAGGAGTTAGTGCTGTGCCTCTGAAGTGGGAGAGCCAACTTCAGGACACGGGTCCACAAGAGACCTCCCAGCTCCACATAATATCAAGCAGCGAAAATCTCCCAGGGATCTCCATCTCAACACCAGCACCCAGCTTCAGTCAACGACCAGCAAGCTACAGTGCTGGTCACCCTATGCCAAGCAACTAGCAAGGCAGGAACACAACCCCACCCATTAGCAGAGAGGCTACCTAAAAACATAATAAGGCCACAGGCACCCCAAAACACACCACCAGACGTGGACCTGTCCACCAGAAAGACAAGATCGAGCTTCAACCACCAGAACACAGGCATTAGTCCCCCCCACCAGGAAGCCTACACAACCTACTGAAACAACCTTAGCCACGGGGGACAGACACCAAAAACAACGGGAACTACGAATCTGCAGCCTGCAAAAAGGAGACCCCAAACACAGTAACATAAGCAAAATGAGAAAGCAGAAAAACACACAGCAGGTGAAGGAGCAAGATAAAAACCTACCAGACCTAACAAATGAAGAGGTAATAGGCAGTCTACCTGAAAAAGAATTCAGAATAATGATAGTAAAGCTGATCCAAGATTCTATTTCCCAGATCCAAAATCTTGGAAATAGAATAGACAATATGCAAGAAACAGTTAACAAGGACCTAGAAGAACTAAAGATGAATCAAGCATCGATTAAAAACACAATAAATGAAATGAAAAATACTCTAGATGGGATCAATAGCAGAATAACTGAGGCAGAAGAACGGATAAGTGAGGTGGAAGATAAAATAGTGGAAATAACTGATGCAGAGAAAAATAAAGAAAAAAGAATGAAAAGAACAGAGGACAGTCTCAGAGACCTCTGGGACAACATTAAACGCACCAACATTCGAATTATAGGGGTTCCAGAAGAAGAAGAGAAAAAGAAAGGGACTGAGAAAATATTTGAAGAGATTATAGTTGAAAACTTCCCTAATATGGGAAAGGAAATAGTTACTCAAGTCCAGGAGGCACAGAGAGTCCCATACAGAATAAATCCAAGAAGAAATACGCCAAGACACATATTAATCAAACTGTCAAAAATTAAACACAAAGAAATCATATTAAAAGCAGCAAGGGAAAAACAACAAATAACACACAAGGGAATCCCCATCAGGTTAACAGCTGATCTCTCAGCAGAAACTCTACAAGCCAGAAGGGAGTGGCAGTACATAATTAAAGTGATGAAGGAGAGAAACCTGCAACCAAGATTACTCTACCCAGCAAGGATCTCATTCAGATTTGATGGAGAAATTAAAACGTTTACAGACAAGCAAAAGCTGAGAGAGTTCAGCACCACCAAACCAGCTTTACAACAAATGCTAAAGGAACTTCTCTAGGCAAGAAACACAACAGAAGGACTATACCTACAATAACGAACCCAAAGCCATTAAGGAAATGGGAATAGGAACATACATATCAATAATTACCTTAAATGTAAATGGACTAAATGCTCCCACCAAAAGACACAGAGTGGCTGAATGGATACAAAAACAAGACCCATATATATGCTGTCTACAAGAGACCCACTTCAGACCTAGAGACACATACAGATTGAAAGTAAGGGGATGGAAAAAGATATTCCATGCAAATGGAAATCAAAAGAAAGCTGGAGTAGCAATTCTTATATCAGACAAAATAGACTTTAAAATAAAGACTATTAGAAGAGACAAAGAAGGACACTACATAACGATAAAGGGATCGATCCAAGAAGAAGATATAACAATTGTAAATATTTATGCACCCAACATAGGAGCACCTCAATACATAAGGCAAATACTAACAGCCATAAAAGGGGAAATCGACAGTAACACAATCATAGTAGGGGACTTTAACACCCCACTTTCACCAATGGACAGATCATCCAAAATGAAAATAAATAAGGAAACACAAGCTTTAAATGATACATTAAACAAGATGGACTTAATTGATATTTATAGGACATTCCACCCAAAAACAACAGAATACACATTTTTCTCAAGTGCTCATGGAACATTCTCCAGGATAGATCATATCTTGGGTCACAAATCAAGCCTTGGTAAATTTAAGAAAATTGAAATTGTATCAAGTATCTTTTCCGACCACAATGCTATGAGACTAGACATCAATTACAGGAAAAGATCTGTAAAAAATACAAACACATGGAGGCTAAACAATACACTACTCAATAATGAAGTGATCACTGAAGAAATCAAAGAGGAAATTAAGAAATACTTAGAAACAAATGACAATGGAGACACGACGACCCAAAACCTATGGGACGCAGCAAAAGCAGTTCTAAGGGGGAAGTTTATAGCAATACAATCCCACCTTAAGAAACAGGAAACGTTTCGAGTAAACAACCTGACCCTGCACCTAAAGCAATTAGAGAAAGAAGAACAAAAAACCCCCAAAGTTAGCAGAAGGAAAGAAATCATAAAGATCAGATCAGAAATAAATGAAAAAGAAATGAAGGAAACGATAGCAAAGATCAACCAAACTAAAAGCTGGTTCTTTGAGAAGATAAACAAAATTGACAAACCATTAGCCAGACTCATCAAGAAAAGAAGGGAGAAGACTCAAATCAGTGGAATTAGAAATGAAAAAGGAGAAGTAACAGCTGACACTGCAGAAATACAAAAGATCATGAGAGATTACTATAAGCAACTCTATGCCAATAAAATGGACAACCTGGAAGAAATGGACAAATTCTTAGAAATGCACAACCTGCCAAGACTGACTCAGGAAGAAATAGAAAATATGAATAGACCAATCACAAGCACTGAAATTGAAACTGTGATTAAAAATCTTCCATCAAACAAAAGCCCAGGACCAGATGGCTTCACAGGCGAATTCTATCAAACATTTAGAGAAGAGCTAACACCCATCCTTCTCAAACTCTTCCAAACAATATCAGAGGAAGGAACACTCCCAAACTCATTCTACGAGGCCACCATCACCTTGATACCAAAACCAGGCAAGGATGTCACAAAGAAAGAAAACTACAGGCCAATATCACTGATGAACATAGATGCAAAAATCCTCAACAAAATACTAGCAAACAGAATCCAACAGCACATTAAAAGGATCATACACCATGATCAAGTGGGGTTTATTCCAGGAATGCAAGGATTCTTCAATATACGCAAATCAATCAATGTGATACACCATATTAACAAGTTGAAGGAGAAAAACCATATGATCATCTCAATAGATGCAGAGAAAGCTTTCGACAAAATTCAACACCCATTTATGATAAAAACCCTGCAGAAAGTAGGCATAGAGGGAACTTTCCTCAACATAATAAAGGCCATATATGACAAACCCACAGCCAACATTGTCCTCAATGGTGAAAAACTGAAACCATTTCCACTAAGATCAGGAACAAGACAAGGCTGCCCACTCTCACCACTCTTATTCAACCTAGTTTTGGAAGTTTTAGCCACAGCAATCAGAGAAGAAAAGGAAATAAAAGGAATCCAAATTGGAAAAGAAGAAGTAAAGCTGTCACTGTTTGCAGATGACATGATACTATACATAGAGAATCCTAAAGATGCTACCGAAAAACTACTAGAGCTAATCAATGAATTTGGTAAAGTAGCAGGATACAAATTTAATGCACAGAAATCTCTGGCATTCCTGTACACTAATGATGAAAAATCTGAAAATGAAATCAAGAAAACACTCCCATTTACCATTGCAACAAAAAGAATAAAATATCTAGGAATAAACCTACCTAAGGAGACAAAAGACCTGTATGCAGAAAATTATAAGACACTGATGAAAGAAATTAAAGATGATATAAATAGATGGAGAGATATACCATGCTCCTGGATTGGAAGAATCAATATTGTGAAAATGACTCTACTACCCAAAGCAATCTACAGATTCAATGCAATCCCTATCAAACTACCAATGGCATTTTTCACAGAACTAGAACAAAAAATTTCAAAATTTGTTTGGAAAAACAAAAGACCCCGAATAGCCAAAGCAATCTTGAGAACGAAAAACGGAGCTGGAGGAATCAGGCTCCCTGACTTCAGACTATACTACAAAGCTACAGTAATTAAGACAGTGTGGTACTGGCATAAAAACAGAAAGATAGATCAGTGGATCAGGATAGAAAGCCCAGAGATAAACCCACGCACATATGGCCAACTTATCTTTGATAAAGGAGGCAGGAATGTACAGTGGAGAAAGGACAGCCTCTTCAATAAGTGGTGCTGGGAAAACTGGACAGGGACATGTAAAAGTATGAGATTAGATCATTCCCTAACACCATACACAAAAATAAGCTCAAAATGGATTAAAGACCTAAATGTAAGGCCAGAAACTATCAAACTCTTAGAGGAAAACATAGGTAGAACACTCTATGACATAAATCACAGCAAGATCCTTTTGGACCCACCTCCTAGAGAAATGGAAATAAAAACAAAGATAAACAAATGGGACCTAATGAAACTTCAAAGCTTTTGCACAGCAAAGGAAACCATAAACAAGACCAAAAGACAACCCTCAGAATGGGAGAAAATATTTGCAAATGAAGCAACTGACAAAGGATTAATCTCCAAAATTTATAAACAGCTCATGCAGCTCAATAGCAAAAAAACAAACAACCCAATCCAAAAATGGGCAGAAGACTTAAATAGGCATTTCTGCAAAGAAGATATACAGACTGCCAACAAACACATGAAAGAATGCTCAACATCATTAATCATTAGAGAAATGCAAATCAAAACTACAATGAGATATCATCTCACACCAGTCAGAATGGCCATCATCAAGAAATCTAGAAACAATAAATGCTGGAGAGGGTGTGGAGAAAAGGGAACACTCTTGCACTGCTGGTGGGAATGTGAATTGGTACAGCCACTATGGAGAACAGTATGGAGGTTCCTTAAAAAACTAAAAATAGAACTACCATATGACCCAGCAATCCCACTACTAGGCATATACCCTGAGAAAACCATAATTCAAAAAGAGACATGTACCAAAATGTTCATTGCAGCTCTATTCACAATAGCCCGGAGCTGGAAACAACCTAAGTGTCCATCATCGGATGAATGGATAAAGAAGATGTGGCACATATATACAATGGAATATTACTCAGCCATAAAAAGAAACAAAACTGAGCTATTTGTAATGAGGTGGATAGACCTAGAGTCTGTCATACAGAGTGAAGTAAGTCAGAAAGAGAAAGACAAATACCGTATGCTAACACATATATATGGAATTAAAAAAAAAAATGTCATGAAGAACCTAGGGGTAAAACGGGAATAAAGACACAGACCTATTTGAGAATGGACTTGAGGATATGGGGAAGGGGAAGGGTAAGCTGTGACAAAGGGAAAGAGAGGCATGGACATATATACACTACCAAACGTAAGGTAGATAGATAGTGGGAAGCAGCCGCAGAGCACAGGGAGATCAGCTCGGTGCTTTGTGACCGCCTGGAGGGGTGGGATGGGGAGGGTGGGAGGGAGGGAGATGCATGAGGGAGGGGATGTGGGAACAGATGTATATGTATGACTGATTCACTTTGTTATAAAGCAGAAACTAATAAAAAAAAAAAACCTTCATGACAAATGCAAAGTCAAAAGACAGATTATCTAGGAAAAATGTTTACAAGTCATATTCCAGAGGACTGAGTCCTATACTATATAAGTGATTTTTATAGATTGTTGGGGAATAAACCAATAACTCACTAGAAAAAGAGGTAAAACTGGATTAAACAGTTCAGAGGAAAGAACATACAAGCATCTCATAAACTCATGAAAAGATGTGCAGCCTCCTTTATAATTAGAAAAATGCACAATAAACTTCACTGAGATGCTAATTTTCATCAATCAGATTGACAAAGATCAAAAAGTTTGAAAACAGTGTGTTGGGAAATGTGTGGGAAAGAAACATTTATTGCTGTAGGAGAGGAAATTGCTGTACTACTCTTTATGGCCATTGGATTTGTGTTTAGCCAGATTTTGTGATTGCAATTTCAGGGGAATGTTGGAGAGGAATACAGATTTCAGGATATAAAGAAGACAGAGTTCTGCGACTATCTCACAGCCCAGTACTACATTTGTGCTAGTATTGTACTGTGATAGTAACATTGTACAATGGGGTGTAGTAGTCCACATCACACAGTGGTGGTCTACAATTGCCTACTATAATTTGGGCCCTTGGCTTTTAATTTCCTTAGTGCCCGTGAAGCCCTATTTAATTCATTCACTCATTCATTCATGTGATAAATATTTACTCTGTCCTAAATCCTAGAAACTCTTCAACTCTGCACCTGTACTCTTAATTCTTGCTTTAGACATAGCAAGTTTTGACCTGCAAATTGTAGACACAGTGGTTTGCTCTCACACTCTTTAATGTTGATTTTGCTATTTTATCTGTGGCCTTATGAACCAGGGCACTGGTTAGCACCCATCTTTCTGCTTGTCCCTGCCCTGTGCAACCTACTAGCTCGGCTTACTGTCTATTGTGTCTCCAGTGAAGTGAAACAGTGCAGCGATACTCTGCCTAAGACATCTGCCGTCCCAACTGCAGGGTGTTAAATTCAAAAACAAATATGGATGGATTGCCTACTAAGACATAGAGCTAGAGATACGGCAATTATTGAGGGAGAACTTTTCTGTTCTGATGGTTTGTGGGGTGTAAATATTCAACCGGAGAAGTACTGCCCAGGGAGAATGGAGCCTGCTTCTTGGCAGGAGCCTTTCATTTAGGGCTGAAAGGGACAGACCAATTAGAAACGTGGTTCAAGCATGCCCTTGAATAAGGAATGTGTTTGGTGAAGTGAAGCAGGTGTGCCAGCTGAACTGTAAAATCTTCCCACATAAGGAAAAGAGGAAGTGTAACTAGGGAGGAAAACCTGTGCTTCTTGTCCAAGAGAGGCTGTAAGGAAATGGGCATAGATGAGGCTGACTAGGGATGACTGCCCAATTGAGAGGGAAGCACTCTGTAATAGGGAATTTCTCCCCAGAGTTCTGCAGACTCACTGCTGACAACCATAACGATTAAATCAGGCAAGAGTTGTAAGCTAAGGAATTCTGAAATAAGGAGGTAAAGATGAGAGGCAAAACTTAATGCAAAGCAGGAGCTATATCTACATATATAGGGAGAGTGTAGAATCCTTCTATTTGTAAAGAAGTAAAAGAGGCATGTTCATGGGAGCAGGACTTCTTTGAACGTGTATAATTAAATGGGTTTTAATTATGCATAGGGTGGTAAATGGTAATTGATGTGAATTGTAGAAAAGGGAGAAGTCTGTCTGTAAGCATATGTGTGTCCCAAGTAACTAAATATTAAAGAACTATCTAAGGCATGATTCACTCTTTACATACAATGAGGAAGTGACAGAAGGGTCACTAGAGCTTCAGGGAGAGACAATGGGATTGGTACTTTCCCACTCTTCCAAATGGTATGGTTGCTCTAAGAGTCTTTCCTCTGGGTCCCTCCCACTACACGTTTTCTACTCCAGCTTTGGCTGCAGGGTATTAATAAGAGAATTAACAGATGATCCAAAATACTACAAATGCACATTGTTGAGCTTCCATCATTTTATTCATTATAGCTAATATCAAGAGCCTAATATGTGTCAATCACTATATTTAGTGCTTTACATACATTATCTTTTTCTAAAGAAGGCTTTAAAATGGAAGCATTATATGCATACAAATCACATAAATACACAAATACATATACATGCATAAGTTATGAACATATTGTGTGTTATCATAAAGTGAGCATACCCATGTAGTCACCACTTAGGTCAAGAAGTGGAACGTTCCCAGGACCCCAGAAACATTCCTCATGTCTCCTCCAAGTGACTCCTCTCTTTCTTCTTTTTGAAACTTACTGCTGTCGTGACTTCTAACACCAGAGGTTGGTTATACCTCTTTTTGAACTTTGTGTAAAATGGAATTAAGCAGTTTGCATTGTTTTCCTCAACATTACGTTTGTGAGATTCACTCACTTTGTTCCATATAGTAGGAATCTATTCAATCTTGCTGCATTCTAATGTGTGACTGTCACACAATTTATTCCTTGCAGGGTTAATGGAAATGTGGAAAGTTTCCACTATTTGGCTATTATGAATATTGCATTCATGAACATTATCGTACACATCTTTTGGTGAAAATATGTATGTATTTTGGGTATATACCTAGAAATAAAATTGCTGGGTCATAGGATAAATACATATTTAATGTTAATAGAAACTACCACATAATTTTCCTAAGTGGTTATATACTATTTTACATTTTTATTAGCAGTGCATGAGAATTTCACATGCCCCACCTCACCAACTTTGGGCATTGTCTGTTTTTAAAATTTTAACTATTCTGGCAAGTGTCTAGTGATAATTTCATCATGTCCTGTAGATTGAATGTCTGTGTCCCCCCAAAATTCATGTGTTGAAATCCTAATCTACAAGGTGATGGTAGGGAGGTGGGGCATTTTGGAGGTGCTTAGGTCATGAGGGCAGAGCCCTCATGAATGGGATTAGTGCTCTTAGAAAAGAGACTCCAGAAAGCTCCCTAACCCCTTTCACCATGGAGGACACAGTGAGAAGTCTGTGACCTGGAAGAGGGCCTTCACCGGACCATGCTGGCACCCTGATCTGGGAACTACTGCCTCTGTGAGAAATACATTTGTATTTTTTATAAGCAACTCAGTCTGTGGTATTTTGTTATAGCAGAATGAACAGACTAAGATATTGTGGTTTTAAATCTGATTTCCCTGATCATTAATAAGAGTGAAACATTTTTTTTAATTGAAGTATGGTTGATTTATAATGTGTTAATTTCTGGTATACAGCAAAGTGATTCAGTTATACATACACACACACACACACACACACACACATTCTTTTTAATATTCTTTTCCATTCTGGTTTATCACAGGATATTGAATATAGTTCCCTGTGCTATACAGTAGGACCTCGTTGTTTATCCGTTCTATATGTAATGATTTGCATTGGCTAATCCCAAACTCCCAGTCCTTCCCTCCCCGACCCTCCCTCCCCCTTGGCAACTACAAGCCTGTTCTCTGTGTCTGTGAGTCTTAAGAGTGAAACATTTTCACATGTTTATTTGCAATTTGGATATCCCCTTTTGTGAAGTGTCTGCTCGGGCCTCCTGCTATTTTTCTTTTGATTTCTTTGATGGTTTCTTATTGATTTTTAGGATATGCCTATATTTACATGCTCATAAGCTCTAGTCTTAGGCCCTGATTTGCAGTGGGGGTAGGGTAGGGAACAGAGAATCCAATCTAAGACACGACTTTCTCTCTTAGTCCTTCCAGTTTAAGGGTGGTACGAGATTTTTGATGTTGCTCATCCCTGGGTTGTCTTACTATATAATGTTGGGATTCCTGAGCTCTTCCATTACCTGTGTAAGCAGCTTCCTGTATTAATTTCCTTGTTCTACATATGTAGAATGGACTCTGTTTTCCTCAGTAGGCTCTGATTGATAAGCCTTTCTGGCCTCTACCCCTCCACTATATCACCTTACTACTTTTCCACATTCTGGCCCTATTCTCTCCTTATAACCTTGGATCTGCATGGGCTCCTGACAATTTTTCTTCACTTTCTCACTATAAAGAAGTCATCTGATCTTAGTAATTTATCATTTCTTTGTTGCAAGAACAGAAATACACAGCATTGCATGGTAATTAGGCTCTTAAACTGTGGAGACTGACTGCCAGGGTTCAAACCATGACTCTGCTGTGTGATGGTGAGCAGGTTCTTGACCTCGCCCTGTTTCATATTCCTCACCTGCAACTCGAGAACAAGAATATTCCAGTTAGGATTAAATGAGTTTATTTTTGGTAATCACTTAAAATGATCTTGATAGATAAAATGCATTTAATAAATGTTACTTTTCGTGTGACTCCAAAATCTACATTTCTTTTTTCTTTTGGCTGTGCTGCGCAGCTTGTGGGGCCTTAGTTCCCGGACCAGGGACTGAACCCTGGGCCTTCAGCAGTGCAAGTGCCAAGTCCTAATCACTGGACTGCCAGGAAATTCCCCCAAATCTACATTTCTAATTCTCTTTCTTCCTCAGGCTGCAACACAGCATATCCTGATTCATCATGGATATTGCCCTTAACAGTTTGACAAATTAATTTTATTCATTCACTTAAAAAATACTTGCTGTATATCTAATATGTTTCATATTTCTTGTTGCAGGCCTCCTTGTCACTTGTAGCTTAATATTT
The DNA here is from genome assembly GCF_949752795.1 of Hyperoodon ampullatus. Classification (NCBI taxonomy): domain Eukaryota; kingdom Metazoa; phylum Chordata; class Mammalia; order Artiodactyla; family Ziphiidae; genus Hyperoodon; species Hyperoodon ampullatus. The sequence goes on along the minus strand of NC_136915.1, from coordinate 117,559,528 downwards.
TGGAAACCATATTCTCTAACTACTCTTTCCACCAGCTATTCTCCCCGACCCCCCAAGATAAACTTTTATCGGTAAGATTTTTGATAGTATCAGTTGTTTTTTATTTTCCTAGTAATAATTGCAATAGTAATAATTGTAATAATTTATATGGTGGCTTACATTTTAAAAAACATTTTCACATATCTAATACTGTTGTGGACAAGATTAGTGTCTTGATTGCATATCCCCAGCAGCTAACACATTGTTTAATTTACAGTAAGTGATTGAGAATTTTTTAAATTTAATTTTTATTTTATATTGGGGTATAGATGATTTACAATGTTGTGTTGGTTTCAAGTGTACAGCAAAGTGGTTCAGTTATACTATACATATATCCATTCTTTTCCCATATAGGTTATTACAGAATGAGTAGAGTTCCTTGTGCTATACAGTAGGTCCTTGTTGGTTATTTTATATATGGTAGAGAAATGTTTGTTAAGTGAGTTATTTTATATCTTAACTTTGTGAGATATAGCAATGTTGATTATCTCCAGTTTCCATATGAAAAAGCTCCATGGAGTTGGGTCAACCATTACCTGCTTAATTTCTTGACTCAGAAATTCACACAATATTTAAGTGGCTGAGATAGAACCTTCATTAGTTTGGAAAATTTGTAGTTACTTTTAATTTATTCCTATCCTTCACTACTGATGCTCATGATTGTTCCTTTGAATTGTGTGTCTACTCTGGATTCTGATACACAGTCTTTACCCTAGACTTTCCATCCCATGCTGGGGCCTCCCTGGCTGCAGGCAGTCAATGCTCTAATCCACTGTTCACAAGGAGCCCTGGTCAGCCTGAGGAGCGTGGTGGGGTAGAGTAGTCAGCACACTGGGGTGCAATATAAAGCTTGCTACTAAGAGCGAGCTTTCTGACCTTGGCTGCTGTGGGTCTCAGTTTCCTTATATGTACAGTAAAATGAGGGTTGAGTGGTAGTATCACACATACTGTGTGATCCCATGAAGTGGAAACAGTCTGGTGACATCCCTCTGCTTCTGTAGCTGTCCTTCTGCCTCATCTTAATGCCCTTTATATCCCAGCTTTACAAATGAGACCAACTTCATATTGTTCTAGTTCCTTCTTTCCCCAGCAGCCAAGTCTCTACCTAGATGTATAAGCCCAGTAGGCTCATTACTTATCTCTGTCTTCCTAAGTGTTTCTGTACAAGGGGGTAGGTACAAGGATTAGGTGGGATTACCAAGGTCCCCCTCCTCTGAACAGTCAGAATCACACTTCTCAGTGCTTCATACTTTGCTACCTTCTATGTAACTTTTTGTTTCATGGGTCAGGGCATTATGTGCATATATTTTTATTCACATGAAGTTACATCACAGTTTAGCCTTCCAAATGTTGAGGCCAGACTTCAAAAGGAAAATAGCAAATCTCATCAAAGCCCAGTATTGTGGAAGGGTAAAAATCCACTCTCACCATCTTCTCTTTAGTGATAAGCCACAGTTTGGATTTGGGGAGGGCTGCGAAGTGACTTTGTGTATATATAATTTTCAGGTTTTTTTATAGCATCAGTCCACCAAGTCATGTCCTTTTTGCCAACCCTGAGCCACTGTAGTTATCCACACTCCATATGTTGGACTCTGCCTTCTCTGAGGTCTGGAAGTAGTTCCCTGCAAGGATGATGCCATCAGGGAACTTTCCACATACTATATTAAGAAAGAGTCTCAAAAATATAAGCAAAAACAGTGTGATGGTACAAACTAAAAATACCACTAGGAAGAAAACTCAAAAAGAATGAAAGACCATGGAAATATTCCTATACGTCTAAGAATCAAGATAGCAAATGATGTGTCCATGAAGGCAATGCACTTAGAGAAAAAAAATAGGAAAGCAGAGAATGGGGGGAAGTACTGCAATTTGAGACTGCAGAAGAACCAGATATTTATACATAAGCTCTGGACCTGGAGGGAATCTTGTTTTGTAAAGAAACAAATTCAAATAGGTGATATAGGACAATCCTCTGTAAATACGATTTATGTGTAAATGACTGTGTGGTAAAAATAACCTGTGGCCACTTCTGAGGTCTTTGAAAACAAATAAATTCTAGGGTGCCCGTAATGGATTAAGTAAAGTCTTAAGTAATATATTATAATCGGACATAAACCAAGAAAAAAAATATGCACTGGGGAAAAAAAAAAGATACAACAACTTACCTATATGACAGCCAGAGCTTTCAGAGGATGAATTTGGAAGTCTTTATGTTCTTATCTGGCAAGGTGCATCTGTGCTGTTTCAGGCATCAGAGCTCCAGCTTCTGGTGCAGGCTGGGTTCAAGGGAAGGGTATGGCCCATCTTGGCCTGCTTAGGTGACACAGCCACCGGGATGTCAATTTTTGGGTTAATGCTCAACCATGTGAGGGACATAGGGAAATTGGGAAGGGGAGAACTCTCAGCCTTTCCTTCTTGTTCACATTCATTCCACTGTTGATGTCTTACTTGATTCCTGAAGGTGGGTTCTCTGGATCCCTATTGAGAGTCTTGGCCCAGTATGGGTTCCCAGAGAATCTGGGACCTTGATTCTGGACTTTAGGTGAGAAGCTAAGCAGGATTTCTCTGCCTGTTTTTCTCCACATTCAGGTTCCATGGGGCTGGTTGCCTGTATGATACCCTTAATTTTGTAACCTGTTCATGGAGCCCCCTGTTTGGTGACAGGGCTTTGGTCCTTGATCATCTAATACCTTAAACACCATCCAGGATACTGAGTGTCTCATTAACTACCCTAGCACCACATGCTCTTTCACTTTGGCTCTTCAGTATTTTTGTGTTTCTGTTCCTCCCTCCCCTTCCTCCCCTCTCCGACTCTCACTCTTCCCCCTTCCCCGTCCTACTTTCCTTTGTTATGCTTCCACTCTGCTCCCATGGTGCATAGACCTGACTCTATTAGAACATGTATCATTATCAACTCACTTGTTTGAGTCACCCACTGGATTGTGCGTTCCTTGGAGATGGGCTCTGTATCAGAAAACCTTGGGAAATAATAGTTGGATTAACTCATTCACTTTCCCTGTTCTGGCTTTCTGTTCCAGTGACCTGATTTGTCCATTCCAGGCACAAGAACTAGGACCCTGTCTTGCCCTTGCCAGCTAGTAACTCCCCTTGATAACCAAAGCTCATGTACTAAACCTCAGTCCAGGGCCTTCTGCCTGTGGAATCATGCATGTTCTTGTCTTCTGGCATATATAGTTGACCCCTGAAAACCACTGGGTTTGAACTGCACGGGTCAATTTTTATGTGGGTTTTTTTCAATAGTAAATACCACAGTACTACATGATCTGCAGTTGGTTGGATCTTTGGATATGGAGGAACTGTGGATACGGAGGGCTGATTATAAGTTAGATGCAGTGGAGGGTTGACACCCTAACCCTTGTGTTGTTCAAGGGTCCTTTGTAATCCGACTCCTCCATCTCATGTCACTGGTGAATTAAGACTGAGAAGTGCTCTATGGTTAATTATGCTTTTTTTCCAAGCCAGCTAAACTTGTTTTCTGTCATTAGGAGGTGCCTCTCAGTGCTTCTCTGGTCCTTATGGGTGGGTCTAGAGCAGTTCTCAAAGTATAGTTCCTGGGAACCCTGATTAAGAACACTTGAGATTCTTCATTAAAAGTGGAAATTCCCAGGTTCTACACCTTCAGAAATTCAATAGCAGAAAATAGATGTATGTTGCAGGGCTGGCTTCATGGGCGTGTGATCTGTGCAGTTGCCCAGGCCTGTACTTAGAAGGGCCTTGAACTTGGTTTAAAGCTCTGCTGGTGCTGCCTTGAAACTCTTAGTAATTGTTGAACAAGGGACCCTGCATTTTCATTTTGCTGGGCCTCAAAAATTTGTAGCTGGGCTGGTTGTGTGTGTGTGTGTATATTTGAGAGTAATGTCAGAAATATCCATTTTGAAGAAACAAGCACTCCTTGACTTTCTTCAGAAACTTACCATGAAGACTTTTTAAAAAGTTTATTCCTAATGTTAGTGAGGATATGAGGAAAAGAGCAGTCTCATTTATTACTGTGGTAATGTAATTTTCCTAGAGGGAAATTTAATTTTATATACATTTAAACCCCTAAAAAGTTCCCTTGGATTTGAAATTCAAATTCTTAATACATTATTTTCCATATCTTTGCCCTTCAGGCTAATTTTTTTTTGACTTTTATTACCTTTATTTCCAAATTTTATTCTTATTAAGGTAATACAAGCCCATAGTTTAAAAATCAAGCAATACTAAAAAGCTTATAATGAAAAATAGCACTTTTCCTTCTTTATCCCTCCTCGCCCCTAAATCCAACTTCCTAGAAGTAATTCATTTAGCTATACCTTCTGGTATTTACTTTTCTCTTTCTATGCTACTTATTGATTTATCAAATTTAATCTCTTAACTTCCTGTTATAATTGAGATGATTTAGCTCTCTTATACCTTCCCATAATCATTCTAATGTCTTTAATGTGTATCCTTTTTGCGTGTTTTCCTAGAAATTTATTGGTTTTATATGCATGCATTTTCAGGTAGGTTTATGGAATTACGATGTTGTATATTTGTATCTTACATTTTCCATCAAGCTCTGTGTTTAGAATTTGTCCATGTGGCTTTATACTTGCACATGTATCAGATAGTGTGAAGAGGTTTATTCACTGCAGCATTGTTAGTGACAGAAAAGGATTAATGCCAAACTAAATGTCTATTACTAGAGGATGGATTAAACGAATATAGTAGAATACTCTGCCACAGTTAAAAAGCACGGATTAGATCCCTGGTCAGTAGGTGCAGAACAGGTGCAGGTGGATTAAAGTTTCTATGGGTGAAGACTGGAACATCACTTGACATGAGCCTTCTGTGTGGGCCATGTGTGGAGGCTAGGCAGTTGATCCATAGGGTATCTCGATGCACCGAGGTGCCCAAACAATGCCCTTCCCTCCCTGTGCTTTTTCTCCAGACCAGCTTGGCTATCACTTCCTAGGCAGTGGTTCATCTCTTGAGTCACTTTTCTCCCTGGATCCCAGTCTTTAAAATTCTCCACTTTTCCTTGTTGCTTTCCTGCCTTTCCCACTTTCACCCCCTTTTATCCAACTGGGAAGAACTCCAATAGCTTATATTAAAACAGGTCCAAGTCATTAATAATAGAAGAAATGTTTTCATTCCTTATAGGCCAACCCTTCTATTACAGAAAAGGAAAAAAAAGGACTAAATGTTCAAATATATGTATATACAGCCAAAATTTCATACTGTTATACTTTGTTCATCTTTATGTTCTTTCCTTCTTTGCCATATCCTTTCTCTTCCCCTAGGGGAAGAAGGCTCGGGAAAGTATCATTATAGATCCAGGCTCAAGGAAGGTAAACCTGTCTCAAAAGCAGTGATAATGCAGGTCTCCAAATGAAAAATGTTCATGTAATTTGCTATGAACTGGAAGTTAACAATTCCCTTGGACTTCCTGTTGGAAGTTGGAATCTTACTACTTCAGCTGTGTAAAGACTGTCCTATGATACCTACAGAGTACATTTACAAGTCCAAGTTTGTTTCTTACTATGAATGTTAATTAACCATATAGGAAGCTGTCAAACTACAACCTCACCAAGTCTCTCAAGAGCTCTGTGGAGGCAGCCTGTGAACCGGGTCCAGGAAGATGTGAGTCTCTGGAGAGGACTGGGGGAACCTGCCTTTGTTCCTGGTGTGGCAGGTGCATCGCTTACATCAGGCTCAGTGGAGGCTTTGTTCTTTACCTGTTGGCTCTTAGCACTTAGCTCTCAAAGGTTTATCAGAGGTCTCATGGTGCCTTAAATAAGGGGAATAATAGTAGGTTGGGGATGGGAGAGAGGTACAATTAAAGGGATGGAAAGGGTCTATCAGATATGAAACTCAGGTCTGTGATTTTTTGTTCTTCTTATCATACAGGTGCTTGAGAAGGAACACAACTAAATAATCAGATAAATTTAATATCTCTTCCCTGCTCCCTTCATTCCTAAGGACCTGGTTGGGAAAGTCTTTTTTTTTTTTTTTTTTTTTTTTTTTTTTTTGCCTGAGAGAAAGGAGTCTTGCATATACAGGCAAAGCTCTGTTTTAGGCCAGTTGAGAACTTAGCCTCATTCATAGTTTGCCTCACTTTTTGCACCCAGGGCCCAACCTCATCCACACATTTGTTCCCATTCAACAAAGTTTATTGAGCTTCTGTAAAATGGCAGGTACAGTCCCGTGCACATCTGAATAATAGTTTTGAAAATATGTACAAAGCTCTTACTTCTGAAGAGTGAACAAAATCTCACATGTTACTAGATGGATTCCATTGAGAGCTAAACAATTTTACAAAATTCTATATGTGTAATCAGTTTATTGATCACTTTTAACACAGTTGGATAGGTATAAACATTTTGATTTTTTCTGCCTCAACTTCTGTTTCCAATCAGGCTCTGTAGAATTTTTTTCCTGCCTTTTAATGCTATTTGGGGCAGAGTCCACAATGTTTCCTTCTCTTTCAATTAGTAAAAGTTGAGATCCCCTGCTCTGCTGGCCCTGTAGTGGGCCGACTTGTGGCTTTGGGGATACAAAGATCAGTGGGGACAATGGTTTGTGTGATTTTCCTCCTACTCCAGCTGTTTGCATTGTGGGTAGGGGGTTAGAAAGGCAGAATCTACTATTTCACTATCTTCCTTTTCTACTTTAACAACCTTGGAAATTATGGTTGGGGGAAGTGCTAGTCTGGTTCTGAAATTTCCCCACTGCTTTGAGACTTAGCTCTTCACAGTGTGGTGGTGAGTAAGCAGGGGGACGGAGACAAGTTGCTCTTAACTCAATTGACAGCCTTGTTTGTAGCTACCCTATTAGTGGTTACCATAGTTCTCTCACTGTCATTGGCAGATTTTTGGTGCCATGCATGAGTTCTTTGGAAGGCCCTACAGAAACTTCCAGACAGTTCCCTGACATGAGAATTCAGAGTCCCCTCCCTCTGAGATCCTACTTCCAGGAGACATGGGTATTCTTTTGCTGCTAGACCCCCTTGTCAGACTGCCCTCAGCTGAGGAACCTGCAAGTTAACTCAAGCCCAGCTCACTCAGTGGAGTTCGTTTGATCATAAGAAACTCATATGTTCTTGTCATGACATCTACCCTGTGTTCTGATCACTAGCTGTTCACCCTGTTGGTGAAGGATTCCCTCCACTCTAAATGATATAAGATGCCCAGACACAGACCACCCAACACTGGGCAGATGAGACTGGCAGCAGTTTATTGTCACTTATACACACAGCCCCATGGGGAGGAGGGCACCACATGCCATGCAGGTTTACATGCAGTTGTACTGGGGAGTAGAAGGAACCAGAAAGGCTTCCTCTCCCATCCACAAGGGACATTAGAACTTACCAATCACTGAGGACTTTGGCACATGGAGCGGAGAATTCCTCTCCTTGCTTTCCTGCTTTCCTGATAGTTTATTGTCAGCACCACCCCTACATCCCTGCACCAGGATCGCATCTTGTCTGCCGCTCCTCAGCATTCTGCTTGAGGTGGACTTCTCTCCTTCTACACATTCTCCCTGAGTGAATCCATTAATTTCCATTTTAAAATGACCATCTATATATTTATGATTCCTACAACTATATCTGTATCTCAGAACAGTCTCCTGAGTTCCAGATCTATGGATCCAGCTTCTTGGATGTCTCCACTTGAATACTCACAGACCCTTCAACCTTAAAAGCCCCAAATCAAACTCATTGTCTCCTTCTTCACCTCCCAACCTGCTTCTCTTCCAGGGTTTCCTGTACTTGTTAAGGACACCACAGTCCACCCACTTGCCAGAAATCTCAAGGTCCTCTTTGACTCCATTACCCACCCCCCATGTTTAACCCATAACCAAGAAATGTCAGTCTTACCTCCCACAAGACTCTCAAGCCTGTCTATTTCTCTCCATCGGCCTCCTCATCAATCCCGTCTACCATCACTTGACATTTGTGGTCCCATAATAACTCCTCAGTCAGTCTTTTTCCCAGTGTTCCCCTCTGTAATTTATTTCCCCTTCTGCTGGCAGAGTGAACTTTCTGAATAGACCACGTCATTGCTTTACTTAAGGACATATAAATACTATTCAGTGTCTTTAGGATACGCACTCTTTAATATGGGTTATATATGTGATTGCTACCAACTTTTCAATTTGCTTTTCTGTCTACATCCCATGAATTTTATACCCCAGTTCTATTAAACTCATAATTTTTTCAAATCTTTTCTTATATAGTTTTGCAAGTGCTGCTTCCTCTGCCTAGAATACACTTTTGATCTTGCTTTTCCAGACCTTTCCCAACCTTTCATCGAGCTGACTCCTACCGAGCCTTCAGATCTTAAGCTTAGACTCTATTTCCTCTGGTTGCTCTTCCCTGACCCCTGAGATTTGGTTAGAACCCACCAATATGTATTCTAATAGCATCCAGTATTTCTTACATCATAAGATTTATCACTACTTGCTTAATTTTTGGACATCCCTCTTAGCACTAGGAAGGCAGGGATTGTGATAGCTTACTATTACTCTAGCCCCAGTGTCTAGCACGCAATATACCTTTCCTGAATTGATCAAATTTTACTTAACTTTGCTAAACTCCAGCTCTAAAAGTGGGAATAATTTTAGGGACTGTCCCTACTCCATTAAGAAAGATCTGGGAATAGATGCCTAGAGAAGTGAGAATACCTAGTGAGGGGCAGAGGTAAGATTAGAACACATACAGTCTGATTCCAGATTCTTGTTTCTTTGCCTTCATGAAATGCTCTCTCTCAGGGAGTCTTATTTTGCCTCTCTGTGTGGCTCCTTTGCTTTTATTCCTCAGCCACGATTTGGAGGCTGTGTGCAAGAAAGGGTGGCTGCTGCAGTCCAGCACACGGACAGCTCGGAAATGTGACAGCTCATATCTGGAAAACAAGAAATGAGAAAAAGGAATAACAGAAGGGATACCCAAAATTTCCAAAGCAGAAGAATCTGTGAGCTCTTCCAAACAGAGGCAAAAACTGCCATCCAGAGAGCCTGGATGCTTCACAGCACAGGAGAGCAGTGGACACTCGTCAATACTTAGCCATCAAGAAGCAGGTTCAAAGGGGCCCATTATTCAGTTAGCTTTCAGGTTTGATAAATCTTTATTGAACTGTCTTAAGCCAAGAACTGTGCTAGGCACTGGGGATACAGAAGCAGTTCTTCTGTCAAGGGGTTTGCTGTGAGGTGAGGGAGGCAGACTAGGAAATGGGCAACTTGAATGCACTGCTAAGGCAGCCACTGGCTTAGAGGAGTGTGGTAGCTCATGGAAGGAACACCTCGTAAGTTATTTAGAGAAGACTTTTTGGTGGAAGTGATGTCCAGAACGAAACCACAGGAACTCAAAGAATATAGTGTCTTTCAGAAAGATTACAGATGAGAAATGGTGGTAATAGAGTGAAGAAGACATAGTTTGAAGTCAACTAGTGGATCGTGGTATCAGTTCTAGTTCTGTCAGTTCTAGTTCTGTCAGTTACCAACTGTGTGACTTGAAGCAAAAGTCAGTTGACGTCTCCACCATTAACCTAAAACGTGGGCATAAAAATGTATACCTCATAAGGTTATTGAAAGGAGCAAGTAGGATATTATATTTGAAGACTGTCGTGAAATGCAAAGTACTATAAAGTTGAAGTATTATTAAGTGAAATAATGTATATGACTACAGCTTAGCATAGTGCCTGCCATGTAGTAAACCCTCAGTAAATGGCAGTTGCCTTCTGCTGTATACCACTCACTTTCCTGGTTTGGAATTCCTGTTCCCTTCAGAGATGAGTTTCTGGAGAGCTAGAGCCACATGACATATGCTGCTAATCTATACCTCAGTGTCATCTCCTGACTCTTTCTTTCCTCTCCCATTTTCCAGAGCTAATCCCACAACCAAGCTTTTTATGGCTGTTGGGTGGTGTTTCCATGTTTTCTTTCTCCCCTCTTACTACCTTCGTGGCAGGAGAAATACGGGCTGGAAAATGATGAGGTGAGTGCCCCGTTAAAAGGGGCCCTGAGATTTTGCTGTAAAATGATTCAAAATCTAACATTTTGGAAGAATTTTTGGCCTCATAATGGATTTGTCTGTCATTTTCCCAAAAGTGTAATTTGGAGATATCTTGATTCTTTTTTTCCTCAGTTTTTGTTGAGCTATAATTGACATATAATATTGCATAAGTTTAAGGTATGCGACATGATGATTTGATATATGTAGATGTTGTAAAATGATTACCACAAGTTAACATCTATTACCACATGTAGCTACAAAACTTTTTTTCCCTTGTGATGACAACTTTTAAGATCTACTCTCTCAGCAACTTTCAAATATGTAATACAGTATCGTTACCTAGAGTCATCATGTTGTTTGCTACATCCTCAGAACTTAATTTATCTCATAACTGGAAGTTTGTACCTTTTGACCACCTTCATTCAATTTCCCCAAACCCTGCCTCTGGCAACCACCAACCTGTTCTCTTTTTCTATGAGTTTTTTTTTTTTTTTTTTTTTTTTTTAAGATTCCATATATGAGTGAGCTCATACAGTATTTGTCTTTGTCTGACTTATTTTACTTAGGACCTTATGATAAGTGTCCTGATTCTTAATTTTATATAGCATATCACTCTTTGTTTAAAAACTTATTTCTTTTTAAATAAGCTTTGGAGGTTATACCATAGTATGGGTAGGAATGATTTTTTTTTATGGTAACTCCATATTCTTTAATGAAAAAACTCAACTGTTTTAGTTCTGTGTTGCTAAGGGATTAATAGTGCAATGACTAAATTAATACTGACAGTGAGAAGGGTCTTGAAGCAACTGAACAGTTGGCTTATAGAAAATCCAGGAGGAAGTATAGAACCAAGTGACCCTGTCACTATGAATCTGTTTATTACTCTTTGTTTTTAGGTGAGGGCCAACTGCAGAGGACACAGAAAGGCAGGGCAGGTGTGTCTAGCTGATCAAAACATGCCAGCAAGTCCAAGCATAGTGCTTGGTACACAATTGGTACTTGATTATTAAGCACCCATTCTACCCAGCACTGTACCAGGCACAGGGTTTAACAGTGAGAGAAACAGTTCCTGATCCCAATATGCTTGTGATTCAGTGATAGAAACAGACTCACAATTAAGCAACGAAGGCACAGTGGTAAAAGTGCTATCCTAATATAATTTTGCACAAAGAACTTTTGGGGCAAATAAGAAAGAGCAACGAATTGCCTAGGTGGGAATGAGGTAAATGATACTGCTCTAGAAAATGTAAGGCAGCATTTATAAACTGGATAACAGCACAGGATAAGTAGGTAAGGGTGTTAAAACTGTTTTTGATAGCTAGTGAGGCAGAATGAAAAACATTATCTTCATAAAAGGTGCTGATGGGGATAGAGCCAGGACCTGAACTCAGGACTTGTGATTCCAGGTCGTCTACCCTTCCTATCATATAATGCAGCAGCTTATTATCTAAAAAAAGCAGCACATATATTTTTATAAATTGCACATGTAGTTGAGTCATTGTAGGCAACAGATCTGGAGAAGGAGATGTTTTTCCTTCAAGGTTTCAGACTCATCTTTTCTGGCAGCTCTTCTTGGGCCCAACTCTGATGTTTAACTTCTGATTGCACACGGGGCATGTGATGTATCTGTTGTTGTGGGCATTTAGATGGAGGAAGAACACTGGAGAAACCTTTTGTCTTTTATCCCTGGACTGCTGAAAGAATGGCTTCGTGGAGAAGTCAAAAGGGAGTAATGAGCAGGGGGAGGCAGCCTCTGCAGCTGCACATGGTTAGAACAGGTTTGACCACCACCCAGCTTCTCATTGTTACCCCACTTTCCTGCTCAGACTGATCCTCCCTGTCCCACAGCCTGCCTTCTGCATACAAAAGGACAGATCTAAGAGCATAAGAGCAGTTGCTAGTCCAGAGGGAATTGAGGAGGATGGGTAACAATTAAGAGTCAGCCCTATAGGTAGTCTTGGTGGTAGTGAGAGGGGGTCCATTTATATTGTCAAGGAGACTCATTCTCATTCTGTAGGAAGGCATACCTCTATTCCTCAGGGGATGTCATCTATGAGTGGGGGGTGGGGGATGGCTGCAGGGTGGACTGATCCTGAGAGCACTGTCAGGGAAGACCTATGACAAGTCCAGGACTCTCAGACTGAGCTCTTGACCTCTCAAAAGCTTCTGTAGGAAGCCTTGCTTCTTATGCTGCAGAAATTTCAAAGACACTGGACAGAAACTAGAAAGAGATGACCAGACCTTGAAAGAAGTGTGGTCTTCCCCCCTAGGATCTCAGAAGTCTGTAAAGCTAGATCTTACTCTAGATGAGCCCCTTGGATGTTACCTTCTCAGTAGAGGGAAAGGAAATCACTCCCTTCAGTAAGAAGACAAAGAACATTAAGGGATGAGCAGAGAAGCATTTTAAACACAAAATACTTTAGTAGAAAGATGCATGGACAAAAGAGTCTTTGACTCTCCCTAGCACCACCCAAGGCAACAGTATAGCAGGTATGTACCAGTGGCATGAAACCAGAAAAACTCCCGGGAAGCCCTGGGGAAAAGCATGGTTTCCTTAAAGAGACACTAGTAGAAGTAGAGATTATTTTCTTTTAAGCCTTTTTTTGGTGAATTGAGTGATTTAACAAATCTCTGAACTACTTCTGACTGCTGGTGCTGTTGGTTTTGTTCTATTTTTTCTTTTTGGTGTTATCCAGGAAGTGCCGTGTTGTGTGCCAATGAAGAATACCTTTATGATTCTCACTCCAAACAGGGTAGAGCTCTTTTTTGAACAACTCATTATTCTTCATAATGACTAGAGAGAAGCTGACTCCATGGAGAGAACCAACAGCCAGAGAGAACTGGATTAGCACAGTTAGAGAGACAAGAGCTGTTCACAATTTACAGCCTTGGTCAGCATTCTGAAGACCATATTGGATGGAAGCAAAGCCTCTAGGATAAATCAAATAACAAAGGCTGAAATTTCAAGGGCTAAACCAGTGATTTCCAACTTCCTTAATTAAAAATAATAACATGCATCTCACCTTTCCCAAAGGTTCTGGTATAATTTTCTTCCTTACTGTTCACTATTATCCTGCTGGGAAGATTTTATCCAGTTTTATTTTCTGTAGGTTGTATTTTGAAAGTAATAAAGATTAAAAAATTTTTTTCAAACATAAAATGACCACATTTAATATACTTTTAAGAAGTCCCCTGCCCTACCCTGGAAATTTGGTATGCTTTTTAAAAAATCATGCCCACCTTCCTCACCTCTTAAATACCCAGTTGAAAATGCCTGGACAAAAATATGTAGAGACAAAGATGATGATTTTTGTAATAAGGGTGTTGAAGCAAGTTGTGCACATCTTATTACAGGATAGACTGCACAGGACAGACTTGTGAGGTTGGATGCAATGTGAACACATACTGCTCTTTATAAAAAGGGTCAGTGGATTAAGAAATGTTTCTGCCCACAGCTCTGCGTAGGGCATCCTTGACCTCCTTGTTCCTCAGACTGTAAACAACAGGGTACAGCAGGGGAGTGATGATGGTGTAGGTCACTGAGAGAAGGAGGTCTTGTTCTACAGAATTTTCTGACTTAGGCTTGAGGTAGGCAGTGGAGTCACAGCTGTAGTGGACCATGACCTTAGTGAGGTGGGAGGCACATGTGGCAAAGGCCTTCTTCTGGCCTTTGGCTGAGGCGATATTGAGGATGGTGGAGATGATAAGAACATAGGAGATGAAGACCAGGCCCATGGGAACCAGGATCACCTATAAACTGACAACAAAATTGATGATCTCATTGACAGTGGTATCAATACAGGAGAGTTTTATGACAGGGAGGATGTCACAGAAGAAATGACCAACCACTCTGTTACCAAATGGTAAGGTAAATATGGATGTCACCTGGACAGCTGCCATGGCCAGGCTAGTGCTGAAGGCTCCACACATCAGCTGGACACACACCCTTTTGCTCATGATGAGTGTATATCTCAGGGGGTTGCAGATGGCCACAAAATGGTCATATCCCATCACTGTGAGCAGAAAGCAGTTGTTGATGGCCAAGGTAACAAAGAAGAACATTTGAGTGGTTCAATCCAAGGAGATTGGCTGGTTCTGGGCTATGAGGCCGGAGAGCATCTGTGGAATGGTGACCAGTGTGTACACAGATTCTGAACTGGCCAGGATGCTCAGGAAGAAGTATATGGGCATGTGGAGGTGATGATCAATGTGGATAATGGTCACGATGATGGCATTGCCAGCCAGGGTTAATGTATACAGGATGAGAAAAACTGCAAAGAGGATGATCTGGTGTTCATGGAATCTGGAGAATCCTAGGAAAATGAACTCTGTCACTTCTGTGAGGTTTTTTCTCTGCATTCTTCAGTTTCAGTGCCTGAAAGCAATGCAGGGAGTCAACATGGAGAAATTCCCATCGTGGCCTCTAAAACAGGGATAGAGAGAGAAGTGTGGGGACACACACACATGCACACACACACGAGTCTATTTCCTCACTGTATAATCAGGAGGGTGCTGGCATAGCTCTATGGCTACTTTAGCCTCCTCCCTTTATTCAGTTTTTTCTGTCTCCTTAATCTTTTCTTAAGCCTCTAAGGAATGACCAATATGTGAGACTACTTCACATGTCCTTTAAAGTTCTTATCCTTATTATGTTGTTGTTTTTGTAGAGCATGGGTGGAAAGTTGTTTCTTTTAATGACATGTAAGCTGCAGGGCCCCTGAGCCTCCACCATCTCAGCTTTGCCTTTGTTTGTCTTCTAGGGAAAGTACAAGAAGCTGGCACAACAAAATGGAGATGAAAGAGTTAGACTTACTGAATTAAAATCACTGGTGCCACTTAGGAAAAACTTCTGGGAACAGTGTACAGGGAGCAGAATTAATCTCAGGAGAGTTGATCTTTAGGGACACATTAGCGGCAGTGAAGATGAGGTATTGGGGGCTCAGCCAGGTTGGTCTAGGTGAGACAAACCGTTGGCAAAGTTACTTTGTTGTAAAAGTATTAACAGGGATTTGAGGATTTAGGTGTGAATAAAATAAGGAGAAAAGGGGGAAATTGTTGGAAAAGAGAGGAGGACCAGCAGCATGTCAGAAGGCTGAAACTTTAATGAAAGAAATAACCGATTTCTTTTTGGCAGAGGGAATTTTAAAAATAAAAGAGGTGTAATAATTGATTTTAAATTGTTTGCTAAACTATATTGTGATGTAAAACCCCTCAAGAGCCCCAAACTTTCATTTAAAGCTGTCATATGTACAATCTTGAGTTAGTGGTATTTGGGAAAGTGGAGAGAATTGGGTGATGGCAGTGCAGAAAAAGGGTACCATATACAAGAGGTAAAATCCAGAGGGAGGAAGAAAAACTTCTTGCTAGTAATGATTGGAAGAAGTACAAGGGCCTCTCTTGTCCTATCTTCCCCCTGGCAAGCACACACAGTATTTCCTGGAAATTTGGTGAGGGACTCTGGGATTGCCACCACATATCAAATGGTGGTTTGAACGATTTTCTGCAAAGAACAAGATAATACTAGCAGGCTGGAGGATTTTGGCAAATCTAGGAAACTTACAGTAGCAATCTAGGCAACATTCTAGATTCTTAGTGAATCTAGATTCCTAGGAATCTGGGAAACACAATCTAGAAAATGTTGTGGATATTCTGGAAAGTACTCCATTGTGGGAAATAAGAAGGTAGACATTTAAAGTAGAAATGTGTGTGCCACTAATTAAAGTAATTTATATTAAGAGGCTGCCAAGATACCAATTGGATAGGTAGAGATGAAAGAGTGTCAGTGCAACTCTAAGCAGCTTTTAGGAAGGATGAGGTAGAGCTGTAGAGCTGTGGCTACTTAAAATTAAAGGAAAAATTCAGTTCATCAGTCCCAGTAGCCACATTTCAAGTGCCCAAACGCAACACATGAGTAGTGGCTACTCTGTTGGGCAGCACGGATATCAAACATTTCCTTCCTTGGTGAAAGTTGTGTTGAACAGTGCTACTCTAGTGTACTTCCATAGACAGATGTGTGGAATGCATTAAATAAGGGCAACAGAAAAGCTATATAAATAACAATAACACGGTGGGTTGCCATATGGTTAAAAGTGTGTGTCTGTGTGTGTGAATGCATATATTTATATATGCAAAAAGTCTGAAAGAATATACAGCTGATATTATCACGGGTTAACCATTATCTTCGGGTGGGGTGAGATTATAGGAATCTCACCTATAATATATGGTGAGATTATGAGGATTATGGCCCTTATTTTAAATTATTTTAATTTTGAGCATAAATGTATAGCTCATAGATAGTTTGGAGAAGTCAAGGAGGATGACAACTGAGAACAGGTATTAGATTGAGTAAGAAGGAGGTCACTGGTGAGGTACTGGCCAGTTTCAGTAGAGTCTTGGGATGGAAGGCCTGGTTACAGGGAGGAAACAAAAAAGAACTTTTAACATGTCATCGATGAGAACAGCAGATCGTACGTGCCTTTCCCCTTTTCTGATGAGCCTATTGCAGTGAGTTACAAAAAAATGGTTAAGAAGGTATTAAGCCAGGAAAGCCATAGACATATTTGGAGTAGGGAAGAAGAAGAAAAGCTGAATTGAGTCAGGAGGAGGAATAAAATCCCTGGTGTCTTTAGGGCCTGAAAAGTACTGCTTTCACCCCGAATCAGCTGGATTTGCTATAAGTATGCCTCAGGTAAATATAAAGTTACTTTCTTCGAATAAATTGTAAAGTTATAAACAGGATGGCCGATGACCAGGGAATGTGGCCCAGGTACATAAGCCCAGGAGAAAAAGAGGGGTGAGAAATAAGTTTATTGCCTGTGGTGAACATTTGAATTGGATTGAACAGACAATGAAAGACTATCTTAAGGCAGGATATTCTTAGAACTTGAGAGAAAAAATGCAAAAAGAAGGCCAGCTCAAGACATGTGGGAGCACATAATGCAAATGTTCAATGCAAATGTTCAAAGCAGCATTCTTTCCATGTTAGTATTTATTTAGAGGCAAGGTGTGTAGTAGGTGAGGGAAGGGTGATGTTCTGCCACTAGGAGGAGCTATCATTTCTCCTTCCAGAGGAACTCAGGCACAGTCGAAGCTTCCACATGCCCTTTAGCCAAAATAAACAAAAAGCCCTGTAGTGATTGGGATTCACCCTCCATAAAGTGCACTTTGGTGGTTAGCTGTACTTCCTAGAATAAGTGTCATACGCTCATAACACTTGGAATATTTTTCCAAGTATTCCTCCCGACCATTGCTGTCCACATCAGGAGTTCTAGGGTGCGGTTCACTCCATCTTGTCACGTCCCCAGGGATGTTTTAGCATTAAGGACTAAGAATACAGATTAAGAGCAATTGCCTCCTATCTCACTTTTTAACCTCTTTTTTTTTTTTTTTTTTTTTGCGGCATGCGGGCCTCTCACTGTTGTGGCCTCTCGCGTTGCTGAGCATAGGCTCCAGACGTGCAGGCTCAGCGGCCATGGCTCACGGTCCCAGCCGCTCCACGGCATGTGGGATCTTCCCGGACCAGGGCACGAACCCGTGTCCCCTGCATCAGCAGGTGGACTCTCAACCACTGCGCCACCAGTGAAGCCCGGTGTCAATGAACTTAAGGATGATTTTAGCACCAGATGGCTGCCTCCTTTTTCCCCCCTGGTTGCTCTTTTGAGTCACCCCAGCCAGAAGTGACTGTAGCTGGGTACTGGAGCAGCAGCCCTTCTACCACCCAAATCTGGTTCCTCTCTGTGCCTGAACCCTCGGGGTGTTTCTGTGTGAGGGACACACCAGTAGACAATCTCAAAAGCATAGTATAGAATAGAAAGGAGCTTTCAAAATGATTTAAATACTCCAGAAGGACAAAAACCCTGTGGGGGAGTAAGAAGACTGAAATGTGCTCATGCATGAAAAGTTTAGTCATGAAGCCAATACTCCGACTAGAGGAAAAAGAAAAAGAAGATAGAGGGGAAAAATAATTTGAGGGTATAAAGGAAGTACCATTTGCAAAGGGAAGAAATTATGACAAAACTCATGGGTACTTAAAATTATCTACATCTTTATAAGCAAAATCTGTGCCTAGAAACAGAATCTGTTTTAAAAAGTAAAATATGCAAGGTAGTCAAGTCTCTATAATTATAATTTTGTGTTAAAAAGAGTTGTGCAGCTAAAAAAATAATGACATTGTCTTTTTGCCAAACTTGCCATCCTTTCCTTTCCTTTCCTTTCTTTTCCTTTCATTAAACAAAATAGGTTTAAGGATCCAGGAATGGAGGAGTTGACTTCTTAAGAAAATGATGATTATGTGAACTATTTGAATAAACAAGAGAACGATGACTTTTCTTTGGGACAGAAGCCTTCTCATACTCAAAGGAATTCCCCCACCTTCTTGAGTCTGTAGAATCTGCCTGTGCTCTTTTCTGGTTTTAGAGCATAGCGGGCAATTATGACTTATTTACAAGACGTCACTGTAATGCCAAGAAAACTGATTGTCATTTTTTTTGCTAGAAGAAATAATAGAATCTTGGTACCTTACAAAACTCAGCCTTATTAGGTTCTAGGTCAGCCTTATTACATTATTAGGTCACTTACAGTTCACTGCACTCTGGCTGAAGCACAGGGTGACACACTCGCCCTGAGCACCTCTGACCTTCAAGGAGCTGCCCCTTTAAATCTGATTTGGAAGGGACTCTCAGAGGAGAATTCCTGTTGTCTAGCTCTTGTCTCCAGGGTTCATTTGCCAAGAGACTTACTATGCATCCCATGGGTCTGTGTGGAGTCAGAATCCAGAAATGAGCTGGGAGATCTCATTACAAATGGATCATGCAGGGAATATTGGGCAAGCTTTGGTCTCATATGGCCTGGTTCTTTCTTTTTCTCCTGGAGAAAAATAGCTCAACTCAGACAAAGATGTGTTGAATGTCACATGGCACTATCTTTTGTTCTTTGGAATCCATGTTAGTGTGTTGCCCTTGTTTAGTTACTATCGGTGAAAATGCACTTGTATAAAAGTCAGATGTGGTGTCCCTTAGTGTCTATGGGAAGAACTTAACCCATTTCTGCTACTAGCAGGAGACATACATGGGTTTGGTTAAGGAAGGATTAGGGTTGGGAGCAGAGACTGAAAATAGAGCATGAATGTTTCCTTTTGTTTGTAGGAATATACCAAGAAGTTTAAGGCAGATGATTTGAAGTTTTAGGTGGTAAGTCTCATTTTCCTTTATGTCTTACTTGACACTTAGCACTTACTTGGTGCCAGAACATGTACTGAGTAGGTGCTGTGAATGTCTCATCACATCTAATCCTCACAAGAACCCCATGAGGTTACAATGAGAAGTTACTGTAGCAGCTAGAGCTCTGGATGAAATGCTTTACATTTGTCTTCGCCTCCTTGCTCCAGACACAGTTGGATCAGCCCCTTGTAGACTATGGGCCTCAGTGTAACTTATCAATAACACTAGATTAGTTTTGCTTTGGATCCTGTGGTTGTATGTGACATGATGTGTGTACCTTGACCACTGCCCCAACATATGGTGGAACCGCTTTGCATCTCCCATATTGAACTCACAGAAGAATGGCCACGGCCAGACAAAACCTAATTCTGGAGCACAAATGGAGTTTAGTTTATAAGTTAATCAGCTATTTAGTCACATCAGGGTAAGGATTAAAGGTGACTCAGGTCATGTTTCAGTTTTCCTTATGTTCTTCGAATGTTCTTGGATACCTGTTCTTTGTAAATAGAGGAAGTACCATGAAGGCCTAGAAAATCTCCATGTTACTCTCCAAAGGTGACTATACATTGCTGCTTTCTAGTGAGGACAAGAGAAAATCTCTTTTTTTATCCTCACCCAACTCAACTCTGAGCTAAGGCATATCCCAGACTCAAGGAGACCTTGTTGCTTTAACCTCAGACCTCCCCACAGTTCCCGTATAAAACATAGAGAAAGCTTCAAGCCCTCTCATTAGGGCAAAGTCCTTTATAGACTTTTCTGGTAAGCCCAGCCCTGAGGCCTGTTGCTAAATGCTCCAACCTACTTTACTGGGTCTGGTGGCTGCGTCTTTGTCCATCCTGGGTGAATGGACGCACGAGTTAGAAGTAATCACTTGGAGACTTCCCTGGTGGTGCAGTGGTTAAGAATCTGCCTGCCAAGGCAGGGAAAACAGGTTTGAGCCTTGGTCCGGGAAGATCCCACATGCTGCCGAGCAACTAAGCCCGTGCGCTGCAACTACTGAGCCTGTGCTCTAGAGCCTGTGAACCACAACTACAGAAACCGTGTGCCACAACTAGTGAAGACCACGTGCCTAGAGCCCGTGCTCCACAACAAGAGAAGCCACCACAATGACAACCCAGTGTACCACAATGAAGGGTAGCCCCTGCTTGCTGCACTTAGAGAAAGCCTGTGCACAGCAACGAAGACCCAATGCAGCTATAAATAAATAAATAAATAAATAAACAAACAAATAAATAAATAAATAAATAGGTAAATAAAGTAATTACTTGGTTATTCTGAAGCCCCACTGGATGCTGTCTTTTGGCTTCATATTCTGTTATCTGTGGGCAAAGCCTGCCTTATTTATCATATGCAGGAAAATTTTCTTTGGGGTCCTTGCTTCTCTGAGAAGGGACTTAATATCTGTTGAGGATATGCTAGACACTCTGCTCCATAGTTTTCATAATAATGAAAATAACTAATAATAACATCTCACAATTATTTTTTAGTGTTATAATTGGGAAGACAATTACTATGCTAAGTGTTGTATCTTAAAGAGGTAAGCAGAGACCAGATTATGGGGGGGGCATGTCAAAGGGTTTAAGTTGTATGCTGTATGAGGTGGGGATCCGTGGAAGGATTTTAAACTGGGAACTCGTGAGCAATATCCTTGATGACTTCAGGATAGTATTATGAAAATCAGGCATTGTATGGTACCACTGGGATTTTTGAGGGAAAAAGCCATGTTTGCCCTTACCTAAAATGATTCCAGACTCTCATACACTTTCAGTTTTCATTCTTGCTACTTCTAGTTTTTTTTCCCCATCTCATTACTTGCTATTAAGTTCTCAGATGTTGCTTATCTCATTATAGTTGTCTCCTTGGCAGAAGCTCAGACCTCTTTTTGATTTTGTAGCTGGAAAACCAAATAGAAGGATTTCTGTTGCAACTCCACACACATTTTGAGTTGTTAATACGATTATTAGTAGCTTGTAAGTGTTGCTGCTGCCCCACTTGTTGAGTGTTCTGGCTTTATGATATACCTTTTTAGTTACTTAAAGGTTTCCCTCCCCATAATTTGCAACCTGATTTTTCTGGATAATGAAACACCAATTTTCACATATAAGTAGACATAAGAGAAAATATTTGGGACTATGGCAAGCATTAAACAAATGCAGGTGGTATAATACATTTTTTTAATTAGGCACATTGTAGACAGGGAATTCAAAGAAGAAAGAGCTATAGATCTAGGATTTAGTATCCAGTTGCCTTGAGCAGAGCTCTTGGGTGTTGGTTATTTCATTTTCAAGTGCTCTTGTGGATTCCAGACCTCAGCCCCACACCAGGGGCTTGATGACAACATAGACTTTCATTTCATAGTTCAGAGCCTGCCAGTCCAGGATGGTGGGATTGAGGGAGTAGGAACCCTGATACACAAACTAGATCTCTTCGGGAGACAGCAGAGAGTCCCACATGTACAAATCCCCAATCTCTCCCATAAAGGACTGGGTTTTATCAAAGCCTCCTCCATAGGAATCCTGCTCCTGGCCCAGGACAATCTTGGGGTTAGCTCCCACAGAATAACCCTGTCTCAGGCCCTTTTTCACCAGCGGCTTCCCATTGACCCAGAATTCGACAATGCCTGTGGAAGACTCCCAACTGGTACAGATGTGCACTGGGGTGGGGAACTCCTCAATAACTCTGGCAGTAGCTTTGGTTCTTCCAATGTATAAACTGTACTCTCCAATTCTGTCTTTAAAAATTAGCAGCTCATTATCCTTGCCCTGGGTGTTATAGGAGAAGAGGCTGTAGCCACAGGAGAGATCACTATAGGCTCGAAAACACAAGGTAACGTTCTGCAGAGGCTTCTCCAGTTTTGTGACCAGGTTCACGTGGTCAGTAGAAGATTCTCTAGGGAACACAAACACCTTCCTACTGAGGTCTGTGGGAAGAGAAAGAAATATAGTGACCTTCACCATTAAGTGCAGGGAAAAAAATCACAATCTTTTTCTCATCTCATGCTCCTTGATCACGCCCTGACCACCCTACCTTTCTGAGCAAAGCCTTCTGGAAGGCTGGCGAGGACAGAGACCCAAAGCAGTAGCTTGTTCATGTTCTTGGCCTGGGGCTGTTACTGCAGCAGCAGTGACCAGGATGAGGGTACAGAGAGCACAGTGGTTGTTCACTCAACTGAGATTCACATTCTTAGGCCTCAGGCTATTCGGGCTTTATATGCACCTCTGGGTGAGGATGGGGGGATGGAGAGCACCGATAATGTATGAATGATTTTCCGGGCCTGCCCTCTGGTGCCAACAGTCAGAGCTATTGGTGGGGAAGGAAGGGCTGGAAAATCAGTGGGAGTTACTTATTAGATACGGGGAACGGCCAGAGCCCCACCCCTCTGTGACCCAGATTCTGGTGCTGGGAAGAGAGTGGTGTGGAGCTGCAGTGTTACGGAAGAGATGAGACCACACCAGGAGGGCCTGGCTCCACTCTCCAGGGGCCCCTCAGGGTGATGGCCCCGTGACTTCTGTTTGTGGATATTCTGGGATTCCGGTTTTGGCTGAAGACCGTGAAGCCTCTTCACCTTTGTTTAATTCAATAGTTAGTAATAGGTCCATGCCATTACTAAGGGGAGCAAGAGAATTAGAGTATGTATTTTCTGTCTCCCTGAAGCTTAGTATTTTCAGCTACTATCACTCAGCTCTTTTTCTTCTTTTGACTGTCATAGTGTTTCTTTTTTTTTAAATTAATTTTTATTGGAGTATAGTTGACTTTCAATGTTGTGTTAGTTTCTGCTGTACAGCAAAGTGAATCAGTTATACATATACATATATTCACTCTTTTTTAGGTTCTGTGCCCATATAGGTCATTACAGAGTATTGAGTAGAGTTCCCTGGGCTATACAGTAGGTTCTTATCAGTTATCTATTTTATTTATAGGAGTGTGTATACGTCAATCCCAATCTCCCAGTTTATCTCCCCTCCCCACCCCTGCTTTCACCCTTGGTAACCATAAATTTGTTTTCTACATCTGTGACTATATTTCTGTTTTGTAAGTAGGTTCATTTATACCTTTTTTTAGATTCCACATATAAATGATACCATATGACATTTGTCTTTCTCTGAATTACTTCACTCAGTATGACAATCTCTAGGTCCATCCATGTTGCTGCAAATGGCATTATTTCATTCTTTTCTTATGGCTGAGTAATATTCCATTGTATATATGTATCACATCTTCTTTATCCATTTCCCTGTCAATGGACATTTAGGTTGCTTCCATGTCCTGGCTATTGTGAAGAGTGCTGCAATGAACATTGGAGTACATGTATTATTATTTTTTTTTTAACATCTTTATTGGAGTATAATTGCTTTACAATGGTGTCTTAGTTTCTGCTTTATAACAAAGTGAATCAGCTATACATATATCCCCATATCTCTTTCCTCTTGCGTCTCTCTCCCTCCCACCCACCCTCCCTATCCCACCCCTCTAGGTAGTCACAAAGCACCGAGCTGATCTCCCTGTGCTATGCAGCTGCATACGGTATTTGTTTTTCTCTTACTTCACTCTGTATGACAGACTCTAGGTCCATCCACCTCACTACAAATAACTCAATTTCATTTCTTTTTATGGCTGAGTAATATTCCATTGTATTATATATGTGCCACATCTTCTTTATCCATTCATCTGTCGATGGACACTTAGGTTGCTTCCATGTCCTGGCTATTGCAGATAGAGCTTCAATGAGCATTGTGGTACATGAGTCTTTTTGAATTATGGTTTTTTCAGGGTATATCCCCAGTAGTGGGATTGCTGGGTCATAAGGTAGTTCTATTTTTAGTTTTTTAAGGAACCTGCACACTATTCTCCACAGTGGCTGTATCAATTTACATTCCCACCAATAGTGCAGGAGGGTTCCCTTTTCTCCACACCCTCTCTAGCATTTATTGTTTGTAGATTTTTTGATGATGGCCATTCTGACTGGTGTGAGATGATATCTCATTGTAGTTTTGATTTGCATTTCTCTAATGATTAATGATGTTGAGCATTCTTTCACGTGTTTGTTGGCAACCTGTATATCTTCTTTGGAGAAATGTCTATTTAGATCTTCTGCCCATTTTTGGATTGGATTGTTTGTTTTTTTGATATTGAGCTGCCTGAGCTACTTGTAAATTTTGGAGGTTAATCCTTTGTCAGTTGCTTCATTTGCAAATATTTTCTCCCATTCTGAGGGTTGTCTTTTTGTCTTGTTTATGGTTTCCTTTGCTGTGCAAAAGCTTTTAATTGTCATTAGGTCCCATTTGTTTATTTTTTTTTTTATTTCCATTTCTCTAGGGGGTGGGTCAAAAAGGATCTTACTGTGATTTATGTCACAGAGTGTTCTGCCTATGTTTTCCTCTAAGAGTTTTATAGTGTCTGGCCTTACATTTAGGTCTTTAATCCATTTAGAGTTTATTTTTGTGTATGGTTCTAGGGAGTGTTCTAATTTCATTCTTTTACATGTAGCTGTCCAGTTTTCCCAGCACCACTTATTGAAGAGGCTGTCTTTTCTGCATTGGATATTCTTGCCTCCTTTATCAAAGATAAGGTGACCATATGTGCGTGGGATTATCTCTGGGTTTTCTATCCTGTTCCATTGATCTATATTTCTGTTTTGTGCCAGTACCATATTGTCTTGATTACTGTAGCTTTGTAGTATAGTCTGAAGTCAGGGAGCCTGATTCCTCCAGCTCCGTTTTTCTTTCTCAAGACTGCTTTGGCTATTCGGGGTCTTTTGTGTTTCCATACAGTTGTGAAATGTTTCATTCTAGTTCTGTGAAAAATGCCATTGGTAGTTTGATAGGGATTGCATTGAATCTGTAGATTGCTTTGGGTAGTAGAGTCATTTTCACAATGTTGATTCTTCAAATCCAAGATCATGGTATATCTCTCCATCTATTTGTATCATCTTTAATTTCTTTCATCAGTGTCTTATAGTTTTCTTCATACAGGTCTTTTGTCTCCTTAGGTAGGTTTATTCCTAGATATTTTATTCTTTTTGTTGCAATGGTAAATGGGAGTGTTTTCTTAATTTCACTTTCAGATTTTTCATCATTAGTGTATAGGAATGCAGAGATTTCTGTGCATTAATTTTGTGTTCTGCTACTTTACCAAATTCACTGATTAGCTCTAGTAGTTTTTCGGTAGCATCTTTAGGATTCTCTATGTTTAGTATCATGTCATCTGCAAACTGTGACGGCTTTACTTCTTCTTTTCCGATCTGGATTCCTTTTATTTCTTTTTCTTCTCCGATTGCTGTGGTTTAAACTTCCAAAACTATGTTGAATAACAGTGGTGAGAGTGGGCAACCTTGTCTTGTTCCTGTTCTTAGTGGAAATGGTTTCAGTTTTTCACCATTGAGGACAGTGTTGGCTGTGGCTTTGTCATATATGGCCTTTATTATGTTGAGGTAAGTTCCCTTTATGTCTGCTTTTTGGAGGGTTTTTATCATAAATGGGTGTTGAATTTTGTTGAAAGCTTTCTCTGCCTCTATTGAAATGATCATATGGTTTTTCTCCTTCAATTCGTTAATATGGTGTATCACATTGATTGATTTGCATATATTGAAGAATCCTTGCATTCCTGGGTTAAACCCCACTTGATCATGGTGTATGATCCTTTTAATGTGCTGTTGGATTCTTATATTTTTTCAAATTTCATTTTTCTCCAGGTATATGCCCAGGAGTGGGATTGCTGGATCATACGATAGCTCTATTTTTAGTTTTTTAAGGAACCTCCACACTGTTCTCCATAGTGGCTATGCCAATTTACATTCCCACCAACATTGTAGGAGGATTCCTTTTTCTCTACACCCTACCAGCGTTTGTAGACTTTTTAATGATGGCCATTCTGTCTGGTGTGTGGTGGTACCTCATTGTAGTTTTGATTCACATTTCTCTAATAATTAGTGGTGTTGAGCAGCTTTTCATGTGCCTCTTGGCCACCTGTTGTCTTCTTTGGAGAAATGTCTATTTAGATCTTCTGCCCATTTTTTGATTGGGTTGTTTTTTTGATATTGAGCAGCATGCACTCTTTGTATATTTTGGAGATTAATCCCTTGTCAGTCGCTTTGTTTGCAAATGTTTTCTCCCATTTTGTGTGTTGTCTTTTTGTTTTGTTTATGGTTTGCTTTGCTGTGCAAAAGCTTTTAAGGTTAGTGATGGCTGGGTATGGGCCCCATGCTACAATGCCGTCCATTTTTGGGGCTAGTTGATTCAGTAGGTGAGTTGTTACTTCCATGGCCACCATTCTGCTTATCATGGTGTTTCTTTTTGCCGGACTTTTCCATGTCTCATTACAACTTATTTTCCTTGTAACTTGTTTACTATCTACAGAGATGTTAGCATCTCACTTGGTTTTCCTCTCTTCTTCTTTGAGTCTCTGGCCACTGAGTGTTCATTTACATTAATCTTTGGTGATGACCCCCTCAGTATATTCCGCTCATATTTATTATTAATTCCCAGGCACTATACTAAGTGCTGAGGATTCAGTGGTGACCTACCTTGGCACAACCCGGATGACCTCTATCTTCATTTCTTCTGCTGCTACTTAAAATGTTGACACTATTATCCACTACTCAAACCTGCTCTGCCTCTAAGATATCAAACTGCCACTCTCCTTTCTAGCCATGGTATTTTCCTTCTTTCTTGCCCCTAAATTCTATAGAATCTGTTTTCATACTCTTGTCCAGTCTCTTGTTCATTCACTCTTCTCTCAGCCCATAGCAGACCTCTGATCAGCCTTCTCAGTGACACAACAACTGCCACCAAGAATTCCCTTTCTCTGCCATTGTTCAAATTATCCTTCTAACACTCAGCTATAAGCAGTTCCCACTCTCTAACTTTTTCTAAGCTGAATCCCAGGTGATAAAACCTTATATGGCTTGTTTCATAGTAAGGGTAAGTTGGAGTTAGGATTATACACTTTATTGCCTCATAATTAAAGGCAGATCCTTCAGCTTGGAAGCCAGTGCCATTCACAATCTAGCTCCATCCTGGGATTAACCTCTCAATCAAACCTTGTTTTCTGGTCAAATGCCTCTAATTGTTTTTTCCCATACATGCCTGGATTTCCTGATTTCCTTACTTCTACTCTTTGCCTTCATTCTATCTTGAATGTTCCTTATCCATCTGTTTCTTAAAATCCTAACCATTCTTCAAAATCAATCTCTAATGAAGATTTTCCTGATGTCTCAGTCAGACATTAATTTGCCTTTTTCCAACTCTCCATGCAGCTAAGGCCAAAGACTTTGGAGTAGAATTTACTAGTGGTTGACTATTGTGAAAGCCACTCAACCTCTCTGAACCTTGCTTTCCTTTTCTTCAAAACAAAGATAAAACTATCTACCTCATGGTGTTATTGTGAGCATAAATGAGATACTATAATATGCATAAAGTGTGTGGAAAAATGTCTGGATGGTTATTGTCATTTTGAATCTTTTTATGGATATCACCATGTCTTTCTCATGTTATAGCTATTAGTGTATTTATCTCTTATCCTCTCTTGATTGAGGCTGAGCATTGGGTCTTATTCATTTTTATATAACGTGTTTTACACAACTATTATTTCTGCACATGAAAGGGGCCCAGTATATATTAGTAGAATCACATGATTCAAACAGGGTGGGGAATTTTTACATAGAACAGTAGTAGACAGAAAGTAGAATCCAATTGAGTAATATAAGCAAATCTGCTGTAAGTAAGAGCTGGGAGATAACCTTTACTGGAAACCCAGGTACTAGGCTCTTCCCTTTCCCGTATGTTAATTAATGAATGCCATAAAATTTAGAGAATATAGGGTCCAGCAATTGCTTCTAGTTTTCATCAGAAATTACTAAAGTATCATTATGTCCACCAAAGATGGTTTGGAGATCAGTGTAGAAGAGCGTCTTCTCTAATGGGAGATGAGGCTATGGAGCTGGCCTGGGGGATGATAAGTCTATATGACTGTTAGGGTCGAGTGCCAAAGTTTATAGCTGGACGTGAAAATATATGTTCAGCCACTGTGAAGAGACCAGTTGGGTTGGAAAGTAAGTTTCAGAGTAGAATGGGAAGAGGGGAGAGGAGGTGAGGTCTGATTCTGTTCTTTAGTTTCCTTCTCTCAAATATGTTTCTTAGGTCTGGGAAGAAATTAGCCTGAGCTTCAGTAGCAGCCAAAGTGGAAACTGTGGATTCTTTCTGTTGCAGGAAGGAAGGTTCTGATGTCAGAATATAGGAAAATGAATCCTGGGTCTGTAGAACTGAGTTGAGTTCTCAAGGTGAGCCAATCCCTGTGGTTGCTGAGAGGTTCCTGGGTACCTTCCTGCCAGTGAAAATTCAGGTGAGAGGTATTGGTTCCTGTCTGGGTGGCTCTGGAAAGACTGAGGATAGGGGAGGAAAGATGGCAAGTGTTGAATGGAAGCAGGGTCACCCGTGTGCCTCAAGTAGCGTTGTCCTGGTGACATCAGCTGGCATGCAGTAAAGTGTGCCTTTAGAGAGGATGGGAGGAGAGGGCACTGGCAGTGCTGCAAAGAGGGTGTGGCATACACTCAGATCTGGAAGAAGGCAGAGATGCGAGACCTGACTGAAGATTATCTGAGGGATTAAAGAATACTTGAAAGATTCCTTCTAGGGACTGGGGTATTTATGGATGACAAAGTCACAGTAACCACTGGGAGAGCCTGGATAGGAAGAGACTGAAGGAGAAAAGAACATTGGGTCAGAGAAGAAAAGAGGATTTTGGTGCTTATAAAGAACTATTTGCCATATGTTCTGTTGGCCGTAAGGAAATTTAAGAGCATTTACTTGTAGTAGATGGAAAGAGGCAATGGAGACATCAAGAGTAACTGATTATCACCCTGATGGGTGGTTGAATAAGATCAAAGGTAAATAATCTTAGACTGATGGCAGAGTCTTATGGTAAAAGAAAAAGGGCAAATCTAAGATTAAAAAAAAAGATACATAGAGTAAACTCTAATTTGGTCCCATATTTTAAACTTCTGATTGCATATGATTTGGAAAAATATGGTGCTATTAGTGCAGATAAAACAACTGAGAGGGAGTTCATTTGGAAGAGGTGGAGGGTAGATGATAAATTTGGTTCCTAAAATGCTAAATTTGAAATGATAGTATGACCCACATGTCGAGCAGGCCAGTGGAGAACTTGAAATATGTGAGTGCCACTTGAGATTAGAAATAGAGGTTTCAGAGGAATCAACGTATAAGTGATGATGAAACAGAAAAAGATTATCTCTTTCAGTGGAAGGGAGAAGAGAGCAAAGGTCAAGGAACCAAGTACTGATGTGAGGGAACATTTGGGTTCCTAGGGTTGGAAGCAAGGGGAGAGTCAGGGAGAAAGACAAAAAGTAATGTTTGGTAGAGGGAAGGATGGTGTGTATAGTGTCATGGAAACCAAGTTAATGTAAGTTTCCAGGAGGCAGTGTCCAGTGGTATTAAATGCATCAGAGAGATCTAAGTAGAAAGGATGCTGGATTTAGCAATAAAAACTTCATTGGTGACCTTTGAAAGAGCAATTTCCTTAAAGGGTGTGTGATAGGAGCCAGGTTGCAGAGGATGATGGAGGTAGAAAAACGGAGGTCTTCCCTTCCTTAGGAACCTGTGCAGTAATTCTGACAAGGATCAAAAGGAAGGAAGCAAGATTTCTATCAGGGACTCAGGATCCACTGTGTGTTTCCCATGCAGATTATAGATCGTCTGTTTTTGACATAGTGGCTGTTGTGTCTCTGCTTCCCACTGCATAACGTTTCACCCAGTGACAGAGAAAAATCAGTGTTCACCTGAGATTATGACTGACCTTTCCACCAAAGAAGGGATTTCAGACTCTAAATGCCAGCTCCAGACTGCTGGCTGACTCCTACCTGCCCTTCCCAATTCTGGCACAGTCACAGATCGGCCTCTCCCTTTCTAGGTCCTGTTGGTACATGGGAGTCTTCCCTTGATCTCAGTTCTTTGGTCTTAATTTCAGGGTTCATTTATAAAAGAAATTCCCTGATGAATTTGTCATTGTCTCCTTTTGGGTTCAGGCCTCTGTCTAGATCAGCCTCCCTCAATGAAATCTCACTTCTGATTTCAGAATTCAACTGTCATGTGCCTCTAGAATGTCACAATATCCATTTCTCAGTCTTTATGCTTCTCTACATCCCTCAATTATCATTCATTTATTTGGAATCACTCATCTTCATCCTCATATTTATAAAATTCATCTTGATTGATGAAATGGATTTTTTTAATCCATTAAACTTTTTTTTATTCATTGGAACCCACTGGCCATAAGCACCTCCTTGCTGTTCATCATCCCTTTTTGAGAACAGCATCTGGGGGAGGAGCTGTGAAAAGAAGAAAAAATATAATGGCAGGAACTTGGTGTGACTGTGTCTTAAGTATGTTGAAGAGAAAAGTTCCCCTCTCTATGTATAGGAATGCATTTCTCAGTCTGTAGTGACAGAGAGTACATGCACTGAAGAAACGTGGGCAGATTTCTCACTTGAGTGGCTGCAAGAGGTCTTAGCTAGAGCTGTCTTATTTCACTCTTGTCATCTTATCTTGCCCTATGTCATGTTTCTGCCCAGGACCTAGAGTCCATGTCAGTACAAGATAATTTTCCCATGTTCACCCATTTAATTCACATCCCTAAAACTACAGAATACAGAGAAAGAAGCTCACAAAAGCTGACAGAGTTCACCTTGCCGGGCACCTCTATCTTCGTGAGTGCTGTTGTGCGAATCTTCACCTTGTCAGGGAATGCCACTGTCCTGGTTCTCACCAAATTGGCCACGTCCTTCTTCCTGAGCACACAGGCTATTTCAGAGACCATATACATTGGTCCTCATTACCTAGTACCCTCAAATCTCATGTCTCAGAACAATCCTCCTGTTCTTTGTCGTCTTGACCATCACCAGCTGTTATGCGGTCATGTGAAAATCTTTGAGGTGTAGAGTTTGTGAACAAGGGGGTGTATGCCCAGTTGGTGTGTGTTTTCTTTAGTACTGGCCCAGATATAGCAGCTGTCTGGATGTCATCCCTGTTCCACTTATACTTCTGTGATGCTGTGGTGGCCCATTCTTTTGTGATCTCCTTCTTGCAATGAAACACTCCTTTATTGCCACTCCTATCCATGAAGTAAACAGGTTTTTTTTTTTTGCATTATGCGGGCCTCTCACTGTTGTGGCCTCTCCCGTTGCGGAGCACAGGCTCTGGACGCACAGGCCCAGTGGCCGTGGCTCACGGGCCCAACTGCTCTGCGGCATGTGGGATCCTCCCGGACCGGGGCACGAACCCGTATCCCCTGCATCGGCAGGCGGACTCTCAACCACTGCGCCACCAGGGAAGCCCCGAGTAAACAGTTTTTTATTCCCCACACATATGTTCAGGCTTCATGGGGTTGGTTTACATTTCCTGCACAGAAGCCCTTATCACCTCTACCATGCTTTGGATTGCTTCATCTCGGGGCTTTGCCACCTGTACCTCCCACCTCACCATGGTCATTGCCTGGTATGGTTGTGCCTCTATCACTTACCTCAAGACCGAGCTGGCCAATTCAGTAGAAAATAGGCCATCTCTGAGACCTACACCATCATCTCTCTGCTGTTGGACCCTGTTGTTTACAGTGTGGGGTACATGGAAGCCAAGGATACCATGTACAGAGCTATGGACAGAAGCATTTCTTAACAGGTTGACTCATTTCATCAGGAGACCTTTAGTCCTGGCCAATGTTTTTCCTCCTTACAAACATTTCACAGCTCATGCGTAGACCAAATAGAAAGCTGTGTTGTGAACTGGTTCAAGCACTTAACCTGCTCTTCTACTCATGCTCCAGAAAGAAGGCAGAAGCCAGGCTTTCTGATCAGGGTACACGTGACTGCTGAGTCAGCAATACTCCAGGAGCACTTTGATGACTTCTTCTTATGTGGGAGCATTTTAATTGAAAATCCTCCTGGCTCCCACCTCACCTGGCCATTTGGTACTTGACTTTTGCCTGTGCGTGGAGCAGACCCAGTGACGGTGACCCAGTGACTTCAGTTAAAGAATCTCAGGGACCACCTGAGACTGTCCCCACTTCCATGATCTCAGTTATATGATCCTTAATAGGCATTTCAAAAAGACTCTCTTTAACCATTTGCTGATTGGAAAATAAATAGTTGTAACGAGAGAGGCCCTTCTTTCCATGAATTCATCCCCACTGGCCACTTAATTAGTGTGTATTTAGGTGGAGTACCCTTTACTTTTATAGGTGAAAACAAAGACCCTTTAAAACAACATTATTATCGCAGCCCTGGAAACTGAGCACAGGGAGAACAGAGGGGTGTCTCTTCTCAAGGAATGGTGCCTTCATCAAGAACTCCTTTTCTCAAAAATTTCTTGTCCCTCTAAAGCGAGGGTCTCCAGTCCCCGGGCCACGGACGGATACCGGTCCGCAGCCTGTTGGGAACCGGGCCACACAGCAGGAGGTGAGCGGCGGGTGAACGAGCGAAGCTTCCTCTGCCGCTTGCTCCCCATCACTTTCATTACTACCTGAACTGTCCGCACCCCACCCCCGACCCGGTCTGTGGAAAAATTGTCTTCCACAAAACCGGTTCCTGGTGCCAAAAATGTTGGGGACCCCTGCTCTAAAGCCTTTGAGAACTGTTAATTCCATAATGGCTATGTGGTAGCTATTTGGAGTGGCAATGGCTAATTCTGGGCAAGTGACTTTGATTGCTCTTCTCTAGGTGTGAAATGCAATTTCTAATAAATTGAGCCCAGCAATGCCTAGTTTCCCATCTGACAGGTGAGTGGGGTCTGAAAGTTTATTTGTGTCCCATGTCTTTTCCCACTGGAGTTCTTCCTCTGAAGAGCTCTTCTCTTTTATAACTTACACTTTTGTCTCTTGGACGGGTGGTTATGTGTTTAATTAAGAAATATTTATGTACCTCAACTGTTAGAACTAGAAAATAAATTGGAAAAGGATAGTATAGTAACATCTATTTTTATAGTTTCCTATATTTTGAATATAAATGACCCATTGTTATTTGAACTCCAAGGCCAATCTTTCCATTTTCTACCTTATACTTTTGTCATATTTTTAACCTCAAAATCAGGATTGAGGCACATCTTGGCCACCTGTGAATTTTCTGTCTTCAACAGACCGCTGAAGGTCAAGGGTCCCAGGCATAGGGGCTGCCTTCTCCTGGAATCTCTCTTTTGTCTCACACAGAAGACAGGGAGGGTTAATAAGTGAAGCTAGTATCTTAGGATCAGCACCTGATGTACCGTAAGGGTCGGTTCTGAAGCTGAAGTCCACAGATCCTTAAGGGGTTCTTGAAGGGGTTTCAATGGGTTTGTGAACTCCCTAAAATTGTGTGCAAAATATTGTGAGTGTGGGCATGTGTGCATTTTTTCATCAAATTTTCAAAGAAATCTCTCATATACCAAAGATAAAAATCTGTTGCTCTAGATTAGGGTTTTGTAAAACTATTTTGACTCAGACCCATAGTAAGAAGTATATTTTATATTGCAGTGCTGTATGCATGCATGCACATACACATCTTTAGATACATCTTGATCAAAATCATCACAAAACAATTCAAAAGCTGAAGTCAGGAAAATCCCAGAATGAGAAATGGCAAGAAGTCCTGTGTGGCTAGAGAGGAGTGACAAGAAGAGTGCATGATAGAAAATAGATTGATCGAGGCTGCCTTCATCATCATGGTCAGCATCATTGACAGCTACTCTCTTTTCCCCTCTCTGCTCAACCCAGGCAACACTAGTTGCTCCTTTATGTCTGCTGCCACAGTTGTTTGCACATATTTTAAGTATTTTAGTATTATTTATCATGGTGTATTCCATTAAAATATATATAGCTTTTAGTAGGAAATTTGTCATACTTTCACTCAAAATATAAGTGCCGAGTATTTATAATGTACCAGTCACTGTCCTAAGCCAGATAGATTCTGTATCCCTAAGGAGCTCAGGCTCTCAAGAGAGAGACCATCATGTTAAAAAAAAAAAAAAAAAGGTAGGCATATCTCTTTGCTCTTTGCTTTGTTGTGCTTTGCAGATATTGTGGTTTCTTTTTTTACAAATTGAAGGTTTGTGGCAACCTACGTTGAACAAGTTGATGAGTGGCTTTTTACCAACAGGAACATTTTTAAATTAAGTTATGTACTTTTTTTTTTTAACATAATGCACACATACAAGACTACAGTGTAGTATAAACATATGTACTTGGGAAACCAAAACATTTTTGTGACTCCCTTTATTGTGATGTTCATTTCATTTTGATGGTCTGGAACTAAATTTGCAGTATCCCTGAGGTGTGTCTATATGCAGAAGCTGGGATAGGTACACAGCTAGGGGAGGTCAGGGTGGTAGGGACCGTGGGGGGAGAGTTTGGTCACAAAGGAATGAGCACTCAGTTCTACCTGGTGTAGTCCAGGAGAGGATGAAGTCAGGATGGAAGATTAGGGTATTCACATAGGTGAACTGAATTTGGGTAGGGTGAGAAAGATGAGGGTAAGCAAAGGGAATAGCATGGCTAGCTCAAACTTGAAGAGACTTGAGAAGGACAGGCATGCTTGCATCCATCTCTGCATTCCTGGTACCCAGCACAGGGCTCTTAATACAACTTTGGATGGATGAACTGATGAGCATTTATAAAGTGCCGGGCCTTGTGTTTGTGTATTTCAGTGTTCTGTAGCCAGTAGAAGCATCTGACCTTATTTCCTCTGGCCACCTTATAGTCTTTCTTTATCTCAGGGCGAAAAGGAGGAAAAACATGCTGGAAAAGAAAAATCCATGGGCTCTTTTCCATCCATCAGATCACTCTGTAGCTTAGGCCAAGTTCTCCTACTCCATTTTTTCAACCTGTATGAAACATTAAGGGAGGAAATAGCTGCAGCAAACCCAACAATAAGTCAAGCAAAATCTTCATGAAGGTGACAAGTGCCTTTGGCAGAAGAGAGAAGGTGGCAGAAGAGATGAGTCCTAGAGGACCAAAAGATGGGCCTAGCACATAGACAAGGTTTTTATAAAAGCAGATTTAAAAGGTACCAGTCTGCAATTCAGTCTGCTGGTGTATGTGTGTATCTGTGTGTGGGGTGGTGTTGGCCTTGGGGGAAGGAAACTAATATTTGAAGGTCTAGAACGTGACAAACACTATAATAGGAAATCACATTACTTAATAATACTTCCTTAAAATACTTCCTTAAAATTATATATTAATTTTAAAACTCTTATTTTACCTGCATTTTCTAATTTGAGATGTGTAATACTTTTACAAGCATTATTTTCCCTATTTTACTACTGCTGCTGCTCTTATCACTATGGGTAGAGCTAACTTATAAGCCAGATACTGTTCTGAGTTATTTATATGTGTTCAATCTTTTAATCCTCATACAACCCTATGAGATAGGTAATATCAATATTTATTTATTTATTTATGCATGCATGTCGTGCCACGCAGCATGCAGGATCCTAGTCCCCCAACTAGGGATCAAACCCACGTCCCGTGCAGTGGAAGCGTGGAGTCTTAACCACTGGACTGCCAGGGAAGTCTGGAGATAGGTAATGTTATACGTTGCATTTTAGGTACAGAGTTTGAGCAACTTGTCCTAGGACCCACCCTGGGGAGTGGAGTCCTGGGATTGAACTCAGGCTCTCTGACTCCACAGCCCACACCCATAAAATGAAGAGACTCAGCAAAGTTCATACAATAAGTGACAGGATGGGGCTTGGAAAGAACTGGGCCTCAGACCCATGTGGACTCACTCTGAATTCCATATCCAGACTTATACACACACACACACACACACACACACACACACACACACACACACACACACACTTCTCTGTCTCTCTCCCTGCCCACAACACCACATTTATCCATTCTCACAGGATAAGGACTAATATGCATATAAGTCAGTTTTCAGATAATTGAATATATCCTGTCTCGGTCCAAATATATCTCTGGTCAAACATTATTAATAGAAATTTCTCAAAGATATTATCCTCTTCTTTGCCTTTGTAAACAAAATATACACATTTACCAGTTTCCTGGGATAGTTACCATGTCTTGAGCTGTGGTGTGTTAATATCCTCAGAAATTTCTGAGCATGAGGGGTGTTGCCTCTGTGTTAAATTATACACAGATTGCAAGGAACATTTGTGTGTGTGTGTGTGTTTTCAGGCAAGCCTTTATTGGGGCCCCTGCTGCAGCAGTGGGGAGCAAGAACAAGTAACAGGTTCCTTTGCTCTCTCGCTCCCTAGGGGGTGGGAGGTGGGCAAGCTTGTTCCTTATATAGGGTGAGGGGAACTTTTGTGGTTTTTAAAAACCACTTTATTGAGATACAATTTATAGTTCATAGAATTAACTGTTTAAATATACTATTTAGTGGATTTTAGTTTACTTATAGAGTCACTATCATCACCATAATCTAAATTTAAAACATTTTTCTTCCCCTAAATAGAAACCCTCTACCTAGTAGCAGTCACTCTTCATCTTCATTCCCTCCAGCCTCCAGCCCTAGGCAACCACTATTCTGTGAATTTGTCTCTGTAGGTTTGCCTCTTCTAGACATTTCATATAAGTGGAATCATCCAATATGTGGTCTTTAATGTGGCTCCTTTCACTTTGCATAAAGTTTTCAAGGTTCATCTGAACAATGTCGTAGTTGGTATCAGTACTTCATTCATTTTTATGGCTAAATAATATTCTGGTGTGTGGATATACCATATAATTAATTTTTGAATGTTAAATCAACCTTGCATTCTTGGGTTAGTTCCCACTAAGTTATAGTCTAAAATCCTTTTTATATTGTGCTGGAATCAATTTGCTAGTATTTTGTTGAGGATTTTTGCACCTATATTCAGAAGATATATTGGTCTGAGTTTCATTTTCTTGTGAAGTCTTTGGTTTTAGGGTCAGGGTAATGCTGGCCTCGTAGAATGAGACAGGCATAGGTTGCAAAGATAGTACAGGAAGTCTAGTGTACCTTCCACCTGGTTTTCCCCAATGGTTACCTCTTACTTAATCATAGTACTACATCAAAATCAGGAATTTGACATAGGTATTATGTGTGTGTGTGTAGTTCTATGTCATCTTATCACGTGTATAGATTTACGTAACTATGACTGAGATTCCTTTACCCTCCTATTCATAATATATGTCTTAAATATCTCCTCTGCATACACTGGTAACCATATTAGACAGGGTTATAATTTTTTCTTCAACCATCGAACATAATTTAGAAAACTCAAGAGGAGAAGAAAAGTCTATGATATTCACCTATATTTTTGCCTACTGTGTTCTTCCTTCCTTGCTAACATTCCAAGGATTTTTCTTTTATTCCCTTTCAATTTAGAGAACTTCCTTTAGCCATTCTTTTAGAGTAGGTCTGCTTGTGACAAATTTTTAGCTTTCCTTTCTCTGAATATGTCTTTATCTCTTTCATCACTAAAGACTATTTTCACTAGATACTGAATTCTGGGTTAACAGTTCATTTCTTTCAGCACTTGAAAAATATTGTGCAACTTCCTCC
This sequence comes from Hyperoodon ampullatus, assembly GCF_949752795.1. NCBI lineage: Eukaryota > Metazoa > Chordata > Mammalia > Artiodactyla > Ziphiidae > Hyperoodon > Hyperoodon ampullatus. Next base: position 117,521,748 of record NC_136915.1, on the reverse strand, counting down.
TGTCCTCCACAGTTTCTGACAGGAAATCCACTGTCATTCAAATTGTTTTCATTATTTCTCTCTGACTGCTTTCAATTTTTTTTCTTTGCCTTTTGTTTTCAGAAGTTTGACTATGATGTGTCTCTGTGTGGATATTTTTTGGTTTATTCTGTTTGGGGTTTGCTCAGATTCTTGAGTCTGTAGGTTTATGTCTTTTGACAAATTTGGGAAACTCTCAATCGTATGTCTTCCAATAATTTTTTAGTTCCATCCTCTTTCTCCTCTTCCCCTGGCACTCTGATGACATGAACATTAGATCTTTTATTATAGTCTTACTTGTTCCTTAGACTCTATCCATTGTTTTTCCATTGATTTTCTTAGTTGTTCAGATTGGATACTTTCTATTGTTCTATTTCAAATTCAAATTCTTTCTACTGTTCTTTCCATTCTTCTGTTGAACTTATCCTTAATTTTGATTACTGTATTTTTTTAGTTCTAAATTTCTATTTGCTTCATCTTTTATATCTTATATTTCTTTATTGAGACTTCCTATTTTTTGCTTAGTTCTTTTTAGTTTGTTTCAAGCATGTTTGTAATTGTTCATTGAAACATTTTTATGATGGCTTCTTTAAAATCCTTATTAGATAATTCCAGAATATGTGTCATGTTGGGGTTGATATCTGAATGTATTTTTTTTCATTCAATTTGAAGTATTTCTGGGTCTTGGTATGATGAATGATGTTTGATTGAAACTTGAATATTTTTAGTATTATAAGACTCTGGATCTTATTTAAACTTACGGCTCAGCAGGCCTCCTCTTACACGCTCTGAAGGGAAGGAATTGCCACCTCTTTATTGCCAGGTGGGGGTGGAAGTCCAGGTCCTCCACTCAGCCTTTTCTGACAGCAGGATGATCAGGTTCTTGTTACTGCTGGGTGGGAGTGAGAGTTCAGGCTCCCCAGTAGACCTGAACTGATAACATCCTGGCTGGGAGAGGTAGGGTACCTCTTTACTGTCCCTTGTGAGGTCTCACTATACTATAAGTGGTGGCCTTGTTACTGCTGGATGGTGCTGAAAATCTTGACTTTCCAATAAGCCTCTTCTGATACACCCCTGAAGGGGGGTGGGTAGAAGCACCTATTACCACTGCATAAGGCCAAAGTCCAAACTCCCAACCTGGTCTCCACTGAGACCACTGGAGGCGTAGGGGGTTCTTGCTGCCTAGCAGAGATGAAATTCCTGGTTACACATTCAGTCTTTTTTTGACACCATTCCAGTGGAGTGTTGGGATGTCTCATTACAGACTGGTAAGGGTAGAAGCCGAGGCTTTCTACTTGGTCTTTGATGGTAGGGGTGCATTTGGGGAAGCAGTTTTTTTCTGTGGTGTTTTGTTGGAATAGTTTTTATTCCAAAGTTTTCTGTCTTGTTAGGTTATCCCTTTCCTGTACTGTGTCTAGAGATTGCAGACCTTTCTCGGGGGCCTTTTGTGTGTCTGCACCCATTGGTATTTTCGGGTCACTGGCTTTTTGAGTTTGCAGTCTGGGGTGTATGAGGCCAAAAGAAAATGCAGTGAACTCCCCACTGTGTCATTCCTCGGGTCCTGTGGTCTCTAGCTGGTCTTTCTCCTTCTCTCCATCTTTCAGTCTTTTTATGTTTATTTCATATACAATGTCCAGGGTTTTAATTTTTACTTAGTGAGAGAGTAGGGAAAAGTACTTCAACTTACTGGAAGTTAAAGTCTTAGGTATTGTTTTATATACTTTCTCTTTTAATAAATCTAGATATGAAAAAAAAGTATGTGATTACATAGGTAACTATAAAAGATGGTATAATTACCATTATGGAGTTCTTTGGTTTTTTTCCCCCATGGATTTAAATTATATCTGATGTCAATTCCTTTCAGCCTGAGGAACTTCTGTAGTACTTCTAAGGCAGGACTGCCAACAACAAATTCTGTTTCTGTTTACCTAGAAATGTGTTTATTTTGCATTCATTTTTCTTTCTTTTTTTTTTTTTTTTTTGTGGTACACAAGCCTCTCACTATTGTGGCCTCTCCCATTGCAGAGCACAGGCTCCGGACGTGCAGGCTCAGCGGCCGTAGCTCACGGGCCTAGCCGCTCCGCGGCATGTGGGATCTTCCCAGACTGGGGCACAAACCCATGTCCCCTGCATCAGCAGGCGGACTTTCAACCACTGCTCCACCAGGGAAGCCCGCATTCATTTTTGCAAGGTAGTTTTGCTGGATATAGGATTCTTGGTTGACAGTGTTTTCTTTCAGGACTTTGAATATACCACCCCACTGTCTTCTGGCCTCGGTTACTTCTGATGAGAAGTCATTTGTTGATCTGATTGGGATTCTCTTGTGTACATGATGAGTTGTTTTTTCTCTTGCTGCTTTCAAGATTTTCTTTCCTGTGTTTGGCTTTTGACATTTTGGCAATGATGGATCTGAATGGGTATTTCATTGTATTTATCCTACTTAGAGTTGAGTTTCTTGTCTGTGTAGATTAACATTTTCCCTCAGATTTGGGAAACACTCAGTCATTATTACTATTACTATTATTGTTGTTTTTATTTATTGTTTTATTTTTTTGGCTGCATTGGGTCTTTGTTGCTGCGCATGGGCTTTCTCTAGTTGTGGTGAGAGGGGACTACTCTTCATTGCAGTGCATGAGCTTCTCATTGCAGTGGCTTCTCTTGTTGTGGAGCATGGGCTCTAGGCATGTGGGCTTCAGTAGTTGCAGCATGTGAGCTCAGTACTTGTGGCTCGCAGGCTCTAGACAACAGGCTCAGTGGTTGGGGTGCACAGGCTTAGTTGCTCCGTGGCATGTGGGATCTTCCCAGACCAGGGCTCGAACCCTTGTTCCCTGCATTGGCAGGTAGATTCTTAACCACTGCAGCACCAGGGAAGCCCTCAGCTTTTATTTTTTTGAAAATTTTTCCCCTCTCTCTTCTCTGATTCTACGATTATGCATATGTTGGTAAGTGTTTTGGGTGCCTTTGATATTCTGCAGTTTAAATATAATATGCCTCAGTGTAGATTTTTTGGTATTCATTTTGTTTGGTATTCTCTGTATTTCCTGGATCTATGGTTTGGTGTCTGTCATTAATTTTGGAAAATTCAGTCATTATTACTTCAAATAGTTCTCCTTTTTTTCCTTCTGATATTTCTATTGTGTGTGTAATTATACATCTTTTGTAATTGTCCTACAGTTCTTTGATATTCTGTTTTGCTTCTTCTCTCTCTCTGTTTTTTTTCATTCTGAATTTCACTTGAGGAAGTTTCTATTGACGGATTTTCAAGCTCACTGATTCTTTCCTTGACTGTGTCCAGTCTACTGATGAGTCCATCAAGGGTATCCTTCATTTCTGTTAAAGTGTTTTTGATTTTTAACATTTGCCTTTGATTATTTCTTATCATTTCCATCTCTTTGATTACAGTACCCATCTGTTCTTGCATGCTGTCCACTTTTCCCATTAGAATCCTTAGCATATTCATCATAGTTATTTTAAATTTCCAGTCTGATAATTCCCAAATCTCTGCCATATCTGTGTCTGGTTCTGCTGCTTACTTTGTTTCTTCAGACTTTTTCCCCTGTCTTGTATCACATCTTATAATTTTTTCTTGTAAGCTAGGCATAATATAGGTAATAGGAACTGAAGTAAAAAGGTCTTTAGTATGAGATTTCAGACATGTTTATCTGGCTAAGAGATAAGCTGTGTTTACTCTTTGTTGTAGGTGTTAGTTTCCTTTAGTGTCCTTGTTTTTTTCTCCCTCTTTTCTTTGGATTTCCCTCCAAACTTCTTAAATAGAGTCTGTCTTACAGCTCTCTCACTTGCAATCCACTGTTACTAGACTGGGTGTCTGATGTGGTGGTAAGGTTTTGGAGAGGAGAGGTGGTTAAATCTTTATTCAGAAAAATTTTAGTCTTTTTAAAAAATGTTTCTGGGGCTTCCCTGGTGGCGCAGTGGTTGGGAGTCCGCCTGCCGATGCAGGGGACACGGGTTCGTGCCCGGTCCGGGAGGATCCCACGTGCCGCGGAGCGGCTGGGCCCGTGAGCCATGGCCGCTGGGCCTGCGCGTCTGGAGCCTGTGCTCCGCAGCGGGAGAGGCCGCAACAGTGAGAGGCCCGCGTACCGCAAAAAAAAAAAAAAAAAAAAAAAAAAAAAAGTTTCTTTATTAATAAATAAAGAGATACTCCAGTTCATTATAGTCCAGAGGTCAAGCTACTTTCTTGCAAAGTAACTGTGGCATGTTTGAGATTGAAGACCGTGTATATTAGCCTGACTTTCATATTCTTTATGTACCTTAAAATGATTTGAGGGAAAAGTATTAATTTTCCTTTTCAGTAACCTTTTTCTTTATTCTTTTTCTTATCTAAGAACACTTGCAATCCTTCTACAGAAATCAATAGCTTACATTTTCCATTAGTCCCTGCACTGATGAGGGTTTTAAAGTAATGAGTTCAGAATTTATTTCAATAACATAGTCTTGATACAAATGCTGGTAGAAGCCCAGTGGCTCACAGAAAACATAATAATAACCAGGTTTAACATTCATCTGTCTTTTTTTCTGATTTATCATACAGTATTTATATCCAATTAATTTGATGTATATAAAATTGAATTTTATTTTATTTATATTTTTATACAGCACGTTCTTATTAGTCATCAATTTTGTACACATCAGTGTATACATGTCAATCCCAATCTCCCAATTCATCACACCCCCACCCCCACCCCCCGCCACTTTCCCCCCTTTGTGTCCATACGTTTGTTCTCTACAACTGTGTCTCAATTTCTGCCCTGCAAACAGGTTCACCTGTACCATTTTTCTAGGTTCCACATATATGCATTAATATACGATATTTGTTTTTCTCTTTCTGACTTACTTCACTCTGTATGACAGTTTCTAGATCCATCCACATCTCTACAAATGACCTAACTTCAGTCCTTTTTATGGCTAATATTCCATTGTATATATGTACCACATCTTCTTTATCCATTTGTCTGTCGATGGGCATTTAGGTTGCTTCCATGACCTGGCTATTGTAAATAGTGCTGTTATGAACATTGGGGTGCATGTGTCCTTTTGAATTGTGGTTTTATGCCCAATGTGGGTATATGCCCAGTAGTGGGATTGCTGGATCATATGGTAATTCTATTTTTAGATTTTTAAGGAACCTCCATACTGTTCTCCATAGTGGCTGTATCAATTTACTTTCCCACCAACAGTGCAAGAGGGTCCCCTTTTCTCCACACCCGCTCCAGCGTTTGTTGTTTTTAGATTTTCTGATGATGTCCATTCTAACTGGTGTGAGGTGATACCCCATTGTAGTTTTGATTTGCTTTTCTCTAATAATTAGTGATGTTGAGCAGCTTTTCATGTGTTTCTTGGCCATCTGTATGTCTTCTTTGGAGAAATGTCTATTTAGGTCTTGGCCATTTTTGGATTGGGTTGTTTGTTCTTTTTTAATATTGAGCTGCAAGAGCTGTTTATATATTTTGGAGATTAATCCTTTGTCTGTTGATTCGTTTGCGAATATTTTCTCCCATTTTGAGGGTTGTCTTTTCATCTTGTTTATGGTTTCCTTTGCTGTGCAAAAGCTTTGAAGTTTCATTAGGTCCCATTTGTTTATTTTTGTTTTTACTTCCATTACTCTAGGAGGTGGATCAAAAAAGGTCTTGCTGTGATTTATGTCAAAGGGTGTTCTTCCTATGTTTTCCTCTAAGAGTTTTATAGTGTCTTGTCTTACATTTAGGTCTCTAATCCATTTTGAGTTTATTTTTGTGTACGGTGTTAGGGAGTGTTCTAATTTCATTCTTTTACATGTAGTTTTCCAGTTTTCCCAACAACCACTTATTGAAGAGACTGTCTTTTCTCCATTGTATATCCTTGCCTCCTTTGTCATAGATTAGTTGACCATAGGTGAGTGGGTTTATCTCTGGGCTTTCTACCTTGTTCCATTGATCTATATTTCTGTTTTTGTGCCAGTACCATATTGTCTTGATTACTATAACTTTGTAGTATAGTCTGAAGTCAGGGAGTCTTATTCCTCCAGCTCTGAAAATTTTATTCTTTTCTTTTTCTCCCCTTATGTGAGCCAGGGAGGCCAAAGGGGCTTGAGCTGTCCAATTGCTTTATCTTTTAATCTTTGTATGCTTTCTTTCACAAGCTGGGGAGCATTATTTAAATAGTTGTCAATCATTAATTTAGAGGAAATTTCAGGCACTCTTGGGGAGGAACGAGAAAGGCAAACTTCTTCCAATCTTTTGTGTATTCCCCCTGCCAGCCCTAAAATTGCATGCTGAATTTAGCAAACACCCTATACTTAAACATTTCCACATTTCTTAGGAGAGAGTTGTTGTTTTACAGCATCCATAAATTATTTGATATGCTCCCCTTTGTTAAGGCGAGCTTAATCCCTTTCCCTTGAGTCTGGACTAGACTTAGTGAACCGCTTCTAATGAGTAGAGAAAAGTGGGTGTGTCAGGGTGTGACTTCAGAGACTGGGTCATAAGCACTGCCATTTCCTGCTTGCTCTTTCACCTGCTCTTGATCACTCATGTCATGAGGGCACCCAGGAACTGGTGAGGAACTGAAGCCTTTTGCCAGGATCCAGCAAGGAAGTTAGGCATTGACTAACAGCTGTGTAAGTGAGCCATCTTGGAAGTGGATTCACCAGTGCCAACCAGGCCTTCTGACGGCTGCAGTCCTGGGTGTCATCGTGTTTGCAACCTTATGAGAGACCCTGGACCAGAACCACTAGCTAAGCTGCTCCTGGATTCCTTACCCTCAGAAACTGTGTAATGTAATAAATGTTTGTGTTTTAAACTACTAACATAACTATTTAGAGAGTATCTATTACATAAGCATATTCTTTGGCACTCTTATCCTCCTATCTCTCTCTCTCTCTCTCTCTCTCTCTCTCACACACACACACACACACACACACAGACACACACACACTCATATCCTTCAACTGACTTCAAAAATATTTCTTCAAATCTAATTTCTTAAATAGTATAATTCTGTCTATCTCATCACATCTTAGTGCTATTTAAGTACCATTTAGAGTGGGCAATCTGGGAAATTGCCTAAGTAATCCATACCTTGATCTGCCTCTGTTTAGGGGTAAGAGAGCAATCTAGTGCAGTTTTAGCAGTGAGATTTAGGGCTTTCTTCACTGAGGTTAGAGACTGATCTTGGAAAGTGATGGATCCAAGAGCCAGAAGGAGCCCCTCTGGGTCCCAGGGTTAGCCACAGTCTTTGCTTTCTTCATACTCTGATCATCTCATCCAGAGCAAACCATGTACACTGAGTAAGAAGATGAAGGCCAGCATGCACACATAGGTGGGGATGGTATCATTTCCAATGACTTTATCCTGGTGACTGGTGTTGGAGGCTGAGTGGGGAGTGGTTTCTGAGATGTCCATATACATTCATTCACTCAACACTTATTAAGCTCCCAGTATGTCTCAGACTCTCTTCTAGGTGCTGAGCACACAGTGGTAAGTCTACATGTTCCCTCACCTTGGAGAGCTTGTATTCTGATGGCTTTGAGGTTCAGGTCAGGACCAGCCACAACTGACTCGAGTAAACACACAAATACAGCAAAGACTCTTTCTACATCTCTCTCTCTCCCCACAGTCTCTATTCTTTAAATGTAACTCCATGAAAGGAGAAATCCATGGACTAATTCTAAATAAGTTGTTTTTTATAGTGAAACAGCTTCCAAAAATGATTACAAATTACAGAGGCTGAATACCCTGTGATGTAGCCATGCATCAGAGTATTAGTCCTGAAGTCATTTTATATAAGGGAAAGAAAACTAACGAGCGAGGAAGTCCAAAACCTGAGGATACAAAAGAAGTGTCATTTGTTCAGGAAAGCAATAATGTTAGAACCATGAACACTAATAAAGATTCAGATCTTTGCAGTTAAGGCTGGGCCTGGAGAGTAAATATGTGTTCTCTTGGGGAAGTTCAGGTAGCTAAGGAAATTAATTCTTGTTAGTTTCTTCTTTACAGTCCTAGGCAGAAGCTGAGGCCCCACAAAGCTATCTCTCCACCTCACTACCTGTGGCAGGAACAGTAGGCTGGTGCATCAGTTAGGGCCCTGGTGCAGGAAGCAGAAAACCTAAATAGAAAGATTTAAAAGAGGTCATTAAGTGTTTACAAAGCTGTGGAGGGCTGCAGGAGAGCAGGCTCTAGGCTGGGCCTCTAGAAACTCCCAGAACAAGACTGTTGAACGAAACTGCCAGGTGTGCTTCTGTCTCTGCAAGAGTCAGGAAGGTAAGGGATCAGGAGGTCACTCTGATAAGTGATCCAGGTTCAGGAAGCCATTGATGCTGCTGGGGCAAAGCCTCTTAGTAGCCGCATAGCTAATGGCCATACTCTGGAACACACAGTTTTCTTCCTGCCATGGCTGCCACAGCTGTCTCTTGAAACCCATGAAGCTGGTCACTGGTCACTGGATACTGGAGTGCTGCTTCAGGAAAACTCAATGATGCCATAACATTGCTTGCCACCAAATACCCACTATGCCAGCATCTTTTTTCATGTAGGTGTCCATGTAACACAGTTATGGCCAATGAGATGTAATGGATTTCTGCATGGCATGGGTGGGATCAAGGGCTTCTAGGGAAACTTGCTTTTCTGAAATATAGGATAGATATTTCTGGTGCTGTCTTCCCTTCCTCCTGCCTTGAGCATAAACATGAAGGCTAGACCTGCAGAAGCCATTTTGTGACCTCTGCAGTTAGAGTCAACTTGTTTTAGAAGGAAACATTAAAAATGTACCACCCTGGATGAGAACCTACTGTATAGCACAGGGAACTCTACTCAGTGCTCTGTGGTGACCTAAATGGGAAGGAAATCTGAAAAAGAGGGGATATATGTATATGTATAGCTGATTCACTTTGCTGTACAGTAGAAACTAACACAACATTGTAAAGCAACTATACTCCAATAAAAATAAGAAGAAAATGCACCACCCTCGGTCTCCTATTTTGAACTTCTTAGTATGTGAGACAGGAAAAAGTACCTTCATTAGTTTAAGCCATTGTCAATCCAGAAAGAATTCAGGTATTGGCAGCTGAAACCACTCTAAACTTACATAACATCTTTCCCCTACCTCCCCCTTGTTCCTCCTTTTCCCTCTCCCTCCCTCTTCTCTCTCTGAATGCTTTCTTCTGTCTGTCCATACTTGTGGGATGGGAGAGATGGTACCCAAGAGGCCACAATGAAGGAAGATATTTCTGCAGCATATTCTGTTTTCATCAGAGGGAATTTATCTAGTGTGGATATAGCTGAATGGGCCTTTTGTAGCTCACAGGCCTTATGTAATATATCAGCTGCAGTATATCAGTCAACCTTGACTCCTATCATTGTATTTTTCCAGATGTTGGTATTGCCCCAACTGTGACATTGTTTCTCCGGGCATTTATTAGGTTAAACATGAAATTGCTGATATTTGATTGTTTTAACTACAAATAGTAATAATTTCATGTGGTGCAACCTGGTGTGCATAGCCTTGGATGGTATTAGAAAACTCTGAAGCCCAAATGAAGTCAATTTATAACCCAATGAACTATTACCTTTCTCAAGTCAGTGGTTAAAAGTGATCCAGGTCTGGTTTCTCTTTCCATGTCAGCATTGGTGTTTCTTCGGGCCATCAAAAAGGTTGTCTCCCACTCCAAAAGGAACTAATGATTAGCACTTCTAGGCCACATCTTTCTCTTATTTTCATCCCAATTCAACCTGAAGCTAAATTTTACTATAGGCACAAGTAGTCTACTACTAACTCTAAGTTCAGGGATTTACACTGAATTTGCCTAAGTAAACTGTGGAAAGAGAGGAGTGGGGTAGGATATTATCATATGTGCTTTTATCTTGGAAAAGCAGCTTATTCTGGAGCCAGGTTGACTCCTATATAGTAAGTAGATCCCTTTACAAATGCAGCAGAGGGCCAAAAAAATGACTTTGATGTTAATGATTATGGCTCTGCCCACTGGATATTTGTCATAGGACATTAAGTATATCCATTGTTCCCTAGGTCTTGACTGACCCTAGGACAACCAGAAGGGTCAGAAATTATCATAATCTCTGACTCTGATGTCTTTCTCCAGTTATGATTCTGGGCCTCTGTGCTGTCCATATCCTTCTTTCTTTCTGGTGGATTTTTAATGGCACAGGTGTTTTTCCTTGCTGAGATTTTTTTTTCCTTCCTTTGCCATCACTGCCAGTGTATCTGACAGTTACACAAAGTACCCAGGAAAGATGTCCAGAAGTTTCACTTCAATTAACACCATTAGGTTTGTTAAGAAAAGCTATTACTATTGTGACTTATAGACGTTCCCAATGGGAATTAACATTTCTGAAAGGGGTTTCTCTCTTCTTCAGAGAGATTGTGAAAAAGAAAAGGTATAGCATTACTTGGAGATTGGCGAAAGGTCAAAATTCATAAGCCATTGTTTAGTACATTGGTTAATTACTGACTGGGAGGAGTTTGTTCCAGTGACAAAACTCCTTGGACCGGTGTCATTTTTCTCAGCTTCCTATCTCCTGTGCCTAGCATCGCACCTGGCACAGGGTAGTTGTGAAACAAATAGTGGTTAATTAGGTGAATGAATGAATGAATAAGATGGTATGGGATATCAAAGTTGTATGGTTAGCTCTGAGAACTTCTCCATGTTTCACAGAAGAGGGGTCTATAAGACAGACACAGCCTTTACCATTATAAAAATCCTTGTTAACACACATTTCCGTAAGTTCCCAGTAAGCATATCCGTGTAGTGGGGTGGAGTAATTTACTCATACTGTAACTCTCTGGTCTTCTACATGAGCCAGGACTCAGCAGGTAACAGGGCGAAAATGTTCTATTTAGTTTAAAACTTAGTCTGACCTGATAATATAAGTCATGCCTTTGGCTGATAACCTTCTGGAATAATTGGACACTGTCTCCTGTTTTCATCCTCTTCCCTGCATTTTCCAGAGACAGTGACCAGGTGTATAAAAGGGAATTCTAGTGGGGGTCCTTGGTTCCTCTTGATGTCATTCTTCCTCCCACATGAGTCCAGCGGAAGGGGTATTGACTTTTAGCCCACCTGCCTCCTGGACTTCTCTCAGGGTCTGAGGTAACAAAGGCTCTCTCCTTGACCAGACTTTAGTCAGGCTTCTTGAAGCCCTCTTCTTAACTAGGCTTTGATGTTGGGCTTCTGTGTCTGTCCTTGTAAGGCCCACATCGCTCAGTTTTAGCAAGAATCCTGCCAAGTCAGTTGAGAATCCCCCACACTTTATATCTGATCACCCTTGATATCTAATCCAGTTCCTCACCCCCCACCCTTGATATCTGTTCACCCTGTCTGCTGTCAGCAAGAATTTTGTCAAGTTAGTTGAACCAGAATCTCCTTTACCTTGATACTTCCTCTTTGGAACATCCTGACCCCCACCCTGCTCCTTGGTTATAAATGCCCACTTGTCCATGCTGCATTTGGAACTGAGCCCAGTTCTATGCTAAGGTCTCTTCCCCCCAGTGCAATATTTCTGAGTAAGACCTATTTTTATTGCTTTACCTACTGTCTGGCTCTGGCTTTTCTCTGGCAGTAGTGGTGCTGTGACTTGGATCAGATCAGATGCATCATTGGACCCCTGGACTTAGGCCCTGACACCCAGCAACTTTGAAGACTCTGTCTTCATTCCTGTCTGATTGTTCAGGGTCCAGCTCTTGAAGCAGTGCCCCAGATGACAGTCCATTGACAGATTTTGGTTCTTCAGATTCTCAGTATACTCTTGAAGCTGGGTTAGAGGCCCAGGCTTCTTTCTTTGCAGGGTACCTACTGGGCTGTAAGTCTTTCTTCCTGGCTCTTTGTTTTGAGTAGAGATTTGTTCAATCCCTGACTCCTGACCTTGGTTCTTTGTTTCAAATGGAAATTCACTTTCTGATTTCCTGGGCTAGAAAATTTCTTCCTGGCTCCTTTTTTTTTTTTTTTTTAAACATCTTTATTGGAGTATAATTGCTTTACAATGGTGTGTTACTTTCTGCTTTATAACAAAGTGAATCAGTTATACATATACATATGTTCCCACATCTCTTCCCTCTTGTGTCTCCCTCCCTCCCACCCTCCCTATCCCACCCCTCTAGGTGGTCACAAACCATGAGCTGATCTCCCCGTGCTATGCGGCTGCTTCCCACTAGGTATCTGTTTTACGTTTGGTAGTGTATATATGTCCATGCCACTCTCTCACTTTGTCACAGTTTACCCTTCCCCCTCCCCATATCCTCAAGTCCATTCTCTAGTAGGTCTGTGTCTTTATTCCTGTCTTACCCCTAGGTTCTTCATGACCTTTTTTTGTTTTTTCTTAGATTCCATATATATGTGTTAGCATACGGTATTTATTTTTCTCTTTCTGACTTACTTCACTCTGTATGACAGACTCTAAGTCCATCCACCTCACTACAAATAACTCAATTTCATTTCTTTTTATGGCTGAGTAATGGTCAAGTGGGGATCCACTCCTTGACTCCTAGGTTGGAATTTTTTTTTTTCTGAATCTTTTGAAGCCTCTGTTTTCTCTGTTTGATTCTGCTTCTCCCATGGGAGCTTCTCAGTCAACTGAAGCCCCCTTGTTGAACCCCATATGACTATATGTTCTGCTAACTCCTGTTTCCTTTCTTGTTGGCTTGATTTTACTAAGGTTGATATGGAACTTCAGGGCCTCTTTGGGAAACTGAAGATCTCCCCAAACTGGTTTCCCCGAGACCTCTCCCTTCCCAATGCTTCCACTCACCCTTCCTCCTTCATCACCTTCAATATTTCCTTCCACTCCTTTGAATCCTTTGTGCCCCCCTTCAAGCCCCTCCCTCCCCCATCCTCTGTTCACCCTGCCTGGCCCTCTTCCTTCTCACTTCAGCCCCTCAGGCACTTGAACTTGATGCTCCCTTCCCCCACTAGGGCTCTCAAGGGACTTGGGGATGCCCAAAAGCAATCGCATGAGGTTAAAAAGAAAAATGAAGAAGGCCAATTGGAAACAGACTGGGTATTTTATCCACTCAGACTTTGGAGACATGTAGACAGCTGCTTCATGTCACCTCAGTCTCTCATCTAAGATGTAGTCCTGTGTCCATACGACAGGGCAAAAGATCTTAAAAATCTCCACGAATACTGGTAAAAGGATTTAGCCTTCGTATTGAGTGGTTAACCTTGACTTGTTCTATCTGTCAGAAACACAATTTAGATAAATAGAGAGTGTAGATACACCAGTGAGATTTTGTATTACTGTGTGTACCTGGCTTATGGCTAAAATTTTAGATGGAAAAAAGGCATAAGATCTTTTTGCACCTGTATGTTTATGTATGTGTGTAAATATGTTATGCATCTGTGATAATTTCCTACCTCTGGGTGGTATTACCAAATTTATAAAGTCCTATAGAGGAGCTCTGTTTAAATCAGCTTAGAGGTAAATGAGTGTTTATGTAAATTAATTATTACCAACACTTCCAGAAATATAGGAACTAACCCAAATGCTTTTCAAGTTTTTGTGATTTGAGCAAATCTTTGAAGACTATTTTAATGCTGTTGACTGAATAAAAACAGCTATGCCTTCTGATGACCAGCACTGACTACAATATGAGCATACATTTTTATTCTACTTGGGGTTACTGGTCAAATAGGGTAATATGATATCTACTAGATGTTTAAGATTATAAAAATTGTAAATTCAATCTAAAAACAGTTGTACAAGTAAAGATGGAATAAAAATGAATTGTTTGATATCCATTGCTTTATGTAAATCAAGCACAGCAGTAAAACAAACAAAAAACTCCCAGGCATTTAACTTAGTTTTTCAGGTTTTTTTGGTGTTGTTTTTTTTCCTGACACTTGCCTAACATGCGTGTGCTGTAAAAAGAGTTAACAGGGAAATAACTGGAGATGATAGCCAGCTTTGTGTAATGGTTTAATATGTCTGCCTAAAAATCGTTTCCAAAATCTTTTCTGGTAACTTACAACCTTAGAGTTATGCTAAGTTAAATAACAGATATTCATTAAACATCTCAATCATTTCTAAGTAACATAAACTGCTGAAACATTCATTACTGAACTTACATTTCAGTTTATATGCTTTTGGCTTTTAAATTTTGTTTGGTATAGAGAAACTAAATATATTTGAGTCTGTCAACACGTTCTTTTTACCATATTGAAAAATATGAGGAAGCATGGACCTATAAAACTGTGAGATGGTATATTAAAAAAAATTGCTAGTCTATCACAGAATCCTGGTATGTGACAGGCAGTTCACAGCTGTCTACTTCCTAGATTTTTTTCTGTAAAAGAACGGTTACTAATGGTTAAAATAGTATAATCAGTGTATGAAAACCAAAAATTATAAGGGGAACAACTTTTTAGGCAAAGTATACAAAAAAGTAGGATGTGTTTTTCATAAGGAAACTTTTGCAAGGTATGAAGCATGTGTTTTCATTAAGGGAAAAATAGAATAATTTTGTCCTGAAGTGAAGTGACTGGTTGTCCCAGAGTGAGAAAGAAGAAAATAAAGAAAAAAAAAAAAAAAACCTGAATGGATATAGAAAGTTGTAGGAGGTTTAGAGGAAAAGTAATTTCATGTGTGGTTAAGCTGGCTGAGATTGAATGGATTTATTCATAAGGTTTTTAAAAAATGAGCTCAAAAATATAAGGATGCAAAACTAGAATCTGTTTTTCTTTCTATTAATATAACAGAGTTTTCTTGGTTTGTTGGTCTGTTCTTAATAGATCCTAAAAGAGTTTTCTTTACTTTTTAAGTCATCCACCTAGGAAACAAAGATTCTCTGTCTTATCAGCATAATTTTCTGTGCCTTATGTTAACCTTATTCTTGATTATTTAAGAGAACCAAGTCATCACTTTTTAAAAGAGCTAAGGTTTGTTTGTTTGTTTGTTTTACATTTTTGACAATTTTGCCTTCCCCAAATCAAATCCTAAATGAAATCTTCTTGACTCCAAACTGACTTTGAGATTTCCTAGAGGGCCCCTGGAAAGTCTCAGAGGATTTGTTCTCTCACCTTGTAAAAAGAGAGATGTTAAACTAATTTGGTTTATTTGATAGGTTGGATTATATGGAAAGGCATTGTCAAATAAGAGATGTTAACTTAGGTTATATTTGTATGGATTAATATAAATGTAAGTATTTCAGAAATTGTATTAATTTCCTAGAAATTGGTCAGTACTCTCTGTCCATGAAATGTCCAATGTAATGTTATCAGTCATAATTCTAATAATTATTTTAAAATGTTGAGTGTCATAGAAACAACCAAACATTCTTATTAAATTAACTCTTATCATATCTTACCCATGCCATTTTAAGTCTTGCATCACCCACAGATACTTTCTGTTTTGCTCTGGTTCTTCTGGGGAAGCATTTGCAATTATCTACAGGCCAGAGTGCTTTGTCTTCTCAGAGTCCCTTGGAAAAGACTATGACAGGAACTCTAGGCTACAGGATTCTGATGGCTTTGCTTCTGTAACTTTGAAACCATACCACTGGACTGAGTCAGGATTTCTAGAACTCTGACAGAGAAACTGACAGGTTCATTAAACTGTTCACCCAAGATCAAGCAGAACAAGAATTAATTACATGGGACTGAATGTATTGATAAAGAATCGTTGTGGTTTTGGTTGGGGACATTGCTAGATTTTTAATGTTCTATATTCTGGATATAAGGAACCCCTTTCTCTTAGATTATCTATACTTTTAACAATTAGGAGATGATACTTTTGTAAACAAAAATGAAACATTTATCTTTCCTCCCTCACTGATTCCTTCAGAATTTGCATTAATTTAATGTTTCCAGAAAGTTATCTTCATTATATTTCATTAAATAGAATAGGCAGAGTCATGTCTGGATTTTATTTGAATACTATATTCAAAATATAAAGTCATGAGGAGATACATCATAAACAGAAAATATTTGGTTAAGTCAGGAGATAGCAAAGGGAAGCTAAACATTCCCCATATCAATAAAACACCTGCTTACCTCGTTCACTTACCATTTCCCTCCTACTTGGTGGGGAGGCTCATGGGACCTGACTTGTAAGAAACCCACTGTGGCAGCTCTTCCTCAGTTTTTAGGAATTCTTTATAGAGAGGCAACTCTCTAGTGTGATCATCTGTTTCTGGAATCTTCTGTGTTCATTACATTGTGCTGTGCCTATGTGCCTTTCATCTGTTCCTGTTAAGTTGTCACTGGTTGGTTTCAACTTTTTTTTGGGGGTGAGGTTTGATTAAACTGTTGGGTTATTCCTAAATTCTTGCTTTCTGATCTTCATTGACTCCATTCTCTGCAGCCATGGTCAGTGCCCCTGTGACACGCTTAACTGGGACTCCCTCCTAAATCTAGCATCTCTTGCTCTTTCCTGTTCGGTAAAGGAATTGAGAGAGTTGAAACCCATTCTCCCTAAGCACCAACAAAGAGCAGGACAGTGTGCCATGTATTTTACATAAAAACAACAACAGTAATATAAACAATGTATATAGAATACTAATATTGTTAATTATAATATCATTTATTACATGCCAGTCCGTAGGCTGAACATTTTATATGGTGGACCTTCAGACAGTTAGTCAAATCCTGCAGCAACTTTATTCCCTGCCAAAATTTGACTTCTACTGTAAATGCCTGGGAATCTTAGAGGGTTTTAAGCAAAGGTGACATGAGTATTATTCAGCATGTAGTATTTTCTTGATGACTTTGGGACACTTATGTCACTGATTATTTTACAGTGTTCCAGGGGCTACTGGAGGTGAAGATTTGCCTTGAGTTATGTGGCATCAGACAGCTTGCTCTCCTAGTATCCAGATGTGCATTTTATTAGATCAGGTCTGAGGATGTGCCAGAAGGAAGGAGGAGCCATAGCTCTTAGTGAGTAGAGCAACCCCAGACCTTTCTACCTTTCTGTTCTATTAACTGTGACCCAGAAATCCAATTTAGCAGGCCCTCAATTAAATTCCATAGAAATAAACAGTTGTGAGTAGAATGAGAATAAACTCCATTGAGGGAGAAGTCTAAAAACTTCTACTAATCAAGTGTTAAACCCTTTACTTTTTTTTTCCCTTACAACAAATTTTGTTTTTATCATATCCTTGTTGTTCCTTATTTTCTGAATAATAGCACAACTCAGAAACATGAGCCTTAAATGGGAGGTGTTTTGGGCCATGAAATATATTGAACAAATGCTAGGAGTCATTGTACTTTTCTTGTAAATTAAGCAGCTCAATAGATGGGAAATTCAAAGAAAACAGCAGTAGCATAGGGCATAAGTATAATTGTCTTCAGAGGTAGTCTTTCCTGAGGGTAATTTTTCTTCCCACTATCTTTGTCCTGTTGGAGCAGAACTTCAACTTGACTTCTGGAGCTTGTGAGCACATGATCCTGCATCCTACAGTTCAGTGCCCACCTGTCTGGGCAGATACAGGTCTAATGTAGATAACTTCATACACTAATAAGTCTTTTCTGGAGATGGACAGATACAAATCCCCAATCCCTCTCACAGAGGACTGGTTCTGATCAACCCACCTCTACAGGAATGCTGCTTCTGCCCCAGGACAATACGGGGTAAGCCCCCGCAGAGTAATCCTGTCTCAGTCCCTTTATCACTTAAGGCGACCTGTTGACTCAGAGTTCGGCAACACCAGAGGAGGATTCCCTACTGGTACAGATGTGCACCATGGCAAGGAACCCTTTATAGACCTTGGAGAAAATCTTGTCACCCCCAATGATAACATGGTACTCTCCGATACTAGCTTTAAAAATGATCATGTCGTTATTCTTGGCCTGCAGCTGTAGAAGAGTCTAGAGGCATGGAGAGAGGTCAGGGCAAGCACAAAGGCACACAGTGAAGTTCTCCAGAGGTTTTTCCAGCTGTGTGATCAAGCTCACATGAATGTTACTAGGCCATTTAGGAAAAGTAAACACCTTCCTATTCATGTCTGTGAGAGAAAGAAGGAAATACAACAATCTTCAACTAAAATATCAAAAGGAGAAATCATAAATTCAGTCTTGTATTCAGCAATCTCTAGTCTTTCCTTCCCATGGTCCCTCCCACTTTCCCTACTGCACAGACTCATATACACTGACCTTCCAACCTGTCTGAGCACAGGCTTCTGGGAGATTGGTGAGAACAGAGACCCATAGCAGTGGCTACATATCCTTGGCCTGGGGCTGTTAGAGAAACAGTGGTGACCAGAATAAATGTAGCACACAGCATAGTGGTTAGTTATCTACGGAGCTTCTGACTAACCCACATAGAGATTCTCATTCTTAGAACTCAGGCTATTCAGGGTTTATCTGCACCTCTGGGTGAGGATGGGGGATGGAGAGCACAAACAATGTGTGAGTGATTTTCCAGGCCTGTCCCCTGGTGCTGACAGTCAGAGCTACTGGTGGGGAATGAAGGTCTGGAAAATCAGTGGGAGTTACTTATTAGATACAAGGAACTGCCAGAGCTCCACCCCACTGTGACCCAGATTCTGGTGCTGGGAAGAGAGTGCTGTGGAGCTGCAGTGTTACAGATGAGATGAAGGGCCATGCTGGCCACATCAGGAGGGCTTGACTCCACCCTCCAGGGGCCCCTCTGCTGATGGCTGTGTGCTCTGCTGGGAGCTCCTGAGCCACGTGGGTGGGAGGGGGTGTCTCCCTGAACTTGGGCCTCTCATGGGCTATGGGTGCAGGGCCTTTTCTTCTTTTTGTTCTTCTGTGAAGTAGTCTGTGGGACATTCTGGGATTCTGGTTTCTGCTGTAGACACTGAATCCACTCCTCCCCTACTAAATCAAAATGATATGCCAGCACTTTGCTGCAGAGATTCAGAGCAACGGAGGACACTGCCTCTGATTTCTGGAGAATTGTCCTGACTCATCTTTCATCTGTCCCTTTTCCTTTCCCCTTTCTCATGACCCTTTCCCTCCCAGACCCTCATTCACTATCCTCAGAGATGTCAGAATCTGATAGTTTTGTTTTCTTCTGCCTCCAGCCTCTCAAGGTGAGGTTCAATGTCTATCTGTGGCAATACTGCCTTCACATCCATTCAGGTGTGCACTCATTACACACAGTTTTTGTGAACATCTCTTGTGTGCCATGCAGTACTTAGGTTTTGCAGATAAGAGAGTGACTTTTTTGATGGGCTACATCCAGTGACCTCCATCTCTTTTGTAGTTAAACCATCAGGTATTGAAGTTACAATAACTTAACCTTGCTCTCCTCTCCCTATTTCAAACTGAAATTCCTTAAACATAGACATTATTCCATCTATTCTACTTTTAATCCCATTAAACTGCTCTACATCTTATTTTGGTTATTTTCCTTCTGCCCGCTCCCCTTTTGTTTTGGTCAGCACTTCATCCCCTTTACTTCATCTTGCCTCCCAACCTCTGGGACTGATTGCCCTGATTTAGTAACCACCATCCAGAAACCTTTTTTTCCTTCTGTTCGAATCCTCTGAGCTGGCCAGACCCTAATTGCCACTTCCTGGAAGCAGTTCTCCACATTGTCATTCCTCTGACAACCTTGGTGAGGTTTAGAGTTGGAGTTGGGCTTAGGTTAACTTTTGCATCTTGAATGAAATGCAGGCTCATTATCCTGGGGCCTAGAACCATTCACAGTTCTTTCCCAATCTACTGGTCTTGTCTTACTTCTTCCACAAATCCCACTGTGCACTCAACCTCTTCTACTTGTGGATACATGCCCTGAGTCTCTCCTTTAAATCCTTTCATTCATTCTTTTCTCTGTAACCGAAGTAGCTTTCAGGCATATCTGTTTCTTAAAACCCCAGTTCTTAAAAGTCTACCTTATATGCCATTTGCTTCCTGAAGTCTCTCCTGATCTGATAAGATGGGATGTTTCCATCTTCTGAATGCCATAGTGATAAAAGGCAAAGACTTTGGACAAATTTGGATTCCAAATCCAGCTCACTTATTTTCTAAATTTGGAAATTTAAGCAGGCATTCAAACTTTTTGACCCTGCAGCTCCTCATGTGAGGACAGGAATATAACTGCCCTCCTTTGTGGGGTTTTAGTAGGTAGTAAATGCATACAGTGCTTTTTACAGAGTAAGTTCTTGAAAAATCATTATTATGACATTTTCTGGTATTACAATATTGTCTCACAGTTATTTGTATATTAATCTGAACATCCTTACAAAACCTTACAAAAGATTCTATTTTATCCTTCTTGTCTCTGGATCCCACCCATCATCTAGCACTTTGCCTCGTGTATGTTAGGGACTCATTAGATATTTCTTGAACTAAACAAGCAGTAATGCAAATTTGTAGAATTAAAAAAAAATAGTGAAGAGACAATTAAGAGAAAAGAAGGGAAAATACTGAGGTCAGGCACCTTGCTATGCTTATTCCCATGGATTAAAGATTCTTATCAGAGTTCAGAGAACATAGCAGATGCCTGATACTTACAATTTCTCATTGTAGATCAACAAATTACCAGTGTAGTTTGTGAAAAACACCCCAAACAAATAATGTTCTTCCTTTTCCTCTCTTTAACTCTTTCCTTACTGAAAGATTTAGACTTAAATCCATTATATGGGACCCAGCAAAGAAGACACTCACACTCAGAGGAGGGAATAAGTGGGGAACAGTGGTGACCAAGTGCAAATGTAGAGGGCTGAGGAATTACCATTTGTATTGCAGGCAGCAGGAGCCAGCCCAGGGACTGGGAGCTGGAGCAGGGTGAGGAGAACATCTGTGCAGGTGAGGGACAGTGATAGGAAGGGAGGTTAGCTATGCACAAGGGAATTGGTAAAATAAGAAAGTATATGAAGGATAATGGGCATCTGATTTCTTACTGTTGGAAAAGAATTACCAATGCAAAAATGTGGAAAACCTGAATATATCCTGTAGTGTTAGGTGGAAATTAGAGGTATTGTTGTGAGCTCATGGTTTTCAGTGTGTGTGTGTGTGTGTGTGTGTGTGTGTGTACGTGCGTGCCCCCAAAGCTGTTTCCAATGCAAGTGCCTGGAAGCAGATCCAGACCTTGCGTTCTACATACTGTATGCCAGTATAAAGAACCAGGGATGCTTGAGGAAATTGCTAATTCCGTGTCTGAGGCAGAGAAGGTACAAGAGAGAGCCTAGACTATTATTTATTTATTTTTTTTGACAGAAAGGAAGGAAATCATCAAAGTATAATGTTGACCTGTCAAAAGGACACCAAAGCCAGCTTGAAGGGGATCCAACTGGAGATAATTTAATAATCAATATAAACTGAAAGTAATTATAACCCATTGAATAAAACAGTAAACAATGAAACTAAAATGATATAGATGAATAATTAAGTTTGATAAAAAACAGGATACTTATATAGTTTCAAACTACCTCCCTGAAAAATATTAATTTAAAAGAGAAAGAGTAACTTTAAAGTAGAGAATCTTGACTTCTACCACCTTAAGCAATCCACCTGTACATCATTAGAAGTGGGATAATTCAGAACCATGTGCCTCTTGATAGCATGCAGTGAAAGAACACAGCATCACTTCTGTCCTGCCAAAGATCTGTAACCTGAGTCTAATCATGAGAAGACATTAGACAAACTAAACTTTAGGAACTTTTGTTTTTCTCTCTCTCTTTTTTTTTTAACATCTTTATTGGAGTATAATTGCCTTACAGTGGTGTGTTAGTTTCTGCTTTATAACAAAGTGAATCAGCTATACATATACATATATCCTCATATCTCCTCCCTCTTGCGTCTCCCTCTCACCCTCTCTATCCCACACTTCTAGATGGGTCACAGATCACTGAGCTGATCTCCCTGTTCTATGTGGCTGCTAACTTTAGGGACTTTTAACAAAATACCTGACCTGTAATCTTTGGAATTATCCAGGTTATGAAAGACAAGGAATGACTGAGAAACTTTCCTAGATTAAAGAAGGTTAATAAAGCATGCCAATAAATGCAAAGCTTGAATCTGAGCTGGATGTATGGTTGGGACACCTGGCAAAACATTGAATGGGATCTGAAGATTGAATGATGGTGATGAGTCAATGTTACTTTCCTGATTGAGATGATTGCTTTGTGGTATGTAGGTGAATGCCTTTGTTTGTAGGGAATACTACAGTATTTGAAGGTGATGAGCCCTGTGTCAACAACTTACTCTAAAGGTTCAAGAAAAAAAAAAGTTCTTTGTATTGAACCTTCAAGTTTTCTGTAAGTTTGAGGGAAAAAAAGGGATTTAGAGAGAAAAACTGGTATTCAGTCCTGCTTGGGAAGCAGACGAGCCGCAGTAAAAAGGAAAGTAAGAGAAATTATTTGGGACGTGGAAAAAATGGGGATGAACATTTGCATATTTTTCTAGATGGACATGCGTATTGGGTGATCATTCACTCGAAGAGGCTAGTTTCTTTGGGAAGTAATGTTCTTGATCAGGCGGAAGGAGGAGAGGTAAGGTGGGGGGTGTGTCTAATTCTCCTCTTGCTCTTTCTTTTCTAGGATAATTTATCCTTTCTCATGGCCCTGGTTGAAAACATTACTGGGTCAGGAAGAATCAAAGAAGGAATAGGGTATTCTCCATTTCAGAAGGAGAAGCATTGGAATTGTGATGTGCAAAACTGAATTCTGGGCCTTAATTTCTGTCTCCTGCCAGTAAGTGTTGAGGTGAGAGATAGTGGTTCTTGACTCAGTGTTTTTGTAGTTTTATTGTGCCATGTAATAGAATTTCTTTTTTCTTAGGAAACTCTCACAGAAGTATTTAAGAGTGTAGGGACATGATGTGTCCAACTTACTCTCAACTTAATTTAGTTAGAAATGATGAGGGAAATGGGACAAAATATAAACAATTGGTGAATCCAGGAAAAGGGTATGTACGAGTTCCTTATATTATACATGCAACCTTTCTATAAGTTCAAAATCTTTTTAAAATAAAAATGTCAAAAAAGTGTGGGGGAAAGGGAATCAGTAATGGCTTTGTCTCTGTCAGAGATGAGAGAAACCTAGGCTAGGAGAAAGCAGAGATGTTGGAGATAACTGAGGATTAACTAAAGAATTTATGAATGTGCTTCAGATAGCTTGTAAAGTCAAGGGTTATGCAAGATATCAAGGTCACTATAAACTCTGGGAAAGACTGAAACAAGAGGTTACTGGATTTGAAACATAAGGTAGAGTAGGATTTGGGACTACTCAATAATTCCTTATTCTGACTTCCACTGAAATGCTCTGGAGGTTTAAGGACATTTAACTGGATAGAAGCAGACACCATAGTTGAGATGACTGCTTGAATCTGAACCTGGTGTGTGTGTGTGTGTGTGTGTGTGTGTGTGTGTGTGTGTGTGTGAGTGTGTGTGTGTGTGTATGTGTTAAATCAGAGTGCATAATTCTAGGCTGATGAAATGGCCTTCTACCATAAGGTGTAAGGAGGAAGGAAAAGTACATTATAGCCTTTATACCATTCTATAACTTCCATGTAGGAAAGAGAAGAATAAGCATAGATCAAATGGAAATATTAAAACATAATTTGCTACAGTCTCGGAAGAATCTTAAAGGATTCTCAGGGGAAAGGGACTTGGATCAGTCAACAGGAGTGGGCATGGGGCAAATTTAGGGAACTCTAGATGCCAGGAACATGCCATACCCGTTGGGAAGTCTCCCAGAAGGGATCTAACTACTAATACTCAGGCTAAGAAAATCTATCTTGCTAAAATGGAATTTACTAACAAACGTGTGTCGTTGGGAAATACTGGATTTATTTACATAAATGCTCTCTCTTGGAAACACTATAGAGGCTAATCCTCTGTCTTCTAAAGTCCAGGATAGGGATAGAGAAGCCATCTGAGAAGATGGTTTCAGGATCACAAAGCACCAACCACTTGGAAAAATAAAGAAGTCCCCTTTTTAGTAAGATCCCTTGACACCTGTCTGGAATCTGACTATACTGGTTCCCTTGAGACACTCAGGAAGTTTTGAGGAAAAGAGACCCAGGAGAGCAGGGCTAGTCAACATGGCTTTTCCTTGGAGATTCCTCTCATGATGTCTGAGTTTATAGGTTTTCCTTCTCCTCCTTCTATGGACATAGCTTTCAGGGCCAGTGTGCATATCATGTGTCTCTCTTTCTCTAGGCTACAGTCCTATCTAGAGAGAGTAAATGATTATAAGATTATAAATCCCTGAAGAAACATGAGGGCTTGTTTATTTGTTTTAATTTATTTTTCTTTCTTTCTTTGTTTCTTTCTTTCTTCTTTCTTTATTTTTGGCTGTGTTAGGTCTTCTTTGCTGTGTGTTGGCTTTCTCTAGTTGTGGCAAGTGGGGGCTACTCTTCGTTGTGGTGGGCGGGCTTCTCATTGCAGTGGCTTCTCTTATTGCAGAGCACAGGCTCTAGGCATGCGGGCTTCAGTAGTTGTGGCATGTGGGCTCAGTAGTTGTGACTCACAGGATCTAGAGCGCAGTCTCAGTAGTTGTGGCACACAAGAATAGTTGCTCTGCAGCATGTTGGATCTTCCCGGACCAGGGCTCGAACCCGTGTCCCCTGCATTGGCAGGCAGATTCTTAACGACTGCACAACCAGAGAAGTTCCTGGATTTTTTAAAAAATATTTATTTATTTATTTATTTATTTGGCTGTACCAGGTCTTAGTTGCAGCACATGGGATCTTCACTGTGGCTTGCGGGATCTTTAGTTGTGGTATGTGGGATCTAGTTCCCTGACCAAGGATCAAACCTGGGTCCCCTACATTGAGAGAGTGGAGCCTTAGCCACTGGACACCAGGGAAGTCCTGTTTTTTTTGTTTTTGTATATGCTTTCAGATTAATTTTGCAAGGTGTTGGGGATACCTGTATGTCTTTCTAACTTAAGCAAGCTCTAGTCCTTTCTGCTCTTGCAGATCTTTTGGGCCAGGATCTGGAGTTCTGGGGTGAGAAACTACAAAGATATGCAAATTGGGCTCATGTCTTGGGAAAAAAAGAAAAAAATAGCACAGCCTAGCAGATTCTTTCCCATCTTATGATCAAGTGTTTTTCTCTCTCTGGCTTCTTCACATACCTATAATATTCACAAATTTGTAAACAGTCCCTGGCATCTTGCAATTTGTGTTTCAAGGTCTCTGGAGAAGAGGCAATAGAGTTTTGTTTGTTCGTTTTCTGCAGAAGTAATTCTCCTGTAATATCATTTTTCAGGAGATTGGCCCAAGTTGCATATTTTAAATTATTTCCCTTTCCTTAACAGGTTCACTCAGATTTAAATAACATACGTGTATGCACCCAACATAGGAGCACTTCAATACATAAGGCAAATGCTAACAGCCATAAAAGGGGAAATCAACAGTGACACAAAAATAGTAGGGGACCTTAACACCCCACTTTCATCAATGGACAGATCATCCAAAATGAAAATAAATAAGGAAACCAGCTTTAAATGACACATTAAGCAAGATGGACTTAATTGATACTTATAGGACATTCCATGCAAAAACAACAGAATACACTTTCTTCTCAAGTGCTCATGGAACATACTCCAGGATAGACCATAACTTGGGTCACAAATCAAGCCTTGGTAAATTTAAGAAAATTGAAATCGTATCAAATATCTTTTCCTACCACAATGCTATGAGACTAGATATCAATTATAGGACAAAAAACTGTAAAAAATACAAACACATGGAGGCTAAAAAATATGCTACCAAATAACCAAAAGATCACTGAAGAAATCAAAGAGGAAATCAAAAAATACCTAGAAACAAATGACAATGAAAACACGATGACCCAAAACCTATGGGATGCAGCAAAAGCAGTTCTAGAGGGAATTTTATAGCAGTACAATCCTACCTCAAGAAACAAGAAAAATCTCAAACAACCTAACCTTACACCTAAAGCAATTAGAGAAAGAAGAACAAAAACACCCTAAAGTTAGCAGAAGGAAAGAAATCATAAAGATCAGATCAGAAATAAATGAAAAAGAAATGAAGGAAACAATAGCAAAGATCAGCAAAACTAAAAGCTGGTTCTTTGAAAAGATAAACAAAATTGATAAACCATTAGCCAGACTCATCTAGAAAAAAAGGGAGAAGACTCAAATCAATAGAATTAGAAATGAAAAAGGAGAAGTAACAACTGACACTGCAGAAATACAAATGAGAGATTACTACAAGCAATTCTATGCCAATAAAATGGACAACCTGGAAGAAATGGATAAATTCTTACAAAAGCACAACCTTCCAAAACAGAAACAGGAAAAAATAGAAAATATAAACAGACCAATCACAAGCACTGAAATTGAAACTGTGACTAAAAATCTTCCAACAAAGAAAAACCCAGGACCAGATAGCTTTGCAGGTGAATTCTATCAAACATTTAGAGAAGAACTAACACCTATCCTCTTCAAACTCTTCCAAAATATAGCAGAGTGAGTAACACTCCCAAACTCATTCTACAAGGCCACCATCATTCTGATATCAAAGCCTAGATAGAGAGATATACTATGTTCTGGGATTGGAAGAATCAACATTGTGAAAATGACTATACTACCCAAAGCAATCTATAGATTCAATGCAATCCCTATCAAACTACCACTGGCATTTTTCACAGAACTAGAACAAAAAATTTCACAATTTGTATGGAAACACAAAAGACCCTGAATAGCAAAAGCAATCTTGAGAAAGAGGAACAGAGCTGGAGGAATCAGGCTCCCTGACTTCAGACTATACTGTAAAGCTACAGTAATCAGGACAGTATGGTACTGGCACAAAAACAGAAATATAGATCAATGGAACAGGATAGAAAGCCCAGAGATAAACCCATGCATCTTATCTTTGATAAAGGAGGCAGGAATGTACAGTGGAGAAAGGACAGCCTCTTCAATAAGTGGTGCTGGGAAAACTGGACAGGTACATGTAAAAGTAGGAGATTGGATCACTCCCTAACACCATACACAAAAATAAGCTCAAAATGGATTAAAGACCTAAATGTAAGGCCAGACACTGTAAAACTCTTAGAGGAAAACATAGGCAGAACACTCTATGACATAAATCACAGCAAGATCCTTTTGGACCCACCTCCTAGAGAAATGGAAGTAAAAACAAAAATAAACAAATGGGACCTAATGAGACTTAAAAGCTTTTGCACAACAAAAGAAACCATAAACAAGATGAAAAGACAACCTTCAGAATGGGAGTATATATTTGTAAATGAAACAACTGACAATGGATTAATCTCCAAAATATAGAAGCAGCTCAATATCAAAAAATCAAACAACCCAATCCAAAAATGGGCAGAAGACATAAATAGGCATTTCTCCAAAGAAGATATACAGATTGCCAGAAAACACATGAAAGAACGCTCAACATCACTAATCATTAGAGAAATGCAGATCAAAACTACAGTGACATATCACCTTACACCAATCAGAATGGCCATCATCAAAAAAGCTACAAACAATAATTGCTGGAGAATAGGGAACACTCTTGCACTGTTGGTGGGAATGTAAATTGATACAGCCACTATGGAGAACAGTACGGAGGTTCCTTAAAATCTAAAATTAGGACTACCATATGACCCAGCAATCCCACTGCTGGGCATATACCCTGAGAAAACCATAATTCAAAAAGAGTCATGTACCACAGTGTTCATTGCAGCACTATTCACAATAGCCAGGGCATGGAAGCAATCTAAGTGTCCATTGACAGATGAATGGATAAAGAAGATGTGGTACCTATATACAATGGAATATTACTCACCATAAAAAGAAATGAAATTGAGTAATTTTTAGTGAGGTGGATGAACCCAGAGACTGTCATACAGAGTGAAGTAAGAAAGAGAAAAACAAATACCATGTGCTAACTCATATATGTGGAATCTAACAACAACAACAAAAAAGGTTCTGATGAACCTAGGCGCAGGACAGATATAACGACACCCACGTAGAGAATGGACTTGAGGATATGGGGAGGGGGAAGGGTAAGATGGGACGAAGTGAGAGAGTAGCATTGACATATATACACTACGAAATGTAAAATAGATAGCTAGTGAGAAGCAGCTACATAGCACAGGGAGATCAGCTCGGTGCTTTGTTACCACCTGGAGAGGTGGGATAGGGAGGGTGGGAGGGAGACGCAAGAGGGAGGAGATATGGGGATATGTATATGTATAGCTGATTCACTTTGTTATACAACAGAAACTAACACAACATTGTAAAGCAATTATACTCCAATAAAGATGTTGAAAAATATAAGTAATGTACATGATTCATTGTAAGTATCAATAAATTCTGTAATAGTGTCTTCCCTTATAAATGCAATTCTTATTGCATCTTCAAACTTTTTTTCTCCTTTTCTTTTATTTGGAATATAATCTTCATGATTAAAACATTTGCTATACTATCTTTTCATTGTATATTACTCCATTTCAGTGTTCTTATTTTCCCAAGAGGAGAATCTGCAATTACATTTCTCTCTGTCTGTCTCATCTTTCATTGTCTCACACTGTTTTCTTCTTTGTTTTTGTTGACTTTTTACAAATTCTTGGGTAGCCTCTTCCTATCAGAGGGGTATACCAAGAATAATTTTAAGTGTTTCACCCAAGACCACATGTTTTGACATTGGCAGTTTCCAGATCAGGTTCCAGATTTTCCAAGTCCTAGACAATTCCCATGTTTCTTACATCACAATGAGACCTTATGGAACTGTGGATCTAGCAGTGACAGATTTGCAGGCATAGAATCTTATTTGTGACCAAATGAGAATCTTTTAAAAAATCAACTTAGAGGAGCTGTAATAGATTACATAATATTGTACTATACAATATTATGCAGTATGATAAATACCATGCAGTGTAAATAACAACAAAATGTACCAATTTAAGTATACATTTTGGTGGATTTTGATAAATTTATGTACCTGTATAACTACCATCATAATCAAGAACATTTCCTTCATCCCTAAAAGTTCCCTAGTGTTCTGTTGCAGTCAATTCCCTAACAGTTCTGGCAACTACTGCTTGTTTTCTTGCAGTATAGAATAAAATTATATTTTCTAGAGTGTTCTATAAATGGAATTACACTGTATGCGCTTTTTTGTATCTACTTCTTTGATTCATTATAATGTTTTTAAAGATCAGTCATGTTGTTTGTATTAGTAATCTGTTCCTTTTATTGCTGAGCAGTATTTCGTTACACAGATACACCATAAACATTCGAGTTGTTTCCAGTTTCTGGCTTTTAGGAATAAAGCTTCTAGGAACATTCATGTACAGGTCTCTGTGTAGACACATATTTTAATTTCTCTTGTGTGAATACTTAGCAAAAATATTGAATCATGGGCTAAGCATATATTTACCTTTCTAAAAATATGCCAAACTCTTACAGATTGGTTGTACCATTTTACATGGCCACTATCAATGTTTAAGAGTTCCAGTTCTTTCAGTTCCCTGACAATATTAGGCTTTGTTTTAAATTTTAGCCATTTGAGTGAGTGTATAGTGGTATCTCATGGTGTTATTTTACATTTCTCTGGTGACTAATGATGTTATGATGTTGAGTATCCTTTCATGCACTTATTGACCATTTGTATATCTTCTTATGTAAAATGTCTGTTTAAATATTTTTCCAATTTCAAAAATGGATCTTAGTATTGAGTTGTAAGAATTCTTTACATATATCTAAACTTTTATTCAGAATATATATTGTGGATATTTTCTCCCAGTCTGTGACTTTCCTTTTCGTTTTTCTAACAATGTCTATTGAAGAATAGAAGCTTTATTTTTATGAAGTTCAATTTGTGATTTTGTCCTTTTATACTTTATTGTTTTTATTTTGTATCTAGGAACTTTGCTTATTCCAAGGTCATGATTTTATCACATTTTTGTCTAGAATTTTTAGTTTTAACTTTTATATTTATGTCTTTGATTCATGTTGAGCTGTTATTTTGTGTATGGCATGAGGGTAAAGTTTGAGGTTTATTTTTTTTCCATCTAGATATCCAGTTGTTCCAGAAACATTTGTTGAAAATACTATTATTGAGATACTTTAGAACTTTATCAAAAATCAGTTGATCGTATATGTGTGGATTATTTTTGAACTGTGTTTTTTTTTTCATTGATCTGTATGTCTATCCTTACACCAATACCATGCTGCCTTGATTACTGTAGTCTTCAACTGCAGTAGTGTAAGTTCTTTAATTTTTAAATTTTTTTTGAAATTGCTGTGGTATTCTTGGTTCTTTGCATTTCCATATACATTTTAGAATGGGCATATGTTTTATTATCCTGACTAGAGGATTTGGTATCCTAATCTTATGAGGGTCATTATGAATCTAGAAAATGGAATAGACAGTAGACATTATTTAAGGAAGAGTTCCATTGAATGTGATGATGAGGTAGATATGGTTCCAAAATGCTGACCTTGATTGACTGGAATATGGGTGAGGTCATCGAGGAAGACAGAGAAGTTGAGATGGAGAGGCTTTTCCAAATCTAAGAGGATAGATGTTTAGTTTTTGAAAAAATAAAATTTATTATGTCAACAAGACCCACAAATAGAGAAGTCCAGAGGAAGGTACATCATAAACTTGGAGAAAAGACTGTTGATGGAAATAGAGATCTGAGAGCAATTAATTTAGAAATTATAACTGAAAAAATTGAGGAGAGCATGAAGAGAAAATAGCAAGGGCCAAGGATTGACCAAAGAACAACATTTCCAACTACAATATAAGTGAAATGAGCAACTTCATGGAAGAGAACTGAGTGCTGAGAAAAGAGAAAAAATAGTGTGGTGTCATGGAAACCAAGGTCAGAGAATGTTTCCAGGAGGCAGGGTTTTCAGAAGTGTAAAATGAATCAGAAGGACAAGAGAAAGAGGAAAAAGCAAAGTCTGACAGTTTTAGCAGTGAAGACTTCTTTGACATTTGAGAGAACAGTTTTGTGGGAGGGACCGTGATGAAGCTGACTTTCAGGGAATTATGGGAGGTGGGAGAGGAAGTCTATTTCAGTAATTCTGAAAATGAAAGGAGGGAGAACAATGGAATGGTCATTGTAGAGAACCACAGGATCAGATGTATGTTGTCCATACAGGCTGTGTACTCTTGCTTTTCAACAGAGGGGACTAGTGCACTCTGTTTCTTGTAATTATATCAAATTCTGTGTTCACCAGATTTTTAAAAATAGATAGCTAGTGGGAACCTGCTGTATAGCACAGGGAGCTCAGCTCAGTGCTCTGTGGTGACCTAGATCGAAGGGGGGGGGAGGGAGGTCCAAGAGGGAGGGTATATAGGTATGCATATAGCTGATTCACTTCATTGTACACCAGAAACTAACGCAACATTGTAAAGCAGTTTTACTCCAATTAAAATAAAAATTGGTAGGCCAGTTCAGCTCCAAGTAGCTGGCAGACTCCTTTCTCCTCCTCTCTCAACTCTGGTACTTACATTCCCTTGTCCACACCTTGAATTGTCCTAATCCTTTCCTATTACAGTGGAAACTAGACAATGTTCTCCCAATTACCCAACTCTTTTCCTGACTTCATTCTTAAAAGTACTACTGGAGTCAGCAAAAATGATTACTGTGGCGGGACTTGAGTGAACTCTTTCAGTAGAGTGATCACAACAGAAGTTGTTTTGTAGTTGTTCTTTGAGGGTGTGGTGACATATTTGGACCACATTCTCTCTCTGAAATGAGGTTTCTAGATTCAGAACTCAACTGAAATACTGTGTAAAAGTTCTTGGTGGCCCTGTTTCCAGATCCAGGGACTGCTTATCACAGTCCGTCATCTTCAAGTCTACTTTCTTCTGCTATATATCCCCTTCGAAACTCTCATCTTTATCATTTTCTTGACATGCACTTTATTAGTGAGCCCTTTGTTCCTAGAGTTTGTTTTAAGTGGTGGATATCATTACTGATAGGGACACAGAGCATTACTCTTTCCTGGCTGTTCTCTTCCCCTTCCTAACATCACTATGATGGGTGTGTGGTGAGCATTTGCTTGGAAGTCTTCATGCACAGGGGAAGTTTGCTCCATAGTGATCATGTTCACATGTATAAGCCCCAAAGAGACAAAAGTAGTTTTCTTTCTTTCTGTGCCAGGGCCATACACGTGAGCTTGTTGGTCACAAGGGGGGAATTGGACTCACTCTCTCAGTTCAGCTGTCATTGTCCCTTGTTGTAAAGTCCAATTGCTGATGGGAATTTTCCCCTTGATGACTGATTCCTTTTATTGCTTTAGGGCACTGATATAGTGAAATGCAGAGAAAGAACTTCACAGAGTGGCAGAATTCATCTTCCTGGGGTTCTCTATCTTTGGAAAGCACCAGATAACCCTCTTTGTGGTTTTCCTTACCATCACCATTTTCACTCTGGCTGGGAACATCATCATTGTGACCGTCATTTGTGTTGTCCTTCACCACCACATACCCATGTACTTCTTCCTGAGCATGCTGGCTAGTTCTGAGACCATGTACACATTGGTCATCGTCCCACGAGTGCTTTCTGGTCTTATTTTTCATAACCAGCCTATCTCCTTGTAAGGCTTTGGAACCCAGATGTTCTTTTCTGTCATCTTGTGACTAATAATTGCTTCTTGATCACAGCTATGGGCTATGACTACTATGTGGCCATCTGCAAACCCCTGAGGTACACAGTTCTCATGAACAAAGGAGTGTGTGCTAGGTTAGTCTGTGTGTCCTTTGGCACTGGTCTGGTTATGGCATTTCTCCATATAATGGCCATGTTCCATTTGCCCTTCTGTGGCATTTACCCAGTCATGAAATTTTCTTGCATTGATACCACTATCAATGAGATTATCAATTATGGTGTAAGTTCAATATGTGATTTTTGTTCCTGTGGGCCTGTTCTTCACCTCCTATATCCTCATTATCTCTTCCATCCTTAAGATGCCTTCAACCAAGGGCTAGAAGAAGACCTTCGCCACATGTGCCTCCCACCTCACTGTGGTCATGGTCCACTATGGCTGTGGCTCCATTGCCTACCTCAAGCGCAAGTCAGAAAATGCAATAGAAAAATATCTTCTTCTCTCTGTGACCTACACCATCATCACTCCTCTGCTGAACCCTGTTATTTACAGTCTGAGGAACAAGGAGGTCAAAGATGCCCTACGTGGAGCTGTGGGCAGAAACATTTCTTAACAGATTGAATTGTTTTTTCAGGAAA
This sequence comes from Hyperoodon ampullatus, assembly GCF_949752795.1. NCBI lineage: Eukaryota > Metazoa > Chordata > Mammalia > Artiodactyla > Ziphiidae > Hyperoodon > Hyperoodon ampullatus. Next base: position 117,488,635 of record NC_136915.1, on the reverse strand, counting down.
ACTTTGGTCCAGTGTAATGTGTGTCTACTCATAAACATGCCATGATTCACAAGTTCATCAAATACAATGTGGAGAATAATGTCAAAGAGTTGAAATGCTTTTCCTTCTCATGCTCTAAGGGCAAAGCGGAAAGCAAGGTTTTTGCTCTGTCAAATTTTGTTACCAGATACAAGAATCATTCCAAGCCAGATTAAGACTACTTGTTTCTGTGCCTGAGGAGTTCTGCTTGCAAACCTCTTTTGGCCCTCACTTTACCTGGCTCCTCTCAGACAGTCAAATCCTTAACCTAGTCTGGTAAGGAGGAGTGGAGAAGAGGCAGTTGGAAAAGATGTGAAAGAGGTCTTAGGAAGTGAAGCTGCAGAGACAGTCTGATGATGGCTTTCATTCTCAGAAGTTAACTCAATTGCCCCGTGACAGTCATTTCAGAAACGATTTTCTTAATTCTTGCTGATTGAAGAATGAACAGTCTCAGCAAAAAGGGTCATTTCTTTCATTATCCAGCCATGTTAGCTCCTTAGCTAGTATTCATTTCTGTGTGTCTCCCTTCCTTCTTTGCAATCAAGGCAAAAATCTCTGTCGTTCCTAGAGGCTAAGCTGGGAGAGAATGTATTGATGGCTGTTCTCTGTAACTGCACTTTTATCCAGATGTACTTTTTATAAACACACTTCTTTTTTCAACCTATGGAAGGCTTTCAGGTTTAAAACTTCTATGTAGTAACTGCAGTGGCATTGAAGTAGTTGTCTTAGATACTGGCTATTCTGATTGCAGAGTCTAAGGCAAATGTCATTGAATTCCCTTCTATCAGCAACAGTGCAAAGTCATCCTTCTCCCAATACAATTTTTATCAAAACAAGCATATTCATGCTACGTTATTTTATATCCTCAATGAGGAAGGTTGTGGGAATATTTTTTAATAGGCTTTTCTTTTTTCAAATTTATTTAATTTATTTATTTTTGGCTGTGTTGGGTCTTCATTGTTGCACACGAGCTTTCTCTAGTTGGTGTGAGCAGGTGCTACTCTTTGTTTCGGTGCACGGGCTTCTCATTGTGGTGGCTTCTCTTGCTGTGGAGCACAGGATCTAGAGCACAGGCTTCAATAGTTGTAGCATGTGGGCTCCGTAGTTGTGGCTTGCAGGCTCTAGAGCGCAGGCTCATTAGTTGTGACGCGTGGGCTTAGTTGCTCAGCGGCATGTGGGATCTTCTTGGACCAGGGCTCGAAACTGTGTCCTCTGCCTTGACAGGTGGATTCTTAACCACTGTGTCACCAGGGAAGTCCATGTGGGAATATTTTTTGTGGATCTTACTACTAGTTTATCTCTGCTGTGAGACAGAGCTGGAAGATACGAAGAGATACTGATACGGCAACATGTCTTTTCACACACTTCTATTGTGATTCCATCCCCAGGGTAGTTCCTGTCCCTTACTTTCCAGTTTTATTTTTCTGTTCTGAACCACAGAAATAGTATTGCTGCATCTTCTAGGTGACCTGTAATTTATTCTGTGTTCCACAGATCCTGATGTGAGGAGGTCAACAGGGCTGGGGTTCTTTGTCCAGTGTCCCTCGTTGCAGGCTCTCACAGTTGGGTGACATCATAGCTGATGTCAGAGTCTCTGTGATAAACATTGCTGGGTATCCCTCTAGGAGAGGTATCTCAACCTGAGGTTCATAGTGCCTTGAGGAGTAGTGTTTGGAAGGGCTTAGAGGGGTTTTGCACTTTATGGAATTATTTACTAGATTTTGTGCACAAGTATGAATGTGTCATTTCCATCATATTCTCAAAGAATTTTCTCTGGTATAAGTATTTCTTCCCTCAAACCCTAGCAGAAATATACCACAGAATCCAATTTTCTTCTTTTATAGATCATTTTCTTCCATAATTTCCTTAAACTCTCTTAGAGAAGCACTCTTTGACCCTGTCCACTTTTGCCTATGTGGGCACTGCTATTTTTCATTAAGTTGGGGGAAATAGAAGGTGTGTGTGGTTCTCAGCTGGGAAGCTGAGGGATAATGGGGGGTGGAAAGATATCAGAAGGCATGTGTGGTCTTCTATGTTGAAAGGTTTCTAGTCTTCTCTCATCCCGTCCCCTCCATTCCCTAAGTGTTTAGATATCATTCTTGTCCCTCTCCCTCACACCTCATGCATGAGTGAATTGCCCACTAATGTTAGTTGTTTTACACACTTTGCATGACTTTAGACTCACTGGACGAAGCAGCTCCTACAGGAACAGTGCAACAAATAGTACAAGAGTGGGTAGGCCTATGTGGTCTCATATCCTTCCAGTATGATGAATCAGGAACAGTGAATCGTTTTATTGCTCTCTCCTGTAATTATGCATGTTACTTAGATTGCTGGCTAATGTGGAGGCTATCTTCATTATCTTCTTTCTTTTTGTTATAATTCTCTAATGTCTCACTCTACCCGTATTTCTTTATCTTGCTTCTCTTGTGCATTGCAAATACCTCTTTTCTTTTAGCACTTTTTTTTGTTTATCTCTTCTGTGCATCAGAAAAATAACCATAATATCAGTTATTTATTCAGTCTGTGTATTTCTCAAGCACTGGGTGTTAAGCAGTTAACTAGCTGTGGGGTTACAGTAACGAGTATTACAGGGACTCTGTTTCAAGTTATTCACAGTCCTATGGGGAAGACAGACAAAATAGCAAAGAATACCAAAACTTGCTCTAGGCATACATACAGGATTGTTGTTTGGGGTCAGGAGTGTTGTGCAAAAAAGAGAACTGGTCAAATCTATTTAGAAGGTCAGAAAATAATTCAGAGAGGTAATAGTTAATTAACTTTTTGTGGCATTGGGTCATTTGAAGTCTGGGAGAGGGATGAGGGAGGACAGTCAAGGGAAAGAAAAGAGCCTGAGCAGAGACACACAAGCCTGAAAAAGCTAGATGTACTAGCAGGTGGGTATTATTCATCTCTGTATGCCCATTGCTGTATTGAATATTAGCCTGACAAATAATAGGTACTTAATATACCTTTGGAAACATGCATGTGTGAACAAATATTAAGTATAAGGTCTTTTCCAGGAATTTCTAGTTTTTTGTTTGGATAGACATATCATATCATATTCCCTCTGCCTGCCATATAAACTTCCCTCACCTAAAGTAAACTAACAGAAAATGACAAAGTAGAGGTGACAACCTTGGGAGCATAGTTGAAATTACTTTTCCCCATTGCAGGATTGCCTATAAACAGTTCTCACTTGCTCTATAAGCTCAGTTGACATTCATGCATTTTTAAAAATTAGTCACTTAAAACTGGGCTGGAGGAAAAAAATCCTTCTTTGGAAGGAAACTGGATTAATACTAGGATAATATGTTTTAGCCATAACCAGAAAAATAACAGACTTGAAACTGATTGCTTGATAGCTTGACATATAAAACCAAGAGTTAAGATAGTTTAATACTTAACCTCTTAGGAAAAAAAATGTGAAACAGACTATTACGGATCTTAAACATTCTGAAATAGGATTTTCAGTGTTGACTTTGTAGCTTCTCTAGAGAAAAACCAGTTTCACCTGATATCCTTTCACACTCCCTACTTGCAATGCATGATGGATTAGAGAATATAGTTTCAGCCCTACCAACAATAAGTAGAATAAAACATTTTCTTAATGAGTATAAATGTTTCCAGGAGGAGAGAGGAGGGAGGTAGGCAGGAGGGATAAAATTAAGCCATATTAAGACAGTAAGTAAGTGACCCACAGGGCTTAATTTTTAAAAAGGCATATTTAAAAGGTGCAAGATCCCAGATCAGTTTTGATGTTGCTGCTGAATGAAGTACGTACACATGTGTGGTAGCGTATGTATTCATGGGTGTGTGTGTAAGTATGCATGTATATTTTTGTGAGGGGAGAGATAACATTTGGGAGTTTTAGATGTGATGAATGCTATGGTCAAAGGTATTGATAATAATGCTTTATTTGAATTATTTTATAGCTATCCCTAATATTTATGTAACTCTTTACAGTTCACAAAGGTCTTTCATATTCATGACCTCATTTGATAATAACAGCACTGTGTAAGATAAATATTACTACCTCATTTTCAGAGAAATACACTGGGGGTAGATTAAGGGACTTTCCTAAGGGCACATACAACATTAGAGATAGAAGTAGGACTAAAAATGGAGCCTCAATTACAGATCTATTAATCCCAAATTCCATGCTCTTTCTGTTACTCCATCCATATGTACAAACACACACAATTTATTCTAATCAGGGAATTTACACGCTCACACACACAATTTATTCTAATCAGGGAATAAGTTATGATGAATGAGTAAACTTTATGTTTTAGATGCTGGAGCTTCACTTCAGTCAGTATTGATAGACTCTTCCTGAAATGTTCTGTTTTCATTCCTGCCTTTGTAAACAAAGTATATTGAACCTCATGAATATATTTCTTTAAATGTTTACCATAAGCATTTAAAATTACCTTGTATTGTGGTCCATTGATATCGTCAGTTGAAACTGAGCTTATGTTAGAGTCTTTGAGTTAACAAAGAGTTAAATGACCCACATATTAACAGTATTTTGTGAATTTTGTGTTAGCATTATATGATTTCTGACTTTTTAAATGATTCATTTTGTTACATCAACAAATATGACATACACATCAACTCTGAGTATCAGGCACTGGGTTAGGCACTAGATGCAGAGATAAGACCTGAGCCTTGCTCTTGAGTAGCTCACAGTCTGCTTGCAGCTGATTTCAGTAGAGTGCGATTAGTGCTATACACAGAGTACCATGTAACCCTAAAGAAGAAAATGACATGACTCAGTTGGTGACTTCATCCCTTCATGTATTGGAAGATTCAGGTCAAGGTGAATGAATTTAGCAAGTCCAAATACTGTGCTGTAGGGAGATTTCCTGACATTGTGCCTACTCAAAGATGGCAAGTGCACCAAGATTAATGAATCCAAGTATTTCTATAATGTATCCTCCACAATGCCCAGTATACAATTAAATGTTCAACATTGGAATAGACAGAAAAATATGACCCATAATCAAGAGAAAGATAGTCTGTATAAGTTAACCTTAAGATGGCCCAAATTAGTAGTCAGGGACTTAAAAGCAGGTAGTATACATAGGTCCAAAGATTTACAGGAAACCATGCTCTTATTGAACAAACAGATGTGGAATCTCAGTTAAGAAATGAGAGCTGTAATAAGAAAGAAATAGAATTTATAGAACTGAAAGTTAAAATATTTGAAATGAAATATTTACTAATCTTCTTAACAGAAAATTGTAATTGGTAAAATGGTCAATTAACTTGAAGATCAAATTCAATAATTTCTATTGATCTAAGAACAGAAAAGAAATGAATGAAAAGTCTCAATGATTCATGCAACAATACAAGAAGTCTAATGTCCATGTAACTGGAGTCTCAGAGAGTAGAATATGTCACAAATATATCTGGAGATTCATTGGCCAAATTAGTGAGAAATGTAAACTTACAGATCCAAGAATCTCAGTGAATCCCAAACAGGATAAATAAAAAGAATCAAATCTATGTACATCAGAGCTGAATCTTTAATAAACAAAGATAAAGAAATCTTGAGGGCTTCCCTGGTGGTGCAGTGGTTGGGAATCCACCTGCCAATGCAGGCAACACAGGTTTGAGCCCTGGTCTGGGAAGATCCCACGTGCCGTGGAGCAACTAAGCCCATGTGCCACAACTACTTAGCCTGCGCTCTAGAGCCCATGAGCCACAACTGCTGAGTCCAAGTGCCACAACTATTGAAGCCCGTGCACCTAGAGCCCATGATCCACAACAAGAGAGGCCACCCCAATGAGAAGACTGTGCACCACAAAGAAGAGCAGCCCCCACTCGCTGCAACTAGAGAAAGCCCGTGGGCAGCAATGAAGATGCAACGCAGCCAAAAATAAATAAATTAATTAATTTTAAAAAAATCTTGAAAGTCACCAGGTTAACGTGGTAAATTACATATAAGGGAACAATGATAATAATTTCACTGACTTCTAATTGAAAACAATGGAGACCAGAAAACAGTTGAGTGACGTTTTTAGTGTTAAGTCAGAATTCTATATCCAGTAAAAAATATCATTCAAAAATTACATATATATGTGAAATAAAGATATTTTCAGGTAAGTAAAAATTAAGATAATTATACACTACCAGAAATGATAAAGGAACTTCTTAAGACTGAAGGGATATGACACCAGATGCAAACTATAGATATATAAAGAAGAATGAAGATCACTATGGATATATAAAGAGGAATGAAGATATGTTAATATGTGAGTAAACAAAGGTATCTTGTTTTTCTTTCAGCTGTTTTAAAGAATATATTATAAGTTAAAGAAAATATTATGGTATAGTATTGTGAGGCTTATAACATATATAGATGTCATATACCTGACAACTATAGCATAAAGAAAGAGGTAAATATAACTATATTTTTATAAGATGCCTTTGTTTAACAAGAAGTGGTACAATTTTAACTAAGAAAGATTGTAATAAGTTAAGAATGCATACCCATAGAACAATAATGAAAAGAATAATGCAATGAGGTATACCTATGAAGGCAGTACAGAAATAAAATAGAATACTAAAAATATTTAAGTACTTTAATATTTAAGAAGTATATTAATATTTAAGAAGGAATAAAGGAACAGAGGAACAGCTAACAAATGAGACAAATAGAAAAAATAGTAAAAGAGTAGACTGAAATTCAATGGTATAGAGAACTGTATTCAACCTAGGTATATGGTTGACCCTTCAGTGATGTGGAGGTTCAGGGTGCTCACAACACGCCCCTACTACCCCCGTCCCAGCAGTCGAAAATCCACATATAACTTTACAGTTGGCACTTTGTATCTGTGGTTCTGCATTTGTGAATTCAACCAACCTCAGATTGTAAACATAGTAATATATGTATTGAAAAAAATCCATTTATAAGTATACCTGTGCAGTTCAAACCTGTGTTGTTGATGGAAATTCACACTTTGGAATGTACCAGAAATCTGCCCTCTAGTGTACTGGGGAAAGCTATTCTGAAGGTAGTGTCTTGCTGGAGACACTTTACTATGCAAAGAAGGATGCTGAGGAAATTTGCTTATTTTTGGGTGCTATTGATTGCCATTCACTGCAGAGCTGGATGTTGGAATATCTGCCCATGTTGCAGGAACTTGCTGCTGGTGAAGCCAAGTCATGCTGAAGAAAACTGCCAAATGGAGCTTAATGGAAATGGAAAGTCCCTTCTTCCTGCAGTGTGTCTAACAGTGCTCTGAAATGACAATGCTTAACATTGTACCAGCTGTCAAGGGCCCAGCTCAGTTTCTTTAGAGCAAGCAATGAAGGCAAATTTGAAGTTGAAGGCCAATAAATTGATAAATGGCACACAAAGAAAAGTGTAACATCAATTATATATTGCTCCTTCCACTCAGGAGGGAGCAACTACTACTTTATTAGTCCTTTCACCATAAAAAAATAATAAAGTGGGAAAAACGTATGAATCAACTGTTTTCAGATTTTAGACAATAAGCAGTGAAAGACTGTGATTCTGGAGGAAATAAAAACACAAAATTTAAGCTCCATGATTTCCCTGAGCTTTTGCTTAAAGGATCTTTGCAAAACATGGCATAGGGAAGTAGAGTCTAAGCATGAGCTGAGGAGACAAATGTTGAAATTTAGAGATGGCAATGTGGCTGGAACTTGTGGGGCAGAGTAGCAGAGAAGAGGAAGCTGCACAAAATAAAACCTGCAGAACTATGCATAAGCATCTCTTGGTCTTTTGCAGAATACTAAGGTATATGTATGTGGAGCCAGGCATTAGAAGGCTGGCATAGAACTATTGTGGGGAAATGTGAGCTAAACAGAGGTTCTGATGTTTACATGTGGCTGCGAGACATTGGTGTTTGACAAACTAGAGCAGAAAAGCTTAACTGAACGTCCTGGGCCCTCAATTGTAGCACTAGTAAGACCATACCTAAGGAATAGAGCCACTCGAACTCTAAAGTAAAGACTGAGTCCTGCCCTATCAAAGAGAGAGTTCAATCAGGTCAAGCTCAACAGGATCCACAAGTAACCTATATACAACAGAACAATGTTCAATGTTAAAAAATGCAGCACACTACACATGAAATTCAAAATCTCCAGCATTCACTAAAAAACTATTAGATAGGGCTTCCCTGGTGGCCCAGTGGTTGAGAGTCCGCCTGCCAATGCAGGGGACACGGGTTCATGCCCTGGTCTAGGAGGATCCCACATTGCCATGGAGCGGCTGGGCCCATGAGCCATAACCACTGAGCCTGTGCATCCAGAGCCTGTGCTCCGCAATGGGAGATGCCACAACAGTGAAAGGCCTGCGTACCGAAAAAAAAAAAACAAAACCCTACTAGGTATATGAAGAAGCAGAAAATGTCATTTATAGTCAGAAGAAAATCAGTCAGAAGAAAGAGATACATACATGAAAGAGGTGATGGAATTAGCAGGCAAGAATGTTAAAACATTTACATATATTACATATATATTCAAGGATTAAAAGAAATCATGAATGTAATGAGAAGAATGAAAGATATTAAATAACAAATGTGCCTTCTAGACATAAAAGAAACACATTATCTGCAAAGAACATTTCACTGGATTAGATTAATAGCAGATTAGGAACTGTAGAAGAAAAACTAATTTAACTTGAAGAAAAAGCAATAGAAATTACCCAGAAAGGAAGACATAAATAAAAGATTAGAAACACAGTTTCAGGAACCTGTGGAAAAAAATTCAAACAACCCAATATAAAACCAATTAGAATCCCAGAAGGAAAGAATAGAGAGTGAGGAGTGCAGTAAAAATATTTGGATAAATAACAGCAGTACTATTTTAAAACGATAAAAAATTATAAACCCACATAACAATGAAGGTCAATGAAGTGCAAGTAAGAGAAACGCACACACACACACACACACACACACACACAAAATACATACCAAGACACAGCCAAATCACATTGCTGAAACCAGTGAAGAAGAGGAAAACATCTTAAAAGCAGCAAGAGAAAAAATTTATGTATAGAGGAATGTAGAAAAAATTCAGACTTCTTCTTAAAAACAATGCAAGTCAGAAGACAATGGAACAATGTCTTTAACAAGCTAAACAAAAAAGTCTACAAACTTAAAATTTCATATTCAGAGAAAATAGATGTTTTGAGTGTTCATGAAACAATCACCAAAGTAGACCATTTTCTGGGCTTTTTTTTTTTTTTTTTTTTTACGGTACGGGGGCCTCTCACTGTTGTGGCCTCTCCTGCTGTGGAGCACAGGCTCTGGACGTGCAGGCTCAGCAGCCATGGATCACGGGCCCAGCCGCTCAGCAGCATGTGGGATCTTCCCAGACTGGGGCATGAACCCGTGTCCCCTGCATTGGCAGGCGGACCCCTAACCACTGTGCCACCAGGGAAGCCCCATTTTCTGGGCTTTAAAATAAGTCTTAATAAATATAAGTGGATTAAAATTATATAACATATCTTCCATGATCATGATGGAATTAAATTAGAAATAAATAACAAATGAATATGGAAGAATCCACAAATATTAAAAAATTAAACAACATACTTTTGAATATCTCATAGGTCAAAGAAGAAATCACATGGGTAATTGGGACATAACTTAAACTGAATGAAAATGCAAGATATAAAAACTTGTGTGATAGAACTAAAGCAGTTCTTAGAGTTTTATAGCTTTGAATGTTTATATTGGTAAAGAAGAAAGGTCCAGATTCAATGATCAGAGCTTCCACTTTAAGAAGCTTAAAAGGGCAGAGGAAGTTAAAACCAAATTGAAAAGAAGAAAATAAATAATAAAGATGAAAACCGAAATGAATTAAATCAAAAACAAAATAAAATAACTGAAACCAAAAGCTTTTTAAAAAATAAATTTGATAAACTTCTAGTCAGACTAACCAAGAAAGAAAAGTCACAATTAAAGAGGGTACATTACTACAGATCCTGTATGTATTAAATGGTTAAGAAAGGAAGATTATGAGAAACTTTGTGTAAATCACTTCAACCACTTACATGAAGTCGTTAAAATCTTTCAAAGTCACAGATGATCAAATTTGACCCAAGAAAAAATAGAAAATATGAGTAGTCCTGCTTTCCCAGCAGGCCCCATGCAGCTCCTGTGCACTCAGTGACCTTTCCAAGTTGTCTGTTGTGACTTAGGGTGGCCTGAGATGCTGACCCTCTGCCCGAGATGCTTCAAAACCTTATTAAGAACGTTTGGATCCCCATGATGCCCTATTATACCCAAGTTTACCAGGAGATTTGGGTAGGAATGGGGTTGATGGGCTTCATTTTTTATAAACTAAGGAGTGCTGATAAAAGAAGTAAAGCCTTGAAAGCTTCTGGTCCTGTGCCTGCTCATGGTCATCATTAACCAGCTTTCTTTGAATGGGATGTTGGTCTGGCTGTGTTGTAGGCAGAACACAAACATGGGACATCGTGTTGACTTGTAGCAGTGCTGCTGCCCTTGTGCATGAATAAATGTACCTGTGAGACCCACAAAAAAAAAAAAAAGAAAAGAAAAGAAATATGAGTGGTCCTATTTTTATTAAATAAATTAAATTAATTTTGATTTTCCCACAAAGAATATTCCAGGCTTCAATGGCATCACTGGTAAATTCTATCAAAAATTTACAGAACTTGTACAGTTTCTTCACAAACTTCCAGATTAGAGAGGAAGTGAGAGTGTTTTTCATTTTATGAGGCCAGCTTTGTTCAAATTCAAAACCAGACGGTCTTTACACATAACACACATAAAAAGATAACGAAAAAAAATATCCCTCATAAACATACTTGCAAAAATCGTTAAGAAAATGCTAGTAAATAAAATCTAACAATATGTAAATGGATCATGCACCATGAACAAGTAGGTTTCCTTTTGGTAATAAAAGATGGGCTTAACATTTGAAAATCAACCAATGAAATTCACGATATTCATAATAAAGGGAAAAAATCATATATGATTAACTTGATTGATTCAGAAAAAAATTAGATAATGTTTAGACTCCATTCATGAAAAAAATCTTGGCAATGTAGCAATTGAAGGGAATTTTCATAACTGACAGCTATTACTGTAATTAATGGTGAAAGATAATGTTTTATCTCTTAGAACAAGAGTAATGCAAAGGTACCTTTTATCACGTATATTCAATATTGTCCTGTTTCTAACTAGCGCAACAAAGTAAGGAAAAGAAATTAAAGGCATTTAAAAAAGGCATTAAAATTGTAAAGGAATAAATATAAATTGTCTTTGTTCACATATGTTCTGCTTTTGTTTATAGAAAAATTCTACGGCCATACCACTCTGAATGTGCCTGATCTCATCTGTTTATAGAAAAAGCCCAAGAAATTAATAGAAAATGTACTAGAATTAAAAAGCAAATTTAACAAGTTTTCAGAATACAATACCAACATATACAAATACATTGTATTCTAAATAATAGCAAAAATTAGAAAACAATTTTAAATATCATTAAATGTCATTAAAAATAATACTTAGTGATAACTTTTACAAATATGTGAAGATGTCTGCACAGAAAACTATACATTATTGCTGAGAGAAATTGAAGAAAGCATGAATAAGTAAAGACATGTATTATGCACATGGATTGGAAGTTTAATATTGTTAACATGTCAATTCCCCCTAAGTTAGTGTATAAATTCAAACAGTCTCAACCAAAATTCCTGCAGGCTTTGTAAAATAGAAGTTGACAAGTCAGTTTAAAATGTATATGTACATGCAGAAGACCTAGAACAGCCAAAACAATTTTTAAAAAGAAGAAAGGAGAATAAAAAGGTTTACCATAAATCTACATTAAACTAAATGCCATGGCTATGGAATAATAAAATACATATGAATTGTTGTAACAGAATGGAGAATACAGAATTATTAGATCCATGCATATAAACTACTTTTCAACAATAACGCTGAAATATTTCAGTACAAAGTGATGATTTTAAATATTCTACATTGGGTTATCTTTTTATTTTTGAGTTGTAAGAGTTCCTTATATATTTTGGGTACTAGACCCTTATCAGATATGATTTGAAAATGATTTTTTTGCCTTCTGTAGGTTGTCTTTTTTTAAATTAAATTTAATTTAATTTTTTAAACATCTTTATTGGAGTATAATTACTTTATAGTGTTGTGTTAGTTTCTACTGTATAACAAATTGAATCAGTTATATGTATACATATATCTCCATATCCCCTTCCTGTTGTGTCTCCCTTCCACCCTCCCTATCCCACCCCTCTAGGTGGTCACAAAGCACTGAGCTGATCTCCCCATGCTATGTGGATGCTTCCCACTAGCTATCTGTTTTACTTTTGGTAGTGTATAAAGTGCTACTCTTTCACTTCATTCCAGCTTCCCCTTCCCCATGTTCTCAAGTCTATTCCCTACCTCTGTGTCTTTATTCCTGTCCTGCCCCTAGGTTCATCAGAACCATTTTTTTTTAAGATTCCATATATATGTGTTAGCATACAGTATTTGTTTTTCTTTCTCTGACTTATTTCACTCTGTATGACAGACTCTAGGTCCATCCACCTCACTACAAAAAACTCAATTTTGTTTCTTTTTATGGCTGAGTAATATTCCATTGTATATATGTGCCGCATCTTTAACCATTCATCTGTCGATGGACACTTAGGTTGCTTCCATGTCCTGGCTGTTGTAAATAGAGCTGCAGTGAATATTTTGGTACATGTCTCTTTTTGAATTATGGTTTTATCAGGGTATATAGCCAGCAGTGGGATTGCTGGGTCATATGATAGCTCTATTTTTAGTTTTTTAAGGAAACTCCGTACTGTTATCCATAGTGGCTGTATCAATTTACATTCCCACCAACAATGCAAGAGGATTCCCTTTTCTCCACAACCTCGCCAGCATTTATTGTTTCTAGATTTTTTTTGCATTTTTTATTAGTTTCTGCTTTATAACAAAGTGAATCAGTTATACATATACATCTATTCCCATATCCCTTCCCTCTTGCATCTCCCTCCCTCCCACCCTCCCTATCCCACCCCTCCAGGTGGTCACAAAGCACCGAGCTGATCTCCCTGTGCTATGCAGCTGCTTCCCACTCTCTATTGTTTCTAGATTTTTTGATGATGGCCATTCTGACTGGTATGAGGTGATACCTCATTCTGGTTTTGATTTGCATTTCTCTAATGATTAGCGATGTTGAGCACCCTTTCATGTGTTTGTTGGCAATCTGTACATATCCTTTGGAGCAATGTCCATTTAGGTCTTCTGCCCATATTTGGATTGGGTTGTTTGCTTTTTTGATATTGAGCTGCTTGTATATTTTGGAGATTAATTCTTTGTCAGTTGCTTTGTTTGCAAATATTTCCTCCCATTCTGAGGGTGGTCTTTTGGTCTTGTTTATGGTTTCCTTTGCTGTGCAAAAGCTTTTAAGTTTCATTAGGTCCCATTTGTTTATTTTTGTTTTTTGTTTTTTTTTCCATTTCTCTAGGAGGTGAGTCAAAAAGGATCTTGCTGTGATTTATGTCAAAGAGTGTTCTACAAGTGTTTTCCTCTAAGAGATTTATAGTGTCTGGTCTTACATTTAGGTCTTTAATCCATTTTGAGTTTATTTTTGTATATGGTGTTAAAAAGTGTTCTAATTTCATTCTTTTAGATGTAGCTGTCCAGTTTTCCCAGCCCCACTTATTGAACAGGCTGTCTTTTCTCCATTGTATATGTTTGCCTCCTTTATCAAAGATAAGGTGATGATATGTGTGTGGGTTTATCTCTGGGCTTTCTATCCTGTTCTATTGATCTATATTTCTGGTTTTGTGACAGTTCCATACTGTCCTGATTACTGTAGCTTTGTAGTATAGTCTGAAGTCAGGGAGCCTGATTCCTCCAGCTCCATTTTTCGTTCTCAAGATTGCTTTGGCTATTCGGGGTCTTTTGTGTTTCCAGGCAAATTGTGAAATTTTTTGCTTTAGTTCTGTGAAAAATGCCATTGATAGCTTGATAGGGATTGCATTGAATCTGTGGATTGCTTTGGGTAGTATAATCATTTTCACAATGTTGATTATTCTAATCCAAGAACATAGTATGTCTCTCCATTTATTTGTATCATCTTTAATTTCTTTCATCAGTGTCTTATAGTTTTCTGCATACAGGTCTTTTTTCTCCTTCGGAAGGTTTATTCCTAAGTATTTTATTCTTTTTGTTGCAGTGGTAAATGGGATTGTTTCCTTAATTTCTCTTTCAGATTTTTTGTTGTTAGTGTATAGAAATGCAAGAGATTTCTGTGCATTAATTTTGTATCCTGCTACTTTACCAAATTCATTGATTAACTCTAGTAATTTTGTGGTATCATCTTTGGGATTCTCTGTGTATGGTATCATGTCATCTCAGACAGTGACAGTTTCACTTCTTCTTTTTGGTTTTGGATTCCTTTTATTTCATTTCTTCTCTGATTGCTGTGGCTAAAACTTCCAAAACTATGTTGAATAATGGTGGTGAGAATGGGCAACCTTCTCTTGTTCCTGATCTTAGAAGAAATGTTTTCAGTTTTTCACCATTGAGAACAGTGTTGGCTGTGGGTTTGTCATATATGGCTTTATTATGTTGAATTAGGATCCCTCTCTGTCCACTTTCTGGAGAGTTTTTATCATAAATCGGTGTTGAATTTTGTCAAAAGCTTTTTCTGCATCTATTGATATTATCATATAGTTTTTATCCTTCAGTTTGTTAATATGGTGTGTCACATTGATTGATTTACATATACTGAAGAATCCTTGCTTTTCTGGGATAAACCTCACTTGATCATGGTGTATGGTCCTTTTAATGTGCTGCTGGATTCTGTTTGCTAGTATTGTGTTGAATATTTTTGCATCAATGTCATGAGTGTTATTGGTCTGTAGTTTTCTTTTTTGTGTGACATCTTTCTCTGGTTTTTAATACCAGGGTGATGGTGGCCTCATAGAATGAGTTTGGGAGTCTTCCTCCCTCTGCTAAATTTTGGAAGAGTTTGAGAACGTTAGGTGTTAGCTCTTCTCTAAATGTTTGACAGAATTCACTTGCAAAGCCATCTGGTCCTGGACTTTTGTTTGTTGGAATATTTTTTTTTTTTTTTTTTTTTTTTTTTTTTTTTTTTTTTTGCGGTACGCGGGCCTCTCACTGTTGTGGCCTCTCCCGTTGCGGAGCACAGGCTCCGGACGCGCAGGCTCAGCGGCCATGGCTCACGGGCTCAGCCGCTCCGCAGCATGTGGGATCTTCCCGGACCGGGGCACGAACCCGTGTCCCCTGCATCGGCAGGCGGACTCTCAACCACTGCGCCACCAGGGAAGCCCTGTTGGAATATTTTTAATCACAGTTTGAATTTCAGTGCTTGTGATTGGTCTGTTCATATTTTCTATTTCTTCCTGGTTCAGTCTTGGAAGTTTGTACTTCTCTAAGAATTTATCCATTTCTTTCACGTTGTCCATTTTTTTGTCATATAGTTGCTTGTAGTAGTCTCTCATCATTTGTATTTCTGCAGTCTCAGTTATTACTTCTCCTTTTTCATTTCTAATTCTATTGATTTGAGTCTTCTCCCCTTTTTTTCTTGATGAGTCTGGCTAATGGTTTATCAATTTTGTTTATCTTCTCAAAGAACCAGGTGTTAGTTTTATTGATCTTTGCTGTTGTTTCCTTCATTTCTGTTTTATTTCTTTCTGATCTGATCTTTATAATTTCTTTCCTTCTACTAACTTTGGGGTTTTATTGTTCTTCTTTCTCTAATTGCTTTAGGTGTACAGTTAGGTTTTTTATTTGAAAATTTTTCTTGTTTCTTAATGTAGAATTATATCGCTATAAACTTCCTTCTTAGAACTTCTTTTGCTGCATCCCATAGGTTTTGGGTCATCGCGTTTTCATTGTCATTTGTTTCTAGGTATTTTTTGATTTCCTCTTTGATTTCTTCAGTGATCTCTTGGTTAATTAGTAGCGTATTGTTTAGCCTTCATGTGTTTTTATGTTTTACAGTTTTTTTTTTCCTGTAGTTGATATCTAGTCTCAGTGTTTTGTTCAGAAAAGATACTTGATGAGGTTTCAATTTTCTTAAATTTACCAAGGCTTGATTTGTGACCCAATATGATCTATACTTTCAAATGTTCCATGAGCACTTGAGAAGAAAGTGTATTCTGTTTTTGGATGGAATGTCCTATAAATATCAATTAAGTCTATCTGGTTTAATGTGTCTTTTAATGCTTATGTTTCCTTATTTTCATTTTGGATGATCTGTCCATTGGTGCAAGTGTGGTGTTAAAGTCCCCTACTGTTATTTTGTTACTGTCGTTCTCCCCTTTTATGACTGTTAGCACTTGCCTTATGTTTTCAGGTGCTTCTATGTTGGGTGCATAAATATTTACAATTGTTATATCTTCTTGGATTGATCCCTTGATCATTATGTTGTGTCCTTCTTTTTCTCTTATAATAGTTTTATTTTGAAGTGTATTTTATCTGATATGAGTATTGCTACACCAGCTGTCTTTTGATTTCCGTTTGCATGGAATATCTTTTTCCATCCCCTCACTTTCAGTCTGTATGTTTCCCTCGGTCTGAAATGGGTCTCTTGTAGACAGCATATATATGGGTCTTGTTTTTGTATTCATTCAGTGAGCCTGTGTCTTTTGGTTAGAGTATTTAATCCATTTATCTTTAATATAGTTATCAATATGTATATTCCTGTTACTGTTTTCTTAATTGTGTTGGGTTTGTTATTGTAGGTCTTTTCCTTCTGTTGTGTTTCCTGCCTAGAGAAGTTCCTTTAGCATTTGTTGTAAAGCTGGTTTGGTGGTGCTGAATTCTCTAAACTTTTGCTTGTCTGTAAAGGTTTTAATTTCTCCATTGAATCTGAATGAGATCCTTACTGGATAGAGTAATGTTTTTTTGTAGGTTTTTCCCTTTCATCACCTTAAATATGTCCTGCTGCTGACTTCTGGCTTGCAGAGTTTCTGCTGAAAGATCAGCTGTTAACCTTATGGGGTTTCCCTTGTATGTTATTTGTTGCTTTTCCCTTGCTGCTTTCAATATATTTTATTTGAATTTAGTTTTTGATAGTTTGATTAATATGTGTCTTGGCGTGTTTCTCCTTGGATTTATTCTCTATGGGACTCTCTTCACTTCCTGGATTTGATTGACTATTTATTTTCCCATGTTAGGGAAGTTTTCAACTATAATCTCTTCAAATATTTTCTCAAACCCTTTCTTTTTCTCTTCTTCTGAGACCCCTATAATTTATTGTTGGTGTGTTTAATGTTCTCCCAGAGGTCTCTGATAGTGTCCTGAATTCTTTTCATTCTTTTTTCTGCTCTGACACAGTTATTTCCATCCTTTTATCTTCCAGGTCACTTATCCGTTCTTCTGCCTCAGTTATTCTGCTCTTGGTTCCTTCTAGAGTATTTTTAATTTCATTTATTGTGTTGTTCATCATTGTTTGTTTGCTCTTTAGTTCTTTTAGGTCCTTGTTAAATGTTTCTTGTATTTTCTCCATTCTATTTCTGAGATTTTGGATCATCTTTACTATCATTATTCTGAATTCTTTTTCAGGTAGACTGCCTATTTTCTCTTCATTTGTTTGGTCTGGTGGGTTTTTACCTTGCTCCTTGATCTGCTTCATATTTCTCTGCTTTCTCATTTTGTTTAACTTACTGTGTTTGGGGTCCCCTTTTCTCAAGCTGCATGTTCATAGTTCCCGTTATTTTTGGTGTCTGCCCCAGTGGGTGACATTGGTGCAGGGGCTTGTGTAGGCTTCCTGGTGGAGGGCACAGGTGCCTGTTTTCTCGTTGGTAGGGCTGGTTCTTGTCCTTCTGGTATGCAAGGCCGCATCTGGTGGTGTGTTTTGGAGTGTCTGTGAACTTAATATGCCTTTAGGCAGCTGTCTTCTAATGGGTATGGTTGTGTTCCTATCTTGCTAGTTGTTTGGTGTGGGGCGTCCAATACTGGGGCTTGCTGGCCACTGGGTGGAGCTGGGTCTTAGTGTTGAGACGAATTTGTCTGTGAGAGCTCTCACTGATTGATATTATTTGGGGCCGGGCAGTTTCTGGTGGTCCAGTGTCCTGGACTCGGCCCTCCCACCTCAAAGCCTCAGGCCCAAAACCTAGCCTGAGCACAAATACCCTGCCAGCTACATGGCTCAGAACGAAAGGAAGAGGAAAAAATACAAAAAAACAAAATGAACAGACAGAACCCTAGCACAAATGGTAAAAACAAACCTATTCAGACTAAATCATGCAAAGAAACATACACATACACAGAAAAAGAGAAAAAGGAAAGAATATATATATATAAACAGAAGAAAGCAACCATACCAGGAAATCCACCAATGATAATAAGCACTAAATAGTATACTAAGGTGAACATAAAACCAGAAAGAAATTAGGCACAGAAGGCAAACCTGAAGTCTCCAGTTGCTCCCAAAGTCCATTGCCTCAATTTTGGGAACATTCATTGTCTATTCAGGTATTCTTCAGTTGCAGGGTTTATCAGTTTGATTGTGGGGATTTAATCTGCTGCTTCTGAGGCTGCACAGAAAAATTTCCCTTCCTTTTCTTTGTTTGCACAGCTCCTGAGGTTCAGGTTAGGTTTTGGCCCTGCCTCTGCATGTAGGTTGCCTTCAGGTGTCTGTTCCCTGCCCAGACAGCAGGGGTTAAGGCAGCAGCTGATTAGGGCTCTGTTGCTTACTCAGGCCGGGGGGAGGCTGGGGGTACAGTAGTCATAATTGGAATGCGTGGTGAGCCTGAGGTGGCAGAGGCCATCCTGACGTTGCAACAGCCTGAGGTGTGCCATGTGTTCTCCGGGGAAGTTGTTCCTGGATCTTGGGACCCTGGCAGTGACATGCTGCATGGGCTCCCTGGGGGCTGTTGACAGTGGCCTGTGCTTGCACACAGGATTCTTGGTGGCAGTGGCAGCAGTCTTAGAATTTCATTCCCTTCTTTGGGGTCTGAGCTGATAGCCACGGATCACTGTTGTCTCTGGAGCTCCCTTAGGCAGTGCTCTGCCTTTTGTGGGCATGGTGGGAAGGGATCCCCTCTCTTTGCACACCCAGAAAGAAAGGTATTTTGCCTCTCCAGCAGGTTCGGACATTTTCCCGGACTCCATCCAGGCTAGCTGTGCTGCACTAGCCCCCTTCAGGCTGTGTTCATGTAGCCAACCCCTGTCCTCTCCCTGGGGTCTGACCTTCAAAGCCCAAGCCTCAGCTCCCAGCCCCCACCCGCCCTGGTGGGTGAGCAGGCAATCCTCTCAGGCTGGTGAGTGTTGGTCAGCAGCAATCCTATGTGCGGGAATCTCTCTACTTTGCCTTCTGCACCACTGTTGCTGTGCTCTCCTCCGTGGCTCTGCAGCTTCCCCCCCCCCATCCCCGTCTCCGCCAGTGAAGGGGCTTCCTAGTGTATGGAAACTTTTCCTATTTCACAGCTACCTCCCACAGGTGCGGGTTCCATCTGTATTCTTTTGTCTCTGTTTTTTCTTTTTTCTTTTGACCTATCCATATACCTGGGGATTTTCTTGCCTTTTGGGAAGTCTGAAGTCTTCTGCCAGCATTCAGCATGTGTTCTGGGGGAAGTGTTCCGCATGTAGATGTATTTTTAATGTATTTGTGGTGAGGAAGGTGATCTCCATGTCTTACTCCTCCACCACCTTGAAGGTCCTTTCTGGGTTGTCTTTTTTTAACTGACTTTATTTCTAACCTTTAAAAATTGTATAAAAATAAATCTTTAAAAAAGACTTCTTTAAGAATTGTTTTAATTTCACAGCAAAATTGAGGGGAAGATAAAGAAATTTGTCATATATTTCCTACCCCCACATATACATAGTCTCCCCTATTATCAACAGCCCCCATCAGGGTGTACATTTGTTGCAGTTGATGAACTTACATTGAGCATCTGGGCCTCGTGCTTTCTGTTTTAAAGGTTATTAATTTTTGATTCAATTTCTTTTATAGATATAGAGCTATTCATATTGTCTGTTTCTTGAGTGAATTTTTACAGGTTGTGTCTTTCAAGGAATTGTGGTCCATTTCATCTGGGTTATCAAATTTGCGGGCATAGAGTTGTTCAATAAAGGATTCTTTTATTATCCTTTTATGGGGTCTGTAGTGATCTCCTCTGTTTTATCTGATATTAGTACTTAGGGTCCTATCTCTTTTTTTTTTTTTTTTTTTTTTTTGATTAACCTTCTTAGAGGCTTATTGATTTTATTGATCTTTTCAGCTTTCGGTTTCATTGATTTTTCTTTGTTGATTTCTGTTTTCAATTTCATTGATTTCTGCTCTAATCATTATTATTTATTTTCTTCCACTTACTCTGGGTTTAATTTGCTCTTCTTTTTCTAGTTTCTGTAGGTGGAAACTTAGATTATTGATTTCAGATTTTTTTTTCTTTTCTAATATATGTATTCAATGCTATAATTTTCCCTCTAAGCACTGTTTTTGTTGACTCCCACAAATTTTGATAAGTTGTATTTCCATTTAGTTCAAAATATTTAAAAATGTATCTTGAGATTTTTCTTTGACCCATGTGTTATTTGGAAGCGTGTGTTTAATCTCCATGTATTTTGAGATTTTAAAGTTATCTTTTTGTTACTGATTTCTAGTTTAATTCCATTTTGGCCTGAGAGCAGATATTGTATGATTTTTATTCTTTTAAATTTGTTAAATTGTGTTTTATGGTCCAGATCATGGTCTATATTGGTGAACTTGTGAGCTTGAGAAGAATGTGTAATCTGCTATTTGTTGAAGTAGTCTATAGATGTCCATTGTATCCAGTTGTCCCAGAACCATTTGATGAAAAGACTCTATTCCCCACTGAATTATCTTAACACCATTATAATGACCTAAAAGGTATATGGGTTTCTTTCTGGACCCTCAGTTCTATTCCATTGATCTGTATATCTGTCTTCATGCCAGTAGCACACAATCTTGATTACTCTAGCTTTGTAGTAAGTTTTTGAAATTGAGGAATGTGAGTCCTCCAATTTTGTTCTTCTTTTTCAAGATTATTTTGGATACTCATTAAGTTTTTCTGAAAAGATAACTGTTTGTATAATGCTAACAAAACCAATTTCTTATGGGGTTTATAACATATGTAGAAGTGAATGACAAAAAGCACAAATAAGAAGGAACATGTGAAATTATACTGTTCAGTTTTCTTGTATGATATGTAAAAATGATATAATGTGAATTCAAGGCAGACTTTGGTAATTTAAATGTACATATTGTAAACCTTAGGACAATGATGATGAAGAAGAAGGATGAGGAGGAGGAGAAGGAGAAGGAAGAGATAAAAAGCCAAGATAGCTAATACCATTGAATACTAAAAATGCATGATTTTTGCAAAATAAACTAGGAAAGAAGGAACAATAAACTGATAAAATAGTAAATAACTGGCCACATGGGAGACTTAAACTCAACTGTATAAACAGCTACTTTAAAATAAATGGACTAAACATCTAATTAAAAGACAGAATTTGTTGCCATGAATAAAAAAGCAGGGCCTCTTATATGATATTTATATGAAATGCATTTTAAATATAAATACCAGATAGATTAAAAATAAACAGATAGAAAATATATGCCATACAAACACTCAGCAAAATAGGCTTCAGAGGATAAATTATATTGGGGAAAGTAGACTTCAGGATAAGGAATACTAGCATAGATAAACAAAAACTGTTCAAGATGATAAAAGGGTCAGTTTATCAAGAAGACATAACAATTTTAAATGTCTGTGCACCTAATACCAGAGTTTAACATAAATGAAGCAGAAACTGATATACCTAAAAGGAGAAATAGACAAATCCACAATTGTAGTTGGAGATTTCAACACTTCTTTCTTAATAATTGATGTAACATGTAGTAGACATAAGTACAAATATAAAGAAAAAGAAGACATAGAAGAAACATAGAAGAAAAAAGAAATAGATTGAAGAATAAAAAAAGAAGACCTACAGTTTCCACTAACTTGACCTAATTGACAGTGAACATTTCATCAAAAACAGAATACACATTTTTTTTCATGTGTTCATAGGATATTCACCAAGATCACTTGCTGGGATTTAAACAAGTTTGACTACATTAAAAAGGATTACAATGATGGAGTATCTCCTAATACCATAATGAAATTAAATTAGAAATCAATAACAGAAATGCATGTGGAAAATACCTGAATATTTGGAAATTAAACACCACTTTCCTAAATAATCCATGGGTAAAGGAGAAATCATAAGGAAAATTAGAACATATTTTGAATTGAATGAAAGTAAAAACAAAACATAAAAAAATTTGTGTGATGCAGCTAAAGCAGTGCTCAGGGAGTAATCATAGTGTTAAAGTTTTATATATGATTTAAAAAGTTAGCAGGAAGGTCAACAGTCTATCTTTCCATCTTGTAAAAAGCTAGACAATGAAGGGCAATTAAACCCAATGTAAGTAGATCTGACCAAGTTGTTGCATACTTCAACAGCTCATTCTATTTTTATTGCATGTAGAAGTAGTATTCCATGGGGTGAATGTATTTTTTTGTGTGTGTGCCTATTTTCAGTTGGATTGTTTGTTTCCTTACTGTTGAATATTGAGAGTTTAAAAATTTTTTCTGGGAATCCACTGCTATCTGCTTCCAGATTTTCCCCAAAATTACATATGATCACAGCAGTAGTAGAAGGAACTCTGATGTAGTAAGAAGAAAAAGAAGCAATAATCTTTTTTTTTTTTTTTTTTTTTGCGGTACACGGACCTCTCACTGCTGTGGCCTATCCTATTGCGGAGCACAGGCTCTGGACACGCAGGCTCTGGACGCGCAGGCTCAGTGGCCATGGCTCCTGGGCCCAGCCTCTCCGCGACATGTGGGATCCTCTCGGGGCATGAACCCATGTCCCCTGCACCTGCAGGCGGACCCCCAACCACTGTGCCACCAGGGAAGCCCAGAAGCAATAATCTTTAAGAACCATTATGGATTTAGTCATATGATTACAGTTATGATTACATTAAAACATTTTAAATGTCAAAATTTTATTAGAAAAGAAGCAAAATGTAGCTGCACTCGGGAAATACATTTTTCTAAGAAATTTATTGAGCATCTTACCATATGCAAATTTGTGCTAGGCACCAATAAGTCTTTATTAGTTCATTAATAGCAAGATTTAAAACTTGAGAACAGAAATTTATTAAATTATGAAATTTAAATTTATTACAATTAAGCTATGAAAGTTTAAGATGATAGAGAATACTATTTGCAGAATTAGCAACTTAGTGCATTTCCCCCCTAACCTGATGCTGACTCCACAGCCTAATATATGAAATATCAGCAGCTTCAATGTCCTCCTCAGGCTATGCTCTGTGCTCTGTGAAGCAGAAATTATTTGTAGGGCTGTTTGTTCTTATCTCTAGGTTTTGAGCAGGAGTAGGGATATGTTTTCTCCAGGGAAGAGCAGGCCAGAGAGGGAAGGTTAATGTATGAGGATTTGGGTTCCAAATGGAAAGACCCTTTAAATCTTCTTTATAAAATAGGAGGTGACACAATATGCTGAGTGTGAGAGTACAGAATGAGGTTGGGGGCTGAGTACAGGGGAGACTGGGAGACCCCTTAAGGATGATGCAGTGCAAAAATGGTGTGCAAAGAAGAAATGAACCAAAGGATGCCATCCAGAAGACTGAAGACAGGGCTGTCCAAGTCTCTCCCTGGGACCAGTGACATGGGAAGAAGAGACCAATCACACATTTCCACTCTGAGCATCCAGTGCACTCTGAATCCTCAGCTTCACAGCTTAGATGTGGGTGAATCAGAGTTTACAGCCAACCATACTTCAATGAGCCTGACAAAGAGAAAAAATGGCTCTGAATCAGATTTTTATTTAGCTCTTAAGAAAGGAGGTAGAGGTTCTTGCGTAACTGTAAAGACGATGATGAAAGGGGATTGAGTGCAATGAAGGGCATGACAGGAACTTTAAAAGAGAATTTATAGTTAATTTTTTTATAGTGACAGAGGAATTGTAAGCCTCTGGAGGCCAGAGATCAGGTTGTGTATTTCTTGGTATCCACCTCTGCACCTAGTAATTCTTAGATACATAGTGAGTATTCAGAAAGCACGAGGAAGGGGGGGAAGATGGAGGGCATTATTTCAGAGAATGACTGTTCTGAGCAGGAAAAGAGAAGCAAGCATGCATGCCCTACGAGTCAGCCCACAGCCAACAGGCCAGAGTTCAGGGATACCTTCCTACTGCTAAAGAGGACTTAACAGTGACAATGGGAAATTCAAGCAGAGCAGTACTTTGAGAGTGAAACAGGGACCTCCAAACTTGGGCTCCTGGGACCCTGCGCTGTTAGCTGTATCCATCCTTTCTCTATTCTGGCTCTTACCTGGACTGGAATGCTTTCAAATGACTCTGGGTCTTCTCATTACTGGAATCTGGGCTACACAGGTTAGGATGTATGCAGTAACTGATATTTTTAAATAATTAACCATCATTGATTTCTCAGCCAAGGGTCATTCCCTTCCTCCCTTTCAGAAGCTCAGGTACTTGGCACCTGTGTGCAGAAGTAAAAAAAAATCATTCACAGATTATTGATACTCTGCAACGCTTCCCACCTCCCATTCCATGTGTGTAAACCCTGAAAGGTCTGAGCTTTGTGACAGAAGCTCCTACTCACTGGCGAGAAGCTTAATAACACTTTGTGGTGGAGCTGTATCATATGTGCCCACACTGCCTTTGGCCTTAGTCTTTGCTCAGACAGGTAGGAGATGTGGTGGAGTGGGCCAGAGGATGTGCAGGAAAAGGAGGAAAGCAATTGCTCATAAAAAAGTTTTCATACATTCTTTCTGCTACCTGACATTTTATTGGGTAAATATTTTTCTACTTCTGTCTTTTTTGGGTAGATAAGAAGGGGACTTTGTCCCCTAGAGAATCTATTATTTTCTGCATGAGCTTGATTCTACAGCTGGAGAAACTTCAGCAGAAATGTATACTTTCTTTTTGAGCCTTCACTGACTTCTCCCTTAACTGCAGGCTCCTTGTCTCTAGCATTTCCAGCAAGGATGGTGAATCAGTTCTCATTAGGACTAGAATTGGAGAATACAGTTTGTACCATGGGGTTACAATATCACCTCTGAAATCCTCAAAGCCTTAGCCACTCCAGTGCTCATCAGTGCTAGTGTTGGGAGTCTTCCTGGCCCATTGATAGGCTCTGGTCAGTGGGAAGGCCTTGGTGAGGAAGGGTCTATGGCAGAGACACTTTATAGGGGCTCATCCTAAGACTGTTCTGGGACAGGAGCAGGATTCCTTTGGGAATGGGTTCCATAAGGGCCATTCTTTGTGGAAGTGATTATAGATTTGACTAACTGGGATTCTGTCCAGTTCAGATATTCTAGGGTAGTAGAAAAGAGTTTATCTTTGAACTCTGGGTGAAATGTTTTGTGTCACCAAGCCCCTTCCACAAACTGGGAAATAAATATGACTGGCATTTGAATGGCATTGCTATTAGAATGTCTTCCTTATATTTCTAATACTTCTTTTGCATTGCTTATGTTTCAAGTTGCCCATTCAACTCAGTTAATTTCTCAAATGCCTTGTCAAGCTTGTGAAATGCTTTTTTTGTGTAAACAGTTCTTTCACATATAATTATTAAGCTCTTCATTAATCAGTTCTTCATTTCCCTGAAGAAAGGAAAATTAAGGAGTTAACTAAAATACATTTCAAACAGCCAGAATGATGTCACAAAATAAATCTGTGCTCTACAATGTATTTTCAATATTTTCATATGGTATTAGTTTACTAAGAGTTTCATCCTGATTGGATGCTGAATTTCATAAAAGGCTTTTTCTGCATCCATTGAGATGATGATACAGTTTTTATTTCTGTAATTGTGGTGAAATAAATTGATTGACTTGAAGTGTCAACCCAATTTTGTATTCCTGGAATAAATACAACATGATTTTGATGTATTACCAGTTTTAAATATTGTTGTTGTCCTTGTCAGATTATAATATAAGGTCATACTCTCAAAAATAAGTTGGGGAGGGTGATGTCAGCAAGATGGCCAAGTAAGACATCCCTCATTTATATCCCCTACTCAACAACAATAATTAGGCATCCATCCTCAGACAAAAGGGCCTTTGTGCGAGCTTTCGGATCCAGTTAGGAGATTGTGAAATCCCAGTGCAATCCAAGATGGAGGCAGTCTCTTACTGAGGTGGCTGATTCTCTGACTGTGGTCCCAACTGCAGATCTGGAAACAGCTCTGTCCCCCTGTGAAGTTAGCTAGAGTCCTGTTTTGTTTTGTTTTTTAAGTTTATTTATTTATTTAACATTTGGCTGCATTGGGTCTTCGTTCCTGCATGCAGGCTTTCTCTAGTTGCGGTGAACGGGGGCTACTCTTCATTATGGTGTGTGGACTTCTCATTGTGGTGGCTACTATTGTTGTAGAGCACCAGCTCTAGGTGCAGAGGCTTCAGTAGTTATGGCACGTGGGCTCAGTAGCTGTGGCTCTCAAGCTCTAGAGTGCAGGCTCAGTAGTTGTGGCACACGGGTTTTGTTGCTCCGTGGCATGTGGGATCCTCCCGGACCAGGGCTTGAACCGTGTCCCCTGCCTTGACAGGTGGATTCTTAACCACTGCACCACCAGAGGAGACTTACAGTCCTGTTTGACTTTGGTTCTAGCACCAGCACCATACACCAAGGGACCCAGGAGGAGTCATACCCCCCCGTGCATCAGGTGATATGCATACAGACCTTGGTCTTGGCTGTGGACCTGGAAGTGGACTTACTGACTCCTGCCCCTTTTGGCTGTGCTCTGGGAGCCCCTGGAGGTGACATCAAGATGGCAACATAGGTCATTCCCAACTTTAGTCTCCTTCACAAGAAGACCAACTATCAACTATCCATAGACAGGACACAATTGTAAAAATCCCTGGGAGTAAGGCTGAAGTGACCTCCTAGAACACAGAGATGGAGAAGGACTGCATTGGAAGGGTAAGAGGAGAGGTTTTACTTTGACAGCATCACCCCTCCCTGTACTGGCACAGCACCACACTGAGGGACGGCTCCCTGGGGTCTAAGTTTGCCCCACTGGGAACAGAGAGCAACGTGGACATCTAGCTCCCCAGCTTTGGGTATACTTTCTGGGAGGCCGACTCAGATCTTGTATCATGGGGATCACTGGGGATCAGATAGAGATAGAGAAGAGATTCAGTCATATCTTGGTGGACCATATTCCTGTTTGTAGCAGTGCCCAAGTGACTCTGTCTGCCCATCTGTAGAGTCTAGCCAATGGGCTCTACTGGCCATGGAGTCTATGCTATAGCCACACCCAGGCAGGGATGCAAATTTGCAGTCCTACACAACTGCTGATCATAGCCTCCCCATCCCATCAGAGAGGAAGCCTTGGCCCAAGAACCCAGGTAGCCCTGGAGCCCATCTTACAGCCAAGAGCCAAGCCAGCAGCCCTACCAAACTGTTGAGCATAGCCTCTAGTTTCACACAATCAGGGAGCCTAAACAGTGTCCCTGGGCAGCCTCAGAGCCAAGCCTATGGCCCTGTATGATTGCTGAACAGAGCTTGTTGTTCCATGGCTTCATCCAGGCAGAAAGCCCGACCGATGAACCCATCCAATCATGGAGCATAACCTGTGGCCCCACCCAACCAGGTAGCCCAGAGAGTGACGTGCCCAACCATGAAGAATAGTCTCCAGACCCACCCAACTGCAGGGTACAGCCGGATGTGCTGTCCAACCAGAGAGCCTAGCCGGTGACCTTGCCCAACAGTGGAGCATCGCCAGTGGCCTACATGATTGCAAAGCCCAGACTGTGGCCCCAGCCAACTTTGGGTTCAGCCTATGGCCCTGTCTGACTGCAGAGCTCAGCCTGAGGCTCTGTCTGACCCTGAAGCCATGCCTGTGGTCTATCCAGTACATGGAATCCAACCAGTGGCACCATCCTATTGGGGAGCACAGCCTGAGGCCCTTGAGAGTCACTTCCACCACATCTGTCTATTTCAGAACCTAACTTTCTCTTAAAAGTGTGTTGGAAAACTTAAGTGTATGTTTGTGTGTGTGTGTGTATACACACCATATATATAAGCCATATATATAATATACATATATAATTATATATTATATGACACAATATAGTATATAATATATTTATATATATTATATACTATATATTACACACACACACATACACACGGGTTATGAGGGAGGGATCAGTAGGTGGAACACAGGTGATTTTATTTAGGGCAGTGAAACTATTTTGTATGATTCTACAGTGGTGGATATATGTTATTATAAATTTGTCAAAATTTTGTGTACAACGCAAAGAACCTTAATGTAATCTATGGACTTTGGTTGATATTGATGTATCAGTGTTGGTTCATGGATTGTAACAAATGTTGATGGTGGGTCAGGCTGGGTGTGTGTGTGTGTGTAGGGGAGGTAAGGGTATGTGGGAACTTCTGTACTATGTGTTTAACTTTGTTGTGAACCTAAAACTGCTCTAAAAACTGAAGCCTATTAACTTAAAAATGCAAAAACAAAACAAAATAAAACATTTACCTTCTCATTGCTGCTTTCAGAAAATTTGTGAAGACAAAAAGAATGGTCAGTGTCCCAAAACACATAAATAGATGTTCAACATCACTAATAGGGAAATGGAAATCAAGAGAGTATTGAGATACCATTTTTACCCCAAATTGCAGAACTTTGTAACTCTTTAGCCCTGTCAAGAATATGGAGAAACAGGAACTCCTACACAGTGGTGGTTCAACTGTGAAAGGCTACCGCATTTTTAACAATTAGCTGGAACGTTATTATAAAACTTAAAATTTACCATCAACTCATAGATCACTGAAGGATAAGATCTAAAGTCATATACGTTCCAGTAGGTAAAAATATATCTAAAACTTTGTACTGTATTTTTATTTTATTTTATTATTATTATTTTTTTTTGCGGTACATGGGCCTCTCACTGTTGTGGCCTCTCCCGTTGCGGAGCACAGGCTCCAGACGTGCAGGCTCAACGGCCATGGCTCACGGGCCCAGCCGCTCCGCGGCATGTGGGATCTTCCCGGACCGGGGCACGAACCCGTGTCCCCTGCATCGGCAGGTGGACTCTCAACCACTGTGCCACCAGGGAAGCCCTGTACTGCATTTTTAATCATAAATGTTTTTAATAATCAATAGAATGGTTGAATAAATTATAGTCCATATATACTATGGAATATTATGCAGTTATACAAAACAATGCATTAGATTTATTTGTATTAATATGAAGTGACATCTATAAAATAAGGTAAAATGCATATTGAAGACTAGTGCATGTGGTGTAGGACAGATGAAAATAAAACAAAGGAAAACATGTGTCTTTGTCCATGTGCATAGAGAAAGGGAATAAAAAGATACAGAACAAACCATTAACATTGACTGCCTTGGGGATGGGGTAAAAGGGGAAAATTGTTGGTGTTTTCTTTATACAGTAGCAATTGTTTTGCTGCAACAAGTATGTAGCTTGAAAGGAAAATTCAATAAATTGTAGTAGAAATGAAAACAACAGAAGAGGTATGGCCCCAGGGTCAAACATCTATAGATAATCAGACCTTTTATACTGCTGAGAGTGACTGTCTCTTAGTGTAACTCTTGAGCATTACTAGACTAAGAAATTCGTTTCTTTTCTATGTTTTGAGGGATATTATAAAAAAGAAATTAAACCTTCTGCTCTCCGAACGTGGTGCATGGCTTACTTCAGGATGAGACGTCTCTTAGTTAAAGCTCAGTAAGTGGGTGAAGAAAAATATCTCTTCCCCATACCCCACTACCATCCTGTTCCTAAATTGGTATCTATTTAGCTTAAGGGTGTAGAGAATAATGTGTCATACCCCCCAAAAGAGAGTAAGGGGAAGAGGAAAAATTTCTATTTAAAAATATGTAAGTCCTGGACTTCCCTGGTGGTCCAGTGGCTAAGACCCCTTGCTTCCAATGCAGGAGACATGGGTTCGATCCCTGGTCAGGGAAGCTCTGCATGCCACGTGGTATGGCCAAAAAAAAAAAAAAAAAAGTAAGTCCTGTCTAACATCAAGCTCAAAGATAAAATATTGGCCCTCAAATGATGCATAACAAATTACCCTAAAAGTTATTTATCAGTTTAAAACAGCAATAAATGTTATCTCACATTTTCTGTGGGTCAGGACTCTGGGAGTGGCTTTGCTGGGTGGTTCTGACTCAGAGACTCTCATGAGGTCAAGGTGTTAGCCTGGGCCCATCTGATCTGCTTCCATGTTGGCTGATTCACATGGCTGGTGAGTTAGAGTTGGTGGTTGGAGAAAGGCCTCAGTTTTTCCCAGGTGTGCTTCTACATGTGACTACTTAGTATCCTCATGATGTGGCAGTTGGACTCCTCCAAAGCTAGCAATCCAAGAAGAAGAGCAAGGAGAAGGCCAAAATGTCTTTTATGACCAAGTCTCAGAAGTCACATGCCATTGCTTTTGTACATTCTATTCTGTTAGAAGCAAGTCACTAAGTATGGGCCACCATCCAGAGGAGGGGAATCAGTTCCACCTTTTGAATGGAGGAGTATCAGAGAATCTGTGTACATAAGTTACAATCACCATCCAGTACTCTCTGCTGCCCAGTTGCTTTCTAGCTTTCAGGAATTTCTAAAAATTTCAAGTCTCCTGAAGGCATTCTTTTTCGCCAAAGGTTTATGGATTTTTTTTTCTTAATAGCTTTTCTTTCATTTTATGAGATTTTGGTTATCCAGTATTCTGCATTCCCTTTCCTTGTTGATACAACACCAGAATTCCACATGCTTTTGTAAAGATCTCTATCCTTATCTTTTCACCCCTAATCATAGATGGCTGAATATCATCATCCCAAAAGTCTGTTGGGACTAATGCCATCGTGACCTATATCCCTGTTCAAATGAGTCACCATAATATTAATAACATCTGACACGTATACAGCACTTACTCTAACCCAGGCACTGTTTGAAAGGCTTTACACATACCGACAGCAAGTACACCAAGTCATCCTTCATGACCCAGATCTTTAGTTACAGTCTAACCTGCCCTCCCACGCTTTTAACTCCCAAACCTTTCCCTTGGGGAACCCATGACCCATCACTGGCAAAATCCCTGTATGTTAAACCTCTTCTCTTGGATGTTTCCTTTACCTTTTTCCTCACATTGAAACCTGGCTCTTCCTTGATGGCACCGCTTCTTCCGCAGCCTTATGTAGCAGGCATTGTCTCTCCTTCATCCTTTGTTGTAATTGAACTTGGGGATGGGATAGTTATTTGCTCCTCATTGCTGCTTCCAGTTCAATTCCCCACCTTCTTCCTCAAAAACCTTTCAGCTTTGAAGTTCCTGCTGTCAGACTCTACTGTCTGGACATCTCTTTGTTGTCATTTGTAGACACTCTTGGTTACTCCCTTCCATTCCTTGAATATTTTTAACTCCTAGATTACTCACTCTCTATAGTGCTACTGTCCTAATTCTTAGTGATTTTGATAAGCATATAGACTGTCCTTCCAAAACTCTGGCACCTTGGTTTTTGTCTTAGCCCCCATTGAGTTTTGTTCTCACTCTACCTCCATCACCTACTTCTGTGGTTGTACACTAGATCTTTCCATTATCAATTACTGTATCCCCTCTGTAATCTCTAAACCCACCATTGCCTCCCTTTCCAACTCTCCAGTACCCAAGGGAGCAAAATTTCAGCCCAAATAGGACTTGAGCTCTGTGCTATTGTAACTTATACTAAGAAGTATATATTTGGTCTTTGTCCTTTTCCTAGCACAGAGCTCCCAAAGCCCTCAAATTTCCTGTGATGAGAGCTATCAAGATGTCTTTTGTTATGTTAATGAGGTGACTTTTGGAAAGGGCCTACAGATGGCGGCTGGTTGTCAGGGAAGCCAACCATGTGATGAGAGGGTTGGAACTTTCAGTCTCACCGCCCACCTCCAGGGAGGAGAGAGGGTCTGGAGATTGTGTTTAGTTACCAGTGGCCAATGATTTAATCTATTATGCAATGAAACCTCCATAAAAACCCAAAAGGACTAGCTTCAGAGAGCTTCCAGATTGGTGAACAATGCAAGATTTGGGGGAGCATGGCACTCTTGGAGGGAGGAGGCATGGAAGCTCTGTGCATTTTCTCCATACCTTGTCCTATGCATGTCTTACCTCTGCCTGTTCTAATAAGTGAAATGTTTCTCTGAGTTCTGTGAGCTGCTCTAGAAAATTAATTGAACATGAGGAATGGGTCACGGGAATCTCTGATCTATAGGTTGTTGGTCCGAAGCACAAGTGACACCCTGGACTTGTGATTGGCATCTGAAGTAGAAAGCAGTCTTGTGGGACTGAGCCCTTAACCTTGGAATCTGATGCTATCTGGGCAGATAGTGTCAGAATTAGGTTGAATTGGACATCCGGCTTCTGTGGGGAATTGCTTTGTGGTGTGGGGAAAACTCCCACACATCAGAATCGGGGGCAGAGGTATAGGTTCATTGATCTTAACACTGTTCCTCACTCCCCTGCAGTCCTAACTTCTCTCCTTACCCAGCTTAGATTCCTTGGTCCCTCATTATAATCACTCTCTTGCATAGATTCTCATCTCCCTTATTTCTCTCCTTCTCCATTGCACTCACCTGGAAAACCTCCAAGCCTAGTTAAATCCAACTTTCCAACTACTTTGTATCTAACACAGGCAACAGAACTAGTTGGAGAAAAATACACAACCACTCTGACTAATCTCACTCTATGACACCACCCTCTGTGGGCCAAAGTATTGCTAAGCAACCTTACCTTACCGTATTTGTGTAGTCCAAATTTTCTTATACATTAGAATCTCTTGGGCAAGCTTTTAAAAAATCCTGATGTCATGCCATGCCCCTAGACCAATTAAATCACAGTCTGAAGCAGTGCACCCAGGCATCAGTGTGTTTTTTTTTTTAAACTCCACAGCCAAGTTTGAGAAGCACTGCCCTAACCCATTCACTCCTTTACTCTTTGACATGACTTTCATCCATACAGGCTTCTTTGCTATTCCTCCAACATTCCAAGAACAGTTCTGCTACATGATTCTCTCTTTCTTCTGGGATACTTTTCCCCCAGAAAGTTGCATGGTTGGCTTCCTCATTCCTTCAAGTTTCTGCTGCAGATATCTATTAGTAATGCCTTTCTGAACTGTCCCGTGTAAAATAGGACTCCCCCAGCTCCAACCTTAGCACTTCCTGTCCCCCTTGACTTACTTTGTTTTTCTCCTTAGAACTTATTACCATCTAACATGTTATATATTTATTCACCAATTATTTATTGTATGTCTCCATCTACTAGAAAAATAGCAGAGACTTTGTGCATTTTGTTCTTTGCCCATAACAAAATGTGCACAGTAAATTTGTTTCACTAACAGATCAATAGGTGCTCAATAAATGTATACTTTTTAAAGGCTAGGCAACAAACACTTCTCAGGATTTTATTGTGTTCAAGGCAACTGATATTTTATGCAATAAAATATTCATTTTCTAAACCTGACCAAAGGGTCTGGGGTGGGACTTGGATCATAGGGGTTGGGATCTTGGATGCCTTAAGAGCCAGTTCCTAGATATTGAGAGCAAGGCCAGTGGGGATAGTGGGGAGAGACAGTAGCAGCAGCGGTAGCAATGGAAGCAAATAGGAAATGTCACAGTACTGAGTCTGTAGGATTGTATTTTCAGCAACCAGAAGAAGAGAATCATGAACAAAGCAAATTTACTTAAGCTCAAGGCCCAGAGAGACTCAGCTGGTGATCAGAGTGACCAGTGCTTGTCACCGCAATACACAGAGATGACACATTGCTCTAGTGGTCTGTTAGGGAGGAGAGAGTGTGTAGAAGTTGGGGTGGCAGTAATTTTAAGGGTGACGGCCCAGCTTACTATAATTGGTTTGGGTACCAGTGGGTTTTCTTTTCAAACTTGGCGACTAAGGAAGTATGTATTCCACACATGCTCTTAGAAGATCCAATACCAATGAGAATTTATAGACTAATAGTAGATCACAGTATTTAAAGCTATGGACGGATCAAACGGAGTTTAATTTTTTTTATTAAGTATAATGAGTAAATCATTATGAGAGATCAAAAGATGAGTCTTTATTCAATATTGTTTAACTTTGCTCCAATTATCTTTTTTACCCTTCTTAAGCATAGATCCACCACATGCAACAGTAATAGGCTTGAATCAATTCAGAAGCCTCTATGGACAATAAATGTCACATATCTTTATTTTTCTGAATCAAATTAAATTTGTCACCAAATTCCCAGTCATCAAAGCCCATGAGAGGTTGCAGAGTTGGTTCCCTTCCCTCTGCTGGATTGTACTGAACTCAGGTACTGAGTTTTGGGCAGTGATGTAGATGTTTCATGCCTCACCTGCGAGTTAATTTGAAGTAGCTCACGTCTGTGCCAGCTTGGCCACAGGGACCCCTATTTACTAGTGTTATGGGTAGAAATTATAATCTTAAAATCTTTCATTTAGCCATGATCAAAAAAATTTTTTAAGTGTAATTTATAATGGAAAACCCTAGGAAGAAAGATTTCTGTTGTGTCAGGTTGTTTGTATTTTCAAGGTATAGAGCTGGTCATTTCTTTCCTTAGTAAGGTGAATGAGAAGAGGTTAAGAAGAAGCAAGAAGTTTCTTAAGATATTCACAGGTTCTTTTGGAGCTATTTGTCACAAATTCATCCCAGAATATTCTTTTATTAAATACCTAACTTCTATGTAAGTTATGTAAATTCCCCTGAGATGTAAACATCACTTGGGGAGCATATAATACATACTGTGTTCATTTTATGTACAAAATGTTACACATTATACGTTATAGAAGACTGAATTTTACATTCCAATTGCAAATGAACTAATCAGCCATATGTTTTTAAAATTTATTTATTTAATTAATTTATTTTTGGCTGTATTGGGTCTTCGTTGCTGTGTGTGGGCTTTCTCCAGCTGTGGCGAGTGGAGGCTACTCTTCGTTGCAGTGTGCGGTCCTCTCATCATGGTGGATTCTCTTGTTGCAGAGCACAGGCTCTAGGTGTGTAGGTTTCAGTAATTGTGGCATGTGGGCTCAGCAGTTGTGGCTAGCAGGCTCTAGGGCACAGGCTCAGTAGTTGTTGTTCATGGGCTCCGTTGCTCCACGGCATGTGGGATCCTCCTAGACCAGGGCTCGAACCCATGCCCCCTGCATTGGCAGGCGGACTCTTTAACTACTGCGCCAATAGGGAAGCCCCAGCCATATGTTAATCTGACTCATTACACTGCAAATCATATAGGTTTTTTTTTTTTTTTTTTTTTTGTAAAAGAGAAAGAGGAGGGAAAGAAAACCGTTCATGTCCCATGATCTACTTTTTCTCCTTTCGGCAAGCAACAAATAAAGGATGCCCTTAGGTATTCTAATTTCAAAATAATATGAAACTGTTTTTTTATAGAGTTTAGTTTCCAGGGGTATTCATACAACTGTTTTCCCTCTGAGATCTTTCTATTTATGGGTTGCTGTGTACGCGGAGCATGCAGATTTCCATATATCAAGCACTTTCAATCAGTCAAATCCTTTCCTGTTTCTAGGGAATTAAACTCCCTTGGAGCTGTGCCACCTACTTCTCCCCTTAAAGCCACAGTCTCCATCATTCCTATTTGTGGGCAAACCATTCTGATCACCTTGGTGGGCTCCATTTTTGAAACACAAAAGTTTCTATTCTGAAACTTATGCAAAAAGCACTGTTTACCTCTCCCACATCAAGGAGCTTCTAGAGTGAGAAACATCTCACTGTTTCTTTTTTTGGGGGGTAATAGGAGTGGTGGAGGAGCAAATAATATATATGTGGGTGTTAATGAAGAAGAGAAAAAAGGAGATGTTTTATTTATTCCTGATAAACCCATAGCAGAAAAAAAGAGAAAAAAACCTCAATAATCCTTTATAAAAAAACCCTTTAGAATAATACTTACTCTTTTGTAGGCTGGGCCTCAATAGCCCAACTCCAATACAGACTCACAAACTGTGAGCTCCTTAAGGCCCAGCTTTCCTCCCACTCTCTATATCCTCTACACGCACTCTGCACCTGGCATTTCATAGCTGTTAAATAAAGGCTAGATGACAAAAGCAGAATCAAGTGACTGTTAACCCCTCGCCTTCTCATGTGGACATTGTAGTTTGAATATCCCAGGCTATCATAATTTATTCTTTTTTTTTAAACATCTTTATTGGAGTATAATTGCTTTACAATGGTGTGTTAGTTTCTGCTTTATAACAAAGTGAATCAGTTACATACATACATATGTTCCCACATCTCTTCCCTCTTGCGTCTCCCTCCCTCTATCCCACCCCTCTAGGTGGTCATAAAGCACCGAGCTGATCTCCTTGTGCTATGAAGCTTCTTCCCACTAGCTATCTGTCTTACGTTTGGTAGTGTATATATGTCCATGCCACTCTCTCACTTTGTCACTACTTACCATTCCCCCTCCCCATATCCTCAAGTCCATTCTCCAGTAGGTCTATGTCTTTATTCCCATCTTACCCCCAGGTTCTTCATGACTTTTTTTTTTTTCCTTAGATTCCATACATATGGTTAGCATATGGTATTTGTTTTTCTCTTTCTGACTTACTTCACTCTGTATGACAACTCTAGGTCCATCCATCTCATGACAAATAACTCAATTTCATTTCCTTTTATGGCTGAGTAATATTCTATTGTATATATGTGCCACATCTTCTTTATCCATTCATCTGTTGATGGACACTTAGGTGGCTTCCATGTCCTGGCTATTGTAAATAGAGCTGCAATGAACATATTGGTACATGACTCTTTTTGAATTATGGTTTCCTCAGTATATATGCCCAGTAGTGGGATTGCTGGGTCATATGGTAGTTCTATTTGTAGTTTTTTAAGGAACCTCCATACTGTTCTCCATAGTGGCTGTATCAATTTACATTACCACCAACAGTGCAAGAGGGTTCCCTTTTCTCCACACCCTCTCCAGAATTTATTGTTTGTAGATTTTTTGATGATGGCCATTCTGACTGGTGTGAGATGATATCTCATTGTAGTTTTGATTTGCATTTCTCTAATGATTAATGATGTTGAGCATTCTTTCATGTGTTTGTTGGCAATCTGTATATCTTCTTTGGAAAAATGTCTATTTAGATCTTCTGCCCATTTTTGGATTGTGTTGTTTCTTTTTTGATATTGAGTTGCATGAGCTGCTTGTAAATTTTTGAGATTAATCCTTTGTCAGTTGCTTCATCTGCAAATATTTTCTCCCATTATGAGGGTAGTCTTTTGGTCTTGTTTTTGGTTTCCTTTGCTGTGCAAAACCTTTTAGTTTCATTAGGTCCCATTTGTTTATTTTTGTTTTTACTTCCATTTCTCTAGGAGATGGGTCAAAAAGGATCCTGCTGTGATTTATGTCATAGAGTGTTCTGCCTATGATTTCCTCTAAGAGTTTGAGAGTGTCTGGCCTTACATTTAGGTCTTTAATCCATTTTGAGTTTATTTTTGTGTATGGTGTCAGGGAGTGTTCTAATTTCATACTTTCACATGTACCTGTCCAGTTTTCCCAGCACCACTTATTGAAGAGGCTGTCTTTTCTCCACTGTATATTCTTGCCTCCTTTATCAAAGATAAGGTGACCATATGTGTGTGGGTTTATAGCTGGGCTTTCTATCTTGTTCCATTGATCTATATTTCTGTTTTTGTGCCAGTACCATATTGTCTTG
The DNA here is from genome assembly GCF_949752795.1 of Hyperoodon ampullatus. NCBI lineage: Eukaryota > Metazoa > Chordata > Mammalia > Artiodactyla > Ziphiidae > Hyperoodon > Hyperoodon ampullatus. Next base: position 117,450,876 of record NC_136915.1, on the reverse strand, counting down.
ATTACTATAGCTTTGTAGTATAATCTGAAGTCAGGGAGCAAGATTACTCCAGCTCCATTTATTGTTCTCAAGATTTCTTTGGCTATTTGGGGTCTTTTGTGTTTCCATACAAATTGTGAAATGTTTTGTTCTAGTTCTGTGAAAAATGCTGTTGGTAGTTTGATAGGGATTGCATTAAATCTGTAGATTGCTTTGGGTAGTGGAGTCATTTTCACAATGTTGATTCTTCCAATCCAAGAACATGGTATATCTCTCTATCTGCTTGTATCATCTTTAATTTCTTTCATCAGTGTCTTATAATTTTCTGCATACAGGTCTTTTTTCTCCTTCGGAAGGTTTATTCCTAGATATTTTATTCTTTTTGTTGCAATGGTAAATGGGAGTGTTTTCTTAATTTCACTTTCAGATTTTACATCATTAGTGTATAGGAATGCCAGAGATTTCTGTGCATTAATTTTGTAGCCTGCTACTTTACCAAATTCATTGATTAGCTCTAGTAGTTTTCTGGTAGCATCTTTAGGATTCTCTATGTATAGTATCATGTCATCTGCAAACAGTGACAGCTTTACTTCTTCTTTTCCGATTTGGATTCTTTTTATTTCCTTTTCTTCTCTGATTGTTGTGGCTAAAATTTCCAAAACTATGTTGAATAAGAATGGTGAGAGTGGACAACCTTGTCTTGTTCCCGATCTTAGTGGAAATGGTTTCAGTTTTTCACCATTGAGGACAATGTTGGCTATGATTTTGTCATATATGGGCTTTATTATGTTGAGGTAAGTTCCCTCTATGCCTACTTTCTGCAGGGTTTTCATCATAAATGGGTGTTGAATTTTGTCAAAAACTTTCTCTGCATCTGTTGAGATGACCATATGGTTTTTCTCCTTCAATTTGTTAGTACGGTGTGTCACGTTGATTGATTTGCAGATATTGAAGAATCCTTGCATTCCTGGAATAAACCCCACTTGATCATGGTGTATGATCCTTTTAATGTGTTGTTGGATTCTGTTTGCTAGTATTTTCTTGAGGATTTTTGCATCTATGTCCATCAGCGATATTGGCCTGTAGTTTTCTTTCTTTGTGATATCTTTGCCTGGTTTTGGTATCAGGGTGATGGTGGCCTCGTAGAATGAGTTTGGGAGTGTTCCTCCCTCTGCTATATTTTGGAAGAGTTTGAGAAGGATAGGTGTTAGCTGTTCTCTAAATGTTTGATAGAATTCGCTTGTGAAGCCATCTGGTCCTGGGCTTTTGTTTGTTGGACGATTTTTAATTACAGTTTCAATTTCAGTACTTGTGGTTGGTCTGTTCATATTTTCTATCTCTTCCTGTTTTAGTGTCGGCAGGTTGCGCATTTCTAAGAAGTTGTCCCTTTCTTCCAGGTTGTCCATTTTATTGGCATAGAGTTGCTTGTAGTAATCTCTCATGATCCTTTGTATTTCTGCAGTGTCAGTTGTTACTTCTCCTTTTTCATTTCTAATTGTATTGATTTGAGTCTTCTCCCTTGTTTTCTTGATGAGTCTGGTTAATGGTTTATCAATTTTGTTTATCTTCTCAAAGAACCAGCTTTTAGTTTTATTGATCTTTGCTATCGTTACCTTCATTTCTTTTTCATTTATTTCTGATCTGATCTTTATGATTTCTTTCTTTCTGCTAACTTTGGGGTTTTTTGTTCCTCTTTCTCTAACTGCTTTAGGTGCAAGGTTAGGTTGTTTATTTGAGATGTTTCCTGTTTCTTAAGGTAGGATTTTATTGCTATAAACTTCCATCTTAGAACTGCTTTTGCTGCACCCCATAAGTTTTGGGTCGTCGTGTATTCATTGTCATTTGTTTCTAGGTATTTTTTGATTTCCTCTTGATTTCCTCAGTGATCACTTGGTTATTAAGTAGTATATTGTTTAGCCTCCATGTGTTTGTATATTTTACAGATCTTTTCCTGTAATTGATATCTAGTCTCATAGCATTGTGGTCAGAAAAGATACTTGATACTATTTCAATTTTCTTAAATTTACCATAGCTTGATTTGTGACCCAAGCTATTATTTATCCTAGAGAATGTTCCATGAGCACTTGAGAAGAAAGTGTATTCTGTTGTTTTGTATGGAATGTCCTATAAATATCAATTAAGTCCATCTTGTTTAATGTATCATTTAAAGCTTGTGTTTCCTTATTTATTTTCATTTTGGATGATCTGTCCATTGGTGAAAGTGGGGTGTTAAACTCCCCTAGTATGATTCTGTTACTGTCGATTTCCCCTTTTATGGCTGTTAGTATTTGTCTTATGTAGTGAAGTGCTCCTATGTTGGGTGCATAAATATTTACAATTGTTATATTTTCTTCTTGGATTGATCCGTTGTTCATTATGTAGTGTCCTTCTTTGTGTCTTGTTATGGTCTTTATTTTAAAGTCTATTTTGTCTGATATGAGAATTGCTACTCCAAATTTCTTTTGATTTCCATTTGCATGGAATGTCTTCTTCCATCCTCTCACTTTTTCGTCTGTATGTGTCCCTAGGTCTAAAGCGGGTCTCTTGTAGACAGCATTATATACGGGTCTTGTTTTTGTATCCATTCAGCCAGTATGTGTCTTTTGGTGGGAGCATTTAATCCATTTACATTTAAGGTAATTATCCATATGTATGTTCCTATTACCATTTTCTTAATTGTTTTGGGTTTATTATTGTAGGTCTTTTCCTTCTCTTGTGTTTCCTACTAGAGAAGTTCCTTTAGCATTTGCTGTAAAGCTTGTTTTGTGGTGCTGAGCTCTCTCAGCTTTTTCCTGTCTGTAAAGATTTTAATTTCTCCTTCAAATCTGAATGAGATCCTTGCTGGGTAGAGTAATCTTGAGTGTAGGTTTTTCTCCTTCATCACTGGAAATATGTCCTGCCAGTCTCTTCTGGCTTGCAGAGTTTCTGCTGAAAGATCTGCTGTTAACCTTATGGTGATTCCCTTGTGTGTTTTTTATTGTTTTTCCCTTGCTGTTTTTAATGTTTTCTTTGTATTTAATTTTTTATAGTTTGATTAATATGTGTCTTGGTGTGTTTCTCCTTGGATTTATCCTGTATGGGACTCTCTGTGCTTCCTGGAGTTGATTAAGTATTTCCTTTCCCATATGAGGGAAGTTTTCAACTATAATCTCTTCAAATATTTTCTCAGTCCCTTTCTTTTTCTCTTCTTCTTCTGGGCCCCTATAATTAGAATATTGGTGAGTTTAATGTTGTCCGAGAGGTCTCTGAGACAGTCCTCAGTTCTTTTCATTCTTATTTCTTTATTCTGCTCTGCAGTAGTTATTTCCACTATTTTATTTTCAACGTCACTTATCCGTTCTTCTGCCTCAGTTATTCTGCTATTGATCCCTTCTAGAGAATTTTTAATTACATTTATTGTGTTGTTCATCATTGTTTGTTTGCACTTTAGTTCTTCTAGTTCCTTGTTAAATGTTTCTTGTTTTTTCTCTATTCTATTTCCAAGATTTTGTATCATCTTTACTATCATTATTCTGAATTCTTTTTCAGGTAGACTGCCTATTTCCTCTTCATTTATTAGGTCTGGTGGGTTTTTACCTTGCTCCTTCATCTGTTGTGTGTTTTTCTGTCTTCTCATGTTGCTTAACTTACGCTGTTTGGGGTCTCCTTTTTGCAGGCTGCAGGTTTGTAGTTCCCGTTTTTTGATGTCTGTCCCCAATGGCTAAGGTTGGTTCAGTGGGTTGTGTAGGCTTCCTGGTGGAGGGGATTATTGCTTGTGTTCTGGTGGATGTGGGTGAATCTTGTCTTTCTAGTGGGCCGGTCCACGTCTGATGGTGTGTTTTGGGGTGTCTGTGGACTTTTTATGATTTTAGGCAGCCTCTCTGCTAATGGATGGAGCTGTGTTCCTGTCTTGCTAGTTGTTTGACATACGGTGTCCAGCACTATAGCTTGCTGGTCGTTGACTGAAGCTGGGTGCTGGTGTTGAGATGGAGATCTCTGGGAGATTTTCACCATTTGATATTACATGGAGCTGGGAGGTCTCTTGTGGACCACTGTCCTGATGTTGGCTCTCCCACCTCAGAGGCACAGCAGTGACTCCTGGCTGGAGCACTAAGAGCCTTTCATCCACACAGCTCAGAATAAAAGGGAGAAAAAATAGAAAGAAAGGGGATAAAATAAAATAAAATAAAGTAAAATAAAATCAAAAATAAAAGTTATTAAAGTAAAAAATAATTATTAAAAAATTTTTTTAAAGTAAAAAAAAAAAAAAAAAAGACGGACAGGACCCTAGGACAAATGGTGAAAGCAAATCTATACAGACAAAATCACACACCGAAGCATACACATACACACTCACAAAAAGAGAAAAAGGGGAAAAAATAATTTATCTTTGCTCCCAAAGTCCACTTCCTCAATTTGGGATGATTCGTTGTCTATTCATGTATTCCAGAGAGGCTGGGTACATCAAGTTGCTTGTGGAGCTTTAATCAGCTGCTCCTGAGGCTGCTGGGAGAGATTTCCCTTTTTCTTTGTTCACAGAGCTCCCGGGGCTCCCGGGGCTCAACTTTGGATTTGGCCCTGCCTCTGCGTGTAGGTCGCTTGAGGGTGTCTGTTCTTCGCTCAGACAGGAGGGGGTTAAAGGAGCAGCTGATTTGGGGTCTCTGGCTCACTGAGGCCGGGGGGAGGGAGGGGTACCGAGTGCGGGGAGAGCCTGCAGCGCCAGAGGCCAGCGTGAGTTGCACCAGCCTGAGGCGTGCTGTGCGTTCCCCCCAGGGAAGTTGTCCCTGGATCACGGGACCCTGGCAGTGGCAGGCTGCACAGGCTCCCGGGAGGGGAGGTGTGGACAGTGACCTGTGCTCGCACACAGGATTCTTGGTGGCAGCAGCAGCAGCCTCAGCGTATCATGCCCGTCTCTGGGGTCCGCGCTGATAGCCGAGGCTCGCGCCCGTCTCTGGAGCTCCTTTAAGCAGCACTCTTAATCCCCTCTCCTCGCGCACCAGGAAACAAAGAGGTAAGAAAAAGTCTCTTGTCTCTTCAGCAGTTCCAGACCTTTTTCTGGACTCCCTCTCAGCTAGCTGTGGCGCACTAGCCCCCTTCAGGCTCTGTTCATGCCCCCAACCCTAGTCCTCTCCCTGGGATCTGACCTCCGAAGCCCGAGCCTCAGCTCCCAGCCCCGCCCGCCCCGGCGGGTGAGCAGACAAGCCTCTCGGGCAGATGAGTGCCGGTCGGCACCGATCCTCTGTGTGGGAACCTCTCTGCTTTGCCCTCTGCACCGCTGTGGATGTGCTCTCCTCCATGGCCCCGAAGCTTCCCCCACCCACGCCACCCTCAGTCTCCGCCCGCGAAGGGGCTTCCTAGTGTGTGGAAACCTTTCCTCCTTCACAGCTCCCTCCCACTTGTGCAGGTCCCGTCCGTATTCTTTGTCTCTGTTTTTTCTTTTGCCCTCCCCAGGTACGAGGGGAGTTTCTTGCCTTTTGGGAGGTCTGAGGTCTTCTGCCAGTGTTCAGTAGATGTTCTGTAGGAGTTGTTCCACATGCGGATGTATTCCTGATGTATCTGTGGGGAGGAAGGTGATCTCCGCGTCCTACTCTTCCGCCATCTTGAAGCTTCCCGCATAATTTATTTTTAACTTCTCAGTCTCTAATTTCTTTCCATTCTTTATATTTATTTATATTTTTAATCATTGCATTAGTTTACTGTGACTATAATCATTGCTAGTTTACTGCTGTAACAAATTACCCAAAGTTGGTAACTTAAAATAACAGAAATGTATTCTTTCACAATTCTGGAAACTAGAAGTCTGAAATCCAGGCATCCACAGGGCTTGTTCATTTCATGCCTCTCTTCTGGCTTTGAGTGCTCAGTGGCTGTTGACAATTCTTTGTGTTTGTTGGCTTATAGATTCGTCACCACAATATCTGCCTTTCTTTTTACATTGACTTCTCCTGCGTATCTTTTTACACATTCTCCTCCTCTTATAGGGTCACTTGTCACTGGCTTTAAGGCCCATCCTAATCCAGGATGATCTCATCTCAAGATTCTTAATTACATCTGCAAAGACTTTTTCCAAATAAAGTCACGTTTACAGATTCCAGGTGGACATATCTTTGAGGGAACACCATTCCACCTACTACAATCATCTTAGCTTTTTTCCATTTCTGTGCTGTCTTTCTCCTTCTGAGTTTAATACACAAGACTTTCTGTGCTAACTATCTCTTAATGTAAGTATAATAGATGTCTCTAGCATAGAATAACTCTTCATAATTAATTGACTGGAAGTCTGAGACCTGGACTTTGATTTTGAATTTTTGAACTATTACCTGACATTGTGATCTTGGATAAATTTAATCACTCTGAATCTTATTTTTCATGTTGGTTGACAAGATAGAAATCAGGCCTTGCTTAAGGAAAAGTTCAATGTGAGTTATGGCAACGTCCCATAAAGCTCACAGACAAGAATATAGTCAAGACTTCAGGAAGAAATTAGATCATGGAGTTGAAGTTTTAGCACCCTTCCTCATTTTTTGGTCTCTATTTTTCTCTGAAGTCTAGGTAATTCTTCCCCACCCCCCATGACTGTTTTTCTGATGAAAGCCCTCAAATGTAATGTTACAGTTCCACCTACATGGACAGGTTCTTCTCATCTTTCCCCACCACTTCTTCTCTCTTTCTTTTGTTTCCATTTCTGTTACACATTTCTCTCCCCATCTCCATTTCTCTCCCAGTTCCAGATTACTAATAGAGGGAATAAGAATGATCCAGTTGGAATCTTTCCTAATTCAACCAACTTTGACCAGTGATAGCGCCATATTATACAAAGATGGGTTTTGAAGAGAAGACCATAGAGATTGGGGATTCAGGCAGTTACCCTGAGGAAAGAATTTGGAGTTTGGCAGATTCACAAAAATGTGTACCATATTTTCCTTCAATAAAATGGAGCTAATAGTTCCTAATGTGCTCAGTTCACAAGATTTTTTAGGATCAGAGTAGACATCGTGCCCAAGACACACATTGCAAATTGTGTATTATACACTTGAAGGAATTGTTTTAAAGTTTATGGTGCTATGTTTGGATTCTGGACAAGTAGCAGACTTGATTTTTTTTTTTTTTTACTAGAGAAAGTGATTCATCCAGTTGTGAAGTGGATAAAGGTTTTCTAAGAGTTCATCTCCATGGTTCCCAAAGTTTTCATTGTTCCCACAATGGCAGGAAGTCACAATTTCAGAAATAGGGATGAAGTCGTTGTGGGAGAGAGGAAGAAGCTGGAGCTGCAGGTTTTAAGTGGGTGATGTTTGTCAGTGGAGGCCACCCTTCAGAGTGATCCAGACAACAATGGTAAGAGTACTAACTGAATTTAAATTCTGATCCACTTAGACATAGAAAATACTGGACTTCATATAATATTGCTTTCTCAATTGTTTATCATATGGATATTTATTTTCTGACAGGTCATGAAAAGCAGGATAAATCCTTGACAACAGGTGTAGCTATCAGCCATAAAAAAATAAAAGAAGTGCTTAAATTTCTTGGGGACCTATGATTCAGTGTTGATGTTGGAGAGATAAGAGTGGGTTTATCTTACCGGTTTATTTTACAACAGATGGATCAAAGAGGTTAGATATGTTTTGTCAAGAAGATTGTGAGTTGAGATTATTACTGCTGCTTTCTGTCTTATTTCCTACGAGGCTGGACCAACAATAGCATCCACTTGCCCTGGCTTTGGATCATCCCTGTACAAGTAAAGGCCAACAGTACTGGGCACAGAGGAAAGCCTAGAGTGAGCTCCTTGGGTCATTTTTCTCTGGGCCTTAGGAAGACAGGTTCTCACGCTTAAGATCATCTTTCTGTCCTTCATTGTACTATTCCATTAAAAAATATCATCCAGTCAAATTCCTAGAGTAAACCTGGTAAAAAAAAAAAAAAGCCAAGAGGTCATTCTAAGGCTTTAAGTCTAGACTTTAAGTTAGATTGGTTGAAGGATATTGCAGGCAGCACATGTGAGGCAACCCAGGTCATCAAAATAAGATATTGTATGCATTTCCCTAGAGTGTCATCTGTGCAAAATATGTCCTATTAGAATCTATAAGAATATGTCCTATTAAGAATTCTTAATATACCCTATTAAGAATCTATAGCAGGAGACAGCTGGTGGGAGATTTGGGGTCCTGGCTATCTTTCTATTATCACTGCTAAAACCAGGCACATAAACAGGTGCTCACTACGTGATGAATTAACGAACACTTTACTGAACATGTCCTTTGCAGTGTGGTGCTGAGATTCATCTGTTTTATGAAGCATCAGCAGTTTCTGATTCACACTCTGTGAAAATGGCAGTGTTCCCTGGAGGCAGAAATGCATATTTTTTTTCTTGGCAGTTGAGAACACCACTACATTGCTTGTCTTTGGTTACAAATGGAGAGATTAGTGTTGGCCATGAGAGCAGACACTTCATCCCCAGAGAGATGGTCACAGGCAAAGAAAGAAAGAATAAGGATGCAGAGAGATATTTGAGTTAAGAGAAGTGATTTGAAGGAATCCATGTCAAATAGTCTTAGTAATGCAGAATACCAGACCATTAGCTAAGAATGGAGTAAACAGGGCTAAGGTTGATTGGGAAAATTCAGTGTGATGAATGTGGGAGAAGACAAGCAGACTCTTTCTACCTTCAAATATTTATTTGCATGTCTTACATATCTGTGCTTTATTCAGGTCTCTACTCACATCCTATCTTCTCAGGTAAACCTTAAAAGCCCAGCCCATTAATAATACTACCTCTATTACTCACAGTCTCCTTGTCCTATATTATTTCATTAGAAATCACATTTTAACATTATATTTTTATATTTATGTATTTATTTATAAGCTTTCTGTCTACCAAGAGAGAAGATAACCCTTTGCTTTGGCTGGATCTTCTAGTAAACAGAATCTGAATTGGAGATAGGCAGGCAAAAGATTATTGTAGAGAAACATCTATGAAAGGAAAAGGGAGGAAGCAAGGTTGGGGAGGGTGAGTCATCACATCATAGATTATATTTGACAGTTTCTGCCAGCCCAGTGGGGAACGCTGGAGAATTTAATGATTATTAAAGGAATCCCACATTGGTGGAAATGCCTAGGCCACTGTACCACAGTGTTGGTTGGACGGATCCCCACAAGAGTGTCACCCTGACTCACAAGTCCAGGGGGATCTGAAGGAGTTAACATTTTGAGGTTCTCAGCTATCTATACTCCTCAAATGCAGGTGACAAATCCATTCCCGAAGGGGGAATCTGAGCAGTCTATCTCCATGTCTTCCACAGTCCACCCCTTATATTGCACAGATCCATTTTCAATGTACATTCAGGAGGTAGCTCATCAAAGGTTCCATTCAGTCTGTCTTCTTGAAGGGAAACCTAGAAGATGGAGGCTAGTGGAAAAAAATTACAACCTTCATCGCTGCAGTTGGTCTTGGAGCCACAGCTGATACTAATCATTTCCTTCCTTAATTGTCAATTCTAAGTTTCCCTCATCCTCAGCTATCACCTCTAATAGTCTTGGTGGCTTACTTTTGGTGTCAACAAACCTCCACACCTGAGATCTCTGAGTCCCTGGTCATCAAATCCTTCACAGAGAGGGGGTTGCTGACTTGTCCATTTATAATCACAATTGGACAAGGGAGTACTAAGAAGTATCCAAGTGGATCATCAAGTTCCACACATCTTCTACCCTGTCCCCATCATGTAAAAGCATTCCTACCTCTTCCTGATGATCAGGGTTGATTTACCCTACCAGGATGACTCCTTTTCTTGCCTGCTAGTCTCTGGATGCAAAAAGTCCAGGTGGCATCATAGGTTGTAATTCAATAGCACCCTTGCTGTATCCTTTGCAGGATGTTCCCCTTTTGAGAACCAGGGCTTCCAACCCTCCTCAGCTCAGAATAAAACAGACACTTAAGCACAAATTCTCCCAAGGGGGTCACTGGGAAGGATGGTAAGTAAGGTTACTCTGCTTTCACTCCTTAGTCTTAGACTTATACATTCTTCCTACTGGGGACACGGTACTGTATAGAAGTCTCTGATCCAGTGCATATGCTGCATTCTGGCAGAAAGTCCCTTGTCCTTGGAGAATGTTACTTCTGATCTGATACTTCAGCTATATCTGTAGCAGGCCATCTCAGTGTTCTGTCAGGCTGCTTCTGAATTGTATGTGATACAATTAGGGGATCCCACAGTCATGGGCCCACTGCTGCACCTACTTTGCTGTGAGGGAGGTCTAATTGTTGGATGCTGTGTAGAATGGATACAGGATGGATGCAGGATTCCATGCTCGTGGATCTAGTACTCTGTAAATCACCTGGTAGCGGTGGAAGCTGAGGCCCTTCAGGCAGGATAAGCAAACCTTTAGCTGGAATAAACTTCTATTTTTGTGAGAACAAAGTGCTTGCCCTTCCAGGAAGTAAGACCCCGATATAATTAGCTTATTACTAAATAGCTGGTTTGTTTCTTTGAGAAATAGTGCCATCCTGGGGGTTCATTGTTGGTTTCAGTTACTGGAAATTGGTTAATCAGAGGAGATCATAGTTACAAAAGGCTTGGTAAGTGGCAACGCATGTTTTTGGGGCTATACATAGCCTCTACATCAGTAACAGTGGCAGACATGCCCATCAAGTTAGGCCTAGGGTTGCCACTGACAAAGGTTGGCTAATATCAACTGGCTGAGTCATTTTGTCTACTTGGTTGCTTAATGGTTAATGCTTTCTTGTGGGCATAAATGTGTGATGCAAAGATCTTCACACCTGATGCCCATTCCTGTATGTCCATTGACATGCCCCTATCCCAGACTTCCTTGTCTGTAGTCTTTTTCCTTTCAGGTACCTGGCCAACTAGTTAAACTATTTGCTATGTTCATGAGGCCATTTACAGTCTAACGTTGGAATATTTCTCATTAAGCACAAAGTGAATGACTGGATGCACCATCCAAAGCTCCACTAACTGGGAAAACTTTCCTTTTTCACCGTCTATGAGGGCCACCCCTGAGTGATGCTATACAGTCATCACGTATTTTTTACTTGCACCCACATATTGAGCCAACACATCCATAAACCAAGCTGGGGCTCCTGTCACCCCTCTTTTAGCTGGCTATACAGAACCCCCCTACCATAACCATCAGAGTGAGTTAAGGGAGGGTGATGCTGATGCAACCATGGTGGATGACATCGGGATCTAGGTTACATGTTTTGGGAGCTTGCTTGTGCCTTCTGGTCCTGCTTGTGCTGAATCTCATAAGTACCATTGGATCTTACAATGGATTGTTACTGACTTTTTGACTTTGAGGGTCAAACAGAATCCAGCTCCTAAAGAACATTTCTAGATGCATGGTCACTTGGTGTCCTATTGTCAAACATTCTGTCTCTACTAGGGTCCAAGTAGAATGCCAGGAGCTGGTTTTCCAAAAATGTGTAATTCTCTGCTCTAGATGGTATGACCTTTCTCCAGAACCTCAGAGACCTCTGTTGTGATCCTTTTCCTGGAGTTTGCTATAAACTCGCCGCTGCATTTTTCCTACCTCTGACACCTCCAACACAGTAAGATGTGCCAAATTGTATAGCCCAAGTGACAGCTGATTGTACCCCAACCTGGATCTGCAACAGAGCCTTTTCCTATTGTAGGCCCTGCTCAAAGTTTGAAGCTTCTCATGTAATGTGAGAACCAGAACATTACACCCGTGTGGGACTGTATTGCCTCCAGAACTCAAAGGGGCATAGCAGGCGTCGCTGCTTTCTACTTTGTGGTAAGGGATACAAGATATAGCAATTTGTTGTTTGCTTTGGAGGGGATGTCATGGCATACCTCTGACCAATGGACCTCTCAAACTGAAATGGCAAATTTCTCAATATTCAGGATTTATTTGTCTTTCTCTGTAGTACATGTGTCTTACCAAGCCCTCAAGTTTGCTATCCATCTTGAACTCACCCTGCCTAATCAGCATATCATTGATGTGATGGGTGAGGGTGGTAGTCTGTGGAAATGGCTTATGGAGCCATTGGGAGAGAAGAACAGAACCTAGCCATGAGCACTGAGGAATAACTTCTGCATTCACACTGCAGAATTGAGTCATGCAGGAAACTCCTGCTTTTTGTTTTTGTTTTTGTTTTTGTTTTCACAGTTAGGATGCAGAATGTTCTAGGGCATACAGAATTTATGGCTGTCTTTGGGAAACCACAACTTTCAGAAGTTCACTTAATTAGAAAGACGCTGCCACTATTGCCACCTCCTCCAGAGCCATGCTGTATTTGCTCTTATCTGCCTGAGCAACATGGATGCCCAGGATCTTGCTTCTCAATATCCAGATAGAGACTGGGCAGTGGCATGTCTTTTATTCTGCTGCCAAAAAATCGGTTCCTGTGCCTGTAGAAATGGCAAAAACGCAACCCCCCCAAATGCAGTCTCTGCCTCACTTCCAGCCTTCAAATCTCACATATGTGTATCTGATTGGCTGAATCTAAATCACATTGAGAACCCTAGTTTCAAGAGAGTCTGGGAAACACAGTGTTCAGTGTTCCACTCTCTGCCTTTCAGAAAGGCAAACTAGAAGAAGGGTGAAGTGGATATTGGGCACAGGTCTACTGTTTCAATCTCAATAATGATCATTTATCAGGTGTTTTTTGAAATGATTAAATGTGGTAATATGTGGAAGTGCCTATTTCAGTAGCTGCATGTAATAATATGCAATAATCGTTTGGTTCACTTAAACCACTTACTCATAATTCAAGAATAAATTTTCCATGTCCAAATGCTATACAATTAATATTCCAAACATGAATTCACTATCAATTTGTCCATGGGTACAGTTGGAAATGACCTCTACTTGTCTGAAATTATAACTGTGTATAGAATTCACACCTTAAATTAATTGCTGTCCAGAATGGTAGCCACTTGCCACATGTAGCTATTGAGCACTTCGAATGTGGCCAGTCTGAGTTAAACTGTGCTGTAAGTATAAAGTACAGAATGGATTTCAAAGACTTTGTGTAAAAAAATGTAAAATACCTCATTAATAATTTTGTGCTGATTATTACATGGTGAAATAGTAATATTTTAGAGATATTGGGTTAAATAAAATGTATTATTAAAATTCATTTTACTTCTTTATTTTTACATTTTTTTAATTTGACTGCTAGAAAAATTAAAATTACATATACGGCTTGCATGATATTTCTTTTGGACAGCACTGCCATAGATAAAGTAAGTATAAAATTCTCCAAGGGATAAGCTAGAAAGGTCTCTGGCAGAGTGGGGAGAATTCTGTTGGGAAGGCTACAGAACTATTCCCTGAACTCCACCTTCTAAGTTGGGATCACACTTTGAGTTCTCCTGTCTCTCTGGTCTTAATTTTCCATATATTAGTACAGATGAGGTAATTAAAAAAAAACTTCATGAAAAATATGAGAAACCATAAAGAAATATGATTATGTCTGACTTAGAAATTAGCTCTCCCTCCTCCATCCCCACTGTTCTCTAAGTTATGATTCCCAGGAACATTTTCTTTTCTCCCTGTGCTAACTTGAACACAGAACTCAGGCCTTCTTCAGGTCTACAAAATAATCCATAAAATCACAGGTGAGCAATAAAGATGGCACTCTTGAAGATTTCTTAGGGGAAGCAGAAGAAGGGGTTTACATTGCACACTCAAAGCAAACAACCTAACACCTCTCAAATCTTTTCTTAATTCCCTTCTCTGCCACTCAGTCAGTAGGGGTTGTCTCTCCCTCCTACTCTATTCACCCACTCGTCTTCATGCCTCACTGGCCCCTTTCTCCCTCTCCAGAATTCTCTCTTGTTAAAATTCCTCATCCTTTTATTGCTGTACTGTGTTACCTGAGCATTTCCTTAGGGTCTCATACTCCAAAGAAAGTAATTTCTTTTGAATAAATACAAAGTCTCCCTGAGAGGAATTTTGGTAAGTATGATTTTCTTCATTTCATTACACAGAATAAATTGGATAAGTTTAGAAAGTAATGGTTTTCAATGCTAAGAAATTTGGTAAATGTAATAAGGAGCTTTACCAAGTCCCAAGTCTCCTTAGCATAGGATAGCCACTCTCTAACCACATTTGGACTGAAAAAAAACCTACCTACAACTTTCACCTTCCTTTCTAAATCTTAGTTTTAATAAAACATTTCACTTGTTTTACATTATCAGGAGCAGTCTATCAGTTCAAGGACAAAGGTCAACTCAACCCCATCTCCCTTCCAATCCTTAATAGTCTCCCTTTGAGAACAGGTGTTTTGAATTAAGATCAACAATAGGTCATCGTTCATTTGTAGAACTGTGCTAATGAGCTTCCTGAATTCTGATACATGAGCTATCTGTGTTGGCTCATATTATCAACTCTTCTCAGCTCTTACAGTTTTCTGAAATTTATTGCTAGTATGTCCCACCTCCTCTCTAAGATGATAGTTTCATAAAAATATAACTAATGTAATAATGTTCAGTATTGTACTACCACAAATTTATTGAAACTAGAGCATATTAGAAAAATACTAATGAAAATAGATTCCATTTGTTAGCTAGGTGCAGTTCTAAGTGCTTTATATGCAATTAGCACATTACAATTCTCATAACCACAGAGGAGGTGGGCATTGTTATTTCCATAGTATACCCAGACACCCAAGGCTGTGAAAGATTAAATAATTTTCCACAAACCACACAACACTACAACTCCCATCAATGTAACCTCAATGTCCATACTCCATATACTTCTGCACTGCCCTGAAGTCTCTGATGTTCATCTTAGAAGCATAGGTTCGTGTCATTGAAGGGACTTAAAGATCATCTAATCCTAGACACTCACTTTACAGCCTTGTAAAGTGATTGCAGATGTTAATTTAGTTAGCACCATTCTGACTCCAAACAAGAATTGTTTGGTAGTTCATTACACATTCAGGGACATCCTGGAGGTAAAGTTAGTAACTTGGCTTACCAAAGGATTTGAAACACCTTGTTCCTTAATGACCATTTAAATGAAGGCAGTTGGCTTTCTGGGACAGGGGCTCGCTCAGGGAGGGGCAATCCATGAGCTGACTTGCCATCAGCTCTTTATTTACCTGACTAGTGTATTACTATCAACTTTCAGTAACAAATGAAGGTCTTTAGGACTGGGCCTTAAGAGGCATAAACTTTGAAAGGAAAAGAGTATCAGGAGCATGGGTGGCTGTCTTGCTTGTGGACTTTGAACTGGGTGTCTTGAATACACCAGTATTAGTCAGCAGGAGGACAGCGATTGCATCATTGGAAGGAGGAGATTGCTGTAAGGAGAAAAAGTTGCTGAGCTCAGAAGACAAACTGCTTACTTTGAAGTGTTTTCTAGGGCACACCCAAAACAAACTCCTCTCCCCATGGAAAACTTCCAGATGCTTTTGTTTGGTTGTTAGAGATAGATCTGTGATATGGCCCTGACAATTAAGTTGCAGTGCACCCTACAAATGTGTACTCTACATTTCATAGACTTTATGGTTTTCCTGAGGGAGGTGTGATGTCTGTCTCTGCTGAATCTGAAATAGATCTGCAGGATTGAGCAAAATTTGCTTAGTTATACATTGTTCTTTCCTTTGGCCAGAACATTCTTTTGTTGTTAGAAAATATCATAACATAGTGGAAAATATTGAATTGCAATAATAAAAACCAAGAGTTCCATCATGTATTCACTTATTAAAAATATTTATCAAGAGATTATTATATGTTAATAACTGACAAATGTTGTAAATAAGATTTAGAATGTCATAACTCTTCTGGAACATATATTCTAAAGAGGGGAATTAGATAAGAAACAAGTAAAGGAATAAATGAGTAAAATAAGTGTTATAAGGACGATAATACAAGATGGCATGATTTGTGGCAAGGGGTTACTCTAGAGTGGGTGGTCAGGGAAGACCTCTCTTTGGAAGTGACATTTCAGATGGAAATGTCTTCTGAGTGTCAAGATAGAACAAACCATAATCTAGGGCAGGAATTGGCAATTTTTTTTTTCTGAAAAAAGACCAGATAGTAAATATTTTAGGCTTTGCAGCTCCTGTAGTCTCTGTCCTAACTATTCAAATCTGCTATTGACCTGTGAAAGCACCCATGAATAAAACAAATGAAAGGGGGTGACTGTGTACCAATCAAACTTTATTTACAGAAACAGGCAGGAGTCTGGGAGTTGAATTTGACTTGCTGGCCATGAATTGCCATCCCCGGATATGGGGGAAAGAACATTGTAGGCAAGGGGTATAGCAAGTTGAAAGACCCAAAGCAGGATTTAGGCTTGGTATTCTTGGAACAGAAGGAAGGTAGTGTGGTTGTGAGGTAAAGGTAAAGGTCAAGTCAGGTAGGCCTTTGCAGACCTCAGAAAGGCATTGCCTTTTGTTCTAAGTACAAAGGGATGCCGCCAGAATGATTCAAGCAGAGGTCAGTACAATTTGATTTATATTTTATGAAAGCTCTGGTTGTTGAGTAGTGACTATTTTGAGTGGAGCAAGAATGGAAGCAAGGAGATCTCATAAGAAGCAATTACAATAATCCAAGCAAAATATGGTCATGAAGACAGGGAAAACTGAAGGAGTAAGAGTTTGAATCTCTCTCTTCATGGCCCCATAACTAGATATGAACTTTGAGCTTTATTCCCTTCAACAGCTAAGTACAGATAAAATCTCTATTTTATTTGTTAGCATAAAATAAGACTATAAGTCAAATGTCCTACACATCGTTAGGTTTCAACCATGTTGGGTTTTTTAATCCCTTCTTTGTTTATAGCCCAAATAACATTCTCCTTCCTTTCCTTCTTTTGTTACTCCTTTCCTTAGGTATTTCTTTCCTTCCATATATATTTAATGGTGAACTGGGTTGTGCAAAACATGATTCTTGGTGCTTAGTCACACTGGGAGAGACAGAGGTTCTTATTTTTAAACTTTCATTGACTTGTGTCATTGGGAGCCCCCAAAAGCAGAACCTAATATTTTCCTTTTTGTTTTTCCCTTTTTTTTAGTAAGAAAAATGGCCATTTAAAAGTATTTATGTAAATAAAACAGAGGAAAAGTCGCTTTGGGGAAGTTCTTGTTTGTCTTGGGAAAAAAAATATATTGGAAGTTTTATCCTAGGGTAAGAGAGAATATGTGTGAGTTTTTTACAACCTGGCAAAAATGCTTTAACCCATAAGCCTTACAAGTTTGCAGTACAAGATTTCTGGGAAAGACAAGATTATTTAAATATTCACAATGATTGAAATGGTGAGGCAGGATTCCAGATCCTCTGCTACTTTCCCTTCACCGTGCCTGGGGTGGGGCAGAGGAATCATGAGGCAGAATTATGTCCTAGCTCTTCCTCTGTCTTATTCATGCCTTTGCGTTTGTAGTTTCAAAAATTTTTTTTAAAATTAAAGGCTAAAGTCATCTCACATTTTTCTACTGAATGATTTACCCTCCCAGGGGAAATACATTTTCAGCTTTTAATTATCCATTTTTTTTGATACAGCATAGTATTTTGGAAAATGTACCACTTTCAAATCAGCCGTGGACTAGGAGCTGCATGTTGTTGGACAGGTTCCTCAAATTTTTCAAGACTCAGGTACCTTATTTATAAAATGAAGACTTTGTACCAGATCATTCCATGTCTCTTCTAGCCTGGTGATGCCACAGAAGGGCCAAACTGAAGATCTTCACTATAACTTTGGAGGTAAAGAGGGATAAGGAGACAAAAGCAGAGCATAAGGTATAGAAAGAGAAGCAGGGGAGGTTGTGAAGAAAACACTCTATGGTTCTGTTTTGAAACTATTGATATATTATTCTCTGATTGCATGTTGTAAAAATTACTTTAGTTGAAAAAATTTTCCAAACTGTTGGTCAGCGAATTTTTAACTCACAGTCATAACCATCTGCCTAGGATTCCACATACCCCAGCCCCAGTGTGCATGTTTCATTAGAATCAAGTCCCAGAAGCAAACACCAGGAAAGCCTTAAGATAATTTCTTAAAGCACCAGGCACATTGATCTGTGTACTTGAATATAATAAAGATAGATGTTTTTCTCTCATCACTGTATAGGATACCTGTAAATAACCAAAAGCCAAAAGTGAACTTTATGGCAGACAATGGTTGAAAGTAATTTGGATGATATTTTTTAAGGGAAAGGAAGTAGAGTTATTAGAAGAGAGATTTGGGGTTAATACACTGAAGGGAAGGATTAGCTCTAGGTTTGTATTCATTACCCAGAAAAAAAATCATTGAACCATTTTTGTGCACTGTGGGAATTTCATATGCAGAGAAAACCTGAACATATTAGAATCCAGTGAAATATCACCTTTTTGCATTTAACTGAAATTGGTATTCATATTAAATCTGTTTCATGTGAGGATGACTCAAAATGGATTATTTTAAAAATTAGAGCCCATAATTTCCTACAATTTTTTTTGTACTGAAGAAAAATGAAATGGAAGTCCAAGTGCTAAAACATAATTAATGACTAAAAATATTGGACAGCTATACGATGGAGTATTTTGAAGTCTTTAAATATTATAAGTACTTATGAAGAGTCTGTAATAGTATAGATAAAAGCTTTTACTATAGTAAGTGAAAAAACAATGTAACTTTTTATACAAAATATTATCTCAGTAATATTTTTAAAAAGACTACAGGAAATGTGCTTACTGTGATGTCCAGTTAGTTGGATTTTTGAATCATTCCAGTATACTTATGTATTTTTATATCATCTTAAATTTTCCAGAATGGGCATATTTTACTTTATAATTGGAAAGCTAAGCACTTATTTTGAAAACTCTGCTTTGAAAACCTTGTGTATAATCTGTGGAGTTCCTGATATATAAGGAATCTGTTAGGGTTGTTTTGCAAGGAATACTTGTGTGTAGATGCAAATAATTAATCAGAAAATATCTGGTAGCCATATAACTGCTGAAAGCAGGGATGATCTCTTTTTTGAAAGGATAAAATTGGAAAATTATTATTACAGGGTATTGTATTGTTGGTGTTAGTGTAAAATTTCAGTATTCTGGCTTTCCTAGACCATGGATATCAGACAGTTTCCTTCCTTTTCAAGAGGATAAAGCAAGACAAGGTCAAGGGATAGTGATGCTACTGAGCATCAGTAGCAGAGAAACACACAACAGTAACAACAACAACATACAAAGCAAAACAAACAAATAAAAAATATATTAAAACCAAAATTAATTTGATGCCTGCAGCAGAGGAAAGCTCTTTGCCCCTTTTCAATTAGCCCTTTTCTGCTTAAATTGACATATTTTGCCACCCAGACTTTATAGTCAGCCACTTGAATGCTACTCATTAATTTCAAGGTTCAATCCTTGGTCTTTTGTTTTTCTCACTATCTGATTTCTCCCTCGGAGAAATCATTCATTCTCACAGCTTAACTTTTTCACCTTATAGTGACAGCTCCCCATTTTATATTCTCAGAGGTTCTCACCTACATTTCCAACTTTCTGCAGAATATTTCCACTTAAAGTCTTTATAATCATCTCATACTCAACGTGTATTTACAACTGAACTCGCCCATATTTCATATTTTTATGAATCACCTCATGCTTTTCCACTGAGGATGAGTGATCTTGCTTGCATTTAACTTTCTTCCTTGTGCTTCGTATTGAATGTGGGACTAGAGCCTGGTTTATCCTTTGTAGTAACATTTCCTCTCCATTCTTGCTCTCATCACTTTGGTCCAAGCTCCAGTCATCTCATCATTGATGACATTTTGAAAGCATGGAAAAATATTCTGAATGTAGTATGAGGGTCTCATTTTGAGCCTAAGTTGTGTTTCCATTTGGATTCAGACATGTCAGGGTCAGGCCCACAAGAATCCATTTACATAAAACAGTTTGTATGTGAAAGAACTTCTGTGAAGGGTTTTGTATAGGGGTGGAGGAGGTGAAGGAAGAGTTTGGAGAGGAATGTCATATTTTAGTGTGATGTCTGGAAAAGGGGCTGCAGGGCAAGCTGGTTTTATGAAGGGCATGCGTAAGCAAGTCTGTCTCTGCTTTCAGGTAATAAGGAGCAATGCAGGTTGGGGAAGTTTCTCCACCCTTTTGAGAATACTGCAGAGAAGTCAGAATAGGGCCTGTTTGTTGCTAAAATTCCTAAATAATTGAACCAAATGAAGACAAAATGAAGCATTACACAAAAGATGTTGTGTGTGTGTTGGGGGGCGGGGGTGGATCTTAGAAGAGATATATCATATTCCTCAATGAGTATAGTCAACATTATACAAATATGTAGAATTGATTTTTGACAGGGGTATAAAAGCAATTCAGTGGAGGATGGATAAAATTAAAAAAAAAATTTTTACTGAAGTATAGTTGATTTACAATGTTGTGTTAGTTTCAGGTGTACAGCCAAGTGATTTCAGATTCTTTTCCCTTATAGGTTATTACAAAATATTGAGTATAGTTCCCTGTGCTATACAGTAGGCCCTTGTTGGTTACTTATTTTATATATAGTAGTGTGTATTTGTTAATTCCAAACTCTTAATTTATCCCTCCCTCCTTTCCCCTTTGGTAACCATAAGTTTGTTTTCTATGTCTGTGGGTCTATTTCTGTTTTGCAGATTAAGTTCATTTGTATCTCTCTTTTTTCTTAGATTCCACATATAAGCAATATCATCTGATATTTGTCTGTCTGTCTTACTTCACTCAGTAAGATAATCTCTAGGTTCATCTATGTTGCTGCAAATGGCATTATTTCACTTTCTTATGGCTGAATAATATTCTGTTTTATATATATATATATATATATATATATATATATATATATATATATATATATATATATATATATATACACACATACCACATCTTCTTTATCTATTGATCTGTCGATGGACATTTAAGTTGCTTCCATGTCTTGGCTATTGTAAATAGTGCTGCAGTGAGCATTGGGATGCATGTATCTTTTCAATTTATGGTTTTCTCCAGATATATACCCAAGAGTGGGATTGCAGGATCACATAGTAGCCATATTTTTGGTTTTTTTATGGAACCTCCATACTGTTCTCCATAAAAGAATAAACTTTTCAACAAAGGATGTTGGAACAATTAGATACCTATATGTAAAAAAGTGAACCTTGACCTAAACCTCATATATTATACAAAAATTGACACAAATATATCCTAGAACTATATGTAAAACCTAAAACTATGAAATTTTTATTAGAACATTTTCATGAAATGGAGTTAGGCAACAAGTTTTCAGACACAATACCAAAAACATAATCATTAAACACAAAATTATTAAATAGAACTTTATCAAAAATTTAAAAAAATGCTTAGTCAAAGTAACTAATGAGAATTAAAAGACAAGCAACACACTGGAATAAAATATTTTCAAATAACATATCTCACAGTAGGCTTGTAGCCAGAATATACAGTTGACTCTTGAACACATTGGTTTGAAATGTTGGGGTCCACTTATACGTGGATGTTTTCCAATAAATACATACTATGGTACTAGATGATCCATGGTAGGTTGAATCCACAGATGTGGAACTGCAGATATGGAGGGCAGACTGCAAGGTTATATATAGATTTTTGACTGTGTGGAGGGTGGGCACCCCTAACCCCCCACGTTCAAGGGCTGACTGTATAAAGAACTCTCAAAATTTAAGAGTAGGAAGACAAACAATCCAATTAAAAATGTCAAAATATTTGAACAGACACCACACCAAAAAGATATAAGAATGACAAATAAATACATGAAAGGTTGTTCAATGTTATTACCCATTAGAGAAATACAAA
The DNA here is from genome assembly GCF_949752795.1 of Hyperoodon ampullatus. Lineage (NCBI taxonomy): Eukaryota > Metazoa > Chordata > Mammalia > Artiodactyla > Ziphiidae > Hyperoodon > Hyperoodon ampullatus. Next base: position 117,429,148 of record NC_136915.1, on the reverse strand, counting down.
GTAAAACCACTATACTACAACTGCATACCTGTCAGAATTGCTAAACTAAAAAATAGCGACTATATCAACAGCTTACAAGAATGGAGAGCAACTGGAATTCATATTGGGAAAGAAAATTGGTGCAGTTACTTTAGTAAACAGTTTGGCAGTTTCTTATAAAGTTAAATGTATACTTACCATATGATCTAGCAACTCCATTCTTTGTTGTTTACCTAATGAGCAACGACTAAAAGAACTATATAAAGAGATACACTCAAAATGTTATAGAAAAGTCAAAATGGAATTCTGAAATATGTTAAATTAACACACAGGAAAGCATGAAAAAGAAAAAAAAACAGATAAAATATAAAACAAAATATAAAATAGTGAACTTAGACCTAACATGTCAATAATTACATTAAATGTAAATGGTATAAGTATATTCTAAATATACCACATTAAAACAGAGATCAGTAGAGTGGCTTTAATAACATGACCCAACTATATGCTGTCTAGTAGAAACTAACTTTAAATATAATGATATTGGCCAGTAGAAAATAAAAGCATGGAAGATAATAATCATGCAAAAATCAGTCAAAAGAATGTAAGAGTGTCTATATTAATACCAGTTAAAGTAAACTTCAGGGAAAGGAAAATTACCAAGTGTTATAGATTTTGGGAGAAAGACCACAGAGAAAAAGTGCCATTCTCGTCACACTGTATTTAGGGAACATGCTATCAATATGACTTATCACTCTTGATGTTAATTTTGATTACCTGGATGAGGTAGTGTTTCATAGATTTCTGAATTAAGTTACTCTTTTTATCTCACTGTTTAATTGTACTCTTTGGAAGAAAATCACTATGTACAGTTCACTCTTAATAAGAGGAAGTAGTGCTCCACTTCCTTGAGGGTGGAGTGTGTGTAAAAATTATTTGGAGTTCTGCCCAGGAGATTCATCTCTTCTCCCCCACTTATTTATTCAGTAATTTATTTATGCCATTTCAGTATGAACTTGTGGATATTTATTTTATCTTTTGGTTTATGATCCAATAGTACTTTATATGTTACCAATTTTGGCTATTGGAAGCTCTATCAGTTGGCTCTTCTGTCCCTTTGACAAACCCAAATCATTGAGTTGTCTGTTTTAACACTTTCTTACTTTCAGGCACTACGAGATGCTGCAGGCTCATTGTGTATATTTACTGACCTAGTTCTACAATCAGCCATTTATCTAAGGATAATTCCTCTTATTGGAGATTGGTGTTAGAAACCAAGATCTGGGCTTCCATAAGCCATTACCATATAGATCATTCTAGCCTTCTCCTCTTGCTTGTCTGTAACTTCCCACCCTAACAGTGAAAAATCTGGTTTCCACCATCTGGCATCCATTTTTTAATTGTTCAATTCCAGTATAAATTTATAGCACTTTAAGAATTTTTAACCTGAACCCCTGTGGGAAACAGTTTTAAACATTAGAAGAGAGTGTTTATGTGTTTTGCCTTTAGTCCTACAGACTTCACTCATTTCCAAAATACTTCAATTAGCCCCTTTCCCCTGACGCCTTCAGTGAGGTTGTTTTGTACATCTGTAATACAGTTAGATTATTTTTCTTCAGCCTGCATTGCATTTTGGGATCTCAATTTCCTAAATAATTTTTCTTTCATTTTCCTACGTTAAGGTTCACTCTACTGCAAAGTTTTATGGGTTTGACAAATGTATAGTGTCATGTATCCACCATTATAATATCATACAGAATAGTGTCACTAAATCCCGTATGCTTCTGTTCAACCTTCCTTCCTTCTCAAGTGCCTGGCAACCACTGATCTGTTTGTAGTCTCTACAGTTTTGCCTTTTTAACACTGTCATATAAATGGAACCATACAATGTATAGCTATTTCAGTCTGGGTTTTTTCATTTAGCAATATACATTTAAGATATACCGATGTCTTCCAATGGTTTGATTGCTCATTAATTTTTCTTTTTATATCTCTGAATAGTATTTCATTGTATGGATGTACAACTGTTTACTCATTCACATATTGAAAGACATCTTGGTTGCCTCCAGTTTTTGGCAGTTGTGAAGAAAGTGCTATAAACTTTGTGTGCAGGTTTTTGTGCGGACAGAAGTTTTAATTCACTTGACAAATACCTAGCAGTGTGGTTGCTGGATAATATAGTGATAATATATTTGCTTTTGCATGAAACTGTCAAACTCTCTTTCAAAGTGGCTATGCCATTTTACATTCAACCCTCAGTGAATGAGAGTTTCTGCAGCATTGCATCCTCACCAGGAATTGTTGTTATCACTCTTTTGGATTTTAGTCATTCTAATAGGTTTGTAATGTTATCTCACTGCTGTTTTAATTTGCATTTCTCTAATGAAAAATGATGCTGAGCATCTTTTCATATGTTTATACCATCTGTAGATATTCTTTTATGAGCTGTCAGCTCTTTTGCCCATTTTTAAATTGGATTACTTGTTTTCTTAATGCTGAGTTTTAAGAGTTCTTTGTATATTTTGGATAGAAGTATTTTATCAGATAAATGTTTTGGAAATATTTCTCCTAATCTGTGACTTGTTTTATCATCTTGTAGCAGTGTCTTTCACAAGATGTTTTCAATTTTAATAAAGTCCAACTTACCATGTTTTTTTCATGGATCATAATTTTACAGGTGTATCTAAAAAGTCATAACCAAACCCAAGGTTAAAGAGATTTTCTCCTATATTTTTTTGTAAAAGTTTTATAGTTTTTGCATTTTACATTTGAAGTCTCTGATCCATGTTGAGTTAATTTTTGTCTAAGCTGTAACATCTGTATCTAGGGGTTTTTGTTGTTGTTTTTGATATATGGGTATTCAACCATTCCAGCAATCTTTGTCAAAAAGATGATCTTTTGCCACTATCTCTGCAAAAAAGTCAGTTGACTATATTTTTTGTAGGTCATTTCTGGAATTTCTGTTCTGTTCTGTTCCATTAGCCTATATTTTCTTTCACCAGTATCACTCAGTCTTGAATATTGTACCTTTATAGTAAGCCTCAAAATTAGGTAGTTTTCAGTTCAAGTTTTTTCTTCTGTATTGTGTTGTCTATATATTTTACCTTTCCATGTAAACTTTAGAATCAGTTTGTTATTTATAATAGATTGTGTGAAGCTATATATCAAGTTGGAAAGAACTGACATCTTAATAAGTTTTTAATCCAGGAACATAGTCTTTGTCTGTTTAGATCATTTTAATTTCTCTTATCAGTGTTGTATAGTCTTCACATAAAGATCCTATACATTTTTGTTGGATTTATATGTATTTTATTATTTTTGATATTTTTGTAAATTTTTTTTTCAGATTTTTATTTTTCATTGGTGGTATATAAGAAAACAACTGACTTTTGTATATTGACCTTTTATTCTGTGATATCGTCATACTCATTAGTTCAGGAAGAATTTTGTAGATCCTTTGGGATTTTCTAAATAAACAATCATGTCAATTGTGAATAAAGACAGTATTATTTCTTCTTGCCCATCTGTATACCTTTTATTTCTTTTTCATGTCTTATTACACAATGTAGGACTTCTAATATGACATTGAATATGAGTGACAAGAGGGGACATCCTTGTCTTGTTCTTGATCTAGAAGGATAGCATCCAATATCTTATTATTAAGTATGAAGTTAGCTGTAAGTTATTAAAAATGTCTTTTATCAAACTGAGAAATTTCCTCTGTCAATTCCTCTTTTGCTGAGAGTTTTACTTCAGGAATGGGTATTGACTTTTGTTAAATGCTTTTTCTGTCTCAATTGATATCATATAATTTATTTCTTAGCCTCCTAATTTGGTGGATTACATTGATTGATATTCAAATCTTGAACTGGCCTTGAATACCTGGAATAAATCACAGTTGGTCATGATGTATACTTTATTTCATACATTGTTGGATTCAGCTTGCTCGTATTTGTTGAAGATTTTTTCATTAATATTCATGAGAAGTATTAGTCAGCTGTTTACTTTTCCTTTCTTTTTCCTTTATTTTGTTTTTGATGTCTGTATCTGGTTTTGGTATTAGGGTAATACTAGCCTCATAGAATTACTTAGGAAGTGTTCTCTCTGCCTCTGCTTCCTAGAAGAGATTGTGGAAAATTGGTATTATTTCTTCCTTAATTATTTGGTAGAATTTATCCATGAAACCATCTGAGCCTGGCACTTTAATTTTTGGAAAGCAATTAATTATTAATTCACTTCTTTAACATACATAAGGCTATTCACTTTATTTCTTCTTGCATGGGTTGTAGTACTTTGTGTCTTTCAAGGAAATGACCTATTTCATCCAAGTTATCAAATTTCTGGACATAGAGTTTTTCATATTCCTTTATAATTATTTTAATATCAGTGGGTCAGTAGTTATGACCCCACTTTCATTTGATATTGTTAATGTGTGTCTTTTCTCTTTTCTTGGTTGGCTTGGCCATAGGTTTATCAATTTTATTGATCTTTTCAAATAACCAGCTTTGGCGTTGTTGATTTTCTCTATTATTTTTCTGTTTTCAATTTTGTTGTTTTCTGCTCTAATATTACTTCTTCTGCCTGTGTTAGGATTAATTTGCTTTTCTTTCTCTAGTTTACTAAGACAAGGCTTAGGTTATTCATGCTTAATTTTTCTTCTTTTCTAATGTATGAATTTAATGCTATAATTTCCTTCTAAGTACTGCTTTCTCTGCAACCCACAAATCTTGATAACTTTAATTTTTATTTTAATTAATTTCAAAATATATTTTCAAAATTTCACTTTAGACTTCTTCTTTGACTCATGAGCTATTTAGAAATTTCAAAATATTTGGGGTACTTGGGAATTTTTCCAGCTATTCTTCTGTTATTGATTTCTGGTTTAATTCCATTTTGGTCTGAGAATATACTTAGTGTGATTTCTGTTCTTTCAAATTAGTTAAGTTGTGTTTTATGGCCCGAAATGTGGTCTGTCTTGGTCAATATTACATGTGAGCTTAAGAAGAATTTGTATTTCACTGTTCTTAGATTGAGGATTCTATAAATATCGATTCTATAAATGTCAACTACTAAGACAAAATTGATTCATAGTTCTGTTTAGTTCCTCTGTACCTTACTAATGTCTTGCCTGCTTAGTCTATCAATTATTGACAGAAAGATAAAGTGTTCAACTATAATAGTATAGATTCATCTCTTTCTCTTTTCTAAGTTTTTCCACATGTATCGATATTTTCATGCCCTTTTATTAGGTACATACACATTTAATATTGCTATGTCTTCTTGTAGAATATATCTCTTTATTATTATGTAATGCCCTTTATTCTAGATAATCTTTCTACTTCTGAATTCTACTTTGTCTGAAATTAATACAGTTTCTGCATCTTTCTTTTAATTAGTGTTATCCTGTCATATCTTTTTCTTTATCTCCTTAAGCTATCTGAATGGATTTCTTGTAAACAACCTATAGATTTGTCCTATTTTTTTAATCCACTCCGATGATCTTTTATTTGATGTATTTAGACCATTAAAGTGAATTGATATTTTTGGGTTAATATCTACCATGTTTGTAACTATTTTCTATTCATTGCATTTATTCTTTGTTTCTTTGTTCCCTCTTTTTGGTGTTCTGTGATTTTAATTGAGCATTTTATGTGATTCAATTTTGTCTCTTCTTTTTTTTTTTTTTTTTTTTTTTTTTTTTTTTGCGGTACGCGGGCCTCTCACTGCCGTGGCCTCTCCCGTTGCGGAGCACAGGCTCCGGACGTGCAGGCTCAGCGGCCATGGCTCACCGGCCCAGCCGCTCCGCGGCATGTGGGATCTTCCCTGACCGGGGCACGAACCCGTCTCCCCTGCATCGGCAGGTGGACTCCCAACCACTGCGCCACCAGGGAAGCCCCTGTCTCTTCTTTTAACATACTAATTTTTCTTCTGAAAATATTTTTAATAGTTACCCTGGGATTTATATTATGTATATACTTTTAACTGATCTAACTCCATCTTCAAATAACATTGTATTGCTTCACATGTAATGCAGAGTATTACCAGTTCCTCCCTTCTGTCCCTTGTGACATTCCTTTCATTCATTCCACTAATTGCTACTGTTTTTGCTTTAAACAAGTAGTTATCTTTTAGATCAACTAAGAATAAGAAAGTAAAGTATTATATTTTATGCACTTTTATTTATTCTCTATACTCCTCCTTTGTTTAGGTTGATCCTGTATGCTTATCTATATCACTTTTCTTCATCATGAAGAACTTCTAACATTTCTTAAAGGGTAGGTCTGATGGCAATGAATTCTCTGTTTTTATTTGAGAAAGTCTTCATTTCTCTTTCACTTTTGAAGAATAATTTTGCTCTGTATAAATATCTAAGTGGATGGATGTTTTTTCTTTGAAGAATAATTTTGCTCTATGTAAATATCTAAGTGGATGGCTTTTTCTTTTGAACACTAAATATTTTACTCTACTTTCTTCTTGCTTATATGATTTCTGACAAGAAATTTGTATTAATCCTTATCCCCTTATCCTTGTTCTTCTATAGGTAAGGTGTTTGTTTTTCCCTCTGACTTCTTTCAAGATTTTTTTCTTTGTCCTTGGTTTTCTGTAGTTGGAATAAAATATCCCTAAGTGTTTTGTTTGTTTGTTTGTTTTTATTTGGGGGAGGGGTCGTATTTATCCTGTTTGGTGTTCTCTGAGATGCCTGGATCTGTAGTTTGATGCCTGTTACCAATTTTGGAAAGTTCTCAGGCAATATTACTTCAAGTGTATCTTCTGTTGTATTCTTCCTTCTCCTCCTGTTATTCCAGTTACACATATGTTATTTTATTTTTTTTTGTATATCCCACAGTTCTTTTTTTTTCTTTCTTTTTTTTTTTTGTGGCACATGGGCCTATCACTGTTGTGGCCTCTCCCAATGCAGAGCACAGGCTCCGGAGGCACAGGCTCAGCAGCCATGGCTCATGGGCCCAGCCGCTTCGTGGCATGTGGGATCTTCCCAGGCCAGGGCACAAACCCACATCCCCTGCATTGACAGGTGGACTCTCAACCACTGCGCCACCAAGGAAGCCCCTACAGTTCTTTGATGTTATGGGGTTTTTTTTCTTTCTTTTCTGTTTACATTTCAGTTTGGGAGGCTTCTATTGACAAATTTTCAAGCTCACTAATCCCTTCCTTGTTGGTGTGCAGTCTAATCATAAGCACATGGAAGGTATTCTTCATTTCTATTACCTTGTTTTTGATTTATAGGATTTATTTTTATCCTTTCGTAGACTTTCTCTCTGCTCACATTAACCATATGTTTTTGCATACTGTCTACTTTTCCCTTTAGAACCCTTAACATATATTTTAAATTCCCATAGTTATTTAAATTCTCTGATAATTCCAAATCTCTGATATATCTGAATCTGGTTTTGATGCTTGATTCATCTTTTCAGACTGTTTTTCTTTTCTTTCAGCTTGACTTGGTAATTTTTTGTTAAAAGCTAGTCGTGTTATACTGAGTAATAGGAAGTGATATAAGTAGGACTTTAATGTTTTAAAGGGAGGATTTATGTTAATCTGCCCAGGGGCTTCAAATTCCTTTAGTGTCCTTGTTGTTTTCTCTCTTTGTATAGTCTGTGTGTTGCAGCCCTCTCTGTTGTAATTCACTGTTATTTCACTGAACCCCTGTTGGTGTGGTGGTAAGATGTAGGGAAAAGGTTATTCTATTATTTTCCTGTTCAATTTCAATCTTTAAGTGGGCCAGTGTTTCAGGGTCATGACCTTCACCTGTGTTTCTCCAGTAGTATAGGTATTTTCTCCAGGTCCTCACTCCCTTCCCCATCTGTGGAATTCCCTATATATTTCCTTGAATTCCTGACCTCTGTTAACTTTGTTCCCCGCCCCACCTACTTCATTGATACAGGAAGGGCTGGAGTTGATTGGATGGAGGAATTTCCTTCCAGAACCTGTGATAAGTCTCTAGCAAGGTTGTTTTCCCTGACACTGTAGGTCTTTGTTATGGAGAAGGATCTGAATATATTTTACAGTAATTACTCTTCCCTTGCCCCTGCTAGAGCCATGAAGGGATCATTCTTGAATCTTCACTATGAGAATCTGGCAGGGTTCCTGAAGGCAAGATGCATGAAAGTGTGGGGGCTCCCCTAAGATTGCAACCCCCAGGAGTTGTTCACTTTCAAGTTAGTCTATATTCAGCCTGCAGCAATTCATTGAAATTACCATTTAAGAATTCTGATTTATGGCTTTAGTGGTTCCTGCATCAGATAAGAATATTTCAACTGTGTCTCTCTGGATGTAGTTATCTGTCCAGATATCCAGGTGGCAGTTTGACCTACAACCTTAGTTCTCTGGTACATCCAAGAAAAGTTCTTGACTTTCAGTTTGTCCAGCTTTTATTGCTGTAAGAATGGAGTGACAACTTCCAAGTTCATTTTCCTCTGATTAAATCTTAAAGAAATTTGTATGGAGTAAACACTAGTATTCATTCATTCCTAGTTTGATTAGAAATAAGAACTTTAGTTAGACTTCCCCAGTAAGAAAAATCCTAGAGTCTACATTATTCTGTACTATAAATATACTAAATCAAGGAGTTACAGGGGCTCTGGATCAAGATGGCAGAGTAGGAAGATCCTGAGTTCACCTCCTCCCATGGGCACACCAAAATTACAACTACTTAAAGAGCAACTATCTATGAGAGTGACCTGAAGACTAGCAGAAAAGATTTTTCACAACTAAAGATATAAAGAAGGAGCTGCAACAAAACAGGAGGCACAGAGAAAAGGTCTAGTTAGCACCCACACTCCCAATGTGGTGACCCACAAATAGGAGGAAAATCAAAACGATGGTGGTCCTCCCCAAGGGGCAAGTAGTCCAGTCCTTACGTTGGGATCCTCAGCCCAGGTATCAAGGACCAGGAAGACAAGCCCCAAAATACCTGGCTTTGAAAAACTGCAGGACTTATGTTCAGGAGAGCTGTAGGAATTTAAGACTCCACTCTTAACAATGAATGCAAAACCTCACTTGCTCTCAGTCCTAGCACAAAGGCAGCAGTTTGAAAGGTAGTGGGGTCAGGCCCACTCACTGATCTTGGAGAGCCTCCCAGAGAGACAGGAAGCAGCTGGGACTACCCCTGATGACTGAGTTGCTGACATCAGCCATTTTTGTGATCTCATTCTACCGTGATGACATTGGCACTGACAGGTACCATTTTGGAATTCTCCCTCTAGCCTATTAACACTGGGGGCCTGACCCACCCACCAGCATGCATGCCTGTGGTAGTCAGGTGATGCTGGGCCTTGCTGCCAACTGCATTGGGGGCCTGCCCTGCACACCAGAGAACTGCAGTAATAGAACACCACCAACAACATGACCAGTCATGCACATGGGCAGCATTTGCACACAGCCATCCCTCACAGGTAGCCATGTCAGGGGCTAATGCTGGCCACTAGTGAGCCTGCTGCTGTTGCATGCTGCTGTGCCACACAGCCACTCACACCAGGGTCCTTCCCTGTACACCAGTGCATGTGCTTCAGTAGCATGCTACTGGGCCTCACAACGAGCCACACTGGGGACCTGCCTCACCCACAAGCATGCCCACAGCAACTACATGAGGCAGGATCTTGCAGTCAGCTGAGCTGGGGGCCAGCCCTGCATACTAACGTGTCTGCAGCAGTCAGCCCTGCCACACCAGAAAGGCGTATGCTGCCCATGTAGGGAACACCCCTGCTGGATCCAGCTTTGGTAGCAGGGGGTCTGTGCTCCTGGGCTCCGTAGAAGTTCCACTACATAAGTCCACTTCTCCAAGATCAGGAGAGGTAATGGATGTAATGCAAAGAAATAAACATAGAGAATTGGGCAAAATGAAAAGGTAGAGGAGTATGTTCCAAACAAAAGAACAAGACAAAACCTCAGAAAAAGAACTTAACAAAACAGAGATAAGCAATCTACCCAATGAAGAGTTCAAGATAGTGATCATAAAGATGCTCACAAAACTTGGGAGAAAAATGGATGAACACAGTGAGAACTTCAACAAAGAGTTAGAAAATATAAAGGAGAACCAATCAGAGCAGAAGAACACAATAACTGAATTGAAAACTACACTAGAGGGAATCAACAGTATATTAGATGATCTAGAAGAACAGATCAGTGATCTGAAAGACAGAGTAGTGAAAAACACCCAAGGGACACAACTAGAAATAAAATTATGAAAGAAAAAAATCTCACTGGTAAGGGCAAACATATGGTAAATATAATGAACCAACTACTTACAAAGGTAATATGAAGGTTACAAGATAAAAGTAGTAAAATAACCTATATGTACCATAAGTAGTTAAGGGATACACAAAACTTAAAGATATAAAATCTGAACTCAAGAACATAAAATGTGAGGGTGGAGGTTAGGGAAAAGGTAGGGCTTTTAGAATATATTTGAACTTAAGAGATCATTAACTTAAAATAGACAGCTATATGTATAGGTTGTTATATATGAACCGCATGATAACCACAAACCAAAAACCTTGATAGATATACAAAAAAAGAAAGGAAATCAAACATAAAGCTAAAGATAGTCATCAAATTACAAAGGAAGGGATCAAGAGAAGAATAAAGAAACAGAGAAGAAGTACAAAACAACTAGAAAACAATTAACAAAATGGCAATAAGCACATAGCTAACTAATTATTTTAAATGTAAATAGACTAAATGTGCCAATCAAAAGACATGGGATGGCTGTGTGGATAAAAATAAGACCCATCTATATGCTGCCTACAAGAGACTCATTTTATACCTAAAGACACTCACAGACTGAAAGTGAAGGGATATAAAAAGATATTCTATGCAAATGGAAACAGAAAGCTGGAGTAGCAATATTTATATCAGACTAAATAGACTTTAAAACAAAAACTGTAACAAGAGACAAAGAGCATTACATAATTATAAAAGGATCAATCTGGGACTTCCCTGGTGGTGCAGAGGTTAAGAATCTGCCTGCCAAATCAGGGGACACAGGTTTGATCCCTGGTCCGGGAAGATCCCATATGCAGTGGAGCAACTGAGCTCATGTGCCACAACTAATGGGCCTGCACTCTACAGCCCACATGCCACAACTACTGAAGCCCGCATGCCTAGAGCCCATGCTCTGCAACAATATAAGCTACTGCAATGAGAAGCCTGCACACTGCAATGAAGAGTAGTCCCTGCTCACCACAACTAGAGAAAGCCTGTGCACAGCAGTGAAGACCCAACTTAGCCAAAAATTAAAAAATAAATAAATAAAAGGATCAATCCAACAAGAGGTTATAACATATAAGTATCTATGTGCCCAACATTACAGCACCTAAATACATAAAGCAAATATTAACAGACATAAAGAGAGAAATAGACATTAACACAATAATAGTAGGGGACTTTTAACACCTCACTTATATCAATGGATAGATTATTCAGACAGAAAATCATTAAGGAAACATTGGACTTAAATAACACATTATATAAGATGAACTTAATAGATATATACAAAGCATTCCATCCAAAAATAGAAGAATGCACCTTTTTTTCAAAAGCACATGAAACATTCTCCAAGCTAGATCACACGCTAGGCAACAGAACAAGTCTCAGTAAATGTAAGAAGGTTGGAAATCATATCAAGCATCTTTTTGTCTACAAGACATGAGACTAGAAATCAACTGCAAGAAAAAAACTCTGAAAAACAGAACCAAGTAAAAATTACCTGAGACCAATGAAAATGGAAGCACAACTTTCCAAAATCCATGGGACATGGCAAACTCAGTTCTAAGATGGAAGTTTATAATGATACAGGTCTCCATTAAGAGATGAGAAAAATCTCATATATAGCAATCTAATGTTACACATAAAGGAACCAGAGAAAAAAGAACAAACAAAGTCCACAGTTAATAAAAGGAAGGAAATAATTAAGATCAGAGTGGAAATAAATATGACAGAGACTAAAAGGACAATAGAAAAAAGTCAATGAGACTAAGAGTTGGTTCTTTGAAAAGATAAATCAACAAACCTTTAGCCAGACTCATCAAGAAGAAAAGAGAGCCCAAATAAATAAAATCAGAAATGAAAGAGGAGAAATTACAACTGACATGAAGGAAATACAAAGCATCATGAGAATATTATGAACAATTATATGTCAACAAATTAGACAACCTAGAAGAAATGGGTAATTTCCTACAAATACATAATTTCTCAAGACTGAATCATGAAGAAATAGAAAATCTTAATAGACTGATAAGTAATAATGAAATTAAATTTTTAATCAGAAAACTCCCCAAAACCAAAATTCCAGGTGCCAGTGACCTCACAAGTTAATTCTACCAAATTCTAGAGTTAATACTTATCTTTTTCAAATTATTCTAGAAAATTGAAGAGGAAGCAGTACTTTCAAACTCATTTTACTAGGCCAGCATTACCCTACTTCCCAAACCAGACAAAGTCATCAAAAAAGGAAAATTACAGGCCAATATCCCTGATGAACTTAGATGCAAAAATTCTCAACACAATATTAGCAAATCTAATTTAACAATACATTAAAAGCATCATACACCATGATCAAGTGGGATTAATTTCAGAGATGCAAGTATAGCTTAACATCCATAAATCAATCAATGTGATACACCACATTAACAAAACAAAGGACAAAAATAATATGATCATCTCAGGAGGTGCAGAAAAAGCATTTGACAAAATTCAACATCCATTTATGACAAAAACTCTCAACAAAGTGGGTGTAGAGAGAATATACCTTAACATAACAAAAGCCATATATGACAGACCCACAGCCAACATCACACTCAATGGTGAAAAGCTGAAATCAATTCCTCAAATATCAGAAACAAAACAAGGATGTCCTATCTCACCACTTTTATTTGATATATATAGTATTGGAAGTCCTAGCCACAGCAATCAGACAAGAAAAAGGAATAAAAGGAACTTAAATTGGAGAAGAAAAATTAAAACTGTCACTGTTTGCAGATGACATGATACTATATATAGAAAAACCTAAAGACTGCATCAAAATGCTATTTGAACTAATAAATGAATTCAGTATAGTTGCAGTATACAAACATACAGAAATCTGTTGTGTTTCTACCCACTAATATTGAACTATCAGGAAGTGAAATTAAGAAAACTCATTTACAATTGCATTGAAAATAATAAAATACCTAGGAATAAATTTAACCAAGGAGGTGAAAGACCTGTACTCTGAAAACTATAGGACATTGATGAAAGAAATAGAAGATGGTACAAATAAATGGAAAGATATAATGTGTTTATGGATTGAAAGAATAATTTTGTCAAAAGTACCATACTACCAAAAGCAGTCTACAGATTCAATGCAATCCCTAGCAAAATACCAATAGCATTTTTAACAGAAGTATAACAAATAATCCTAAAATTTGTATGGAAACACAAAAGATTGCAGATAGTCAAAAAAATCTTGAAAAAGAACAAACCTGGAGGTATCATGCTTCTCAATTTCAAACTACACTATAAAGCTGTAGTAATCAAAATAGTGTAGTACTGTCACAAAAACAGACACATAGATCAATGGAACAGAATAGAAAGCCCAGAAATAAACCAATGCTTATGTGGTCAATTAATCTATGACACACGAGGTAAGAATATAAAGTGAGAAAAAGACAACCTCTTCATTAATGGTGTTGGGAAAACTGGGTAGCTTCATGCAAAAGAATGAAATTGGATCACTTTCTTATACTGTATACAAATATAAACTCAAAATGGATAACAGATTTAAATGTAAGACCAGAAACCGTAAAACTCCTAGAAGAAAACATAGGCAGTAAACCCTTTGACGTTGGTCTTAGCAGTATATTTTTGGATCTGTCTCCTCAGGCAAGAACAACAAAATTAAAAATAAACAAATGGGACTATATCAAACTAAAAAGCTTTTGCACAGTGATGGAAGCCATAAACAAAACATTAAGGCAAACTACTGAATGGGTAAAGATATTTGCAAATGATATATCTGATAAGGGGTTAATATCCAAAATATACAAAGAACTCATTCAACTCAATACAAAAAAACAAGCAGTCTGATTAAAAAATGGTTAGAGGACCTGAATAGACATTTTTCCAAAGAAGAGACACAGATAGCCAACAGACCACATGAAAAGATGCTCAGTAACACTGGTCATCAGGAAATGCAAATCAAAACCACAATGAGATATCACTTCACACCTGTCAGAATGGCTACTATAAAAAAAAAAAGATAGTAAATATAATAAGTGTTGGTGAGGTTGTTGAGAAAAGGGAAACCTTATACACTTGGTGGAAATGTAAATTGCATCCACTATGGAAAATGGTATGGAAGTTCCTTAAAAAATTAAAAATACATTTATTATATGATCCAGCAATTCCACTCCTGGGTATCTATCTAAAGAAAATGAGAACACTAATTTGAGGAGGCATATGCACCCCTTTTTTATTGCAGCATAATTTTATAATAACCAAGATATGGAAGCAACCTAAGTGCCCATTGACAGACAAAAGTATAAAGAGGAGGTGATACACGCACACACACACACACACACACACACACACACACACACGGAATATTAGTCATGAAAAAAATGAAATATTGCCATTTACAACAACATAAATGGGCATAGAGGGTATTATGTTAAGTGAAATAAGTCAGGCCAAGAAAAACAAATACTTTACTATTTCACTTATATATGGAATCTAAAAAACAAAACAAGTAAACAAACAAAACAGAAACAGATTCATAATTACAGAAAACAAAACTTGGTGGTTGCCAAGGGGAATGGAGGTAGGGGAATGGACAAAATAGGTGAAGTGGATTAAGAGGTATAAACTTCCAGTCATACAATAAATAAGTCATCGGGATATTATGTACAGCATAGGGAATACAGTCAACAATATCGTAATAACTTTATATGATGACAGATGGTTGTTAAACTTATTGTGGAGATTATTTCATAATGTATATAAATGTTGAATCACTATGTTGTACACCTGAAACCGATATTACATGTCAAGTGTACTTCAATTAAAAAAAAAGTTAACAACCAAGTGAAAGGCTAGAGAAAGGAGTCAGCAGTCTATTTCAGTATTCTCTCCTGAATTCCCTCCATCTCATCTCATTTTTACTTTCATCCTAAAGGGCTTGCATCTCCCCACACTTCCCTGAATGAGATGGTGGTTAAAGATTCACTCACAAGACCTTGTGGAATTGAGAGGAAATTTAAGTGACTCAACCAAGAATACGGAGCTAATAAGTGAGAGACCCAGGGCTTGAAATCAGTCTACTGACTTCAAGTCTTGTTCCTCATGTTGCAGCTGCAGTGGGTGACTGGTACAAATGGGCTCCAAACCAAAGTTCACCATGGGGTCCCAGCATTCACAAAAAGAGAACTCTCCTCCAAAGGGAAGTAGATTTGGCTAAGCAAATAGGATTTGCTCAATAGGGGTGGGAAAGTAAAGAGATAAAGAATATTTATTTTTCTTGGAGATAGAATTGAGTTTCTTACTAGACTTAAAGCTTAAGCTGTTGGAGGTTTTCTAACAAGCAAGAGAGCTATTGGCCACAGTAGAGACTTCAAATCTCTCTACTACATAGTCTCACTCTCTACTGCTAATAGGGTGTGATACATGATGAAGGAGAAGTGAACCGGGTAACTGACCAAGAACCTGAATTTGTCTTCCTGTATTTCTGATTCAGAAACATTAATTAGAACTAAAGTTTTCTTACTTCTGTGCTCTCATTACCTGTTTAAAATTTTCATTTAGCAGTCATCAGTCTGCCAAATATATGTTACATATTATATTTTATATATTATGGTATGCATTTTTTATATTACATATATTATATTTAGCATAATTCACTATTGTACTCCTAGCACTTAACACTGGACCTAACGTCTTTAAGTAAGGGCCAGGTTTGCTTGTGAAGTTCCAAATGCTTTTCTCTGATTTGATTTAATACTGGAGAAAGTGGATACTCATGTTCTCTAAAATCTTAACTGGTTCTATGTGAGTAAGACTCTACAGCTTGAACTGCTGCTGGAAATGCTCTTCCTTTGGGGGTCTGCACTGGCTAGAATGAGGATCCCAGGTGGCTATTTTATAGAGGATTCTTCTCTTTTGAAAAAGGTTCAGGGATGAGGCTTTGCTTTATTTGGGAAGTTTGAGGCCCTGGGGAATTTGAATTTTGCTTAGCTTGATTTCTCTGGTACATTACTATCCATACTGTGAATTGCCCTTGGGTGTTGACATACTCTGGGTAAACATAAAATGCCAGCTAAGTGGTGCAAGTTCAATTCTGCTTTCACCCCTTTTCTGTCTTAGCCTTATTATCTGTAGATTTGAGAACCTTATCCCTGCCTCCTTCCTAGGATTGTTCTGAGGACCTAGTGAGATAATGTCTGGGAAAGCATTTTGTGTTAAGGACCACATTATGGAAGAGTTGCTTGCCATAAAATGATCCTGAGCATGAGTAGTGACCAAAATAATCCTGGGAACAGGGAGGATTCTTCTCGGGTTGTTTAACCCAGCCAAATATTCAGTGAGAGGCTGGAACTCTTTAGTAGGTCAGAAAAAGTTCTGTGGCCAGGACCTTGATGAGGTGTGACAAGGGCTATTAAAAACATATGATTCTATGGTGTGTGACTGTGAAGCTATTCCATTCAAACTAGTTTTCTGGAAAACCTGGGTAATAAATGTTCTAGAAGTCCATAGTGATAAGTTCCTCTGCATGATGCTGTCCACAGCCACATAGCCCTCGGCCTTAGGAGATGGCCCCATACGTAGATCAAGACAACCTTATTGCCCAGGTAACAAACATGTATTTTACTGAACCTCAGCATGCAGGGCCCTTTCTTGACTTGATGAGATTAGCTTTATATAGATCACAAAAATATATCCCAAGGCTTATGTCTTTGTCATAAATATTAAGCACACTTTGTCCATTTCTCTATCACATTGTGTTATGGTGAGTTCTGCATAAGCCCATCTCCCCTGCTAGATTGGGAGCTTCTTTGTTCAAGGATTAGTTCAGAATTATTTTGATATTTTCCATGTCTAGCCCAGTATCTGGCATATAGTAAAGATTCCATGTATGTTTATTGAATGACTGTCAAACACTTTGCCTGCAATACTTTGCTTTTAATTATTCAGTTATTTTATTTGCCAGTTAACAACTTCTCTTAATTTCTTTCAGCCACCTTATATTCTTAGGGAATTTTAGGTATAGTTTGATTTATACCATTGCCTCCATTGACCCTGAGAGAGGGCCTGGTAATTCTGTTATGGTCTGGAGAGCAGATACATGTGCTATTTGGGTCTCTGTATCTTCTTTTGAAGGCTTTTCTGAGTTTTGAGCCCACCCTTTAATTCTAGTGGAAGTTGTGTCCTGGAGCTATCGTGACCCAAGTCTAAGGTCTAGCCTAGCCACTGACTTGACAGCTAGTTCCTTGTTCTTGTTTACTGGGTACTCATTTGGATCCCAAACCCCAAATCTACATGAAACTCCTTGATCAGCCTCTGCTCCCCTGCTCTCTGTGATTGCCTGATTCAGCTTCATCATAAGTGCATAATTATTTCTGTGTATGACCTCTAAATACTCTAGTCTCATTCTCTTTGTCCCCATGATTTTCTTGGCTTAGAGTCTATAGATTCATACAACTTCTTAGATGTCTCAGTGGGTCTAGGTAAGGACAATAAGGATGCCAAAAATTCACATAGATGCCCCATAAACTGAATCCAAGTTTTCCTGAGTCTTAGATGATTCCCATTGTTTAAAAGTTAAAGCCAAATTCCTTAGTTCAGCAAACAAGGCCTTTACAGTCTGACTCCAACCAACCTTCTGGTCTTATCTCCCTTCATTTCCTTTCTTGTACCCTGGAGTCAGCATGCCGAGTCATGTTCCATTTCCTGAACATTTCTCTTAACTTTCATACAGGTGAAATATTATTTCTTTGCTTTGGAATTCTTCCCCTTCAACAATTTGCCCATCAGACAGTCTCCTGTAAGTGTTTTAAAACCAGTCCATATTACAGATCACCTCCTCTCTGAAGACTTCCCTGGCATCTCCAACAGAGTTTTTCTTTCTCTCCCTCCCTCCCTCCCATTCTCCTTCGATCTTTTGTATATATCACTTGACATAAAGGATTGAAACTATATCTTTAAATGTTTGTGGGGCTTCCCTGGTGGTGCAGTGGTTGAGAGTCCGCCTGCCAATGCAGGGGACACGGGTTCGTGTCCCGGTCCGGGAAGATCCCACATGGGGTGGAGCGGCTGGGCCCGTGAGCCATGGCCGCTGAGTCTGCGTGTCCGGAGCCTGTGCTCTGCAACGGGAGAGGCCACAGCAGTGAGAGGTCCGTGTACCGCAAAAAAAAAAAAAAAAAAAAAAAGTTTGTCTTTGCCACTAGAGTTGAGTTTTTTGAAGCCAGGCATTAGGTTTTTTTTCATCTTTCCTTCCCCAGGATCTAGCCCACAGCCTGGTTCATTCTTATTACCCATTACATGCTTTCTGAATTAACAGCAGCTGAACTGACCCAGGAGGATCTTGGAATGTGCCCTCAAACTGCTGTTAATATGGCTGACAAGATTTGGAATTGTTAGGATCTCTAATTAAACTGTCTGTGGTCACCATCTTTAATAAACAGTTTTGCTAGAAACTGGGATAAATTAAAGCAGCTGGGAGAGGAAATCTGTTTCCCCTGGGCTGTCTCATTCTGAGGCCACTTTTCCTGTCCACACAGTAATTTATGACTTGATATGTCATGTACAAGCAGATTGCCACAGAGACTCCAAGTTGAGCAATTCTCATGCTCTTAAGTAGGAAGGAAGGGATTGTAAGGAGTAATGTATGTACTGGATTCTGTTTTTTTCTAAGGGACTCCCTGTTGTCTTCATTAAGTGGAGAACCACGAGAAAACCAAAAGGCCAATGAAAAATCCTTGGTCCACATTACTCCTCGACCTATTCTTCAGGCATATCCTGTCCTTGTTTGTCTAATTATCCACAAAAACAGGGCCAGCATTTTGTCCAGGGGCTATATTTAAAGCTTTCAGACTCCCGGTTAGAAGCTGTTGCTGTTCGTCTTTTCTCCTCCTCCTATGGGCCAGGTCTCTAGGAGCCAAGGACGTGGGGCTCTTCTACTCATAGTTCTGCTTAGAATGGATGCTAAGAGCCTCAGAAGAACAATTCCCAAATTGTCAGGAAAGTTTCCTTCCAATGGCCCAGAGCAGAGCATCCTTGACCTCTTTGTTCCTTGGGGTATACACCACAGGGTTCAGTAAGGAGGTGATTACAGTGTAGGTCACTGAGATCAGCTGATCCTGATCCTTGGTGTTCTCTGACTTAGGCTTGGGGTAGGCAATGGAGGCACAGCCATAGTGGACCATGACCACAGTGAGGTGCATGGCGCAGGCAGCAAAGGCCTTCTTCCTGCCCTCGGCTGAGGCGATCTTGAGGATAGTAGAGATAATGCGGATTTAAGAGATGAAGAGCAGACCCACAGGCACAACGAGCACCAAAACACTGATGATCAAAGTCAGAATCTCATTGACAGTCGTGTCCATGCAGGATACCTTCATCACAGGTCGGATGTCACAGAAGTGGGCCACCTTTGTTGCACAGAAAAGTAACCTGAATACAGGTGTCACCTGTGTCATAGCTACAATCAGCCCAATGCTGCAGGCCCTCCACACCAGCTGGTTGCACACCCTCTTGTTCATAATGACTGTATATCTCAGGGGGTTGCAGATGGCCACATATCAGTCATATCCCATTGCTGTGAGCAGGAAGCAGTTAGTGATCCCAAAGGTTACAAAAAAGAACATCTGTGTGGCACAACCACCAGTGAGATAGACTGGCTTATACCCACGAGGCTGGATAGCATCCTTGGGAGAATGACCAATGTATATATAGTCTCTGAAGTGGACAGCATGCTGAGGAATAAGTACATGGAGGTGTGGAGATGATGATCAATACGGATAATGGTCACAATGATTATATTACCTGCTAGGGTTAAGATGTACAGTGTAAGAAATACCACAAAAAGAGTGAGCTGGTGCTCATGCAAAACAAACTCAGTGGTGAGAGTGTGTTTCTCCCTCTTCATTGGGTGGTCACTAAATCGGAAAAGTAGAAGAATAAAAGTTGCATAATTTTAGTAAAGCAGTTTAATCACATTTCTGAAATTGATTGAACTTCATTCTCAGCTATAAACCTGGGGATACATTTCCCAGTGGATTGAAGTTGATCTTTGGATTTACTTAACTTTGCTTAAAATATTCTTGTTCTGTGGCCATCTATTACAACTTCCTATGCATGCTAGAATCATCTAATTTTCCTCCCCCCCACCCCCACTGTATAACCATGTATGTTCCCACTTCACCTACTCTTCCTCCTTGTCATCTGGAATGGCCTTCCTCTTTTCCTCCTCTTATTTAAATCATCCCCATTCTTCAAAGACTAATGCATGTCTTCCCCTCCATCAATGCATATTGTATTCTGAAATTTTCATTTGATGCTTGAAAACAATTTGTTTAGGGATTGACTGGAGACTTCTTTTATTTCAAAACTATGAATCATCCCCTTGCACATCCTTTAAGAAGCAGAAGCAAAGCAGACTCAGAAATGTTCGTCTTGTTTTCAAGAAGGAGAAGGTGAATCTTAACCAAGCACCATCCTCTCTCTACTGCTGTCTGAATGATGGAAGTTGGCTGACACTTCACAGCACTCACTCATGTATATTGTAAACTATGCTACATCTTCATCTTCCCTAAACTAGAAGGCAGATTTACAGCCTTACTCAACTTTGTGAGTAGGCATACACCTACTCTGCAGAGGTAAACAATTATACCAGGGAAGATGCAGCAAATTCAGGTGTCCTTCATCTAAAGCAAAAGCAGACCCTGAATATAAAGAGCAGAGTTACAATAAAGCTATATCATTTTGTTGAAGGATAGCTCTCAGTCCAATTCATGTAATATTTCACATTTTGGTCCCTTTAGACAGTAAGCTCCTGTAGGGTATATTTAAATTATATTCTGATTTCCTTATCCATATTCAGAAAAAGGCTTTTTGCATAAAGTAAATCACATCAGTGAGGAAGGTTAGTAGGCATGGAGACCTCCTTCAAGTTTATAAAAAAATTATTTAAGAGAAGTTGGCAACCAGCTGTTAATCATTTACATGAAGAATGCTTAAAAAGAGTAAAGCTGCAACAGAATATATTTCCCAATAGGAAAAATAATTTGACACTAAAATATGTGGCTAAAGACATTTATCTTTTGGGAGGCCTCTGGACATAAACTAGGCAGCGGTCCAGCCATGGGTGGTATGGCACGTCTACTGTGAAATAAAAAAATGTGTGTTAGAGCTTTTAATTGTTCTAGTGATGGCCATGGGTGCTGCTAGCAATTAATGGTGCTAAATGTCCTGCAGCACATGTGACGATCCCGCCCAAGGAAGAACTGTCCTATTCCAAATACCAGCAGGGCTACTGCTGAGAAACCCTGGGCTAGAGTGTTGTCTGATCTGGTTGAAGTCTGTCTTGAAGTAGAAGAATGGCTGCTATAACCTGGTTAGTATTCTCCACCCTGGGAAGCCTATATTTCTTCCAAGAAAATCAAAGGTAGGAAGAGCAAACACAACCTTATGAAGACCTACTCCAGCTGTGACGAGCTGTTATACTACAATAAGTTAAAGTCAGTCCATTAGCAGTGAGCCCCTTTTCAGCTCCTTTTCTAAAGAACAGTTACCTGTGACTGTGTAGTGCTGAGGCACAACAGGAGAGCTGGGTTGGAGGAGGCCAAGGAGTGAAGATGGAAGTGTTGTGCTCTCTTGGCCACAGCATGCAGGCCAGGGAGGGAAGAGCGAGGTAACCAAAAGGGCCTATGACGGGCTGAAGCTGAAGGGGCAGCAGATAAACACACTCTAGTGGGAATGTGGTTAGGCTTGGGAGCTGCAGCCCTCTTTGACAGCCCCTCTGTGTGGAGAAGTCTTCAAAGCCAGAGAAGGAGCTCCCCCAGGAGCAGCCAGTGGGGCTCCTGGAGGTGTCTCCCTGTAGACAGACATCCTGAGAGCCATCCTGAGGGCTGGGAGGATACAGACAGCAGGTACCTGGGGGGCTCATTATGTGTAGTGCTCATTTACCCAGTCCCAGGGTTGGCATTTGGGGAGCCTGGCAGAAGTTTTTACTTCAAGTAGAATCAGCATTAGAGGAAGCTGGTTTATTTAGTTCCCTATACTTGTTTGAATAAACACATTGTGGCTGGCCAGTTAGCTCAGTTGGTTAGAGTGTGGAGTTAATAATAAAATAATGAATAAGCACATTGTGGGTTTTTTTGCATATGTGCCTTGGAAATCCATAGTTTACACATCTAGGCAGCTCAAGCTTGAAACCATATCATCTTGGATCTCAGGAAGTTTAGGCCCTTTTTCCTACAAGCAGGATCTCTTACAGAGAGTTTAGGAATCTGGTTCTCTTTTTGGAATTAAAGTAGTCAAATATGGTCATGGTTCTGCAGAAGGCAGTTCACTCTGCCTGTCTTTCTACCCCTGTGACCTTCAGAATTGAAAGGACATGGTCTTTAGATCCAAGGATCCTCTCTTGGGGGTTAGAAAACAGAGATGAGCCTCTGGACACTGTTCTCTTTACTCAAAATTACCTCCTCTTCTCCATTTGGCAAGCTTCTACTAGTCTGTCAAGACCCAGCTTCAGAATTTACTTTCCGCTGAAGACTTTCCATGCATTACTTTATTGCTTCTGTAGCATTTTCTTCCTTTAACATGTGGTGCTTATCTGCGCCCATTCATTCTTCGAGCACTAAGCATAAGCCAGGCCCCGTGCTCATTGCTGGGCATACAGAAATGAATGAGATGCTTCATCAACCTTTGAGGAGCTCACCGTTTGGTTACAGGTGGTAAACAACTTAAGTAAACTGAAATAAATGTCATGAGTAAGTGGGACAGGAAAGAGATGGTCCTTGATTAGACTCAGGTTGATTACAGAAAAAATGGAGTAGGTAAATAAGACCAAGTTACAAAAGGTTTTAGAGTATTTAGACATTATCATTTTTAAGGGCCTCTCAAATGATTTCACTTATCCCTCCTGTTAGTGGGCTTCACAGTCCCTTAGCAACTAACCTCTAAAGGACCAGCAGCCCTCACCACTAGCTACCCTGCACCCTCTTCTTGTTTATCTGGTGATTTTGCTTCCATGCTGGTAAAAAAAAGATACTCAACACTGGAATTCGATAGACTGATCTGGCAGCAGTAGAAGATGGATTTGAGGTTGGTGAGAAGAGGCAGGGTGGTTGCTGACAAAACAGTCAGGCCAGAGATAATTGGGATTGATCTAGAGAGGGTGACAGTGGCCCATATAAGAGGGACAGATGGGACAGACATATGAGGTGAATCAATAGGGCTTGTAACTGAATCAATGTGTAGATCAAGGGAGAGGAAAGAACCAATCATTTCATAAACTACTCCCATCAGGTTCATTCATGCCAACTCCCCGATTATTCACAAATATGCATAGCTTCTTGTTATAACAGATAAATCAAACAACTGATCTATATACTAATGTTCCATCATTAGATATGATTGGTGACTATGGGATCTCAATAGGAAAGGAGTGGAGTTGGGCAAAATAGCTCAGTGCTTTATGATGCCATTGCTTTGGGACAAATTAAGAAGATTTTGGAAATGGGGCAGTGGGTAGATGGTATAAAAATGTGGTGCCAGGGGAAAAAGAGTTTTTTAGCTCCAGAGTCAACTAATATTTATTGAACACTTTCACAAGTTTTTGTCTCACTTAATCCTCCAAATGACCCTATGAAGTCAGTGGTACTATTTTCATTTTACAGATGAGAAATTATGAGGAATTTATTACTCCACCAACAGTAAGTCTATTGAAATTTGGTACTAGATGGAAGTGAACATATGGAGTGACTATAGAAGCAAAGCTGGTGAAACAGTGAAGAGAACCTGCTATACACTGCTTTATTTGGGGACCATTTATTCTAGTTTATTCATGGCATTCACAGTAGTTTAGGATCCCGGGTCTAACCCTCCTTTAGGATCATCAATGGGACTCTTCCAAGGGTTAACTGAGGCCAGCATTGTTCCTGAATGTCTTGGTCAGCTTTGGCCGCTATAACAAAATATCATAGACTGTGTAGCTTAAACGACAGACATTTATTTCTCATTTCTGGAGGCTGGGAATCCAAGATCAAGGTGCTGGAAGATTTGGTTCCTGGTGAGAGTTTTCTCTCTGGATTGCAGATGGCTGCCATTTTTCTGTGTCCTCTTATGGTGGGGTGGGGGTGAGAGAGAGAGAGACCTCTGACATCTCTTGTTAAAGGGCTCTAATCCTATCAGGACGACCCCACCCTCATGACCTCATCTAAACCTAATTACTTCCCACAGGTTCCATCTCCAAATACCATCACATTAGAGTTTAGGGCTTCAACATATGAGTTGTGCAGGTTGTGTGTGTGTGGGGGGTTGCGTGGGTGGACACACAATTCAATCCGTAGCACTGAAGTTATATCTACTCTCATACTATCCCTGTCACCTGGAGCTGGTGTCTCCAATTTTTTTGGATGTGAAAACTCCTTTTTTAATTTCAAAATATTTCATGACTCTCCAGCTTGATGATGGTTGGATAATAATAGTTGTACTATTTGTACCAATTGATAGAAAAAAAAAATCCTGAAAAGAGAACTACGAATTTAGTAATTCATGCTTTCAAATGAATTATGATACATTCAAAAATAGCTGCACATGTCTTTGTAAGTATTTATACACCCTGCATATGAAAGCTGATGCACACATGAATCCTGGAACTCACTGCAGTGTCTCTGAGGCAACAAGGAGAGAAGTGGGAATGATGCTCTGAGTAGTTGGTTAGACCAATAAGTGGGTAGGGCATAGGTGAAGGGAATCTGGGGTAGGAATGCAGAGAGGCAGCTGAAAGGTTTATTAACACATGGCAAATGTGTCCAGGAAGTCATTCTTGGAAGACCCTGGAGAATAGTTAGTTTCCTTTTACTGCAATGTGGGATCAAAGACTATAAGGGAAGCCCATTTTCAAAGTCAGGGCCTCCTGGGAAGAGGGAACTCATTCTATGAATGAGAACTTGTTAAAACTGCAGTTATAACTGTCACCTCAGAGTGAGATAGAAAACAATGTGGGGGACAGGGTGGTGGAGCTAATAGCTATCCTGCTTCCTGCTGCCAGGAGACATCATGTCCGTAACAGTTTTGACTCCTCACAATAACCTTGGGAGGTTGATATTGTCAGCTCCGCTGAGCAGATAGGACACAAAGGCCAGGGAGGTTAAGTGACTATCCTTAGGATACATGCTTATAATGGTGGACCTAGGATAGGAACACATGCTACTCTGGCCCCAAAGCCTGTGCTCCATCTACAATATAGCACTGTTTAAGCATCTCCTACATCAGGCTGTCAATGGTTTGAAGGGGGTCAGGGACAATACTAAATGTGGGTAGGAGGATGGGTACAGACGTTAATGATCTAGTGGTCCTGAGCCCTAACATTTTCCAGTGGCCTTTGGACCACTGTAGATTTCCTTTTATCTTTGGAGCTGTGCTGAGTGAAGAAAGGATGCACTAAGATATTTGAGAAGAAAGCATATTACAGTACATAATTTCTGAACTTCCAGACTAATTTCCAAGACCCAATGACATTCAAATAGGACTTGAGATGTGTAAATTCGCAATGTATAGAACTCCTTTTTTTCTCCTAGTCTTCAATTATTATAAAGGAGAAAGCTGGTTCAAATAATCATCATTAGCTTATAATGCAGCTGCAGACCCTGGGGTGAATTGCCTGTTTTTAAATCTTGATTTTGCCACGTACTAGCTGTATGTACCTTGAGGAATTTACTTAATCTTTTCAGGTCTCAGGTTTCTCATCTGTAAAGTAAGTTTAATAAAATACTTACCTCATAGACTTACAGTGAGGATTAAATGAGTAAAGTGCTTAAATTCATGCCTGCTCTCCAGAAGGTAATCAATACATGTACCAAAAGGGGACATCACCAAGGGGGACAAACAACCTGGAAGTAATGCAATAATCAAAATAAAAGAGGGAGAAGAACTCTCTGCTGATGCTAATTGTGTTTTAGCTGCCCACAGATGTCTTCATTTATTCTTTCCTTCCTTTCTTCTTTGTTTTAATAATTATTGAGCAGTTACTATGTATCTGGCACTGTTCTAAGTGCAACAGATGCAGAGAGGACACTCGGGGAGTGGAGCCTGAGTGATAGATATAGGTGTCTCATGGTTCAAATTAAATTCAAGACAGCTAATGTCTAGAATAGGCTGTGAGAGGAGACACCACCTTTTCTTTCTCTTTTTTTTAAAGATTTTTTTGTTTTTGATGTGGACCATTTTTAAAGTCTTTATTGAATTTGTTACAGTATTGCTTCTGTTTTATGTTTTGGTTTTTTGGCTGCAAGTCATGTGGGATCTTAGCTCCCTGACCAGGGATCGAACCCACACCCCCTGCACCACCAGGGAAGTCCCACCTTTTCTTTTTTTAATTAATTATTATTATTATTATTATTTTAGTTGAGGAGATTCTAGTGTATGGACCCAGGACATTCTATGATCCAGAACCAGCTCTTTCTTTTCAGCCCTGTTTCCTTCCTATGTTCTCCAAATACCACTTGTTCTAATACCCGAGTCTCCCTCCTTCTGTGTGGAATGTTGTTTCTGCTTCTATTTTCTAGTCTGTAAACACAATAAAGAGAATGAAACTTATTAAGGGTTTGAATTACCAGTAACTGTAAGAAAGCAGTGATAAAAACAACAAAATATTAAAGTTTATAAAAAATCTCTGGCTTTAACCCCAGTGTAAGTGGAGGGAAGCTTAATTGTTTTTCTCACTTCATTTGTCTCCATTGGCTCATCTATAAAATAGAGAGGATAATATCTACTCATAGTGTTCCTATGGAGATTATATGAGTTACTGTATGTAAATAGCCAAGCACAGTTCTTGATACATAATAGGCAAACAGTACATTATGTTTCTACTTCCCTCCCTTCGTCTGTCCTCCCCATCCCCACTATGCATAACTCTGGGTTCTACTTGTATGTTAAGCCCACCCCCAAAGCACACATACCTTTATTCTCTCTCTCATGTTCATGGATGGGTCTTGTCATTAAGTTCTCCAATCTCTGTTGATTGGAAAGCCCAGGCCTTACTTTCTACCTCCTCTCCAACTCTAGATTCTCAGATGTGTGGGGATGGGGGTAGAGGTGGTCTGGTTTCAAACCCCAGCTCTTCTTACTTCACATGTGACCTTACAAACACTTCCTCCTCTGTTTAGGCTTCAGTTTCTTCACCCGTAAGATGAAGACAGTACTAATGTCTACCTCAGGGGACTGATGCATGGGAAGGGTTGCATGGGAAGATGCCAGTAAGGCATTTAGCAGAGGGCCTGGCATAGAGTGTGCCATCAATAAGTGGCAACTGTTGATAAAGATGAGCATAGATTTCAAAATATGAGTTTTGCTGGTCATTGTTTTATCTTCACTTCTCCTTCCCCCGGCCTGACATCAAGGCTAGAAGGTGGCTGGTCTCCATCTAACTAACACTGTGGAGCCTTGCAGATTAGAGGATGATTTTCTGTCTTTTGGAGATGTGAGGAGAAGGAGGTAGCGGGGGAATGAAACACAATATTCAAGCAGAGGAGAGAATCCCAAGGACCAGGAGGAGGATCTGCATGTGTGTTGGAATGGAAAAGCCACTCCCAGCGCAGTAATTCTGCAAGCGTGCCTTTGTCCAGGACCTCTGCCTTGAACTCCTACACTCATGAACACAATATTTCAGCCAGCGACCAGCTGTTTACTGACCTCACCTTTCTGCCCTCTGCTTGATATCTGGGGCAGTAAGGTGGGCACTTCTGTGTTCAGGGAATATACTTTTTCTAGTACAGAGGGGGATAATTAGGTTCACTCAACCAGATTCAGATATTCCATTTCTCTCCTCCAAGCCCCACCAGCCAGGATTGTGATAGACGGTGTGGGGATGGGACTGCATGTCCCCAATCCCTCTGGCTCATTCAGTGTGAAGACTATATTTTGAGCTAAATTCACCAATAAAGCCCTTTGAAAGTTATGCCTGAGATTTTCTGAGACTAAGGCTCAGATACCACTTCCTGAGTGATTTTTCAGTATTTATATACATTTTATTCCCCAGGTTTTGTGACACAGCCGTACATTCATCTTTCCACTTGGCAATATTCTTAGGAAAGAAAAGAAAAAGAAAAGGTGATATTCCATGAGGCAAGGGTCATAAAGCCACATCCAGTCAGACAAGAATCATGCTTCATTGAGTCACAGAATGTGACTTACATCTCACCAGGCAGGGCTGAGGCTCTCTCAGGTTTCAGGAGAGCAAAGGCTTGAGAGTGTAGAACTAGGACTGCCAGGACTCTCGCTGTGTGTGGCAGACACGGCTCCCAGAGAATCTTCTGGAAGGGAGGACTAGAAGAAAAACTTAGAGCCCACCAAGGTCTGTTAATTAATTTCTCTCTCTGATTGGCCAGATCTGGGAGTAACAAACAGACAGAAAGCAACACTGCGTTCTCCTATGCCTCCCCAAAGCCCTGTTCCTTTAATCTGGATTTCAGTCTGTCAGAGAGAACCATTCTCCTGTGCCCCAGGACTCTGGGGTCCCTCTCCCCAAAGCCACAGTGACTGTCCCCAAAGCAGCAGTAGCAAGATCCAAAAACCATGATGCTGGGAATCTCATTAGAAAAGGGGCTCATCAACCTACTCACATAGGTAGTATGTAGGTGTCAGGGAGAAAGAAATTTTCCTCTGCCCTTTCAGGTTCTTCTGGCTGGTCTAAGAATTAAATTGACATGAGACAGATTAACATGAGAAAATCAAACAAAAGTTTAATGACATGTGTACATGGGAGAGGGCCAGGAAAACTGAGTAACTTGCCAAAGTGTCCAAAGACCTCACTTTAAACACCATCTTCAACTAACAAAAGAGGATGTTGCCGGTAGTGATTTGGGGATTCAAAGGGGAGAAAGGCAATTTACATGCAGAGAGAAAAGCAAAAGTTTAGTAAATAAATGTTTGCTTGGCCTGCAAAGACAATGGGACACAGAAAGGAATTTTAATAAACAGACATTCCTAGGTTCCTCACTGTCTACCACACCTACTTCATATTATAGTTATGTATGGTGATGGCTCCTTTCCTGGAACAAGTCCTCCATCTGTGTTCTTTCAGTCAGTTAGGGGGAAGGTCAAAGGTTCTTCCTGAGTCTTTTGGGACTCAGTTGTTTCAGCTCAAAATAATCTGCATGCTAAAGAGACATTTTGGGGTGGCAAGTTTTGCTCCCCTACATAGATGATCTAGGGTTTCCACAGGAACAAAGCTGTTTCAGCAGGACATGGTCCTGCTCTGCTCGGTGGATGGAGGATGAAGAGGAGCTCTTGCCTCATGATCATCGTTGTAGAAAGTGTCTACAACCTTGTGGAACCCAACCATGTTTAAGGGTGCAGCTTCATTAGACAAGCCACTCACACACTAGGGCCTCTGTACCCTAAGGGCCGAAGGATCTGTCTCTGAGGTCCCTTCCAATTTGAATATTCTGGGAACTGTGACTCATTCATTCACTGATTCCTTCAACAAATACTCATTGTGTGATTCTCACATGGAAGGTACATGGAATATAGCAGAATGGGGACATGGCATCTGTACTATATACCAGTCCTGCTGGTTTTGCCCATCAGACTCCAAGGCATCACTGCATATTGCATAGGAAAAGCTGAGAACCTTCTCCTTGAGGAAGATGAGAAGGAAGGCCCACATTGGAGTCCTTCCTGTGCCTGCCCTCTTTCTCTTTCCCAGCATTTAGGCATTGAGCAGGCCCAGCCTTGTCTGCCTTTCATAATGCAAACCCAAGATGGGCCTTTTCAAAGGTTGAAGGAGAATCACATCAAATCTACCAGGTTCCACTGGGACTTGGGCTCTTCAGTAATCCCTAGTTCTGGTACCCAGTTTATGCCTTTCTCTTAGAGACCCCAAAAGTAGGAAAGGTTCCTTTCCTAAAAACCAGTGAACTGAGAAATGAATACTTGAAAGCCAGGCAGTTTATTGTGGTGTCTTTGATAAGCTAAGTAAACTGAGAGAGACTGATAAGCATGAAATAGTTGCTAGACATTTGGTTCAGTTCCACATAGTCTCTTTCAAGGCCCTCAAACATTTACCCAAGAGCAACTGCAAATACTTAGGCTCATAAGCCACTAAGATCCAGAGACTTACAGCTAAGAAATAGATATGTAGTATATTTATCACTGCTTGGGAATGGCCAGTGCATAGCCTCATTTGAACTGTTTAAAATCCTTTACGGAGCAGCTAAAGGAAGGCTTAAAGCTGGGCAGCAGGTCTTAGCAAGACCTTAAAATAATCATTAAATCTTGGGCCTTATTAGTCAATGTCCATTCTTCACAGTTTTTCTGGTAGCTCTGTTTAAATATTTAGCTCTGAAATTAGAAATGTAATGGAGTCTAAACCCATGAGGAAGGAAAGGAAACCCTGATATTGAAATTATGAACTGAGAAATGACTTTAAAATATATATATGATTCTTATTGTACATTTATCTGAAAAAGACTGAAAGAAATCTGGAGTGGATGGAGGTTCGGAGGTTTTTTTTTTTTTTCTGAAAAAGGAGTGAGTGCATCATCGGTATGTTTGGGAAGTTTTGTCTTTTCCATTCTGATTTTTTTATATCTCTTCTTTTGGCTTATTTCATTTAGTTATGAACTACAATACAGGATTGAATAAAGGCAGTTACAGGGGCATTTTTGTCTTTTTCCAAATTTAAATGCTTCTCATGTTTTGGTCACCATTAAATGTGATGCTTGCTGCAGATCTCAGATACCCTTTATCACATTAAGGAAGTTCCCTTCTATTCCTGGTTTGTTTGCAAGTTTGTCACTAACAGTCTTTTCAATGGTCTAGTTCCTTTTCTGTATCCATTGATATAATTATATGATTTTTATTCTTTAATTGGTTAGGGTGGTGAATTACATTAATAGATTTTTCTGATGTTGACTCATTCATAATTTTTTTTTTTTTTTTTTTTTTTTTTGGCGGTACGCGGGCCTCTCACTGTCGTGGCCTCTCCCATTGCGGAGCACAGGCTCCGGACGTCCAGGCTCAGCAGCCATGGCTCATGGGCCCAGCCGCTCTGCGGCATGTGGGAACTTCCTGGACCGGGGCATGAACCCGCATCCCCTGCATCAGCAGGTGGACTCTCAACCACTGCGCCACCAGGGAAGCCCATTCATATGTTTTAAAGGAAAACCCTGCTTGGCCTTTTTATACACTATTGAATTCAAGTTGCTATTTTTTCATTCATTCATTATTAGTGAATAATTATCATTTCCTACTTTATCTATTTTTTGTACCAAAGGTTTGCAATTAGCAACCTCTTTAAATGCTGGGGAACTTTCACCCATTTTCTATCCTCTGAGCCTGGTATCTTTTTGTGTTGTTGCTTGCTTGCTTTTTGAGAGACTAGGTTTTCACTACAATCATTTCCACTTTTTAGAGTTATTAGTCTAGTAAATTTTCCATTTCTTCTTGGTATAATTTTGGTAATTTATATCTTCTTCTGAATTTGCCCATTTTATATTCTTTTTCAAATAGATCAATGTAAAGTTTTTCAAGGTATGCTTTTATAATTATTTTGCTCATCTGTATCTGCCCTTTTATCTTTTTTCCTACTTGATTTTGTTTATTATATCTCTCTGATTTATCATAGTTGTTAGAGGTTATATTTTTAAATTAATCTTTCCAAAGATCCAAAATTTTTAGAAAGTTTCTAGTATTTTATATTTGCTTTAGTATTTTCATTAATTTTATTTCATTATTATTTGTTTCTACTTTCTTTGGGTTTATTTTGTTATTCTTTTTTAAGCTTTTTGAATTAAAATATTTATTTTTCCTCTTGCTTTACAGTAAATCTTATAAGGCTATAAATTTCTTTCTGAGAACTGCTTCAGATTTACCTTGTTCAGTTTGATGTGTAGTGCTGTTGTAAGTTGTATTATATAAATTTTCATTTTTACTTTTTCTTTAATTCACAGTTAATTTAGATGTTTATGTTAAGATAATACACTTAATACAAAAGAGCTCAGATCCTGGAGTTGGGGTGCCTGGGTTTGTGTCCCATCTGCCACTTGCTATATGTGACCTTGGGCAAGTTGCTCATCCCCTCCGTGCCTCAATTTCCTTATTTGTAAAATGTGAAGAATAATAGTGTTGACCTCAAACAATTGTTGTGAAAATTGAATGAGTAAATATTTGAAAGTTCTCAGAGTAATGCCTGGCATATAGTAAGTGCCATTAAGTGTCTATAAAATAAATCTTCAGTACTATGAGTAGGGGTAATGGAAGGTTTGGCTAATTTTTGGATTGATTTCTTTATTGCATTATGGTCCATGAATATTATTTGTATATCATTGTTTCCGAATTTGTTGAGGCATCCTTTGGGGTCAAAACTTTCTCTGTATGAAGGTTAAAGTTTTAGGTTAGGCTTGTTACTTGTCATAACCTTTTTAGTCCTATTAACCCATTGATTATTTTATTAGTCCAAAAGAAATGTGTTAGTATCTCCCACTATGATTGGGTGTTTGTCAGTTTCTCTCGGTAGTTTTATTGGTTTTTGCACAATACATTTTGAAGCTATGCTGTTAGGATCTTACAAATTCACTAATGGAATACCTTCCTGGTGAACTGTTTTGTTTACCAATATTATAAGTCTCTTAGCGGTTTTCACTTAGAAAGATATTTTGTCTGATATTCATAATGTTACATCAACTTTCTTTTTGTCAGCATTTTCCTGGATAACATTTCAACCCCTTCATTTTCAACCTGTGACATATTTTTTTTAAAGGGGAAAGTGGATCCTTCCTTTTTTTCCAATTTATTTTTTAATGTTATTTATTTATTTTTGTCTGTATTGGGTCTTCGTTGCTGCACGCAGGCTTTCTCTAGTTGTGGCGAGTGGGGTCTACTCTTCATTGCGGTACACAGGCTTCTCATCATGGTGTCTTCTCTTGTTGCAGAGCACGGGCTCTAGGCGCGCAGGCTTCAGTAGTTGTGGTGCATGGGCTTAGTTGCTCCGCGGCATGTGAGATCCTCCCAGATCAGGACTTGAACCCGTGTTCCCCTGCATCGGCAGGCGGATTCTTAACCATTGTGCCACCAGGTAAGTCCCTGTGACATATTATTTTAATAGTATAGTGTAGATTATTAAAATTCAGTCTGAGAGCCTCTGTGTTTCTATTGATTAGCTTAATTCATTCACATTTATTATAATTAGAGTAGTTGTTAAATATTACTGCCATCTTATTTTATATTTTCCATGTGCTAAGATTTCTTAATCTCTATTTGTTTCTTAACAAAACTTTTTGTTTGATTAATTTCTTTGTTCCATTTTTCTGGTTAGAAAGTTATATCTATATATTTTGTATTTATCCAAGAGTTAACCTTAATTTTTATAATTTAATTTTATTTTTGTAGAATTAAATGCAGAATTAAAAGGTAGAATTAAAAATACAAAAGAGTATACATTATTAAAACATTTTCTCTATCCACCCATGATTCTTGCTTCTTAGAAGCACCTACTTTCAACTTTTTTACCTGTGTCTCATCTTATTTGCCTCCATACTTCTGCTATATTATATATAAAATGTATATAATGGTATTTAATTCCTAAATTTTAGGCATTATCTCTTCCTAGCTCATTTATAACACCATAATTTGTACACATGAACACAAGCCTATGCACATACTTCTCCTCTTGTCATCCTCCCAGTAAAAATTAAGTCTATTTTCAAAATATACATTATGATAATATGCAACTATTACTCACAACTGAGCCATGCAGCATACTCTAAGTGTACATCTCTTCCAGTGCAGTTTTTGTTTTTCTCGCTAAGTTTTAGTAATTGAGTCTGTGAATGAAAAACGTTGCCTGCCATATCAGTAAACAAAGGGTGTTGCAGCCATCAAGATATCACATTACAGCTACCCCCAAGGATGATCCCTGAGGGAACCTAGAATGGAAACAGGATGCCCACTGCCAAGACCTCAGCCACTGTAGCCACACACACCTCCCCTTCCCCCTTCCCCACCAACCTGACTGTGCACCCTGAGGGAACTCAGGATAGGAAAGAACAGGATCCTGGCCCTATATGGCTAGGGTGCATATCAAAGAAATGATTTCAGTGAGCCCAGACTCTTGCATCTTCTCATACATAGTAAGGTGCTAAATTCCTTAACTTGAGCTATCTGGTTTTCTTTAGTTAACAGTAATCTTTTGAAGTGCTGACTACCTGGTCTTTGTTGCAAAAACTCCTGTATATCTGGCTCCTCCCTTACCTCTTTGGAATAGTCCCTCAGAGCTATCTGAGAGGCTGTGTCCCAGTCTTAAATTCTCAGTATTGTCTTCCAGATAAAACATAATTCTCAATTTTTAGGTTGTGCACTTTTTTCAGTTGACAGGTCCATTTATTTGTTTAGTTTTCAAGTAGCTGTAATTAATCCAGCCTCAAATTTTCCACCAGAACAATAAAACCTTCTTCCATAGTTAGATACAGTCAAACATATCAGGTAATATTCCCAAGTCACTTTTATCTGACTGTCTGTCTGTCCGTCTATCTATCTAGTTAGTTGGCCTCCTAGTTAGTTTCTTTTTGTCTTAGGAACATCTCTTTCCATCTTCTCCAATCCAACTCTTGAGTTGCTTTGTAGGACAACTGCAGGGCTATAATCCTGGAGCTTTCCTTCACCAGTATTCCTCCCACTTTAATAATTCCTCCCAGATTTATTAAAGTATAATTGACAAGAACTGTATATATTTAAAGTGTTACTGTGTGATGATTTGATACACATTTACATTGTTAATGATTACCACAATCAAGTGCATTAACACATCCATAATCTCATATAGCTACCTTTTTTTGTGTGTATGTGGTAAGAACACAAGATCTAATATCTTAACAAATTTCAAGTATTCAATACAGCATTATTATCTGTAGTCACCATACTATACATTAGGTCTCCAGAACTTATTTATCTTATAACTGAAAGTTTGTACCCTGTGACCAACATCTCCCCATTTTCTCCCAGCCCCTGGCAACTGTCATTCTACTCTCTGCTTTTGTGAGTTCAACTTTTTTTGGATTCCACATCTAAGTGAGATCAAACAGTGTTTATATTTCTGTGTTTGGCTTATTTCATGTAATATAATATCCTCCAGGTTCATTCATGTTGTTGTAAGTACCAGAATTTCCTCCTTTTGTATGGCTAAATAATATTCCATTGAGTGTATATATACGAATGTGTGTATACATATGTATATAAAATCTCCCACATTTTCTTTATTCATTCATCAGTTAATGGATGCTTAGATTGTTTCCATGTCTTGACTATTATGAATAATGCTGCAATGAACATAGGAGTGCAGATATCTCTTTGACATACTGATTTCACTTCCTTTGGATACATGTCCAGAAGTAGGATTGCTGGATCATAATGTAGTTCTATTTCCAATTTTTTAAGGAACCTCCATACTGCTTTTCACAGTGACTTTTCACAGTGACAATTTACATTCCCACCAACAGTGCACAGAGGTTCCCTTTTATTCCATCCTTGCCAGCTTTAGTTATTTCTTGTATTTTTGATAATAGCTATTCCAATAGATGTGAGATGATAACTCATTGTGGTTTTAATTTGCATTTCCCTGATGATTAGGTGTTGAGCACATTTTCATATACTTGACCACCAGCATCCTGAGATTCCCTGATCTCTTGCCTATGTTAGTTTCCCTGTTTCCTGGAGTACCTCTTCAATAACTTCCTGAGAACAACAATATGGGATATACATTTCTTGAAATATTACTTCTTTGGAAATATATTTATTATATTCACATATATTGTGAATCATTTATTTAATATATTAACATAGCTTAGAAATAATTATCCTTTACAATATTGAAGGCATTGTTTCATTGTTTTCTAACTTCTAGTGTGGTTGTTAAAAAGTGTAATTTCATTTGAATTATCAGTCTTTATAATATGATTTTTTTCCCTCTCTTTCTCTTTTTGGAAAATTTTAGCACTCTTTTACCCCTAGAGTTTTGGTATTACAAGATGATACTCTTTGACATATATACTCTTATTTGTTTTTCCACTATACTAGTCACTCAACCTGGAAGTTGATGATCTTTAATATTTTGAAATATTCTTTTCATTGATGTTGTCTCTCTTCTATTTTTTCTATTTACTTGTTCTGAAACTGGCATTTGTTGGATATTAAACCACTTCTATTGATCCTCACATTTTGTTTTCTTTCTCTTTCATTACCTAACTTTTTTCTTCTTTTTAATACACTTTCTGGAAGACTTTTTCAACATTCTCTTTTTAAATTTACTAATAGAATAAATTGTCTTTAACAAACTTTTTTGTTATAGAAACCTTTTTTGATTCATGAATGCACTCTATTCTCTCATCTATTTGAGAATATTAAATATATATAAATACACATGCATCTATATTTAAATTTTTTTCTCTTCTCTGTGCATTGTCTCTCTTTTTCCCAGTATTCATGTTTTTTTTCTGTTTGTTCCATCATGGTCTTTCATGTTAGAAACCACCTTGATTTTTCATTTGTATCTAGGAGAGAAGCTCTAATAAACCAGTTGGAAGTTCTGTGTATATGTCTGTGTATATAGGACAATAAAGTGACAATTTTTCACTGGGAAGTACCCATGTCAATATCTGTAGATGTATTCTCTTGGGATTCTCTATTTCCCCAGGGAGGATTACTGTAATGTTCTTTCTGGTGGCTACACACCTTGTTGCCAGAATTCTGGCAGACCACGGGGGAGAAGGAGCCTGAGGGGAAGTCTTTCTGCTTGCTATATGGATGTTTTCTTCTTCCCCTATTTTCTATACAACATTTTTCTTTAGCTCTGCAAATATCTCTGGAAAGTGTGAATTTCCAGTACTTTACCTGAATGTGGGAGGGGTACTGACATTGCTATGCAGAGTGGAGAAGGAACCCCTATTTTACATATTCTGGAAGAGCCACATTTAAAGAATTAAGAAAGTTGGAATGAAGTCATTGTCGAGAACTCTGAAGGATCTGAGATTTACCTTCCTTCCAAGCTTACAAGTGAGCCTGCCATAGTTCCATGGATTCAGGTAAAAGATGCAAGACACCTTGGACTGAAGCAAAAGACATTATTACTCACAGTAATAGTATTGACATTTGCACCAGTTCTCCAAGCCCCAATTCTTACAGAGGAACACAAAGAGAGCCAGGAATTACCTGAGCACGCAGTGAGTTGCGTTAGAAAAGTGGGATTCTAAGCTTAGAGAACCTGAATCTGAGATAATATAAGTAAGCCTGCCTACTCTATGCTCCAGAGAGAGACACTCTATCTTCCAAGGCTGTGCACTATAAAAATACCCTTGAAATAATAATCTGGGACAAAGGCAGTCAGTGTGTCTACTCACAAGACATGTAGAAATGCAAGAGACCCAAGGAGAACTGTCAGAGTTCAAATATGTACAGCAAAGTCTAAAAGGGAAGGACAACGTGTTGTGTGTGACAGTGGGTGGCCGTAAATGTTGGCTTCTATAATAAAGTGTAGAAATATTGAGCATCACCTATGGAGGAAAAGCAGTGTGGCTTTTATAAGGGGAATGTATCCTTTAAGAGGCTAGATGAACCATTTGCTGTATAAATAAGAGAAATAATATACTTTTAGTTCAAAAATTGGAAGGGCTCTCTAACATTTGAGCCATTAAAATGAAGAAGATTTATTATGGTTATATTAGAGGTGGGTAATAAAGATCAAGATTAATGGTTATTTATCTTCATAAAAATGTATATACTCCTCAAAGGTGTGAAGATATAAAGTCAAATGAAAATAAATGGCAGGAATTTCTTTGCAGCTGTCAGGAAGAGGCAGGTAAATTTCAGTGAGAAAATGAAAAGTAATGCATTAGAAAGGGAGAGCATAGAGTATGATTAAAGCACAAAGTTCTCTGAGTTATTAATTAAAAAGAAAGTATAATTTGAAGTTACTGTGGGCTATTCTTCAGTATGCAGGGCTAAATTATTTTTTTTAAGATGGATTTAATTAGGGAGCATTAAAAACAAAAGCAAGAACCCTCACACAAATCCTTGGTTCACCTTCATGCAGTGCAGGTGACTCCCCATCCATGCTACTTGAGAAGGTTCAGAGAAGAATTGGTAAATGCCCTCGTGAGAGTGGCAAGTTCTCCCGTGTGCAAGTAGCCTGATAAGACAGAGGCTCTAAAGTCTGCAGTGGTAGAAGCAGAGAATGGATGTGATTTTACTTCAATGAATTATGAATGGTGTGAACAGAGCTAATACAGGTTCATTCAACTGACACAATATTAGGAAGTACACAATGATGTATTTAGTTCAATCAAATTCAACCTTTGTATTTTGGAAAATCCCACACACCAAGGCACTCTTCAGCTTCAGGGTCTCAGCTGGGTTTCTCTTTCTTCCTCACAGGAGGCCCCAAGGACTCAAGCTCTTTAAAGCTGCTATGAACCACAGAGCCTAGACCCATTCAGAATCACACTTGTTTCCTAAAAGTGACATGATTGTCTCTAATAATGATAAAAATCATGGCCAACATTTTCTGAGATCTTACTTTGTGTCTGTCATTTTGCTCAATGCTTTATGCATTAACCTATTTGAGCCTCACAATATTCTTCTGAGTTAAGAACTA
The DNA here is from genome assembly GCF_949752795.1 of Hyperoodon ampullatus. Lineage (NCBI taxonomy): Eukaryota > Metazoa > Chordata > Mammalia > Artiodactyla > Ziphiidae > Hyperoodon > Hyperoodon ampullatus. Next base: position 117,390,315 of record NC_136915.1, on the reverse strand, counting down.
GTATTGTATAGATAAGGAAAGTATGTTACAGAGAGGATCAGACCTTGCCTAAGGTGAAATAAGATTCAATCGTAGGAACCTATGACTTCAGGGCCTCTGTACTTAACTGTAGTGATTCTCTTGCTGCTTCATCTGTATCTTTATAAATGCTGGTCCCTCTAACTAGATGTCCGCAGTGACACATGCATCATTCACCTTTTCCTTACTGTCTTGGATAATACCTCCTTGATAGTATACTCTGGCCCTACTGCTGAGTTAGATGCCCCTCCTTTATGTTTCCATACCATCTTATACTAATCTTCATCATAGCACTCATTACTCTGTACTGTCATTCCCATTTACCCTTCTCCTCTAATGATGTTCTGAATTCCTTAACATCAGGGATTCTTTCCAATTCATTATTCAGTCAATAAATATTTATTGAGAAACAAGTATGTAGTAGCCATTGAATCCATAGATCTTAGTACATAGTAGAGGAATCAGAAATATTTGATGGACAAATAAATTAATCAATACTCTTCTTTGGGATTCCTCTCCCCTTAAGATCAATTGTGGATTTTTTTTTCACTAGTCTCACAGAAAAATATAGGAGTTAATTGCATAACCACATTGAATAAAATACAAAGCTAATTAAATTCATGCAAGCTTCCTGTAATTATTGCCTTTTATCTTTAGCTTCCAATTCCCACTCTGAACTGATCACTGCAAGTCTTCCTGGTTAAGCACTTCATGCTTAAGGATCTCTGCTGGTGGGAAGCCTCAAACCTTGTATATACTTAGAGTTGACTTATATAGCATTTACTAGGTGCCAGACACTTTTCTAACCACTTTGCATAAATCAACAAGTTAGTCCTCACAGCAACTCTCTGAAGACCATGCCCTCATTAAGCCATTTTAGAGATAAAGAAACAGAGACACAAAGAAGTTAAGTAACTTGCCTATGGTTACATTGTTAGGAATTATAGAAAAGAGGATTCAGTCCTGGGCAGTGTGAATCTAGAGTCCATGCTTTTAATCACTGGGCCCTATTGCCTCTCATTACTCTCTATTTCCTCTAGAGCCATAACGATGGGAAATTGCATTTTGACACATTGTTTGTGAGAGATCATTTGGTAAAAATTTTGTAGAGAAGAACAATACTCTATTAAATACTCTTTAAAATTTAGGATGCTCATGGTCTTTAACTTTGCATTTTCACTTCCTGGTGTTCACTTATGTGTGAAATGGCATGTTTATAGAGTTTTCTATTTCAGAATTGTTTACAATGGCAACAGCTAGAAAAAAAAAAGGACCAAAACATCCATCAGTAATAAACTTGGTTAACAAAAATGACATATCTATAAAGTAGAAAGTTACACCACCATTGAAAAAAATCAGATAATTATTTAAGTGCTCTACAGAAGGACATCCCAGATATTGTTAAATATAGTGGGGAAAGTATTAATGTGTATGTGAACACATATGTGCTTTTATATTAGCTAGTATATGCAAGGCATCTCTGTATTTATATACTGTATATTGCCTGGAAGGAATATAAGGTGGAGAGGTGAAGGGAGGAAGTGTGCTTACTGACTATGTTAACGTGACTTTGCTATTTAGTTGTTTTCATAATACAACTTTACTCTTCCATTACGTTCATCAGCATGGCATTACTATTACAAAACATTCTTGCCCAGGAAGACAAAAGTTGTATATAACTTTATTGTTCTTCTTAGGAATCTCTACCCAAAACTTATGTCAATGACCATCAAACTGTTTGGATTTTTAATAAATAGCATCAAATGACTGTTAATGCTCTAAGGAAATTGAAACTCTAATCTCAAAAGTATTACTCTGTTGAGTCTATCAGTCCTAAATTATTAAATCATGATCCTTACCCAATCCTAATCAAGTCCATGAATTGAAAGACTGGCATACACCATACTCCAAAACTTTGTAAATATCCTCACTTTGCACTTCCTTCTAACTTTGCACTAATACTTTGCCAAGGTGATATTCTCCCTTATCAAAGTAAGAATAATCTCAGGCTTGTTTATCAGTAGGTTATTGGGGTAGTATTTTCAAGGAACCAGCATCCTAAAAGCAACAGGAAGGAAACTGAAAGAAGAATAATATTTAACTATAAACCTGTTTTACTTTTGGATTTCTGTGCAATGTCTGTGTATTACTTGTTCAACAAAAGAATTGGAAAAAATGAAGGAGGAAAGAATGAAAGAAAGAAACTAAAGTATTGGATGGGAACACTTCAAGAGAGAATATAAATGAAAAATCCCAGACCTCAGTCCTTTGTCATTTCAATATGTAGAGGCAAAGTAGGAGCAACCAACAGAGAAACAGCATCTATGATAAGACTGAGCTAAAAAAAAAAAAAACAAAAAACAAAAAACTTCCGAATGCTTTAAAATTCTTAGATTGAAGCAGGGTCATTTGTAGAAGAAAGGGAGAGAGGAAGACCATAATTTATGTTTGTGGTTGTGATTAAATTTCATGAATTCTAGAACACCTTAGACACAAGGGGCAAGGGAATGACACCTAGTCATTCTTTGGAGGGGAGGAAAGATTCCGGCTGCACCAATTCAGGTAAGCAAGACAGAGAGTAGAGTTAACTTGCCACACTGGCATGCCATTTCTTCCTCAATAAATCCAGTGGCCTGGGTCCTGTCTGGAGAGAAAGTGCTGTAAAGAAGGAGAAAAGAGCTGGAATTGAAGTTGGAGATCCAGCACAGACTGCTTTCTTCTAAGAAAAGACGTTTGCTTGTATCTTCCTTCCTCAGTTTCCACTGTGGGTTCAGTGGCCAACCCCCCTTCCAAATTTGATGAGAAACATTAGTCTATCCATCCAAGAAAGACAAGACACAAAGAAAGCCACATCTGGAAACATTATAGTCAAATTGTTAAATGCCAAAGACAAAATCATGAAATCAAGAAGAGCTAAACAACTCATCACAAACAAGGGCTCCAAAATAAGATGAACAGCTGACTTTTCTTCAGATAATAGAGTCCAGAGTCAATAAAACACATCTAAATTGCTGGGGGGAAAATCCTGTTCATCAATAATTCTTTTCTTTTCCCCCACGTTTTCTTTTAAAGGAAATGTTTAAAGTACCCAACCTTAAAAAGTGACTTCAGGAAAAGAAATGCAAGTAACTGTGGATCTGAAGAATGTCTGTAGGGAATGATCTATAGCTTCCTCTTAAATACAATCTGAAGCTTTCAAAGCATAATGCCCAAGGTCTTAAGATCAAGAATTCTATATTTAGCAAAACTATCATTCAAAAATGAAGGTGAAATAAAGACATTTCCAGGTAATCAAAGACTTGAGAGTATTTGTTGATAGCAGACCTGCCTTACAAGAGTGCAAGAGGAAGTTTTATAGGCTGAAAGGAAGTAACACTCGACAACAACTGGAGCCCATACAAAAAATATAAATAGTACCAATTATAGTAATTACATAAAGCATAAATGTATGCTCTTATTTAGATTAAATTTTGATATCAAAAGTGATCATATACCTTTCCCTTCCTACCCCAGCACTGGCACCCATGGTGGTTTCATGCATGAATCTCTTTCCAGTAAGCTATGACTCCTTATATTTGCCTGTCTCTGCAATCTTAGGGGCAGTAGTTTTCCCTGTGTCCTCACCTTTCTTATGGATTCAAGAACTGTTGATTTTTCAGCCTGTTCAGGCTTTCACTTTCTTTCATTAGGATAGAATGGTGTGTTCCATGCTCCTTACACGTGGAACCAGGAACCAGAATTCCCAATCAGATTTTTTTTTTGTCAAAAATATCCTTTCAAATAAATCTCCTTTCAAGCATCCAAGTTGAATTAATTCTAGATTTAGTTAACTGTATGTGTTATTATAGTTTATTTCAGTTTATGGTGTACACTGAATATTTTAAGTTTGAATTTTATGCTGTAGACCATATTTTGGCCTCATAGAAATCTCAAGAACTAGAATCAGTGGGCATCAATTTAGAGGGCTATATACTTATAATATTAACAATAGGCTGAGGTTATAAGAAAAGTTTTTTTGAAGTTTGTACTTGAAGCTCACTTTTATGCTGGCCCTAGTTGTGTCACATGACACATCACCAGTCACATGAAACCTTGACACCAGTGACTTTATTTACAATATTTCTGTCTGGAAAATTTGCAAAACTACTTGAGAAGAGATTTTAATATCCTTCCAATAATCCTGGAAAAGAGCTTTATTATCTACAATTATGTCAAGGAATTCTTGACATCTTTACTTTTAAGTGTTACAGACTCTGATTAGAGTTGGTCATTGAGATCAACTAATTTTAACATTTGCTGATCTCACTATCATGTTTGAATTAAGCTCTAAAGGCATAGCTTTACCAGATGCTTACCATGGTGAGATGAGAAACACAGAGGCAATGTCTTCTTCTGGCTAATGCTATCCTGAAAATGGTAGAAATAATGAAGATATAAGAGTCAAAAGGACAATTGCAAAGGTAGTAGTCAGAAGACTGTCAGTGACAGGATCAGTGATTGGACTAGCAGAAACCAGGTCCAACATGACTTAGACATAACAGAGAAAATGATCAGTGAGTGGATCACAAAAGGTTAGCTAGAGAGTGGCCACAGCCTGAACCAGTGATAGAAGCAATCCTGTTGCACACACTGAGGATGCCAGCCTGACACAGGTCCTCCAGTTCTTGAACTGAGTAAGAGTGGGTTGCAGGTGCCAGCGAAAAGGTATTACCCCATTAATGCTATGGGTTGGTGATAAGAAAGCAAAGAAGATGATGATCTGTGTCTCACAGTTCTCCAAGAATGAGATACTGATTCTTGCCTACAAGACTTGAAAGCAAAATGAGATAATACCCATGCTGAACATCTTTGAAGGAAACAGGACACTAAAAAAGAAACACAGGGAGAATGTGAAAGTGATAGCTAGTAAAGATTATAGTCCCAATGATGACATTATCAGCCACTGTTATGAAGTATAGGCTTAGAGGCAGAAAAAAAATTCTTGAAAAATAACTCACTCACCTCTATGTATACCATTTCATTGAAAAATTTCACATTAGGAAGACATTTAGAGAAAGTCAACATTATTTATTAACACCAGGTACTAGTTCTTTTTCTCTAGGGAGTATACTCTATAGATCAAGAAAGAGACATGTCAAAATTTACTTCAAAAGAGCATTGACCCCTATGTCTGGAAACATGGCTAGTAGGGTAGCCTGAATGGCCCTCCCAAAGCCTGGCCAAGTACTAGTCATCTTCTCTACACAAAGAAGCAGGAAAGGAGAGCCCAGGACTGAGGATACTGTTCTGGCATGCTCCCAGGGCACAGACTTTGTGTTGGCAGTCACATTGACAGAGACGAATGGATCAATCCCAGATATTCATCATCCTTCCCTGTGTTGCTGACTCCTCATTGTGTCATCAAAGGCCCAGATCAAGGATGAGTACAGAAGGTGTTGAAGTGTCAGGCTCACTCAACACCTGCATCTTTGACCTGAACCCGCCTCTTTAATGGTCAAGTAGGGTAGCTGTTTTCATAATTCTGCTGTTCATCTTATGTTGAAACTTTCCCTCCCTCCAAACCCTGTCCTAAATTTAGTAAATCATGAAAAACTTCTTAATTTGTTCTCAAGGATGGTGAGCTTTTGGCCAGTGGAAGAGCACTGATGTTCCCCTGAGCCTCGGACATTATTTAATAGTGCTGCTCAGAGTACTTTGTAATCTGTTGTATAGTTAGAATCTCACCTCTCCCTTTCCTTTGTCCAGTTCATTCAGATCCAGATCTTCCTTAGAGTTTAAGCCAAACTCTACTGTTGTTACTGAGATCCTCTTTAAAGATTTCTCCAGCTTTGGGTGTGGTAGCATAGCCTTGTTCTCTTTTTTTGTCCTTTTGACTTTGTACCTGCTGACTCTCTCTGGCAGTGTCATCATTGTGACTATCATTTGCTTGGGTTGTCACCTCTATGCTCTGTTGTACTTCTTCCTGAGCATGCTGTTCATCTCTGAGAGCTGCTACACTCTGGTCCCTACATTCTCTCTGGCCTCCTGAGCCCACTGCCATTCAAGACTATGCCATCTAGCTCTTGAATGCATGAGCTATTTCATGTATGCAACCAACAACTGTTTCCTGTTCATGGCCATGCAGTATGAACACCATGTGGCCATCTGCAGCCCCACTATGGAATTCAGTCATTGTATTAGAGTTTTCCAGAGAAACAGAACCAAGAGAATATATATTGATATATGTAAGAGATTTATTATAGGGATTGGCTTGTGTGGTTATGGAGGCCAAGAAGTCCCACAGTGTGCCCTCTGAAAGGTGAACAGCCAGGAAGGCTGGTGGTATCATTTAGTCTGAGTCTGAGGGTCTGAGGATCAGGGGGCAAATGGTATAAATCCCAGTCTCAGTCTGAAAGCCTGAGAACCAGGAACGCTGATGTCTGAGGGTAGGAGAAGATGGATGTCTCAGATCAAGCAGAGACAATTTGCCCTTCCTCTGCCTTTTGATTCTATTCAGGCTCTCAACAGATTGGATAATGCCTGCCCACATTGGTGAGGGTGATCTTCTTTACTCAGTCTACTGATTTAAATGCTAATCTCTTCTGGAGACACCTTCACAGACATACCCAGAATCAATATTTTACCAACTAAATCTCGAGACATCCTTAGTCCAGTTAAGTTGACACATAAAATTCACCATCGCAGTCACCCTAGGTAAGAGGCCTATGCCAGTTGACATCTGGGTCACTGGGAACTGGCCTGGATATGACACTGTACAGGTAACATCTGTGTTTGGCCTGCCCTTCTGTGATACCTTGGTCATCTCTCGCTTCTTTTGTGATGTGAGGTACCTGTGGGAGCTGGCCTGCACAGACAGACATCACTGTCAGTGACATCATCAATTTGTCATCAGTGTCTGTGGCTTTGTTTTACCCGTGGGCCTGGTCTCCATCTCCTATGTCCTCATCTTCTGCACCATATTTATGATTGCTTCATAATCTTAAGATTACCTTGGAATCTTAAGGCCTTTGCCTTTAAGAGTCAGAAGAAGGCCTTTGCCACCTGTGCCTCCCACCTCACAGTGATCATCGTCCACTATGTCTGTGCCTCCATCATTTACCTGAAGCCTAAGTCCCAGAGTTCCCTGGGGTAGGACAGACCCATCTCAGTAACCTACACCATCCTCACTCCCTGGTGGACCTTGTCATGTTCAACCTAAGGAACAAGGAGGTCAAAGGTGCTCTTCACACAGCCACAGTTAAGATACTACTCAGGGACTTCCCTGGTGGTCCAGTGGTAAAGAACCCGCCTTACAATGCAGGGGACGTGGGTTTGATCCTTGGTCAGGGAACTAAGGTCCCACATGTGGCAGGGCAACTAAGCCCGCGTGCCACAAACTACAGAGCCCACGTGCTCTGGACCCTGCGCACTGCAACTAGAGAGAGAAAATCCTCATGCCACAACTAGAGAGAAGCCTGTGCACCACAAAGAAAGATCCCATATTCCTCAACGAAGATCCTGTGTGCTGCAAATAAGACCTGACACAGCCAAAAATAAATAATAAATCTTTTTTTTTTTTTTTAAAGATACTACTCAACCCTCAGTGCATCCAGACTATGACAGCTTCCCTTCGTGTACTCACTCTTCCAAAGTGTTTACGGTCAGGAACACCCTCCACTACACCAGGTGCCTCCGTGGGGTCTGCTCCTGCAATGGCATCTCAGGAGACAGCTCCTCTCAGACTGCCAGTCACATTCCCATGACACCAGGTACAAGGCCCTGAGTCTAGTCAGTTCTTATTTTTGCTGAATAATACAAAAAAGGGAAGATTCGTGTTAGACACCTTGGAAAAAGCTCGAGGAATTTTATTCTGCTTTGAGGCCAGGGAACCTTCAGAAGAGAAGATGACATTTGTCAATTTAGCTGTCTGTTATACAATTTCCCGTCATGTTTTTGTTTACAAACTTTGGTACAAGTGCACTGGTCTCTCTTTCACCCCCACCCTGTAAAAGCTGGCTGAGCCTTGCCTGTATGCTGTTTCTCCTCCCTACTAATACCTCATGCCCTGCCCACCATTAACATGGGTTGTAAAGACTGGGACTTAATATCACACTGATGATAAAATTCTTTATCTTTGCAAATACTTTACAGGAAATTTGCACATACAGGATTTTACTTGATCCTCAGTGAAGCCTGTAAGGTAGGTAGGACAACAGTTATCATCCCTATTTTGTAAATGAAGAAAGTAACACATATAAAGATAGGATTGATTTGCCCAGGCATATAAAACTAGGCAGCTGCAGAGTCAGGATTTAGATCTAGTTCTTCTACCATTGTTTTTTGCTCTTTCTAGTTAATCAGTTTACAAGAAGCAGAAACTTCTTGAGCAAAGTTAGGGCCTTAAGTGAATAGCATAGGGAGAACAGCTGCTGGTCTATAGGGTGCTTGTGTGTATTTGAGGAAAAAAAACATTCCATCTCCTCCTCTAGACACTGCTGTCAGAAGTTGCCATAGTAATTTTACTGCCTCTCCCGGGAAATTATCATAAATCTATGATGCCTAAAATGTGAATGGCACTCCCTTAGATGTGACACTGTCACGTACTGCACAACCTGCAGAATCCTACGCTGTGATTATGACTGTACAGATGAAAAAGGGGCCTAGAAACAAATAAGTGCCAGTTTCTTTCCCAGAGTCTTTATTTAGTCCTGGATTGTCTGAAAGGCTGAAGCCACTGACTGCTATTATCCACTAGAATACCTCGAGTTTCTCTAAATCAAGTCTGGTCAAGAGAATGTTTAAAACTTATAAGTTCTGGAGTTATTACAAAGGTGAGACCCAACACTGGGATCCTAGACAGGACTACACTCTCTGGGTCCTGTAAACCAGAACCATCCCCAAATCTAGCAAGAGCTAGTGGTACAAATTTACATACATTGAGTTAAATGCCATGGTTACTCACCCTGCCAGCATCCTAGGATATCTTCCTAACCAGAGCTCACACATACAGGCGCTATGATGTTAAATTCCCAGTTCTGAGCCTGGTGGGTCTTGTTCTGCTATCAAAGAAGAAAACATGCATGCTTTAAGTATTTACTGTATAGTAAGCACTGTGTTAGAAATTATAGGGCTTCCCTGGTGGCAGAGTGGTTAAGAATCCCCCTGTCAATGCAGGGGACATGGGTTCGAGCCCTGGTCCGGGAAGATCCCACATGCTGCAGAGCACCTAAGCCCATGTGCCACAACTACTGAGCCTGCGTTCTAGAGCTTGCACACCACAACTACTGAAACCTATGCACCTAAAGCCCATGCTCCCCAGCAAGAGAAGCCAACACAATGAGAAGCCCATGCACCACAACAAAGAGTGCCCCCACTCACCACAGCTAAAGAAAGCAATGAAACCCAACGCAGCCAAAAATAAAAATAATAACACATATATATGGAATCTAAAAAAAAAAAAATGTTCTGAAGAACCTAGGGCCAGGACAGGAATAAAGATGCAGACGTAGAGAATGGACTTGAAGACATGGGGAGAGGGGATGGGTAAGCTGGGACAAAGTGCGAGAGTGGCATGGACATGTATACACTACCAAATGTAAAATAGATAACTAGAGGGAAGCGGCCACATAGCACAGGGAGATCAGCTCGGTGCTTTGTGACCTCCTAGAGGGGTGGGATAGGGAGGGTGGGAGGGAGACGCAAGAGGGAGGGGATATGGGGATATATGTATACGTATAGCTGATTCACTTTGTTATAAAGCAGAAACTAATACAACACTGTAAAGCAATTATACTCCAATAAAGATGTTAAAAAATAATTAAAAAAGAAGAAATTATATAGTCAGTACCTAATTATACTTGTATTCTTTAAAACCTAATATATCAATTCTTTATTTCACTCATTTATTCAAGTGATATTTACTGAGGGTTTCATTACCTGTTCATGCTGATGTGATGAAGCTGGTTCTTAGAAGGCTGGTATCATCCCAAACTTTTTGATCAAGGAACCCTTTATTTCATTTTTTTCTTTTTCTTTTAAAATTTTTATCGGAGTATAGCTGCTTTACAATATTGTGTTAGGTTCTGCTGTACAGCAAAGTGAATCAGCTATACGTATACATATATCCCCTCTTTTTTGGATTTCCTCCCCACTTACGTCACCACAGAACACTGAGTTCCCTGTACTATACAGTAGGTTCTCATTAGTTATCTATTGCATACATAGTAGTATATATATGTCAATCCCAATCTCCCAGTTCATCCCACCATCCCTTCCCCCCTTAGTCAAGGAACCCTTTAAACTCTTAAAAATTATTGAAGACCTTAACAGCTTTTGTTTATATGATTTTACTATAGTAACAATTAAAACTAAAAAAAAATAAGTATTTTTTATTAATTCATTTAAAGATAACAACAATAAACATATTGGATGCTGACATAAATAACATGTTGTTATGAAAAACAATTATAACCAAAACAAAAAAAATATTTAGAAGAATGGCACTGATTTACATTTTTGCAAATCTTTTTAACATCTAGCTTTAATAGAAGATATCTGGATTCTTGTGTGTGCTTCTGTTTATAAACTGATGCCATATCACATATTATGTAGCCTCTGGAAAACTCCTCTCACAGGAGAGAATGAGTGAAAAAGATAATTAATTTCAGTATTATCATGAAAACAGTTTTGACCTGACAGACCATCTGAAAGTAATCCCCTGACCACTCTTTGAGCATGTCTGAGCTAGAGTATAAGACCTTGTCTGTCTGTTGTGAGCTGTATTTGCTAATGTTTCCCCTCCCTTCACTGACTACACTGACTTTAGAATTTAAAAGGGAGCTAGAAGTAGGGAAGCATCACTTCTTAGAAGTAGTGAGTAAAGGAACCAATGAGAGGTCACAGGTCTCTCTCATCTTTGGGCATTTCTATGGTCCATTGGAAGGGGCATCAGAAAATGTCTGAGTGGGTGAGGGGAGGAAATGAGATGTAGAGCTGGGGTCAGGAGGTTCTAAATGGGTCTCATCACCCATTAGTGTGGGTCTCATTACCCATTATATGGGTAAGGGATGGGCTTTACAAAATGTGTTTTACTGTTGATTTTCTCTTATTCCTGGATCCCAACCAGCAAATTGGAGCCTATGCTGTGCTTCATAGCATCAGTTTCTGAGAATCAAGTAAGACCCTTTTTCCTCCCTCCCTCCCTCCCTTCCTCCCTCCCTCCGTTGTTGGCTCTAAGCACACTGGAGTTCAGAGCCAAGAAGTACAGTTAAAAAAAATCAAAAGAAAAAGAGCTTCATCACTGCATATATCTAAGTGGCATCTATTAGTCATATTCCTTTCTTCTTTATCATATGCCAAATTAGTATATGTGTACACAGCTGTTTTTTATTCTATTCTTAAGTATGGATCAATTTTGGCTATTTTTGTGCCAATTTTATGCTGTTTTAATTAATATAGATTTATGATTTATCTTGATATCTGCTAGATCAAGAAACGCATTGTAATTTTTTTCTAAAACTCTTATCTATTTTAGTATATTACTAAATATAAGCCTACGAAAGCAGTGATATTGTTTATCATTTTGATTGCTGCACCCCAGCAGCTTTAATAAAAGTGACACAGTGTAAGCACTCAATAAATATTTGTTAAATAAACGAATGAACTAATTTTAGAATTAGTTTTTCAGTGTACATGCAGCATCTTACTGGGATTGTTCATAGGATGGCACTGAATTTGAAGATTGACTTTGGAAGAATGGACATCTTTGCATCCTTAAATCTTCCCACCAATGGATATGGCTCCATTTATGCAGTTCTTTCTTTAGGTCCTTCAGTAAAGTGACATAATATTCTCCAAGAGGATCTTGTCAATTTTTTTCTGTATTTTTATAAGGTGCTCAGGTGTTTTGTTATTGCTGTAAATGGATATTTTTATATAACAGCTCTATTGAGCTATAACTCACAGAACATAAAGTTCACCATTTGAAAGTGCACAATTTAGTGGTCTTTGTTAAATTCAGAGTTGTGCAACTATCACCACTGTCTAATTCCAGAACATTTTCATCACGCTAAAAGATACCCTGCATTAGCAGCCACTCTCCATTTCTCCCCTTTCCTCAGCCACTCACAAACACTAATCTACTTTCTGTCTCTATGGATTTGCTCATTCTGAACATTTTATATAAATGGAATCATACAATATGTTATCTTTTGTGATTAGCTTTTTTTGCTTAGCATAATGTCTCCAAGGTTCATCCATATTGTAGCATGTATCAATATTTCAGGTCCGGAGGAAGATGGCGGACGAGTAGGACGTGGAGATCACCTTCCTCCCCACAGATACATCAGAAATTCATCTACACGTGGAACAACCCCTACAGAACACCTACTGAACGCTGACAGAAGACCTCAGACCCCCCAAAAGGCAAGAAACTCCCCACATACCTGGGTAGGGCAAAAGAAAAAAGAATAAACAGAGACAAAAGGATAGGGACGGGACCTGCACCAGTGGGAGGGAGCCGTGAAGGAGGAAAGGTTTCCACACACTAGAAGCCCCTTCGCGGGTGGAGACTGCGGGTGGCGGAGGGGGAAAGCTTCGGAGTAGCGGAGGAGAACACAGCAACAGGGGTGCGGAGGGCAAAGCGGAGAGATTCCCGCACAGAGGATCGGCGCCCTCAGGCACTCACCAGCCCGAGAGGCTTGTCTGCTCGGCTGCCGGGGCCGGCGGGGCTGGGAGCTGAGGCTCGGGTATCGGGTTTCAGTCGGGGAGCGCAGGGAGAGGACTGGGGCTGGCGGCAGGAAGAGAGCCTGAAGGGGTTGGTGCGCTGCGGCTAGCCCGGAGGGAGTCCAGGGAAAAAGTCTGGACCTGCCAAAGAGGCAAGAGACTTTTTCTTCCCTTTCGTTTCCTGGTGCGTGAGGAGAGGGCATAAAGAGCGCTGCTTAAAGAAGCTCCAGACACGGGCGCGAGCCGCGGCTAAAGGCGCGGACCCCGGAGATTTGCGTGGGACGCTGGGGCTGCTGCTGCCGCCGCCACAAGACCTGTATGCGAGCGCAGGTCACTGTCCAGCCCCCTTCCGGGGAGCCTGTGCAGCCCGCCACTGTCGGGGTCCCGGGACCCAGGGACGGCTTCCCCGGGAAAGCGCACGGAGCGCCTCGGGCTGGTGCAACTTCACGCCGGCCTCTGCTGCCGCAGGCCCGCCCCGCACTGCATGCCCCTCCCTCCCCTCGGCCTGAGTGAGCCAGAGCCCCCGAATCAGCGGCTCCTTTAAATCCGTCCTGTCTGAGCGAAGAACGGACGCCCTCCGGCGACCTACGCGCAGAGGCGGGGCCAGGTCCAAGGCTGAGACCCGGGAGCTGTGAGAGCAGAGAAGAGACAGGGAAATCTCTCTGTTCAGCCTCGGAGGCAGCGGATTAAAGCTCCACGGTCCGCTTGATGTGCCCTGCGTCTGTGGAGTGCATGAATGGACAGCGAATCATCCCAAATTGAGGAGGTGGACTTTGAGGACAAGATTTAAGATTTTTTCCCCTTTTCCTCTTTTTACAACGAATTATCCCAAATTAAGAGGGGGACTTTGAGAGCAAGATTTCAGACTTTTTCCCCTTTTCCTCTTTTTACAACGAATTATCCCAAATTGAGGAGGTGGACTTTGAGAGCAAGATTTTCGATTTTTTCCCCCATTCTCTTTTTGTGAATGTGTATGTGTATGCTTCTGTGTGAGATTTTCTCTGTATAGCTTTGCTTCCACCATATGTCCCAGGGTTCAATCCGTCCGTTTTTTGTTTTTTTTTTTTTTTTTAATAATTACGTTTGTATTTTTAATAACGCCACTATATTTTATACTTTATTCTATTTTACTTTATCTTCTCTCTTTCTTTTTTTCCTACCTTCCCTTCCTCCCTCCCTCCCTCCGCCCCTTTCTTTCTTTCGTTCTTTCTTTCCTTGCTCCCTCCCTCCCTTCTTCCTTTCACTCTTTCTTTTTCTTTCCTTTTTCCCTCCCTCCCTCCTTTCTTTCTTTCCTTCTTCCTTCCATCCTTGCTTCCTTTCTTTCCTTCTTCCTTTCTTTCTCTCTCTCTTTCTTTCTTCTACTAATTCTTTCTTTCTACTTTTTCTCCCTTTTATTCTGAGCCAGGTAGATGAAAGGCTCTTGGTGCTGCAGCCAGGAGTCAGTGCTGTGCCTCTGAAGTGGGAGAGCCAACTTCAGGACACGGGTCCACAAGAGACCTCCCAGCTCCACATAATATCAAGCGGCAAAAATCTCCCAGAGATCTCCATCTCAAAACCAGCACCCAGCTTCAGTCAACGACCAGCAAGCTACAGTGCTGGTCACCCTATGCCAAGCAAATAGCAAGACAGGAACACAACCCCACCCATTAGCAGAGAGGCTGCCTAAAAATATAATAAGGCCAAAGGCACCCCAAAACACACCACCAGACGTGGACCTGTCCACCAGAAAGACAAGATCGAGACTCAACCACCAGAACACAGGCACTAGTCCCCCCCACCAGGAAGCCTACACAACCTACTGAAACAACCTTAGCCACTGGGGACAGACACCAAAAACAACAGGAACTACGAATCTGCAGCCTGCAAAAAGGAGACCCCAAACACAGTAAGATAAGCAAAATGAGAAGGCAGAAAAACACACAGCAGGTGAAGGAGCAAGATAAAAACCTACCAGACCTAACAAATGAAGAGGAAATAGGCAGTCTGCCTGAAAAAGAATTCAGAATAATGATAGTAAAGGTGATCCAAGATTCTATTTCCAAGATACAAAATCTTGGAAATAGAATAGACAAAATGCAATAAACAGTTAACAAGGACCTAGAAGAACTAAAGATGAATCAAGCATCAATTAAAAACACAATAAATGAAATGAAAAATACTCTAGATGGGATCAATAGCAGAATAACTGAGGCAGAAGAATGGATAAGTGAGGTGGAAGATAAAATAGTGGAAATAACTGCTGCAGAGCAAAATAAAGAAAAAAGAATGAAAAGAACAGAGGACAGTCTCAGAGACCTCTGGGACAACATTAAATGCACCAACATTCGAATTATAGGGGTTCCAGAAGAAGAAGAGAAAAAGGAAGGGACTGAGAAAATATTTGAAGAGATTATAGTTGAAAACTTCCCTAATATAGGAAAGGAAATAGTTAATCAAGTCCAGGAGGCACAGAGACTCCCATATAGAATAAATCCAAGGAGAAATACGCCAAGACACATATTAATCAAACTGTCAAAAATTAAACACAAAGAAATCATATTAAAAGCAGCAAGGGAAAAACAACAAATAACACACAAGGGAATCCTCATCAGGTTAACAGCTGATCTCTCAGCAGAAACTCTACAAGCCAGAAAGGAGTGGCAGGACATATTTAAATTGATGAAGGAGAAAAACCTGCAAATAAGATTACCCTACCCAGCAAGGATCTCATTCAGATTTGATGGAGAAATTAAAACCTTTACAGACAAGCAAAAGCTGAGAGAGTTCAGCACCACCAAACCAGCTTTACAACAAATGCTAAAGGAACTTCTCTAGGCAAGAAACACAACAGAAGGAAAAGACCTACAATAACGAACCCAAAACAATTAAGGAAATGGGAATAGGAACATACATATCAATAATTACCTTAAATGTAAATGGACTAAATGCTCCCACCAAAAAACACAGATTGGCTGAATGGATACAAAAACAAAACCCATATATATGCTGTCTACAAGAGACCCACTTCAGACCTAGGGACACATACAGATTGAAAGTAAGGGGATGGAAAAAGATATTCCATGCAAATGGAAATCAAAAGCAAGCTGGAGTAGCAATTCTTATATCAGACAAAATAGACTTTAAAATAAAGACTATTAGAAGAGACAAAGAAGGACACTACATAATGATCAAGGGATCGATCCAAGAAGAAGACATAACAATTATAAATATTTATTCACCCAACATAGGAGCACGTCAATACATAAGGCAAATACTAACAGCCATAAAAGGGGAAATTGACAGTAACACACTCATAGTAGGGGACATTAACACCCCACTTTCACCCATGCACAGATCATCCAAAATGAAAATAAATAAGGAAACACAAGCTTTAAATGAAACATTAAACAAGATGGACTTAATTGATATTTATAGGACATTCCATCCAAAAACAACAGAATACACATTTTCCTCAAGTGCTCATGGAACATTCTCCAGGATAGATCATATCTTGGGTCACAAATCAAGCCTTGGTAAATTTAAGAAAATTGAAATTGTATCAAGTATCTTTTCTGACCACAATGCTATGAGACTAGACATCAATTACAGGAAAAGATCTGTAAAAAATACAAACACAATACACTACTCAATAACGAAGTGATCACTGAAGAAATCAAAGAGGAAATTAAGAAATACCTAGAAACAAATGACAATGGAGACACGATGACCCAAAACCTATGGGAGGCAGCAAAAGCAGTTCTAAGGGCGAAGTTTATAGCAATACAATCCCACCTTAAGAAACAGGAAATATCTCGAGTAAACAACCTGACCCTGCACCTAAAGCAATTAGAGAAAGAAGAAAAAATATCCCCCAAAGTTAGCAGAGGGAAAGAAATCATAAAGATCAGATCAGAAATAAATGAAAAAGAAATGAAGGAAACGATAGCAAAGATCAACCAAACTAAAAGCTGGTTCTTTGAAAAGATAAACAAAATTGATAAACCATTAGCCAGACTCATCAAGAAAAAAGGGGAGAAGACTCAAATCAATAGAATTAGAAATGAAAAAGAAGTAACAACTGACACTGCAGAAATACAAAAGATCATGAGAGATTACTACAATCAACTCTATGCCAATAAAATGGACAACCTGGAAGTAATGGACAAATTCTTAGAAATGCACAACCTGCCAAGACTGACTCAGGAAGAAATAGAAAATATGAATAGACCAATCACAAGCACTGAAATTGAAACTGTGATTAAAAATCTTCCAACAAACAAAAGCACAGGACCAGATGGCTTCACAGACGAATTCTATCAAACATTTAGAGAAAAGCTAACACCTATCCTTCTCAAACTCTTCCAAAATATAGCAGAGGGAGGAACACTCCCAAATTCATTCTACGAGGCCACCATCACCTTGATACCAAAACCAGACAAGGATGTCACAAAGAAAGAAAACTACAGGCCAATATCACTGATGAACATAGATGCAAAAATCCTCAACAAAATACTAGCAAACAGAATCCAACAGCACATTAAAAGGAACATACACCATGATCAAGTGGGGTTTATTCCAGGGATGCAAGGATTCTTCAATATACACAAATCAATCAATGTGATACACCATATTAACACATTGAAGGAGAAAAACCATGTGATCATCTCAATAGATGCAGAGAAAGCTTCTGACAAAATTCAACACCCGTTTATGATAAAACCCTGCAGAAAGTAGGCATAGAGGGAACTTTCCTCAACATAATAAAGGCCATATATGACAAACCCACAGTCAATATCGTCCTAAATGGTGAAAAACTGAAACCATTTCCACTAAGATCAGGAACAAGACAAGGCTGCCCACTCTCACCACTCTTATTCAACTTAGTTTTGGAAGTTTTAGCCACAGCAATCAGAGAAGAAAAGGAAATAAAAGGAATCCAAATTGGAAAAGAAGAAGTAAAGCTGTCACTGTTTGCAGATGACATGATACTATACATAGAGAATCCTAGAGATGCTAGCAGAAAACTACTAGAGGTAATCAATGAATTTGGTAAAGTGGCAGGATACAAAATTAATGCACAGAAATATCTGGCTTTCCTGTATACTAATGATGAAAAATCTGAAAGTGAAATTAAGAAAACACTCTGATTTACCATTGCAACAAAAAGAATAAAATATCTAGGAATAAACCTACCTAAGGAGACAAAAGACCTGTATGCAGAAAATTATAAGACACTGATGAAAGAAATTAAAGATGATACAAATAGATGGAGAGATAAACCATGCACCTGGATTGGAAGAATCAATATTGTGAAAATGACTCTACTACCCAAAGCAATCTACAGATTCAATGCAATCCCTATAAAACTACCACTGGCATTTTTCACAGAACTAGAACAAAACATTTCAAAATTTGTTTGGAAAAACAAAAGACCCCGAATAGCCAAAGCAATCTTGAGAACGAAAAACGGAGCTGGAGGAATCAGGCTGCCTGACTTCAGACTATACTACAAAGCTACAGTAATCAAGACAGCGTGGTACTGGCACAAAAACAGAAAGATAGATCAATGGATCAGGATAGAATGCCCAGAGATAAACCCACGCACATATGGTCAACTTATCTTTGCTAAAGGAGGCAGGAATGTACAGTGGAGAAAGGACAGCCTCTTCAGTAAGTGGTGCTGGGAAAACTGGACAGGGACATGTAAAAGTATGAGATTAGATCATTCCCTAACACCATACACAAAAATAAGCTCAAAATGGATTAAAGACCTAAATGTAAGGCCAGAAACTATCAAACACTTAGAGGAAAACATAGGCAGAACACTCTATGACATAAATCACAGCAAGATCCTTTTGGACCCACCTCCTAGAGAAATCGAAATAAAAACAAAGATAAACAAATGGGACCATATGAAACTTCAAAGGTTTTGCACAGCAAAGGAAACCATAAACAAGACCAAAAGACAGCCCTCAGAATGGGAGAAAATATTTGCAAATGAAGCAACTGACAAAGGATTAATCTCCAAAATTTATAAACAGTTCATGCAGCTCAATAGCAAAAAAAGAACCCAATCCAAAAATGGGCAGAAGACTTAAATAGTCATTTCTCCAAAGAAGATATACAGACTGCGAGCAAACACATGAAAGAATGCTCAACCTCATTAATCATTAGAGAAATGCAAATCAAAACCACAATGAGATATCATCTCACACCAGTCAGAATGGCCATCATCAAGAAATCTAGAAACAATAAATGCTGGAGAGGGTGTGGAGAAAAGGGAGCACTCTTGAACTGTTGGTGGGAATGTGAATTGGTACAGCCGCTATGGAGAACAGTATGGAGGTTCCTTAAAAAACTACAAATAGAACTACCATATGACCCAGAAATCCCACTACTAGGCATATACCCTGAGAAAACCCTAATTCAAAAAGAGACATGTACCAAAATGTTCATTGCAGCTCTATTCACAATAGCCCGGAGCTGGAAACAACCTAAGTGTCCATCATCGGATGAATGGATAAAGAAGATGTGGCACATATATACAATGGAATATTACTCAGCCATAAAAAGAAACGAAACTGAGCTATTTGTAATGAGGTGGATAGACCTAGAGTCTGTCATACAGAATGAAGTAAGTCAGAAAGAGAAAGACAAATACCGTATGCTAACACATATATATGGAATTTAAGAAAAAAAATGTCATGAAGAACTTAGGGGTAAAACAGGAATAAAGACACAGACCTACTTGAGAATGGACTTGAGAATATGGGGAGGGGGAAGGGTAAGCTTTGACAAAGCGAAAGAGAGGCATGAACATATATACACTACGAAACGTAAGGTAGATAAATAGTGGGAAGCAGCCGCAGAGCACAGAGAGATCAGCTCGGTGCTTTGTGACCGCCTGGAGGGGTGGGATAGGGAGGGTGGGAGGGAGGGAGATGCAAGAGGGAAGGGATGTGGGAACAGATGTATATGTATGACTGATTCACTTTGTTATAAAGCAGAAACTAATAAAAAATATTTCATTCATTTTTATGGCTAAATAATATTCTAGTATATTGATAAACTCTATTCATTTATCCATTCACCAGTTGGTTGAAATTTGGGTTGTTTCCACATTTTAAGTGTTATGAATATAATGTTGCTATGGACGTTAATCTACAAGTTTTTGTGTGGACATGTGTTTTTATTTCTCTTAGATATATGCCTAGGAATGAATTGTTGCTGGATTCCATTTTGTTGAGAATTTTTGCATCTATATTCATAAGGAATATTGGTCTATAGTTTTTTTTTTCTTGTTATGTCATTGTCTGGTTTTGATAGTAAGATAATACTATTCTCATAGAATGAGTTGAAAAGTATTTCCTCCTCTTCTGTTTTTTGGAAGAATTTGTAAAGTATTAGTATTAATTCTTAATGTTTCATTGACTTTACCAGGGAGACCGTCTGGTCCTGGGCTATTCTTTATGGGAGGTTTGTTCTTGTTATAGGTCTATTTAGATTTTCTATTCCTTCTTCAGTGGATTTTGAGAGCTTGCGTCTTTCTGGGAATTTTCCATTTTATATAGGCTGTGTAATTTGTTGACATACAGTTGTCCATGTAATTCTCTTATCTTTTAAAATTTCTGGAATGTCACTGGTAATATCTTCTCTTTAATTTCTGATTTTGGCAGAAATTGCGTCCCCTCTCTTTTTCTCTTGGTCAGCTTAGCATAAATGTTTGTCAACTTTGTTGATTGTTTTAAAGAGCCAACTTCTGGTTTTCTTAATTATTCTATGTTTTCTATTTTCTAACATCATTTATTTCCCCCCCAATCTTTTTTTTTCCTTTTGTTTGCTTTAGATTTAGTTTGCTCTTCTTTTTCTAGGTTTTTAAGGTGAAATCTTAGGTTAATGACTTGGGAACTTTCTTCTTTTTTAATATACACATTTACATTTATAAATTTCTCTCTATGCACTGCTTTTTCTGTATTCCATAAATATTGGGATGTGTTTTCATTTTCATTCATCTTAAAGTACTTTCTAATTTTCTTTATGGTTTCTTCTTTGACACATCGGTTATTATTTAAGTGTGTTAGTAGTCACATATTAGTGAATTTTCCAAATTTCCTTCTTATATATATATATATATATATATATATATATATATATATATATTTATTTATTTAATTTTGGCTGCTTTGGGTCTTTGTTGCTGCACATGGGCCTTCTCTAGTTGCGGTGAGCGGGGGCTAGTGTTGTGGTGCACGGGCTTCTCATTGCGGTGGCTTCTCTTGTTGCAGAGCACAGGGCTCTAGGCGTGTGGGCTTCAGTAGTTGTGGTGCCAGGGCTCAGTAGTTGTGGTTCACAGGCTCTAGGCATGCGGGCTTCAGTAGTTGTGGCACACGGGCTTAGTTGCTGTGCGACATGTGGGATCTTCCTGGACCAGGGCTCGAACCTGTGTCCCCTGCATTGGCAGGCGGATTCTTAACCACTGCGCCACCAGGGAAGTCCTAAATTTCCTTTTATAAGTGATTCCTAATTAGTTTCATTGCATTCAGGAAATATACTTTGTTTGAAATCAATCCTTTTAAATTTACTGAGGCTTACTTAAGGGTCTAACATATGTTCTGTCCTGAAGAATATCCCTTGTTGAGAAGAATGTGTGTTTTGATAGAGTGGAATGTTCCTTGGATGTCTGTTCTAGTTGGTTCATAGAGTTGTTCAAGTCTTCTGTTTCCATGTTGATCTTATGCCTAGTTGTTTTATCCATTATTGAAGATGGAGTATTAGGGTCTCCAACTATTATTATTGAATAGTCTATCTCTTTGTTCAATCTGTCAGTTTTTGCTCCATGTATTTTGGGGCTTTGTTGTTAGCAACATGTACAATTTATAATTATTATGTTTTCCTGATGGATTTAATTTTTATCACTATAAAGTGTACTTCTTTTCTCTTGTAACAATTTTGGTCTTACAGTCAATTTAGTCTGATATTAATGTATCCATTCTATTTTTTATTACTTTTTGCATAGCATATCTTATTTCATCTTTTTATTTTTAATGTAATTTGTCTTTGCATGGCTTTGAATCTATAGCTTGTCTCTTGTGAACATCATATAGTGGGATTGTATAGTTTTAATTAACTCTGCCAATCTCTCCGTCTTGATTGGATTATTTAACTTATTTCTGTTTCATATTGCTGGCCAGGTAGGACCTACATCTCCCGTTTTACTATTGGTTTTCTTTCTTTCTTTTTATTTTTAAGTATTTGAGTTTTTATGTGAAATTCAATTTTTTAAAAAAAATCTTTATTTATTTTGGCTGCACTGAGTCTTTTTTGCAGGCATGGGCTCCTCATTGTGGTGCATGGGCTTCTCTAGTTGTGGCGTGCAGGCTTTTCTAGTTGCAGCATGCAGGCTCTAGAGCATGCAGGCTCAGTAGTTGTGGCATGTGGGCTTAGTTGCAGTATGTGGGATCTTAGTTCCCTGACCAGGGATTGAACCCTGGGCCCCCTGCTTTGGGAACACAGAGTCTTAAGTGCTGGACCACCAGAGAAGTCCCTTATTATTGGTTTTCTTTCTGTCATTCTTTATATTTTTTTCTTTTGTCCACCTATTACTTCCTTCCTTTGTTAAGTAGACATTTTCTTTTGTAACATTTTAATTACCTTGATTTTTCTTCTCTGGATTTTTTTGAATTATTTTCTTAGTGGTTGCCCTGAGGAAGATTACAATTAATTTTTACTTTAAAAAAATTCTAGTTCTTATTAATACCAGCTTAATTTGCAAAGCATACAAGGACTTTGCTCCAATATAGCTTCATTCCCTCACCTCTCTTGTGCTATTATTGTTATATATATATATGTAATATCTTTATACAATTTTATACAAGTCCATCAACATAATTTTGTTTTGATTGCTTTATGGTTGTATTTTAAGTCAGATAGGAGAAGAGTGCAAATGAAATAGATCTATATTGTGTTTTATGCTTACCTATGTGTATACATTTTTGTCTTTTTCCTGGCTTTAGTTGGAATGCTCAAATGTTCTGTCATGATATATGCTGTTTGGTGCAGACTTCTGATAGATGCTCATAGGTAAAGGAAATTTCTTTTTAGTCTTAGTTTGGTAAGAATGTTTATGATTAACTGAATGTTGGATTTATATCTAAGGTTTTAGTTTTTCATCTTTTGAGATAGTCATATGAATTTTTTCCCTTAACTTTTATTTTTCTGATAGATCCTTTTAATGTTGAATCTTCTTAATATTCTTAGTCTAAACTCAAATTGGACATGCTGGGTTTTTTTTTAACCTATGGATTCCTTTTGTTAAAATTTTATTTAGAATATTTGCTCCTATCTGTAGGTGACATTGGTGTTTAATTTTGTATTTTGACTGACTATTTCTGGTTTGATATAAGGTTTTTGAAACTGATGTTCTCATGATTTGAGTTGGGGAGATTGTCCTCTTCTTATAAGACCTGAAAGAATGTGCATATTTTCTCTTAAATGTCTGGTCTCATGTCTTTTTCTTGAATAGGGGTAGAAAGTGTATTTTGATTAAATTTTAATTTTTCTTGATTATTGGTCTATTCATTTTTCTAATTATTCTCAGGCCACTATTAATTTATATTTTTATTAAAATTGTGTATTTAATCTACATTTTTAAATTTATTGATCTAAAGTTTTTCCTGCTATTATCTTACAATTTTAACAATTTTACTTGTATCCCTAGTTATGTAAATGTCCTTATTTTATTTGTGGTTTTATTTAGCTAGTGCTTTTCTCATTTGCTCTTGATCGTATGCACCAAAACTTTTTATTTTCAAGACCTAATTTTTATTTTTATTATTTTTTATTAAGGTATAGTTGCTTTACAATATTATATTAGTATCAGGTGTTCAATGTAGTAATTCAATATGTGAGTCACTGTATTGATTTATCTTCAGTATTCATATATTGTCCCCTTATTTCACTCCTATTTGTCTTTTTTTTTTTTTTTTTTTTTTTTTTTTTTTCGTTACGCGGGCTTCTCACTGCTGTGGCCTCTCCCATTGCGGAGCACAGGCTCCTGGATGCGCAGGCTCAGCGGCCATGGCGCACGGACCCAGCCGCTCCGCGGCATGTGGGATCTTCCCAGACCGGGGCACGAACCCGCATCCCCTGCATCAGCAGGCGGACTCTCAACCACTGCGCCACCAGGGAAGCCCCTATTTGTCTTTTTGTTCTGCTATTCAAGACACTTCATCAAATTTCTCTTGCCACTCTCATACTTAATTTTTTATTTCAGTTGATGTATTTTTAATTTGTAAAATATCTTTCTGCTTCTGAGAACGTGTCTTTTATATAACACTGCTTGTATTTCTCTGATAAAGGATTTTGTTGTATCCTTCTGGAAATGTTAAATAAGTATCTTTTGAAAGATTTTAATATACTCCCTGCACTGTATCTGATTCTTCCATATTCTTTGGTTATCTGTTTATTAGGTTGATGTCTCTTTTCATGTTAGTGGTTTTTCTCAAATGCTTGGTGATCCTTTCAGTGCATTATATCTATGATTGACATACTAACAAGCTGTTTAGAAACTCTGTGTGCATGTGTGTGGTGAGGTGGGATATATTGGATGGTGGGCTTTATTTACTAGGGTGATAATGCTGGGTAATGTGATAAAGCTGGCTTTATTAGGGTAAGCTTACTTTTGCAACATAGGACATTGAGCTGTCCATATCTAAGTCTTTGTTCTTGACATGCTGAATTCCTCAGGGGAAAATCCTTCAGTTTCTTGGTGGGGAGCTGTAAGCTTTCCATTGAGCAAGAGAAGTGAGTTTAATTTTCTTATAATAAATTACTTTATAAAAAATATTATAGCTTTTAGCTCCACACTTCTAGTATCTAGTTGCTTCCTCCTGTATTTATGGGGGGTTTTCCCCCTAGTTTTTGTTATGGCTAGACTCTGTGTCACTGCCATGCCTCTTTCTCCATGCCTTTTCCAGACAAGCATTGCTCTTGTCTGGAAACCACCAACACTGTTCTGCTGCTGCCTACCTGGGAGCAATAGCTGACGGGGAGGGCTCCTTCTTCTGGGCTAATACCTCCTATTGCTTTCTCCTGGCATTTATCATTATTCTTACTTTCCTCTGTCACTGGGTATGAAGCAACTTTTGTGTTGCTCCCAAGTTTTGTGACTGGACTTGCGTTTTTATTCCCACATACTTCTAAGATACCTTATCAATCTGATTACATTTGTTGGGAGTCTCTATTTCATGCCTCATTGTTGCTCAACATGACATATTTTCTAGTCCACAAAATATTCCATTTTTTAAAGCAGTGGCTATATAATCCTAATTTTAAAATCTTTTTTTTCCCTTCTTGGGTTTGGTGCAGTGGTGGGGTTGGGGAGTGTGGAGAGGAGAAATGTTGTACATACGTATTTGGTCATAGTGAACATCAAAAAAACAAACGTTCCACTTTCTTCTGTATAATTTTCTGAAACTTTTTTCAAAGAATTAGTATTGCTTTTGTGATCAGGAAAATGCCAATTCACATACTACTATTTCAGAATAAAAGGAGACAAAAGAAAAATAGGGGGCCTCCTTCTCAACTACTTACCTACCATTTTAGCCCACTTGGCATGTCACTCATGTATGCAACACTGCTTATGGCATCCATATCTCCCCATGTTTTCCCTAAGTTTAGTGGGTCACACCAGGAATATCTCAAAGTTCTGCTTTGCTTTTGGTATTTGGTCAAAATCTGCTGCTGGGTTGCTACTTTGGTTTTCAATCTCTGCAAAGTTGATGGCTCATAATCTTGTATGCCATTTTTTTTGGCATCTCTGAATTTGTAGGTGAACAATGATCATTTAATAGTATGGGTTATTGTCTCTAATCAGTCTAACAACATCAGTACTCTGAATAAAGCAAGTCATTTTGATTTTTTTAAATGTTCAAATATGCATTTTCAAATGCAGTTAATCATTTTATCTGTGACTTAGGCTGTGACTTAGACTGAAATAGCTTTATATGCTTTTCATGATAAAATTCTATCAAGCAATTGAAGTATACATTTCATTTATTATTACAAGAGTAAAATGCAAGAATAATTGATGATATTGTGAAAGTTGTTAATTTTCTGGACAAATTTAAGAGTTTTAAATAGTTAAATAGGAAAATAATATTTCATATAAATATTGAAATAGTTTGTTGCTTATTAGATAGTTTTAGAAAGAACACTATATCCTTATAAAGCCAATAGATATTTATAAAATTTAAATTGTACAAAGCAGAATAATGGAAATTAGATATCAGAATTTTAATCTTTGTAAAATCGTCTGGTGTTTTGTATTTATAATATTAAATAAAACAACTTTTCAACACTGTGTTTTTAGCTTCTTAATTCCACTTAAGCCATAAATCTTATCAAATTTTATACATGAGTTACAGCACAATTTCAGTTTTGCCACCCAAATCATGTATGACAGTATCCAGTATAAATTATTTTTAATCTGTATCTAGTAAAGACTATGAAGAAAAGAAAGTGTTAGAGAAAAATGAGATATTACCCTCAAGATATTTTGATTTTCTGTCAGTCTGTTTCTCACTTGAAAAATAAGCATCTATCTGGTATACCAAATGTATGTTTTAGTGACTGCTAGAACAATTTAGCAGCTACAGTGAAGACTAAATGCCCTTCCTCTGAAATGTCAAATGTTTAAATATGATTACCGAATGTTTAATAATAAAATTCCAATGTTATTAAATTTTGAAATAAGATTTTAATTTTATTTAAGTATCCCAGAGACACAATCTGATGATATTGTGCTGAGGCATTGACTTCCGTTGAATATTTTAACTCTCAGTTATTGAGTATTTGGTCAAAATATGTCTTAGATGCACCTCTCTACACTAATATTACTTAAATAAAATGAAATAGAACAGAATTGACTAGAATGAAAAACATCAAAATGCATTGCATATAGTAAGGGTAAGTACTGTTTTGTCAATGTTTTGCTTGTTTGTATATGTATGTGTATGTGTATATATACACAGACACAAAGAAAATGTATGCATGCATACTGGGTTATGTTACAGTATGCATTGCTTATTGAGAGCCATGGACCATGGTAAAGAGTTTGAAATCTACTAACCTAGAAGGAGGGAAAGTGTTTGATGTAGAGCATGACAGGCATTAACTGCTGAAGTTGCTAACGAAAGAGAGTAATGCAAAGTTTGGAAGTGTTTTTTTCTTTTTTTTTTAAATAAAGAACTACAAATACATGACCTGCAGATTTAAGGAAGGATACAACAGCAATTATAACTTAAGTACAACTGGAAGGGAGGTAGGAGTCAAAAATTAGTGAAATAATATAAAATAGCCAGGAAAAATTGGAGAGGTAAGAATACAGGGATCATGTTAGCTAATAATAATAGGGATAATGATACATTATATTTCTTAACACCTCCTGTGGTTATCACAACAATTTCTGCTCTGTTAATTCTACTATAGTTGATTCTTACAATAGCCTAATGGGAAAGGCAGAGCCAGCATTGGTAACCCCATATTGTAGGTAAGGAAAGATTCCATTACTTCCTTAGGAATACACAGTTGGGAAGGAATAAAGGTGTGTCTTAAATTCAGGTCTTCTTAGGATTTTGTGTTCTTCCCAACAAAAGAACCCATTTGAGAAATGCAGGGTGGAACCAATATGTCTGGGGAAACTAAGTAAAACAATCACTTTCTGTGCTCATGAGATCACTGAAGCTCTGTATCAGGCTAAATGACTGGGATGTGTCTGGAGGATTAATCATCCAGAAGCAGAATTCCCCTCATCATTCTCCAGGGTGTCTAAAGAAAGAGACTCGACCTTGCACCAGGAATAGAAATAAAAGTGTTAGCAGGCAGACAAAAACACAGAATCAGAAATCTCTGTGGCAGTACCCTCCTCAGATGGATGAGATTGAACCCTCTGGGTTTCGTTGATATAATTAGAAGTTTACAGAGATTATAGCGCTTTTCTTACTCTAATAAAAATAAAGAATATTTGCCCCTGTTTTGTCATTTACAAAGGATTTTCACACTTCTTGTCTCATGTGTTTGTCGTGAGAAACTGACGTTTTGTAAGTGAGGAAACAGCGTCTTGGAGAAGTTAACTAATCATTCAAGTATATGTGGTGAATAAGAAGCAGAGCCAGGACTCAAAATGCAGTCTTTTTCTTACAGTGCTTATGTTATATCCACTTCACTCTGCTGGCTTCCAAAAACTGCTACCTAACATTTTCAGTGGCTAACTTTGCCGATATAGATTATTATTAATAAAGTTGAGTGAACAGGGCAGCATTTTTGAGACTGCAGTCTAAAATTTAAAAAGTCTTTTTATCACACCTTTAAAAGTGACCATTGGAAACCTGGGGTACCTTTATTTTGGGGTTCTCTTGGATTCCACCACAAATTTTTAAAAAAATGCTCAAATTTATGTAAGACTGAACCATAATGGGCTATTTATGAAGTTACAATATTTGGACATAACACTAAGTTTTGAAATTAACATGAAGGAGAACGCAGCCTGTGAAAAACAGGTCACTTGGTACAAGTAAGACATTAAACTGTCCACTTAGTGAAGTTTTCATCTGGTTACAACATCACTCACTGCCCATTTCAGACTTTGATCCATGAAGACATCATGGGAAATGCTCACTATAATAATATAATGCATGTATGAGTTTAGAGGTAGGAGAGTGAGGGAGTGATTTCTTCTTCATTAGAAAGTTCATAAAAGAGAGATGCTTCAGTTTGGTGTTTTAAAAGGAGAACACCCTGGTTGAGTGGGCAGTGAGGGTGGCAGTAAGGGATTTCTATTAAGTAGCAATAAGCTGTAGAAAAACATGAGAATATGAAATGGGAAGTGGGAAGCCACAAGTCACCAGGTGTTCTGTGTGGGACTGGATAACAGGCTGGCGGAGGGGTGCTGGAAGTGGAGGTGATTAGTGAAAGATGGCATATTAATTCAGGTCCTAGGGGGTCTGAAATGATAGTGTTGATGGTTTGAGTCTTTTTCTTTTGTTGAGTCACTAAGTTACCATATAGCTATTTCCTTACCCATCCAAACCTTCCCAATGTTCTCACCTGACTAATCCTTGATATAGATTCTCTCTTGTATTCCCACCCACTAGACACTTCTTTTCATTCTCCAAGCATCTCCAAAGGCAATACTAATTTTTTTTTTAACTGGGTGAACCATTCACATATATTATCACCAACAACCTTTGTACATTCTCATAATATAAGTGCCAATATGATTACTTGGTGCTACCTCTTTCTTTAATTAAATTGCCAAGGAATTTTTATCACTTTCCAAAAATGTTTCTATTACATGGTCCTGAAAACTTAAGTTCCAGGTTGGCCATATGGGAAAATGCAGACTTACATGAAAAAGATCCAGACTTCAAGGACCAATTAATTGTGTAGATGTTTATTATCTCTGATAGCCATTTATTTATTTGTAATAAATATATTTATTTACTTTATTTTTGGCTGCACTGGGTCTTTGTTGTTGCACGCAGGCTTTTCTCTGGTTGCTGCAAGCAGGGTCTACTCTTCATTGAGGTGCACAGGCTTCTCACTGCGGTGGCTTCTCTTGTTGTGGAGCATGGGCTCTAGGCACGTGGGCTTCAGTAGTTGTGGCGCAAGGGCTTAGTTGCTCCACAGCATGTGGGATCTTCCCAGACCAGGACTTGAACTTATGTCCCCTGCATTAGCAGGTGGATTCTTAACCACTGCGCCACCAGGGAAGCCCTGATAGCTATTTATTTATGATGTCTAAGATGCAAGGAACTTGAATTGTCCATAAAAGAATGACTTCAATTGGGTGTTAAGCCTTTGTAACTTTAAATGCATAAAAGGGAATCCCATGTCCAAAAAGAGTGTTATAGAATATATTTAAAAGTTTAGTCCTGCCTTGGAGTAGCCTGCCCTCATTAATTCGTTCTACTATCTTGATCTTATTCTGTCCCAGGTGTGCAGACAACCCATCTACTTCCCCAAATGAAGTTCTTTCTCCTATATTTATTGCTCCATACCATCTATGCTCTCTTGTCAGATGCAGGCTTGCTTGTGCTTTGGAGAACCTTCTCCCTTTCTCCAGAGGCTGGGTTTGTAGTCCTTTTTTCTCTTCTACCCAACCACTGCTTAGTAGGCTGCAGAATTTTCACTGTAGGTGCTGTGGGCACTGCTTTACTTTTTCTTCTCTATAGAATCTTCTAAGACCTTCTGTGAAACAGGCCCATCTTCTCAGGAAAGCTTCCTGCCAGTGGCCTGGAGCAGAGCATCCGTGACCTCTTTGTTCCTCAGAGCATACACCACAGGGTTCAGTAGGGGGGTGATGATGGTGTAGGTCACTGAGATCAGCTGATCCTGATCCTTGGTGTTCTCTGACTTGGGCTTGGGGTAGGCAGTGGAGGCACAGCCGTAGTGGACCATGACCACAGTGAGGTGGGAAGCACATGTGGCAAAGGCCTTCTTCTGGACCTTAGCAGAGGCAATTTTAAGGATGGTGGAGATGATGAGGTTGTAGGAAATGAAAACCAATACCATGGGTACCAGGATAACCAGGATACTGATGATTAAAGTCAGGATCTCATTGACAGTTATGTCAGTGCAGGAGAGCTTCCTCACAGGTCAGATGTCACAGATGAAGTGGGCCACCTTTGTAACACAGAAAGGTAACCTGAATACAGATGTAACCTGTGTCATGGTTAAAATCAGCCCAATGCTTCAGGCCTCCCACACCAGCTGGATGCACGCCCTCTTGTTCATGATGACAGAGTACCTCAAGGGGTTGCAAATGGCCATAAAGCAGTCGTGCACCATTGCTGTGAGCAGGAAGCAGTTGTTGATGGCCAAAATGATGAAGAACATCTGAGTGGCACAACCTGCCAAAGAAATGGGCTGACTCAGTCCTGTGAGGTTACAGAGCATCTTGGGTATAATGATGAGTGTGTACATGGTCTCTGAAGCTGACAGCATGCTGAGGAAGAAGTACATGGGGGTGAGGAGGTGACGATCAAGGCTAATGATGGTTATAATGATGATACTGCCTGCCAAGGTTAACATATACAGTGCAAAGAACATAATAAAGAGGGTGAGCTGGTGCTCATGGAAGCTGGAGAAAACCTGGAAAGTAAACTCACTCACCAAAGTGTGATTCTCTTTCTTCATTAAATCATATATGGCATCTAAGAAAGTAAAAAATTATATAAGGAACCTAGATGGTTGATTTCTGTCAATAGTAGGCTGGGCAGATTCTTTTGGTTCATCTACTTCAGGTCTCTGCTTATTTATATTCATACCCATGCTCATTTTTTTTGGGAATGAACAGTTGAGTAATGTTCTTTTCTCACTAAGGAAAAAGTACATGGTTTTTAGAGTCAGGTGGTATAAACTCATATTTTAGTCCTATCATGGGCTAAGTTACCTTGGGAAAGGAATTTACATCTCTAAGTCTAGTTTCCTCACCTTTATATGGATGCAATTTTGATAACATCATAGAATTGTTGGTAGAAACATTTTAAACTGTTAAGTATCAACTTATATTAGAATTCAAACAATTATTGAATCCATTCAAGTTCAGTGGTATAATGTCGTGCAGAGCTCCAGGCTCTGTAGCTACCTACTAATTCCCAAGCTTCTAGGGTTTAAGGTAGGTAGAGCTCTTGTCACTATGGTTTACACACACTGCGTTCTCATTTCAGTCTTTCAATTCTGATGGCACTACTCCTCTCAACTTCTGTGCTACAGTCCTCTTCCCTAGACACTACTCATTTTTCAGAGCTACACAAAGCCCATAACCTCTGTAAAATCCTTTTCTATTCTCTCTCTCTCACCCTGCTCCCTCCCTCCCCCCAGCCCCAAACACGTGTCCTTGAACATGGAGGTAGCATACTAGCTCTTTTGTGTTAAAAGCACCATAGTGCATTTGTGATTACAAAATATGTTCACATACATTATTTAACTTCATCACCATCCAATGGAACAGGGAGGGCGAGGATTATTGTTTCTCTTCAGAAGCAGAGACTGAGGATCAGCTCCTTTTAGGAAATTGCCCATGGACACACAGGTGTCAAAGGATGAAAATCAAGACTTGAATTCATGTCTTCTGATCCTGTGTCCATTGTTCCTCCCATTACACAAAACTGCATCATAGAACTGTCCCCATCATGGCTAGATTATATAGTCTTTGAGAGTAGGGACAATGTATTTCAACTCTTTATAACCCTATGACCACTGCAATGTAGGGCACAATGTCTGCTGATGGAATTGTTGCAGGTAACTGGTCCATCAAACAAATTGCCTGTTAGAAAGCAGAGTGCTGGGGCACCACAGTGAGCTCTTCTTCAAAGAAGAGGAGTTTTTAGGGCTTCCCTGGTGGTGCAGTGGTTGGGAGTCCGCCTGCCGGTGCAGGGGACACGGGTTCGTGCTCCGGTCTGGGAGGATCCCGCATGCCACGGAGCGGCTGGGCCCGTGAGTCATGGGCGCTGAGCCTGCGCGTCCGGAGCCTGTGCTCCACAGCGGGAGAGGCCAGAGCGGAGAGAGGCCCGCGTACCGCAGAAAAAAAAAAAAAAAGGAGTTTTCAATGTTTTTTAACCTCTGTCTCCTTTCCTTCTGTCTATGCCTGTGATAGCAACAAACAACTAAAGAACTGGGCTGAATTTTAACATTGGAATTATAACTCTAGAAGAAAGCTAACACTATGAACATCTAATTGGAAAATATACTGGTAGTGTAACTTTTCTAGTAGCCTTTACCCTATAACTA
Organism: Hyperoodon ampullatus; assembly: GCF_949752795.1. Lineage (NCBI taxonomy): Eukaryota > Metazoa > Chordata > Mammalia > Artiodactyla > Ziphiidae > Hyperoodon > Hyperoodon ampullatus. Next base: position 117,357,825 of record NC_136915.1, on the reverse strand, counting down.
AACAACATATAATTATGTAACAGGTTAGCTATAAATATAAATTTAATAATAGAATGCACGGAGTGGCCTAAAAAGTGCATTTTGCTGGAAGTAAAGCAAATTAGCCACATTGAAAAATGACTTACTATTGGGTAAATTTCAAAGGCAAACTTCTTTAGTGCATTTAAGATTAATCTATTTTTCAGAAATATAACATTTTAAACAAAGGAAATCTACAAAAAGGTATTTATAAGGTATTGCTGCACAGTTACGCTTCAACTCCTCCGAGCATGATATGAAAAGAAGTGGAATGAGGTTGAAAAAAAATTTTATGTTAGATGTCAGGGACCATTTCTTAACAGGGAAAGTTGTTTGGCCTTGATGTGTGTACCATGGTAAGTAACTGTAAATGTATACTATGAGGCTTTATAAACAGTATCTCTGTGGATTATGATTTGTGTGAAGACAAGAATATAGACAAGGAAACATAGCTGCTAAGTAGCAGAGCCACATTCTTTATTACCATATTAGTCAAGATAGTGTTTAATTCTGGAAGTCATTATTCCTTAGGATTAGCAGAGGATCTTTGAAAGTGGTAAATTAAGGCTAAAGAAGAACAAAAATTCATATACACCTGGACCCTTTCCAGCTTAATATAATTTGACCTTTAACAACAATAAAACACATACATGTATTTTATTCCTTGTGTGGCTACCCCTGTAAATGATTGAAGTCTTTTCCCAAATCTCACTTACTTTTCTTCCTGCAAATCTGTGGCTTAACAGAAAAATGGAGGTAGAGATCAGAAATGTGGCCCATTGGTCACAAGTATTCACAAATCAAGGTCATGAAACAAAGGCACATGGATGTCATCCTTCTACCTGCTTTAGGGCCAGTCTAGGGCTGGAGGTAAAAGGAAAGTTACAGGGGGCTCCTCAGATACTAGATATTCTCTCCAGCTAGGGGAGGAGTTTTTGACACCCAAGAAAGGCTCTCTAGGGATCACCTCTCAAGGTTTCTGTGTGTCATTCCCTGAGCACCCTCGAGAGTCACACTGGGGATAGAAGCAAGCAGACGGTCAGTGCCCAAGGACCTTGTTATGTAGAGGGCACATTTACCAGATTATATGGGTTTGTGCTTTAGGACTCTCATGGCACTTTGCACTGCAAGTAGAAACAGCAGTGGCTTATTTGTCGGGTTTTGTTTTTTAAATAAATATCCTATTTTTATATAGTTGGGCCTTGGAAAACCATGGTTACAAAGCCCAAGTGAGCTCTAGCTAAGAGCTTCTGTCTTGGATTCCAGGAAACTATGCAGCTCTTCCTGTAGTCAAGAACCCTGCTCAATATCTTTTTTTTTTTTTCTTTTTCTTTTCTGGAACTAAAACAGTCAATCTGGCTATCGTTTCTGTCCTATTGTGGGACTCAGAAATGGTAGACCAGAGCTCAATAGACAGTAGAGACCTCTCCAGAAGGCCAGGAGACCACTGTCTGTGTCTAAAGAAACCTGAGCCAGAATTTCATACCCCAGGCCTGTCCAAGAAAATAGTTAAATGCACAGGGCTTCACAAGCCCAGTCTGGGGTTACCTCCACACTGGTTTCTTGGCCCCAAGTCCAGGCATTTTTTCTCCCCCTAGGAGCATCTTATTCTCACTATTTTCCTCTTTTATATTGGTAAAAGACAAACTGAGGCATATTAAAATTTTTAAGTTTTTTTTTTTTTTTAACAAAAATCAATGCAAATTGGGCAGTGCCAAAACAGCAGTTGTTAGGGGTGTCCCAGGGCCAGGAACTCAGGGAGAGACTTCTATAAAGAAAAAGGAGGAGCAAATTAAGGAGAGTAATGACTGGCTGTAGTTTAAAGCCTGGTTGGCTTTTTGTGATTGGTTGTCCTGAGGCTTTGATTTTATAACCTGGAGGCATTTCCAGCCTTAGATTTTAGTTTGTTTACATAGGCTGCCATGGCATTAGAGGCCCCTCAGTTTGATGGCCTTCTTGTTTAGTTAATTTAACAACATGTACCTTATCTATCTTATGGCCAGATCCTGACAATTCTCCAAGTTAATTTTTCCACACATGGCAAAAAAATGAAGTGCCTGCATTCATACCTTGATAAACTTAAAAAGTGCCCCTTGTACTTGGTTTTGGTTTGTTTTTTGGTTAAGTGAGGGGGGGGGTTGGTTTTTTTGGGGGTTTTTTTGTATTCCTGCTTCTCCTTCTCTACTGAATTTGTGGTAGCTTTTAAATTTAGAAGACTATAGAAAGAAGTGTTTATAGCAAACATGAAGAAGTTTATAATATTTGCTCTTATCCATATCAGTTTCAGAGACATAAGAGGAGATGCTAGCCAAATCAGGTTTTCTTAGAAAACTCAAAACTTTTCATTAAATTATCATTAATGAAGTTAGCATCTCAACTTCTTTTCCTGGCGGTTTGCAGCTGGGTAGTATCTTCATAGCCATTATAGCCTTCAATGTTTTGGGGTCAAAGTATGATTGGATAGTCTTCCATTTTGGGGCCACCCCTGTGATTAAACTTGTTTTTTTTTTGTTTTTGTTTTTTTCTCTGCTCTAGTGAGAGAAGAGCCAAGTTGTCGCTCTAGATATCACTGTAAACACAAATCAGCATTGAGGCATAAAGAGGCTCCCTGCCCCCAGTGGGAAGCAGGTAGAAAGCCTCTTTCATAGGAGACAATCAAGACAGCTCTAGCAACACACAATCAGAGTAGGAAGAACTTTGTACTCTTACAATCTGAGCTCTCTGTGAAAAATTAGGAGACCATGCTGTTAGAGGATGCACTAGTGACCTTATTTTTCCTGAGGAGGTATCTTTTTGTTTTAAGAGCTGAAAAGGAAATCTAGCAGAATCCTAGGTTTATGAATAATCAGGAGAGGAAGGACAGTGGTTAGGGTTCTGTTAGGAGGTTGATGGCCAAACAACCTGACTCCTGGTTAGCAGGTCTCTCTGGGTATGGCTGTGAGAACAGCCGAAGGGCTGAGCTAAGGGAAGTGCTGTATTCCTGGGCACTGTGTCCCTGAGTGACTTAACCTCAGCCTAGCGTTGTGTGGGTAGGCTTGTCCACATGCATGACTGTAGTTATCCACATCCGTGCTTGCTTGTATTGAAACTTGGATGTTCCAGTTAGCAGCATAACAAATTACTTGAACTTAGTGTCATAAAACAACAACAGTCCATCATCCACCTCTGGGAGACTGGTCTCAGTGAGGCTCTTCTCACATCTGGTCTCCCATGTAGCTGTGGTCAGGAGGCAGCGGGGGTTTGCTCACTCATGTCATCAGCCAATGCTAGCTGTTGACTGAAATACCTACACCTAGCCTCTCCAAGTAGCCTGAGCTTCCTCACAGCCTGTGCTCTGGATTCCAAAAGCAAGCACCCCAAGACAAAGAGCCCGACAGAAGCTGTATGATCCTTTATGTCCTGGTCTCAAAAGTCAGGGTGTCACAGCATGACTTTCACACCACCATAATTGTCCAGTCAGTCACAGAGACGTGCCCAGTCTCAAGGGGAGGGGTACAGACTTTGCTTTGCAATGGGGGTGCAGCACACTAATAGGAGAGCATATGGAATGGGAGATACTGCATCCAGTTTTTGAAAATACAGTCTATTTGCTATAGTGAATTAGCAAATGACCAGGATCTTCTCTTGAACCGTTTAGGTTCGCTGTCCTCAAAGGGAAACAGGAAACAAAATAAAAATTAGACTAACCAAACTCCAGGCTCTCCCTACTTAGATGTTTCTGTAAACCTGACCACTCTTTTTTTTTTTTTTTTTTTAGTTCTGAGGAATATTAAATTTTTTTTTTACATTTATTGTGCACTTTATTTCTATTATTATTACATTGTAATATATAATGAAATAATTATACAACTCACCATAATGCATAATCAGTGGAAGCTCTGAGTTTGTTTTCATTTGCCACTCAATGATAAGGTTTTTTTTTTTTTTAATTGGGGTATAGTTGTTTTACAATGTTGTTAGTTTCTACTGTACCCCAAAGCGGAGTTCCTTGTGCTATACAGCAGGTTCTCATTAGTTATCTATTTTATACATATTAGTGTATATATGTCAATCCCAATCTCCCAATTCATCCCACTCACCCTCTTTCCCCCTTTGGTGTCATATGTTTGTTCTATACATCTGTATCTCTATTTCTGCCTTGCAAACCGGTTCATCTGTACCATTTTTCTAGCTTCCACATATATGCATTAATATATAATATTTGTTTTTCTCTTTCTGACTTACTTCACTCTGTATGACAGTCTCTAGGTCCATCCATGTCCTACAAATGACCCAATTTTGTTCCTTCCTGACCACTCTTTTTGAAATGCTTAAGTTCCGGGGATTCTTGGAAAAATGAAGGGGAAATGTGAACAACTCCTCCCCCCCCACCACCACCAAAAACAAAGGAAGAATCTAGATCTTCTGCTAATCTAACGTTAGACACTTGAGATGACATTAATGATTAGAAAGTGAAATAGGTATATATTTAGTGCATTACATGATAACTGGAAAGGCAAACCAAAGTTCTAAACAATTTCAAAATTAACAAAACTCTGCCTAGGCTGAAAAGAAGATTTTGAAGCTACTGGTTGCGATTTGCCTATAGGCTTTTGTATATGTTATGTTTGGTGTATGTTATGATCTTTCTTTAAAAAATATTTATCATATTTAATATAACATACTTACAAAACACTATGTTTAAAATATGTCGAGATGCATAACAATATAACATTTGGAATCCCATCACTCGACTCAAGAACTACTCAACTCAGGAATCACTTAGGTAATTCTCATTTTTCCCACTTCCTTATCTCTTTTCACTGCACCCCCCTACCCTCACCCTCACCCCCAACAGTTACTACTATCCTGATTTTTATGTTTATTTTCATCTTACTTATTTTATACCTTTATTATATGTGTATGTGTGTTTAAACAATACATTTTTTAGTTCTGTTCTTGAGCTTTATAAAAATGATATACTGTATACAGTTTTTTGAGACTTGTTTTTTAAAAAATTCAGTGTTCCTTTTCTAAGATCCAGAATGGAGCTATAGTTTATTAATTTAACTGCCTTACTCTATTCCATCATGTGAATATACTGCAGTGTTTTTTGTCCATTGTCCTGGTGAGGGATAATGGGGTTGTTTCCAGATTTTTGTTATTATAAATTGTAATGTTTCAAATATTTTACTGCATACTTTCTTGATTAAATGTGCACTAGTTCCTCTAAGGTTTATATCCTTTTGATAAATTACTTGCTCATGGGACATAAAAAGTTTCAACTTTACAAGATAATACGAAATCGAATTTTGTAGTGGTTGTACCAATTTACACTGTGACAAGTGAAGAATAAGAGAAGTTCCAGTTGATCTACACCCTTTTATCCTTGTTATTAGACTTGCTAATTTCTGTCAAACTAGGAGGTGTGACATGGTTGTGGTTTTAATTTACATTTTCCTGAATAACAAGAGGTTGAACATCTTTTCAAAGTTTATTGGCCATGACTGTTTTGTCTTCTGCAAAATACTTGTTCATGTCCTTAATATGTTATATAAATATTTTCTACCACTTTGTGGCTTGTCTTTTCACTTCTTTATGGTGCTTTTTATTGAACGAAAGTTATTTTAATGGAGTCAAATTTATCATTCTTGTCTTTTTTGTTAGCACTTTTGCATCTTGCTTGGAAAAAGAAATGTCTACCTCAGTGTCAGAATAGTCTCTTTTATTTTCTTCTAAGCCTATTAATATACTTTTCATATTTAAATCCATTTGGATTTGATTTTTGTGTATGAGGTAAGATAGATGTCCAAATTCATTTTTCTTTTTTCAACTGGATAACCAGTTCTATCAGCTGTTTGAAAAGTCCTTCCTTTCCCCACTGGTCTACAATTTTATCTCTGTCATACATTATAAATCTTTATAAGCATTGGTCAGTTTAGCCACTCCATTCTGCTCCATTGGTCAGTTTTATTCCATGTACCCAGATTACACTATCTTAACAACTATAACTTTATAATAAATCTTAGTTATCAGGGAGATCAACCCCTCTTATCTTCTTTTATTTTTATGTAGCTGGATCTTTACCTTTCCATACAAATTTTAGATCAGGTTTTTGAAATTGCATTAAACTAAAAAATCATTAGGGATGAACTGATATAGGCTCTCTCTCTATTTATTTAAATGCTTTAATTTTTGTTGTCAGTCCTCAAGATCACTATCCAGCTAGGTGATTCTCTTAGAAGGATTCACAGGGTACAGAAAAACTGTTACAGTCATGGTTATAGTTTATTACAGCAAAAGGGTACACATTAAAATTAACAAAGGGAAAAAAGGTCCATGGGGGCAAAGTCTAGGAGGAAACAAGCATAAACTTCCAAGTGTCCTCCCCCAGGGGAGTCACATGGACATGAGTAACTTTCTCAGCAACAATGCCAAGTGACCATAGGTGCAAAGTGTTTTTGACCAGGGAAGCTCACCTGAGCCTTGCTGTCAGGCTTTTTACTGGGAGTCAGTCATGTTAGGCATGTAATAACCTGCATTACTGACCTCAGGTACTCAGACTCCAGCCCTTTAGAACAAAAACAGATGTTCACCATAAATTACACTTTTAGCATAAATGATCTGATCAAACAAATATCTGTGGTTCAAGGCCTCTGACATATCAAAACACTTATCAAGCAGAATTAATTCAAGAGCTCAGAGCTCCTCTCCCATGAGCTGGCCGAGGTCCAGTCCTAAACACAAGCCTTTCTTGGGAATGTGCAGGGTTTGAGCAGCCCAGGCCTGCTGATTTAACCCTTTCCTGCACAAATATCTATAAAGAAATTTTAATATTTTTTTCACTTTTTTGAAACTTTTCAAATATACAATTTCAGACTTATAGAAAAGTTGCAAGAGTACTATAAAAACTCCTAAATGTCTTTGTCCGATACCCCAATTATTCACATTTTGTCCCACTTACTGTGTCATTCTCTTTCTTTCATCTATAATCTATCTATATCTATCTATCTATCTAACATTTTTCCAAATCACTTGAAAGTAAGTTGAAGCAATTGTGTCACTTTACTCCTAAATATTTTAGTGTGTATTCCCTAGGAAGAAGCTCATTATCTTAGGTAATCACAGTATAATTACTAAAAATCAGTGTATATGTATATATATACAGAGAGAGCCACATACACATATATATTAATATCAAATACAATACTATTACCTAATCCACAAATAATATTTAAATTACCCATTATGTCATAATGTCCTTTATAGCTAAATTTTTTTTTGTATTTTAGTATCCAATCCAAGATTACTCTTTGCATATTTGTTTTCCTGTTTCTCTAGTGCCTTTTTATCTGAAACAGTACCTTACATTTCTTTGTCATTCTCTTCCTTGATACTTCTGAAAAGTACAGGCCAGGTATTTTATGGAATGTCTCTCAGTTTGAATTTATCTGAAGAGTTCATAATTTTCTCCTTGCACTTATCTTTGATTCTGTTTCACTTCTTTCCCTTCTTTGTACTTACTTTGATTTAATATCCTTCATGACTAGATTTAAATTTTGAATTTTTAGTAAGAATATCATGAAAGTGATATTGTATCATTCTCAGTGCATCATACCAGGAACCACGTGATGTCAATTTGTCCTAATATTAGTGATGTTAACTTGTTTAAGGTGGTGTCCACTAGGTTTCTCCATTGTAAAGTTATTATTTTACCTTTTTATATATATAATTTGTAGAGTGATATATTGAGATTAATATCCTGTTCCTCATCAAACTTTCACGCTCTAGCTTTAGGATCCATTGATGATTTCCTAACTCCATCATTTCTCCTATAGACTGATATTCTGTAAGAAAGAGGTACTATTTAGATACTAGTAGACTTAGATAATATAGATACTATGAGATAATGTTAATTACTGTTAACATTATTTATGTTGATGTTCAAATCATCACAGAATTGGCAAGTGGAAACTGCATTCGTTTGGCTCCTTTGTTCTTTTGACATGTCTCCATTATTCTTTGAGTAGTTTTATTTTCAATTGAGGTATAATTGATATATAACATTATATTAGTTTCAGGTGTACAGTATAATAATTTGGTATTTGTATATGTTATGAAATGTTCACCATGATAAGTCTAGTTAAAATCCATCACCATACCTAATTATAAATTCTTTTTTTCTTGTGATGAGAACTTTTAAGACTTAATCTCTTCATAACTTTCAAATATGCAATACAGTATTATTAATTATAGTCACCATGCTGTACATTACATCCCCATGGCTGACTTATTTTATAACTGGAAGTTTATACCTTTGGACCCCATTCACCCATTTCATCCACCCTTCCCCTAGCCCCCATCTCTGGCAACCACCAGTCTCTTCTTTGAGCACTTCTTTAACCTCAAGATAGAGACGTTCCAGGCTCATCTTGTACTTTCCCTGCACTGTCCCTGGAATCAGCCATTTATCTGAGAAGCTATGGTATCTTTTAGTGGAGAATTGTATTTAGAAACCAAGATCTGGGTGCTAGGTGTACTTATTGGCCCTGCTATATATTTAATTTTAGACTCTAAAGCTAGAAAATGGGGGGTGTATTAATATTTATATCTTAATTACCATGATTTTATAATGATACCACCAATTCTAAACTAATATCTCAGAGTGTGTTCTAGTGTTCCCCATTTCTCACTTCTTTTCCCAATGATAAGAAACCTATTATTCTCAGTATATTTGCATATTTGTTCAAGTCTAAAATACCCAGAATTTTTTATATAAATTACTAATCCTTGCCATATCTAAAACGAAACCGGACTACTACAAGCAACTCTATGCCAATAAAATGGACAACCTGGAAGAAATGGACAAATTCATAGAAAGGTATAACCTTCCAAGACTAAACCAGGAAGAAATAGAAAATATGAACAGACCAATCACACATAATGATATTGAAACTGTGATTAAAAATCTTCCAACAAAGAAAAGTCCAGGACCAGATGGCTTCACAGGTGAATTCTATCAAACATTTAGAGAAGAGCTAATACCCATCCTTCTCAAATTCTTCCAAAAAATTGTAGAGGAAGGAACACTCACTAACTCATTCTATGAGGCCATCATCACCCTGATGCCAAAACCAGAAAAAGATACTACAAAAAAAGAAAATTACAGACCGATATCACTGATGAATACAGATACAAAAATCCTCAACAAAATAATAGCAAACAAATCCAACAACACATTAAAAGGATCATACGCCATGATCAAGTGGGATTTATCCCAGGGATGCAAGGATTTTTCAGTACACGCAAACCAATGTGAGACACCATATTAACAAATTGAAGGATAAAAACCATATAATCATCTCAATAGATGCAGAAAAAGCTTTTGACAAAATTCAACACTCATTTATGATAAAAACTCTCCAGAAAGTAGTCATAGAGGGAACCTACCTCAACATAATAAAGGCCATATATGACAAACCCACAGCAAACATGATTCTCAATGGTGAAAAACTGAAATCATTTCCTCTAAGATCAGGAACAAAACAAGGTTGCACACTCTCACCACTATTATTCAACATAGTTTTGGAAGTCCTAGCCATGGCAGTCAGAGAAGAAAAAGAAATAAGAAGAATACAAATTGGAAAAGAAGAAGTAAAGCTGTTACTCTTTGCAGATGACATGATACTATACATAGAGAATCCTACAGATGCCACCAGAAATCTACTAGAGCTAATCAATGAATTTGGTAGAGTAGCAGGATACAAAATTAATGCACAGAAATCTCTTGCATTCCTATACAATAATGATGAGAAATCTGAAAGAGAAATTAAGGAAACACTCCCATTTACCACTGCAACAAAAAGAATAACATACCTAGGAATAAACCTATCTAGGGAGACAAAAGACCTGTATGCAGAAAACTATAAGACACTGGTGAAATAAGTTAAAGATGAAACCAAGAGATGGAGAGATATACCATGTTCTTGGATTGGAAAAATCAATATTATGAAAATGACTCTACTACTCAAAGCAATCTACAGATTCAATGTAATCCCTATCAGATTGCCAATGGCCTTTTTTATGGAACTAGAACAAAAAATCTTAAAATTTGTGGAGACAAAAAAGACCCAGAATAGCCAAAGCAGTCTTGAGGGAAAAAAACGGAGCTAGAAGAGTCAGACTCCCTGACTTCAGACTACTACAAAGCTACAGGAATCAAGACAATATGGTGCTGGCACAAAAACAGAAATATAGATCAATGGAACAACATAGAAAGCCCAAAGATATACCCACGCACCTTTGGTCAACTAATCTCTGACAGAGGAGGCAAGGATATACAGTGGAGTAAAGACAGTCTCTTCAATAATTGGTGCTGGGGAAACTGGACAGCTACATGTGAAAGAATGAAATTAGAACACTCTCTAACACCATACACAAAAATAAACTCAAAATGGATTAGAGACCTAAATGTAAGATGGGACACTATAAAACTCTTAGAGGAAAACATAGGAAGAACACTCTTTGACAAAAATCACAGCAAGATCTTTTTTGATCCACGTCCTAGAGTAATGGAAATAAAACCAAAAATAAACAAATGAGACCTAATGAAACTTCAAAGCTTTTGCACAGCAAAGGAAACCATAAACAAGACGAAAAGACAACCCTCAGAATGGGAGAAAATATTTGCAAATGGAGCAACGGACAAAGGATTAATCTCCAAAATATATAAACAGCTCATGCAACTCAATATTAAAAAAAACAAACAACTCAATCGAAAAATGGGCAGAAGGCCTAAATAGACATTTCTCCAAAGAAGACATACAGATGGCCAGGAAGCACATGAAAGGATGTTCAACATCAGTAATTATTAGAGAAATGCAAATCAAAACTACAATGAGGTATCACCTCACACCAGTTAGAATGGGCATCATCAGAAAATCTACAAACAACAAATGCTGGAGAGGGTGTGGAGAAAAGGGAACCCTCTTGAACTGTTGGTGGGAATGTAAATTGATACAGCCACTATGGAGAACAGTATGGAGGTTCCTTAAAGAACTAAAAATAGAATTACCATATGACCCAGCAATCCCACTACTGGGCATATACCTGGAGGAAACCATAATTCAGAAAGGCACATACACCCCAGTGTTCATTGCAACACTATTTACAATAGCCAGGTCATGGAAGCAACCTAAATGCCCATTGACAGATGAATGGATAAAGAAGATGTGGTACATATATACAATGGAATATTACTCAGCCATATAAAAGAATGAAATTGGGTCATTTGTAGAGACGTGGATGCATCTAGAGACTGTCATACAGAGTGAAGGAAGTCAGAAAGGGAAAAACAAATATCATATATTAATGCATGTATGTGGAACCTAGAAAAATGGTACAGATGAACCAGTTTGCAGGGCAGAAATTGAGACACAGATGTAGAGAACAAATGTATGGACACCAAGGGGGGAAAGTGGCGGGGGTTGGGGGTGGTGGTGGGATGAATTAGGAGATTCGGTTTGACATGTATACACTGATGTGTATAAAATGGATGACTAATAAGAACCTGCTGTATAAAAAAATAAATAAAATAAAATTCAAAAAGATAGACTAATTCACTTTAGAAAAGCTCTGAAAATTGTAATTAGGTGTTGAAATTAATATTGAAAATATTGCAAAGGGGATGAACTTTTCATTACATTCTATCACTTTTTGGAAACACCAATTTTGGTTGACGTGGTTCTCCAATTTTAAACACACACATAAATACACACACACAAGCACACACATTCACAACAACATACACATACATCTGTAGCTGCTTTGTTTCTCTGACCATGTAAGCGTGGTGCACTCTTCCTTTTGGACAAAGCTATCAAACAGTTGAGCAACATCCTGTCTTGAACAAATAAAGCAGATGGAGTTGTATGCAAAACAGTCAAACAGGCTTTAGTTTAATATAAAAAAATAATAAAATAATAAAATAAAATAAAACTAAGCCTACTAAATAGAATTTAGGACTGTTGTCTGCATATACCTGTGAGTGTGTGTGTGTGTGTGTGTGTGTGTGTGTCCCCTTTTTTGTAATCCAAATGGACTGTATTCTGTGTACTGTTATATGACTTGCTTTTTCACATACCAATACATTTGAGATATCTTTACAAAACAATACATGAAGGTTTTTATCATTCATTTGAACAATTGCATATAGTAAGATTATAACATAATTTATTTACCCTATTCTAAATATCCATGAATATTTAGGCTGTTTGAAGTTTTTGGCATTTTTAAAGGGTATTATAAAGAAAATCACTTTATATATTAAGTTCATATATAATTGTACACTTTTGAGAGCACATCTATAAGATACATTCCTGAAAGTAATACTTCTTAGTTAGTGATATGTGCATTCAAAAACTTGATAACTATTACCAAACTGAAACCAAAATAAGATGTATTAATTTACACACTTTTCATATACTTATTAATCATTTGTACTTAATTTGCTGTGAATGTCCATTTACATATCTTGCTCATTTTTCATATTCTATCATCATTTTCTTGTAAGAGTTCTATAATAAGGAAATATGCCTTTTATTATACATGTTGCAGTATTTTTCTTCTGTTTACCATTATTACTGAGTTTGTGAGTTTGAAATTTTATTAGCATTTTATTTATGTGTTTATCAAGGCCTTCCTAACTCCAACATTATTTTTTTAAGTACCCATGTCTTCTATACTTTTTATGTTTCAGTGTTTGATTCATCTGGAATCAAACTGGCTGTAAGAAACAAAGATGTACTTCTTAAAATGAAATCAGATGCACCTTTTATTATTACCCATAACTAGGCCATTGTCTCAACACCATATATCGAATAATAAAAACGTCTCATATTTTTACTACATTATGCTACCGTATGCTAAATCTGCCCCTCCCCCCTCAATTATTCTTCTTTGGAATTTCCCCAGTTATTCTCATATTTAACAATTAATGGTATTTTTATTGAATTCTCATTGTATTCACAGAAATTTAATAAGCATCTTTAGTCTATAATACTGAGGCTTTCTACCCAAAGCAAGATTTAAATGGTAATGTTTGTCTTCTTTTGTGTGTTTCAGTAGGGTTTTAAAATATTCTTCATGTAGAAAATGAGTATTTTCTATTTCCATGTATTTGATCTGTTTTGTTTCATTTAGGAATGAGATATCTTCTTCCCTTATATTTTCTAAAGAACTATTATTTTCATCACTTATCTTTCCAGTTCATTCTCACTGGTATCTTAATCTAAATAATTCCTCAATTTATAAAGCTCTACATTTTATATCTATGTTTATTTCTGTCATTTTCAAAGTTCCATGTTACTTCCCCCTTCTGTCCTCCCTACCCTGTTAAAATTCCACAGACTATCATTTCATTGCATTCACCTTTAATTCACGTGCCCCTATCTTACCTGGCATAATACCAATTTTGGTTAAATCAAATTTTCCTCTTGTGCAGAGCACCCATGCAGCTGAACTTCACTGGTGGAAAATATATTCTTATGGTAACTGGTCTTACTTAGAAGTTATGACATTTAACACTAAGTGGGGTCTTGATGTTACTGGGGAACCCCTCTGTATTCCTGCCTACCATTTTTTCTCTCACCCTCTTTGCATCTTTTCACACATTCTTTTCTATTCTCTAACTTCCAAAGATTCTTCCTTATCCTTTTTTAAGCACATGACTTTAGTTTCTATTTCATTAAGAACAATTAAAGCAGTTAGGAGAGATCTTCCATGTAGTCCCACCAACACATCAACCCAACCATGTGCATCTGTGCTCAGTACCAATCCTTGTGTTCTCTCACTGTGCGGAGCACTCCATGTACTTCTAACAAGACCATCTATGCACTTGTGCACTGCACCCCAATCCCCTTTCCCTTACTCAGGACTTTGCTTTAGCAGTTTTCCTCTATGTCTTTTGAATCATCAAATTTACATTAGATCACTTTCATTTACAAACTTATTTGCTTGTAATTTTCCTCATCCTAAAAGAACAAACATAAAGGCCAACAAAAACAACCTCCCTGTGATCCCATATCCTTCCCCAGCTACGGGCTCATTTATTTGCTCCCTTTTACATCAAAACTCTTTGAAGGAATTTCATTGTCTTCAGTTTCTCTCCTTTGTTCTCTTGAATTCACACGAAACAGGATTTTATCACCATCTCTCATACAGATTTTTTTTCAATGAGACCGAAAACCTCATATTGCCAAATCTAACAATCAATTCTAACACAACGTACTTGGCATATTGGCAGCATTGGACCCAATTGACTCATTTCTCTTACTCGGAAATCTCTTTTCATGTCGTTTCCAGGACACACACTTTTTTAGTTTTCATATTTTCCCCTTCCAATGTCATTTCTCTTTTCTCCTCAATCTCATGATGTTGGACTACCTCAAGTTTCAGCCACAAACCACTTCTGTATTTACAGTTGCAACCTACTGATCACTTCCTCTTCTGGCTTTAAAAAATTCACAAACTTAAATCTCCACTCCATATTTCTTTCCAAAATCCAAAGTTGTATGTTCAACAGTCATCCCATTTTCTCTTCTTGAATATCTGCTCAGCATCTCAAATAGAACATGTCCCCAACTGAACCGATAAACTCTTCACTCAAAGGGACACTTTGTTCCAAGCTGCCATCACCTCTAACTTGGACCACAGCAGCAAGGTCCTGACTGGCCTCTCCCTGCTTCTCCTTTGGGTCTGGGGGTTGATTACAGTAGCAGTCAGAGTAAAGATTTTAATGTCTAAATCAAATCAGGTAGCCCCTTTGCTCAGATGGCTCTACAATGAATTTTTAACCCTCTTAGAATAAAATTCAAAGTCCTTACCATAGCTTATAAGACCACAGTTTCAATCTTCCCCTTAATTGCCTTGGTCATTACCTTCCAGCCACACTGGCCTATTTTTTGTTCCTCACACATGCCAAGGTTAACCTCTCCCTAGATCTTATCTTAGCTTGGAGCACTCTTCCCCACATTCTATGTGGCTCACTCACTCCTTCATTCATTCTTCTACTCAAACATCACCTTTCCTGACCACCTGATCTAAATGGGCTACTGTTTCATGCTGCCAGGAATGACTATCCTTTTGTCCTTTTGTCCTTTTGCTTTTTCTCCAAACAACATCACTTCCCAAAATAACATTTCATATAACTTATATACTTTTAAAATCATCTATGTTTCTCTTGGAAAATAAGTTCTGTGAAAGCAGGAACTTTGCTTTGTTCACTGCTTGTTTGTTTTTGTTAGTGATTTTTGCTCTCCTCTGTTTGGTATTTTGCCTGGAATACAGTTTTCCATCCCTTATTTTCAACCTTCCTGTTTTGTTTTAGGTAGTGATAAGTGCTAAAAAAAACCAAAAAACCAAAAAAAACCATAAAACACCTAATAGAGTGCCCACATTGGTGGGCATTACAATAGATGAAGTGATCAAGGAAGGAATCCTTAAAGATTACTTCTCATTTTAGTTGAGGTTTGAATGATAGAGAATGAACATGCACAAATGAATGAATGGGAATCTGGAGAAAAAGAGCACTCTAGACTGAAGGAATAACAAGTATAAAGTTCCTAAGTGGGAATAAACCTATGTTGATAGTTACCGGACTAGTAGGTAAGAGGTTAGACATAAGAGATGAGGTCATTCTTAATGACATGGAGTGACAAGGACAGGTAGGGCCTATAGGTCATCATGAGGAGAGTAAATTATATTCCAAATACAATGGGAATCCATTGGGTATTTTTAATTAGGGTAAGAGCATGATCTGATTTTCATCTTTAAAATATAACTTTGGCTGTTGTGTAAAGAATTGATTGAAAAAGAATAAGAATAAACAAGGAGAGTAGATAATGAGAGAAGATTGTTTCTGTATAGGAGCAGTTTCAGTGGAGATGGAAGGAAATGGCTAAATTTGTTTTGTATGTAGAACTGAAAAACTTGTCAGGAAATACTACTCAACATGGCCTCAAAGGCTAATTTTCTCTCCCCTTTCAGTAATTTGGCAAAGAGCTGACAGTGGAAGAATAGGTTGATACTAGCTGCTGAGTTCTTGAAGCTCCCTCTTCTAACAAGGATCTTTCAAATAAGAAGCTCCTGTTGTTATGTAGTCACTTAGATGTTTCCTGTTCCTCTTTTTTTTTTAAATAAATATGCCACTCCTGTGAAATAATGTATAATTATATCAACTTTACAGAGAGAAACATTTGACAAAATCCAGCACGCATATATGACAAAAACTCTTAGTAAGTTAAGAATCGAAGGGAATTATCTCAGTTTGATAAAGAGCATATCAAAAAAAATCAATAGGATCATACTTAATGGTGAAAGACTGAATGCTTCCTCCCTAAAATCAGGGGCAAGGCAAGGATATCTGCTCTCACCACTCTTATTTAACATGGTAATAGAAGTTCTGCCCACTGCAATAAGACACAAAGAGGAAATAAAAGGCATATAGGTCAGAAAGGAAGATGTAAAACTGCCCCTATTTATGTGGGTGACATTATTATCTATGTAGAAAGACCCAAGGTATTTGCAAAAACAAAATAAAACAAAAAAACTTCCTAGAACTAGTGAGTTAGATAAGGTTACAACATACAGTATCAACATATGAAAATCAATCACATTTCTATATACTAACAGTGAAAATGAGGGAACCAAGATTAAAAGCACAATATCATTTACAGCAGGGGTCCCCAACCCCTGGGCCATGGACCACTACCGCTCCATGGCCTTTTAGGAACCAGGCTGCTCAGCAGGAGGTGAGAAGCGGGAGAGAAAGCAAAACTTCATCTGTATTTACAGCTGCTCCCCATGGCTCACATTACTGCCTGAGCTCCACTTCCTGTCAGATCAGCAGTGGCATTAGAATCTCATAGGAGCACAAACTCTACTATGAACTGTGCATGCAAGGGATCTAGTTTGAGTGCTCCTTATGAGAATCTAATGCCTGATGATCTGAAGTGGAGCTGAGGCAGTGATGCTAGTGCTGGGGAGCAGCTGCAAATACAGATTATCATCAGCAGAGATGTGGCTGCTTCCAGGCTCATATCAAAGCCTGGTCAGTGAGTGGCAAGTGAAAACAATCTCAGGGCTCCCACTGATTCTGCATTATGGTGAGTTGTATAATTCTTTCATTATATATTACAATGTAATAATAATAGAAATAAAGTACACAATAAATGTAATGCACTTGAATCATCCCAAAACCATCCCCTCACACACACCAGTCTGTGGAAAGATTGTCTTCCACAAAACCATTCCCTGGTGCCAAAAAGGTTGGGGACCACTGATTTACAGTTTCTCCAAAGAAAATGAAACACTTAGGTATATGCTTAACAAAACATGTGTAAGATTTGTATGCTGAAAAATTACTAAATGCTGGTGAAAAAAATCAAAGAAGACTTAAATGGAGAAGCATACTTTGGACATGAACTGGAAGACTCAACACTATAAAGTTGTCAATTTTCCTTAAATTGATCTATAGATTTAATGCAATTCCTGTAAAAATCCTGGCAAGCATTTTTGTAGACATAGACAAGCTTATTCTAAAATTGATATGGAGTTGCACAGGCCTTAGATTAAAGATCTAAACTAAAATAATCCTGATAAAGAAGAATAACGTGAGAGGAATCACTCTACCCAAAATTAAGATTTACTATACAGCTACCTTAATCAAGATACTGTGGTATTGGTGGAGCAGTAGACACATAGATCACTAGAACAGAGTGGAAAACTCAGAAATTGATGCACAGAAATACACTCAACTGATTTTTGACAAATGTGCAAAATGGAGGATGGTAGCCCTTAAAAAAAATTGAACTGAAGCAATTGGATATCTGTAGGCAAAAATTTAACCTTGATCTAAATCTCACAGCTTATTACCAAAAATCTCACAATGGATCATTGACTTAGATGTAAAAAATAAAACTTTAAAACTTCTAGAGAAAAATAACAGAAAAATGTGTAAAATATGGAAACAAAAAAGACCCCAAATAGCCAAGACAATCTTGAGAAAGAAGAGTAAAGCTGAGGTATCATACTCCCTGATTTTGAATTATATTACAAATCTACAATAATCAAAACAGTATGGTACTGACACCAAGACAGGCACATAGATCAGTGGAACAGAATAGAGAGCCCAGAAATCAACCCACTCTTATATGGGCAATTAATCTATGACAAACAAAACAATATACAATATACAATGGGGAGAGGGCAACCTCTTCAATAAATGGTTTTGTGAAAACAGGACAGCTACACGCAAATGAATCAAACTAGACTACTCTCTCATACCATGCACAAAAATAAATTCAAAATGGATTAAGGACTTAAATGTAAGACCTGAAACCATAAAACTTTTTAGAGGAAAACATAGGTAGCAAACCCTTTGACATTTATCTTAGTGATATTTTTTTGGATATGTCTCCTCAGGCAAGGGCAACAAAAGCAAAAATAAATAAATGGGACCACATCAAGCTTAAAAGCTTTTGCACAGTGAAGGAAACTACCAGCAAAATGAAAAAGCCACCTGGTGAATAAGAGAAGATATTCACAAATGATAGATCCAATAAGGGATTTTTAAAAAAGCTCATACAATTCAACATCAAAAAAACCAAACAACCCAATTGAAAATGGACAGAAGACCTGAATAGACATTTTTTCCAAAGAAGACATACAAATGGCCAACAGGCACATGAAAAGATGCTCAACATCACTAATCCTGAGGGAAATGCAAATCAAAACCACAATGAGACATTACCTCACACCTGTCAGAATGGCTATTATCAAAAAGATAACAAATAACAAGTGGTGGTGAGAATGTGGAGGAAAGGGAACCCTCATACACTGTTAATGGAAGTGTAAATTGGTAGAGCCACTATGGAAAACAGTATGGAGATTCCTGAAAAAATTAAAAATAGAATTACCATTTGACCCAGAGATTCCACTCCTGAGTATTTATCAGAAGAAAACAAAAACACTAATTAGAAAAGTTGCAGCAGCCGCAGAGCACAGGGAGATCAGCTCGGTGCTTTGTGACCGCCTGGAGGGGTGGGATGGGGAGGGTGGGAGGGAGGGAGATGCATGAGGGAAGGGATGTGGGAACAGATGTATATGTATGACTGATTCACTTTGTTATAAAGCAGAAACTAATAAAAAAAAAAAGAAGTAGCACACACAAATATAATAGCACACATAATAGCAGCACTGAATTATACATGAATGGGCAAACTAATATTTTATTTGTCAAGACTAAGTAGTTTTGGGAGGTGAAGAGACCAGACAGAAAGCAAAATGTTTTTTGATCAATCCAGGAAGGCTCCATAATGAAGATGGAACTTATTGTACAATTTAAAGTGGGAATAACCAGTCCGGGTAAGAGAAGAGAGGTACAGTACAGTTTCATATTCAGTTAGGAAACAACATTTTTATTTGTTTTAAATGAAGACAAACCACTATACTTTTTTGTTCCCTCTCAGCAAAGTCAGGAAAAAATGCCTATAGATTCATAGAAAATTTGGATCATTAAACAAGCAAAGAGTATGTTTTCATGGAATGTTCCTTTAAAATTTTTTTTTCTCACAGTGGAAATCTATAAGGAAAAACTGATATAAGAAGATTCTAAAAGTAGAGGAAAAAAAAAGATTTCTACTTGTAATTCCAGATACTTCTAAAATGTGACCAATTACCAATCATGAAACAGAATGTAAAATAGTCACTTTAGGTAGAACCTTTTCTTTACTTAGAAATGAAATGAGTTTAAGCAGTGTCTACTGTGGATATTCCATGAATTACAGTTTTTGGCTTCTTCAACGGCTTTAATATTTGTGAGTTTCTAATGCAGTGGGCCCTTGGAAGTAGGCTGATCCTGGGATAAAAATAATCATATTTCTGCTTTTGTAGTTTACCACTGAATTCTTATTTTCCAATAAACTTGTCTATATTGCTGTGTTTAATGGAAACATATTGCTGTGACCACACAGGTATGCATCCACCAATTATTCAAACCCACTCAGTTATGTAATTCCCCAAACACAGCATGATTTCATCTAGAACAAGAAAATCAGAAGTAGAATTAAGGGCCCCCAAAGACAGTCCTACTTGTATATTTTACTAGCAATCTTAATGTCATTGGTGTGCACATGTCCACATAAAAAATGATCAGCAAGACACAGATGATAGTTGATAAATTTCAAACAATATTGGGTGCAAAAATGTAGTATAATAAAGGAATTTGGACAGTCCCTTTAAATCTATTATGATTGGATTTGGTTGAATGTTGACATTTATCACTAGTTTCAGAATATTGGTGTGATTTTTGTCCCTATCATCTATCACCTAAGACATGCTCATACCTATACAAAAAACAGCCAACTTATTTAAATAATACGTCATGTTTTCATTGCATTATCTAAGAGAATAAAGTTGTTTAAGTGGCAAAATTGTCTCAGTTCTATGAGCCTCTACCATATGAGAGAAGATGTGGGAAGCTACATGCTATTGTGGAAAGATTCCCAGGATTATAGCTGATCAAATTGGGTCTGAATGTCAAAGCTGTATCTATTCAATGTGGAAAATCACATCTCTTTTCTGACAATGACTTCCCTCTATAAAGATATGTTTATGATTAAAATGTATTACTACTTGAGAAAGGGTAAAAAAAAAAAAAAAGAAAGAAAAGTTGCATGCCCCCCAGTGTTCATTACAGCATTATTTACAATAGCCAAGATATGGAAGCAACCTAAGTGTCCATCAATAGATGAATAGATAAAGAAGATGTGGTAAATATTTACAATGGAATATTATTCAGCCATAAAAAATGAAATCTTGCCATTTGTGACACCATTGATGGACCTAGAGGGTATTATGCTAAGTGAAAGAAGTTAAGCACATACTGTATGATTTCACTTATATGTGGAATCTAGAAAGCAAAACAAATGAACAGAAATAACAAAACAGAAATAGAGTCATAGGGAACAAACAGATGGTTGCCAGAGGGGAAAGGGATAGGAGGAGGAAAGAAATAGGTGAGGGATATTGAGGTACAAACTTCCATTTGCAAAATAAATGAGTCATGGTTATGGACATAACTATGTACATCTTTGTATGGTGACATCGTAGCTAGGTTATCATGGTTGATCACTTTGAAATGTAAAAAGTAAAAAACAAAAGGAGACTTAAACCAATGGAAAATAATACTATGTTTTTAATATGGAGGCTCAAGATCATTAAAATGTTAGTTTTTCATAAATTAGTTAATAAATGCAATAGGATTTCAATAAAATAATACCAGAGTTTGGTTCGCTTGTGTGTATGTAACTGTGCTGAGTATGTGTGTGCGTTGGGGAGGGGTGTAAGTTAAACAAGCTGCTTCTAAAATTTATATGAAAAATTTAAACAGGCAAAACACCTAAAAATATTCTGAAGAAGAATAATGGCAGGTAACTATTGCTATTAGATAATAAAACATTTTTAAAAATCTATGATAATTAATGTTGTTGACACATTAAATAAATATATAAATGCAACAGAATAAAAATTCTACAGTATTTCCATATTTCACATTGTTTCAGAGGACTTTCGTTTGCCCCAGGGAAGGGTAAGCCCAAAAAAATCCAGAAAAAAAAGGTCAATTGAATTCCAAAAATATTTTTTTAAACTCATAACTAAAACATTTGTCTTAAAAGCTGAAATAGTTTTTAACTTTAGCAAACTTTTCTAGAGAGGAAAGCTACATTTAGTTTACAAAGAATTTTGAATATCAAAAGTCTAAGCACTGAAAGTACTTTGTATGTGAAATGTATAATGTAAACTACTGCAGAGTTAGGAAGAATTTAGGTTTTTCTGCCAAAATAAAATAAAGGTATACAGGTTTGTGGAGAAGATAACACTGGAGTTAGTTGGATACTGGGGAAGGCCCACTCTTCGATCTACCAGCAGATACCAGGTTTACCCTGCTGTAAGGAAGGACGGGTGGCAACTGATAAAGCAGAAGAGATATGTCACTCACTTCCCAGCCTCAGAAAACACATGAATCCTGGTGGAGCAGGAAAAGTTGAGTGATACATCCAAGTGGATGTCTTGGTGACACCCCACTGTGTCTTATTTACTCCATTATAGGGTCAAGGGTGCAACTGAATGTCCAATTGCCCTCAAGCAGTGGTTGAGAAAGGGCCAGTGGACCTAGAGTAGTCACAAGGAAGATGAAGTGAAGGAACCACATTGATTAAAGAGCATGATAAGACCAGAGTCATCACAATAGATAACAAGGATGACCTCGGGAGTTCATGTATTTATATAGAAATCCAACATGGACAGGTGGAAGTGACCATGGATCAGGTTCCTCTTCCTCCATGCTAAGAAAACTAGAAGACTTTGTTACCAACCCAGGGTTCTTGGACTCCTTAATCAATAGAAACTGATAAGAGGTCAAACTAGAAATTCACGCAAGGCTTTACTGAGACTTGTGTTGTGGCACAAGGGAGTGAAAGCAAATAGCAGGTCCCCTCGCTCGCTCCTGAGTGGGGGTGAGCTGGTCCCTTAAATGGGGTGAGGGTAGGGGTGGACCCTTGGGTCAAGCCAGAGGGGTGGCTTAGGTGGTCTGTGCACCCACTTGGTGGTGCTTTGTGCAGGGATCATGTGCAGGACTCTGCTTTTGCTTGACACCTCAGAAGTGGAAGTTGGGTTTTTGGTCGTTTTGTATCTTTTTTTTATGAATTTATTTTTATTTATATTATTTATTTTTGGCTGCGTTGGGTCTTCGTTGCTGCTCACGGACTTTCTCTAGTTGCGGCAAGCGGGGGCAACTCTTCATTGCGGTGTGCTAGCTTCTCATTTTGGTGGCTTCTCTTGTTTAAAAGCATGGGCTCTAGGTGCATGGGCTTCAGTAGTTGTGGCACATGGGCTCAGTAGTTGTGGCTCGCGGGCTCTAGAGCGCAGGCTCAGTAGTTGTGGCGCATGGGCTTATTTGCTCCGAGGCATGTGGGATCTTCCCAGACCAGGGTTTGAACACGTCTCCTGAATTGGCAGGTGGATTCTTAACCACTGTGACACCAGGGAAGTCCCAGTCGTTTTGTATCTTACTGTTCGTAATTGCCTGACTGCCATGTGTGCAGTTATTTTTAGGCCCTTATAGTTTCTTTGTATTCTGTTGCTGGACGAGAGTTTTGTACAGGTTCAAGCACTGTAACAAAGGGTCCCAGGTCCCAGGTCCAGCCTGTCTCACCTGCACCAGAACTTGATTCACCCAGAGGATAATGGGAAAGAAAGGGCAGGAGCAGGACCTTGAATTTCATTGTTTACTCATAAAATGACTTAATTACTAAATTGCCCCAGTTTACATGAAAAAGACTAGATGACTTTTTTCTGTCAGGCAGATTGGGAACTCAGAATTACAAAGTAGACTGAACTGCAGAACTGTTTTAAAGTTAGATTTTTATGTGCTTGCATGCATAGCCTATAAAATGCGCAATGATTTTAGAGATGTTGATATCTTTGTATTTCAAAAATATTTTATAATGAGAACACTGTGTACTCATGTGTATCTTATGTATCTTTTAATAAATAGATCAGTATAATAATTTTTATTTGCTCAGTAATTATCCATTTTGATCATTATAGTTTGATTCAACACATATCTTGTGTCACAAATTGATTCTAAATTTCACCCTGATTCTTTTTTATATTTTTAAGGTGAGGAGCAGTAAATCGCCTTTTATTATTCCATTTCTAATTCAGTTGCTTTAATTTTATGGAAGTTTTCATGTCAAAATCCTTTACTGTTGACTCTTTTCAGGTTTTCAGGACTAATGAAATTACCTAATTTATCAGAAAGGTGTTATGCTGACTCTTTTCATATTTCCATTTAATTCTCTTTCTTTATCTTTGTGACTTAGCTTAAAAAGGGCAGGAGAGGACCCAACCTGAAGGACCTTTTCTAAACTCTCTTTGGCTCCTCCTGACCCTCCCCTTGTACTTCTGGCTTCTCTTGCTCTCCTACCACAGGAAGCTCCAATTTGGATCTGCTTCTAACTTTTCTTTCTTTTCAGCCAATTTCACAGCATTCTTTCAGCAATTTGCTCCCTGAGCTGTTAGTCTTCTCTTCCTCTGAGCCTGCTGTGCATCCTGCCCATGAGGAAAACCCTTCTTTCAGCCCCGCAGGGACTTCTTTATGTGGCTCATCTCTAGCCAGGAGAAGCGAAGCATCAGACCAAGTCATGTGCACTGCATGCCCATCATATGCAGTTAGGAGTTCTCTCCACTTAACTCCCTCACTTCCCATTCCATGGTTCCCTTTCCTTTGAAGTCCCACATGTTTGAAAATATTCTCTCTAGAAGGATTTTAGTTCACTGCAAACCCATTTCCTAAAAGATATCTATATTTTTGCTTTGCTTATCTTATTAAATCAAAAGACACTTAGATTTCTACACAATATCCTCCCTAGTGACCACTTGTTCAAGCATCCAATTTATGTTAAAAGAGGATTCAGTGGAGTGGCGATTTTAATGTGGTTTATACCACATTAAAAAGTGGATTGGTCACTTTAAATTTAAGCTTGAGATAAACACTAGATCACATTCTGACCCTGTAATTATCTACTGGAATACAGCCAATGGGTGTCTTTGAGTGACTTTTGCTTTTATTTATGTTAACAAAAAGTTGGGGAAGTGAAAATCAATTATTAGAGGCTAGACCCCAGCTCCCTGGCCATGATGTGTGAGACTTCACTAATCATCTGAAATCTTGGTTCTTTAACTTTACCTATATAGGCTTCCTCCTGGAAGGCATGCACACCTATTTGGGTAGGGATTTCATCTTAGGAAAGGGATTTCCTATCACAGAGCATCCTGGACTTCTTTGTTTCTTAGACTATACACAACAGGGTTTAGTAAAGGTGTGATGACAGTGTAGGTCACTGAGATCATCCTTGGTGTTCTCTGACTTGGGCTTGGGGTAGGGAGTGGAGGCACAGCCATAGTGGACAATGACCACAGTGAGGTAGGAGGCACAGATGGCAAAGGTCTTCTTCCGGCCCTCAGCTGAGGTGATCTTGAGAATGGTGGAAATAATGAGGATGTAGGAGATGAAGAGGAAGGTTGCAGGGCCTGTAATGACCAAGAGGCTGATAATTAAGGTCAGGATATCATTGATGATTGCGGTAGCACAGGCCAGGTCCAACACAGGTTGAACATCGCAGAAAAAATGCTCAATCAGTGACTTGCAAAAGGGCAGTCTGAAAATGGCCACAGCCTGAACCAGCGAGAGTGAGAACCCCGTGGCACAGACTGAGGATGCCAGCCTGGCACAGACCTTCCAGTTCATGATGATCGAGTAATAAAGTGGCAGATGACCGCATAGCAAGCATACCCCTTTACTGCCAATAGGAGGCAGTTGGTGATGACAAAGCCAAGGAAGAAAAAAAGCTGAGTCCCACAGCCCTCCAGGGAAGTGGATTGGCTCAGACCTACAAGGCTGGAAAGCATGCGAGGGATGATGACCAGGGAGTAGAAAGTCTCTGATAGGAGAGGACACTTAGAAATAAGTACATGGGGGTGTGGAGGTGATGGTCAATGCGGATTACAGTCACAATGATGACATTACCAGCCAGAGTTAGAATATACACGGTGAGAAACGCCACAAAGAGTGTGAGCTGATGTTCTTGGAAGTGGGAGAAAACTTGGAAAACAAACTCTCTTACCTCTGTGTGATTGGCTGTCCTCATTGAAGATCTCAGGTCTGAAAGACAAAGTCAGTACCACCTCTTTGGACCAGACACTGCCCTGCCCTCTGGTGAGCACACTGGTCAGAGCAAAGATTCAACACCACAAAGACCCAGTTCAAAACTTCATGAATCAACTGCCTTTTCTAGGGACATGGCAGACTAGGCCTAGAACTGGAATTAAAGATACAGAGAATTTGAGCAACACTATTTAAAAGTTTGAGGTAAAGCATTCTTTTCAAGTACTCTTGGGTCATGTAAAAAATGACAACCTATGTATGGCTCATGAAATTGGTCTCAATTTTTTCTTAAAACTGGATTTTCTTAAAATGTAGACCACAGTCTCAGGCCAGAGTGTAATTAAGCTAGAAATTGTCACAAAAAGGAACTTGAAAAATTACAAATAGTTGATAATCTAACCAATGGTTCAAAGAGGAACTAATAATGGAAGTTAGAAAATATTTAGAATTAAAGAATAATAAAAGAATTATGTACCAAAACATGTATAATGCATTTGGAACATAATTAGAGGAAAGTTCGTAGTTTAAAATGCTTGTTTGTTACAATTTTTTTAAAGGCTGAAAATTAATGTGTAGAGCATCCATCCTAAGAAGTTAAAAAAATAAGATAAAAAAAGACAGTAGAAGGAAAAAAATAATGACACAATGCTAATAATATATAAAAGAAAGATAAAACAGACAAGGTCCACAAGGGTAAAAGTTTATAAACTTTAGGTAAACTGCTAGTGAAACTGATGAAGAAAAAAAAAAGAGGACATAAACTCCAGTATGAATTAATAAAGGGACACAATAACAGAAGTTTCAGACACAAAAAGATGAAGAGCAATATTATGAAAAACTTAATATCAATACATTTTTAAACTTCAATGAAATGGATGCATTTCTAGAAAAATAATTACTTACCAATATTGAATGAAGAAGAAGATATTTGAAAACTACTGGAAATAAAGACAGTAATAAAAAATCTACAAATAAACCTCCAGGCCAAGAACAATTTACGAATACATGCTATAAAACATTCAAGGATAAATTAATTTCAGTCTTACACAAACTATGTTTGGTAATAGAAAAAAGATGGTATAGGGGAGCAAAAGAGACCAAAATGTGTCTCTTTAGCATGAGGATTAATTTAAGCTGATTATTTTTTTTAATAAATTTATTTTATTTATTTATTTTTGGGTGCATTTCTTCATTGCTGCCCATGGGCTTTCTCTAGTTGCTGTGAGCAGGGGCTACTCTTCATTGCAGTGCATGGGTTTCTCATTGCAGTGGCTTCTCTTGTTACAGAGCACGGGCTCTAGGTGTGTGGGCTTCAGTAGTTGTGGCACATGGGCTCAATAGTTGTTGTTCATGGGCTCTAGAGTGCAGGCTCATTAGTTGTGGCGCACAAGCTTAGTTGCTCCGTGGCATGTGGGATCTTCCTGGACCAGGGATTGAACCCATGTCCCCTGCATTGGCAGGTGGATTCTTAACCACTGTGCCACTAGGGAAGCCCTAGGTTGATTATTTTTAAGGTCCAAAGACTCAGGAAGAATCTTTGACCTTTCCTCTAACTGACTAAAAGAATGTAGATGGAGGACTTGTTCCAGGAAGGGGGATAGCACAATAGATAACTATGGTATGAACCAGGTATGGTAGACAGGGAGGAAACTAGTAAAGTCTGCTTGTTAAAATTTCTGGGTCCCATTGTTTCTGCCTGGCCCAGCAAGCATTTGTTTACCAAACATTTGTTTTTCCATCTCCTTGTGAATTGCCTTTCTCTCCTTTGAAGTCCCAAACCAATACTCCCAACATTGTCTTCATTCTTTGGCTGCAGATGGTATTTAAGATGAGGGTTTTAGCCATTTTGCTGAGTTAATCAGTTTTCCTGAATCTCTCCCATGTATACATGTTATTAAACTTTTGTTTGGTTTTCTCTCACTAATATGTCTCAGGTCAATTTAATTCTTAGACCAGGCAGAAGAACCTTGAAGAGTAGAGGAAACTTTCTTCCTTCCTGACTAGGGAATACTTCTTACCTCATTTTTTGCAGCTGGAATTATCTTGACACCAAATTTATCAGGCCAATCTCATGCACAGAAATAGATGCAAAATTCTTAAGCAAAATGTCACCAGACCACATCCAACAATGTATAAGATGGATATGTGACCAAGTTGGTTTTATTTTAGGATGCCAAGTTTGTTTAACATTAAAGCAGTCCAGTTATATATTTCCTCACATGAATTGTTTAAAGGAAAAGAGACATGATTATTTCAATAGCTGCCAAAAAGCATTTTTAAAATTCAGTGTCTACTTATAAGAGCCCTTAGTAAACAAACAATAAAAGATTTTCTTTAAGCTGATAAAACGTGTACAGCAATTCTTCAGCCAACATATACCTAGAGGTGAGATACTGAAGGATTCTCTTTAAGATTAAGAACAAGATAAGGGTGACTGCTTTATCCACTTCTTTTCAACATTGAATATTCTAGAATATTCTAATTTCTTGCCCAGTAAGGCAAGAAAAAAGGAATTAAAAATACAAGGATTGAGAAGGAAGAAATTCTTTATAGATGATATGGTTGTGAACATAGCAAATCTAAGAGAAGCTACTGATAAATTATTAGAATTATTAAGAGAGTTTAACAAGCTTTCTGGTATAAAATTTATATATAAAAATTCATCACATTTCTGTACATAAAAAATTTGATAGAAAATTAAATTTAAAAGGGCTATCACTTATAATAGCTTAAAGATATAAAATAACTAGGAATGAAGACCTTTATTAAGAAAATTACAAAACCTTAATAATGAACACTAAAGAAGACTGAAATGAATGGTGCAATACACAATGCTTATGAATTGGAAGATCTAATATTATGAAGATTCCAACTAATCAAAAATCCATGAATTCATACTCTATGAATTCTGTGCAATTCAATCAGAATTCCAAATGGATTGTTTTTGGTTGTTTGTTTGTTAGATTAACAACTGATCCTAAAATTTATGTGGAAGTACAAAGATCCAAGAGAAGCCAAAACACTATTAAAGGAGAAGAAGAAGAGAGGGTTGCCTTTCAAATACTATTACTTATTATAAGGCTATAGGAATTAAGAAGGTATGGTATTGTCACAGGGATAAGTGGTCACACCAATGGGGAAATAATGGAGTTCTGGTATATGGAAACTCTTTGCACCAGAGCTGGCATTGCAGATTGGTGGAAAGCACAGAGTCATCAATTAATGGTCTTAGAATAGTTGGTTTATCCATATGGGAAAAAATGAAATTAGATTAGCTTACACCATTTAAAAAAAATCAGTTTCAAATGTATTAAAAGGAAATGAACAAAACATCCTATGAAATGTCTAGAAGATAATATATGAGAATATTTTTAAAATTCGGGATAGTAGAAGATACAAAACATAAAAGAAAATAATGATAAATTTTATTCCATGAAAATTAACTTCTATTTTTCAAAATAAGTCACAAGAAAAGAAAAAGGTAGAAACCAGAAAAAAACATTTACAATAAAATAACAGATAAAATAATAATATCTGAAACATCTAAAAATCAAAAAGATCAGCTTAATATAATGATAGTTTAAAAAGAAAACAGGAATTTTTTATGAGAGGAAATACAACTGGCATGTGAACAGATTTTTAACATCATTAATAGACAGGGAAAAATAAGACCACAGACCACAAGCTAAGACCACAGACCATTTCACACTTATCAGATTACAAAAAATCAAAACTATCACAGATATAGAGTAATGGAAGCTCCAGTTCCCTGTTAAAGGGAATGTGAACTGATAAAATTATTTTTGGAAAACAGGTAGAAAATACCTGTCAAAGCTGAAAATGAACATATCCTATGCAATTCTACCATTAGATATTTAACCCAGGAAATCTAAAGAATCACAGGCAAGATGATTAAAGCAAGTATGTTTATTATAGAAAAATAAAACTGAAAAAAACCATGTTTTTCAAAAGCAGAAAGGATATTTAAGTTGAAGTAAATTCTTACAATGAAGTATTGTAGAACATTGAATGAATTAATTATAAAGCTGGGGTGGGCAAACTACAGCCCATAGGCCAGCTGCACTTGTAAATAAGGCCTTATTAAAACACAGTCACACCCATTTTTTTTGTATTATATGTGATTGCTTTTGCACTAAATAGTAGAGTTAAATAGTGGCAAAAAAGACTGTATGGCCTGCGGAGACTAAAATATTTACTAACTGATCCTTTACAGAAAAAGTTTGCTGACTTCTGTTAAAGATCATTAAAGGTACTAATTACATTTTCACGAATCAACACGGATGAATCTCAAAATCATAATGTTGAATAACAGAAGCAAATCAAAGATTGTATACATATGTTTGTGTGTGTATTCCATTTATTTAATGTGCAAAAGAAGGTAAGATTAAATAATATATAGTTTAGAAATAAAAAATATGTTCTGTAAAGCAGTATATTCTTTAAAAACATGGGAAATTTAAAACATGGAAATTTTGTAACCTAAAATTCATGATAGTGACTATTTGGCATATATTTGAAGTACTTGAAAGTATTTGAAAGGAGCATATGTGAGGCTTCTAGCTTTATGGTGATGTTCTGTTTCTTAGCTTCAGCAGAGGGTACCTAGGTATTTGTTTTGTTATTTTTCTTAAAATGTGCATTTGTTTTAATGCACATTTAAGTGCACACCATATTTTACAATAAACATTTTAGTGTTATAATCAAGAAAATTGTTCATGATATTGTTAAATGGAAGAAATGTTGCAAAATAGTAAAGGTCATATGATCCCAATATTGTAATGAAAAGCAAAGATATATACCCACATAAATGTGGATATGTATGTACAGGAAAAAGACTAAGAATATAGAAATGAATATATGTGCCATTTGTAAACAGAGACTAATACTAATGTAATATTTTTTAATATATTGTTCAGCTTTTAAATGATGCATATGAAAAATTTTTAATTCAATGGAAAATAATAGGTTAAAAAGCAGGATGTGGTATGGTATATGCAGAATTATCTCAACTAATTGAAAGTATGAATACAGAGAAAGCTAAATAGAAATCATCAAAATATTAGTAGTGCATGATTCTGCATGGTATAACTCTGGGTGAATGTCTACTATCTCCTGATTTTTTCAAAGTGTCCATGATGAATATGTACTACTTAGGCAGTGGGGTGGAGGATAGGTTTAATTTTTTTAAGCCTCCCTTGAGGTCATTCTTATCACCTTCTTTCTACCTAAGTATCCCTCCAGTTTTGGTTCTATTGGCATTTTTCATTCTCATATGATGGCACATCACATTCAGTTGAAATTATTTATTATCTAACTTTTCAACTACATTGTAAGCTTTTTGATGACAGAGATCATACTTAGTCCTTTCCACATACCCAGAACCTAGCCCAGTATTTGCCATTTCTTAAGCTTTTGATAACTATGTGAACCAATAAATGAAGTAATACTCTCGAGGTACTTCTAGTCTGGAGGAGGAGACCCATACCTCTGCCAGGTATGTACAGCAGTGCTGCCTTGGGCACATGGAAACCAGGACAAAGTATTGAAGTCAGAATCTTGACTTAACCTCATTAAGTTGCAGAAATGTGAGACTGCCAAGAAAAAAGATATGAAAGAACAATATAGGAAACATGAAAAATGATTAAGAAAGGACATAGATAATGCATCTGGAGTAGTTTTCCAATCCTTAATCTGACTTTTGGTGAACAGCTCTTTTCTCCAAAAAGATAGCAGAAAATTATACAAAATTTTGGCATTTTACAGTTTCCTTTATTCTTCAAAGTAATAATACATCTACTACCCAAAAATAACTATGTGGTAGAAATGTGAGGATGCTTAATTCCAAAAAGAATGAAAATGTTGCCTAATATCACATATTTAGTTCATGGCAGAGGGAATTTGGGAACCTAGCTCTCTTTACCTTGTACTCTGAGTCCTCTGCTCTTGAAAGATCTCAATACTGGAGGGAAGATGTCCTTTTTGTCTCAGCTGAGATACTGATACATGTAACACTGATACACAGAATTTGATGAGCCTTCTCTAGGAAGACATTTAAAAAAAGAGGAAATCGGGGCTTCCCTGGTGGCGCAGTGGTTGAGAGTCCACGTGCCGATGCAGGGGACCGGGTTCGTGTCCCGGTCTGGGAAGATCCCACATGCCGGGGAGCGGCTGGGCCCGTGAGCCATGGCCGCTGAGCCTGTGCGTCCAGAGCCTGTGCTCCTAAACGGGAGAGGCCACAACAGTGAGAGGCACGCGTACTGCAAAAAAAAAAAAAAAAAAAGAGGAAATCACTTTATCTTGTTCTGGGTTGTTTTGATGTGTCTGTGAAGAGACAGGGGCATGGGTTTGATACGTATTACCTAATTTCCTTTTAGTTCTTCACATTGTTACTACTGTCTGGTGGAAGAGCAAAGTTCAGAAAAACACTTTATTTGTTTTCTTCTGCTGCAAGGCTAGCATCTATCTGTCTAGAAACTCCAACGTCAGCCCCATTCATATCCACATCCCACATCCCACAAACACACACACACACACACAGATTATGTCAAGCATATTTCTCTGGAAGTAGTGATCTGGATGCCCCCATGTAACATTGCTGGATGAGAGCTGGGCAAAGAACCTGACCCAGGATTGAGCATAATAAGTAAGGGGAGTCAAAGCAACATATAGACCTCAAAAACTGATGGAACAATAAAGTTGGCCTTTACACTCTGAATGTCTGAGTTAGTTTTTGCATTTACATTTACTAATGAACATTTGATTAAAATATACTATATGCTGCCCTATTAAGACACTCTGCATAACTTACAATTTAGAATTACCCTACAAGGAAATAAAATACATACTCCCATTTTACAGATGGATAATTTGAAGTTGGGAAGGATAAACTACTTGTCAGACTCACATATCTAGTAATTGACAAGACCAGCTGTGAAACACAGTATGTGTGACTCCAAATTCTACATGCTTTCGTTGAGTCAAAATTCTACTGAATGGGTATTCCTGGGGAGCCGGAGGAAGATGGCGGAAGAGTAAGACGCGGAGATCACCTTCCTCCCCACAGATACATCAGAAATTCATCTACACGTGGAACAACTCCAACAGAACACCTACTGAACGCTGACAGAAGACCTCAGACCCCCCAAAAGGCAAGAAACTCCCCACATACCTGGGTAGGTCAAAAGAAAAAAAGAATAAACAGAGACAATAGGATATGGACGGGACCTGCACCAGTGGGAGGGAGCCGTGAAGGAGGGAAGGTTTCTACACACTACAAGCCCCTTCGAGGGCGGACACTGCAGGTGGCGGAGGGGGAAAGCTTCGGAGTAGCGGAGGAGAGCACAGCAACAGGGGTGTGGAGGGCAAAGCAGAGAGATTTTGGCACAGAGGATCGGTGCCCTCAGGCACACACCAGCCCGAGAGATTGTCTGCTCGGCCGCCAGGGCGGGCGGGGCTGGGAGCTGAGGCTCGGGTATCGGCTTTCAGTCGGAGCGCAGGGAGAGGTCTGGGGCTGGCGGCAGGAAGAGAGCCTGAAGGGGTTAGTGCTCCGGGGAAAGGGTCTGGAGCTACCGGAGAGGCAAGAGACTTTTTTCCCTTTTGTTGCCTGGTGCGCGAGGAGAGGGCATTCCCCTCCCTCCCCTCTGCCTGAGTGAGCCAGAGCCCCCGAATCAGCGGCTCCTTTAAACCCGTCCTGTCTGAGCGAAGAACGGACGCCCTCCGGCGACCTACGCGCAGAGGCGGGGCCAGGTCCAAGGCTGAGACCCGGGAGCTGTGAGAGCAGAGACAGGGAAGTCTCTCTGTGCAGCCTCCGAGGCAGCGGATTAAAGCTCCACGGTCCATTTGATGTGCCCTGCGTCTGTGGAGTGCATGAATGGACAGCGAATCATCCCAAATTGAGGAAGTGGACCTTGAGGACAAGATTTAAGACTCCCCCCCCCCTTTTTTTTTTTCCTCTTTTTACAACGAATTATCTCAAATTAAGGAGGTGGACTTAGCAAGATTTCAGACTTTTCGCCCTTTTCCTCTTTTTACAACGAATTATCCCAAATCGAGGAGGTGGACTTGGAGAGCAAGATTTTTGATTTTTCCCCCTGCTCTCTTTTTGTGAATGTGTATGTGTAATCTTCTGTGTAAGATTCTCTCTGTATAGCTTTGCTTCCACCATATGTCCCAGGGTTCTTTCGGTCCGTGTTTTTTTTCAATAATTACTTTTTAATTTTAATAACGCTACTATATTTCATACTTTATTCTATTTTACTTTACCTGCTCTTTCTTTTTTTCCTCCCTTCCCTTCCTCCCTCCCTCCCTCCGCTCCTCCTTTCCTTCTTTCTTTTTCTTTGCTCCATCCCTCCCTCCCTCCCACCCTTCTTCTTTCCACTTTCTTTTTCTTTCCTTCCTCCCTCCCTCCCTCCCTCCTGTCTTTCTTTCTTTCTTTCCTTCCTCCCTCCCTCCCTCTCTTCTTCCATTCACTCTTCCTTTTGCTTTCATTCCTCCCTCCCTCCCTCCTTTCTTTCCTTTCTTTCCATCCTTCCTCCCTCCCTCCTTTCTTTCTTTCTTCCTTCCTTCCTTCCTTACTTCCCTTCTTCCTTTCTTTCAATCTCTCTTTCTTTCTTCTACTAATTATTTCTTTCTACTTTTTCTCACTGTTATTCTGAGCCGGGTGGATGAAAGGCTCTTGGTGCTGCAGCCAGGAGTTAGTGCTGTGCCTCTGAAGTGGGAGAGCCAACTTCAGGACACGAGTCCACAAGAGACCTCCCAGCTCCACATAATATCAAGCAGCGAAAATCTCCCAGGGATCTCCATCTCAACACCAGCACCCAGCTTCAGTCAACGACCAGCAAGCTACAGTGCTGGTCACCCTATGCCAAGCAACTAGCAAGGCAGGAACACAACCCCACCCATTAGCAGAGAGGATACCTAAAAACATAATAAGGCCACAGGCACCCCAAAACACACCACCAGACGTGGACCTGTCCACCAGAAAGACAAGATCGAGCTTCAACCACCAGAACACAGGCATTAGTCCCCCCCACCAGGAAGCCTACACAACCTACTGAAACAACCTTAGCCACGGGGGACAGACACCAAAAACAACGGGAACTACGAATCTGCAGCCTGCAAAAAGGAGACCCCAAACACAGTAACATAAGCAAAATGAGAAAGCAGAAAAACACACAGCAGGTGAAGGAGCAAGATAAAAACCTACCAGACCTAACAAATGAAGAGGTAATAGGCAGTCTACCTGAAAAAGAATTCAGAATAATGATAGTAAAGCTGATCCAAGATTCTATTTCCCAGATCCAAAATCTTGGAAATAGAATAGACAATATGCAAGAAACAGTTAACAAGGACCTAGAAGAACTAAAGATGAATCAAGCATCGATTAAAAACACAATAAATGAAATGAAAAATACTCTAGATGGGATCAATAGCAGAATAACTGAGGCAGAAGAACGGATAAGTGAGGTGGAAGATAAAATAGTGGAAATAACTGATGCAGAGAAAAATAAAGAAAAAAGAATGAAAAGAACAGAGGACAGTCTCAGAGACCTCTGGGACAACATTAAACGCACCAACATTCGAATTATAGGGGTTCCAGAAGAAGAAGAGAAAAAGAAAGGGACTGAGAAAATATTTGAAGAGATTATAGTTGAAAACTTCCCTAATATGGGAAAGGAAATAGTTACTCAAGTCCAGGAGGCACAGAGAGTCCCATACAGAATAAATCCAAGAAGAAATACGCCAAGACACATATTAATCAAACTGTCAAAAATTAAACACAAAGAAATCATATTAAAAGCAGCAAGGGAAAAACAACAAATAACACACAAGGGAATCCCCATCAGGTTAACAGCTGATCTCTCAGCAGAAACTCTACAAGCCAGAAGGGAGTGGCAGTACATAATTAAAGTGATGAAGGAGAGAAACCTGCAACCAAGATTACTCTACCCAGCAAGGATCTCATTCAGATTTGATGGAGAAATTAAAAGGTTTACAGACAAGCAAAAGCTGAGAGAGTTCAGCACCACCAAACCAGCTTTACAACAAATGCTAAAGGAACTTCTCTAGGCAAGAAACACAACAGAAGGAATATACCTACAATAACGAACCCAAAGCCATTAAGGAAATGGGAATAGGAACATACATATCAATAATTACCTTAAATGTAAATGGACTAAATGCTCCCACCAAAAGACACAGAGTGGCTGAATGGATACAAAAACAAGACCCATATATATGCTGTCTACAAGAGACCCACTTCAGACCTAGAGACACATACAGATTGAAAGTAAGGGGATGGAAAAAGATATTCCATGCAAATGGAAATCAAAAGAAAGCTGGAGTAGCAATTCTTATATCAGACAAAATAGACTTTAAAATAAAGACTATTAGAAGAGACAAAGAAGGACACTACATAACGATAAAGGGATCGATCCAAGAAGAAGATATAACAATTGTAAATATTTATGCACCCAACATAGGAGCACCTCAATACATAAGGCAAATACTAACAGCCATAAAAGGGGAAATCGACAGTAACACAATCATAGTAGGGGACTTTAACACCCCACTTTCACCAATGGACAGATCATCCAAAATGAAAATAAATAAGGAAACACAAGCTTTAAATGATACATTAAACAAGATGGACTTAATTGATATTTATAGGACATTCCACCCAAAAACAACAGAATACACATTTTTCTCAAGTGCTCATGGAACATTCTCCAGGATAGATCATATCTTGGGTCACAAATCAAGCCTTGGTAAATTTAAGAAAATTGAAATTGTATCAAGTATCTTTTCCGACCACAATGCTATGAGACTAGACATCAATTACAGGAAAAGATCTGTAAAAAATACAAACACATGGAGGCTAAACAATACACTACTCAATAATGAAGTGATCACTGAAGAAATCAAAGAGGAAATTAAGAAATACTTAGAAACAAATGACAATGGAGACACGACGACCCAAAACCTATGGGACGCAGCAAAAGCAGTTCTAAGGGGGAAGTTTATAGCAATACAATCCCACCTTAAGAAACAGGAAACATTTCGAGTAAACAACCTGACCCTGCACCTAAAGCAATTAGAGAAAGAAGAACAAAAAACCCCCAAAGTTAGCAGAAGGAAAGAAATCATAAAGATCAGATCAGAAATAAATGAAAAAGAAATGAAGGAAACGATAGCAAAGATCAACCAAACTAAAAGCTGGTTCTTTGAGAAGATAAACAAAATTGACAAACCATTAGCCAGACTCATCAAGAAAAGAAGGGAGAAGACTCAAATCAGTAGAATTAGAAATGAAAAAGGAGAAGTAACAACTGACACTGCAGAAATACAAAAGATCATGAGAGATTACTATAAGCAACTCTATGCCAATAAAATGGACAAACTGGAAGAAATGGACAAATTCTTAGAAATGCACAACCTACCAAGACTGACTCAGGAAGAAATAGAAAATATGAATAGACCAATCACAAGCACTGAAATTGAAACTGTGATTAAAAATCTTCCATCAAACAAAAGCCCAGGACCAGATGGCTTCACAGGCGAATTCTATCAAACATTTAGAGAAGAGCTAACACCCATCCTTCTCAAACTCTTCCAAACAATTTCAGAGGAAGGAACACTCCCAAACTCATTCTACGAGGCCACCATCACCTTGATACCAAAACCAGGCAAGGATGTCACAAAGAAAGAAAACTACAGGCCAATATCACTGATGAACATAGATGCAAAAATCCTCAACAAAATACTAGCAAACAGAATCCAACAGCACATTAAAAGGATCATACACCATGATCAAGTGGGGTTTATTCCAGGAATGCAAGGATTCTTCAATATACGCAAATCAATCAATGTGATACACCATATTAACAAGTTGAAGGAGAAAAACCATATGATCATCTCAATAGATGCAGAGAAAGCTTTCGACAAAATTCAACACCCATTTATGATAAAAACCCTGCAGAAAGTAGGCATAGAGGGAACTTTCCTCAACATAATAAAGGCCATATATGACAAACCCACAGCCAACATTGTCCTCAATGGTGAAAAACTGAAACCATTTCCACTAAGATCAGGAACAAGACAAGGCTGCCCACTCTCACCACTCTTATTCAACCTAGTTTTGGAAGGTTTAGCCACAGCAATCAGAGAAGAAAAGGAAATAAAAGGAATCCAAATTGGAAAAGAAGAAGTAAAGCTGTCACTGTTTGCAGATGACATGATACTATACATAGAGAATCCTAAAGATGCTACCGAAAAACTACTAGAGCTAATCAATGAATTTGGTAAAGTAGCAGGATACAAAATTAATGCACAGAAATCTCTGGCATTCCTGTACACTAATGATGAAAAATCTGAAAATGAAATCAAGAAAACACTCCCATTTACCATTGCAACAAAAAGAATAAAATATCTAGGAATAAACCTACCTAAGGAGACAAAAGACCTGTATGCAGAAAATTATAAGACACTGATGAAAGAAATTAAAGATGATATAAATAGATGGAGAGATATACCATGCTCCTGGATTGGAAGAATCAATATTGTGAAAATGACTCTACTACCGAAAGCAATCTACAGATTCAATGCAATCCCTATCAAACTACCACTGGCATTTTTCACAGAACTAGAACAAAAAATTTCAAAATTTATTTGGAAAAACAAAAGACCCCGAATAGCCAAAGCAATCTTGAGAACGAAAAACGGAGCTGGAGGAATCAGGCTCCCTGACTTCAGACTATACTACAAAGCTACAGTAATTAAGACAGTGTGGTACTGGCATAAAAACAGAAAGATAGATCAGTGGATCAGGATAGAAAGCCCAGAGATAAACCCACGCACATATGGCCAACTTATCTTTGATAAAGGAGGCAGGAATGTACAGTGGAGAAAGGACAGCCTCTTCAATAAGTGGTGCTGGGAAAACTGGACAGGGACATGTAAAAGTATGAGATTAGATCATTCCCTAACACCATACACAAAAATAAGCTCAAAATGGATTAAAGACCTAAATGTAAGGCCAGAAACTATCAAACTCTTAGAGGAAAACATAGGCAGAACACTCTATGACATAAATCACAGCAAGATCCTTTTGGACCCACCTCCTAGAGAAATGGAAATAAAAACAATGATAAACAAA
This sequence comes from Hyperoodon ampullatus, assembly GCF_949752795.1. Lineage (NCBI taxonomy): Eukaryota > Metazoa > Chordata > Mammalia > Artiodactyla > Ziphiidae > Hyperoodon > Hyperoodon ampullatus. The sequence continues at coordinate 117,318,868 of NC_136915.1, read as the reverse complement.
TGGGACCTAATGAAACTTCAAAGCTTTTGCACAGCAAAGGAAACCATAAACAAGACCAAAAGACAACTCTCAAAATGGGAGAAAATATTTGCAAATGAAGCAACTGACAAAGGATTAATCTCCAAAATTTATAAACAGCTCATGCAGCTCAATAGCAAAAAAACAAACAACCCAATCCAAAAATGGGCAGAAGACTTAAATAGGCATTTCTGCAAAGAAGATATACAGACTGCCAACAAACACATGAAAGAATGCTCAACATCATTAATCATTAGAGAAATGCAAATCAAAACTACAATGAGATATCATCTCACACCAGTCAGAATGGCCATCATCAAGAAATCTAGAAACAATAAATGCTGGAGAGGGTGTGGAGAAAAGGGAACACTCTTGCACTGCTGGTGGGAATGTGAATTGGTACAGCCACTATGGAGAACAGTATGGAGGTTCCTTAAAAAACTAAAAATAGAACTACCATATGACCCAGCAATCCCACTACTAGGCATATACCTTGAGAAAACCCTAATTCAAAAAGAGACATGTACCAAAATGTTCATTGCAGCTCTATTCACAATAGCCCGGAGCTGGAAACAACCTAAGTGTCCATCATCGGATGAATGGATAAAGAAGATGTGGCACATATATACAATGGAATATTACTCAGCCATAAAAAGAAACGAAACTGAGCTATTTGTAATGAGGTGGATAGACCTAGAGTCTGTCATACAGAGTGAAGTAAGTCAGAAAGAGAAAGACAAATACCGTATGCTAACACATATATATGGAATTTAAAAAAAAAAATGTCATGAAGAACCTAGGGGTAAAACGGGAATAAAGACACAGACCTACTTGAGAATGGACTTGAGGATATGGGGAAGGGGAAGGGTAAGCTGTGACAAAGGGAAAGAGAGGCATGGACATATATACACTACCAAACGTAAGGTAGATAGATAGTGGGAAGCAGCCGCAGAGCACAGGGAGATCAGCTCGGTGCTTTGTGACCGCCTGGAGGGGTGGGATGGGGAGGGTGGGAGGGAGGGAGATGCATGAGGGAGGGGATGTGGGAACAGATGTATATGTATGACTGATTCACTTTGTTATAAAGCAGAAACTAATTTAAAAAAAAATTCTACTGAATGAATATTCATGAATGAGGTTCCGGTTAGAGGGGAAGAAGACAACAGCTGTATGAAAAATGCCTGACCCTCAGCCTTATTCACTGAAAAGATAACAGGGACATCACTGGTAGATGAAAACTCTGGGATTGTAAAGGTTTTTTTAATTTAGTATCTTTCCTCTATGATTTTAAACAGATTCTTCCAATAATTAAAATGAAACTTATGAGGATATTCTTGTTCACTTTATAGGCACCTGGTCTCAAAAAGTCATCATGCAAAACACAGGAAAAGTATGAAACTCTAACGTTCAAGAAAATCATCAGAAAACCAGGAGGAGAAAAGGAAGAAACTTAGAAAATTTTAAAACAGTTCTTCTCTCCTTTTTTTTTCTACCATCAACCACTTCTTGCAAAGTTGGCAAAGGAGATGAGAGAAGTTCTTGTAATTGCTGTGCATCTGAACTTAAAAAAAAAAAAAAAAAGAACAAAGGTAGGACTCTCTCCAAGAGGCTTATAAGGGAGAAATTGAAAACCCAAAGCCTTAGAAGTACAGCACTTCCTGAGTGTCAGAAGGAAGCTCAGGGTGTGGGGACCAACTTAAAGTCCAGAGCATTGCATCCTCTGGCCTGAGAGGATCTTCCTGCAGATTTGAAGCCTCTTGAAACCCCAAATCCAGGAACTTTGTTTATTCCCAAAAGAGGACCAGATCCATCTGATCTAGGACTCTAGGGACTTCCCCCTTGAGAATCATTCCAGGGCACAAGGGACAGCAGAAAAAGAGTTTGAGGCTCTATCCCAGGGGCCTGATTAGGAACTTGGGCAATTAGTAGAACAAAATTCTGCCTTTGGTTACTGACTCACAAGAGCAGCTTGCATTGTAGAAACTGAAATATGTTTTGTTAAAAAACCATTGAACCCAGAAGGAACATGCAAAATAAAATACATGTCAATTATTCTGTGCCTGAGGATTATTCCTTCTTTTAATGAAGCAGCAAATATTAATGAACATCTACTTGTGTTCCATGTAGTATGCTGAATATTGGAGGTACAAGCATGACAAAAACAGTCATGGTGTTTGCTCTCATGGAGCTTATCAAGGAGGGAGGCATATAGAGCTGTAGCTAATCCATTGGGTATCTTTGTGCAAATTAGAAAAAAAAAAGCCTCTTTTGGGTAGATGCAGCCCATGTGCACACCACTTGGTGAGTAGACAGTATATTTTTGTAATTTGTAAAAGAGCATCTCTTCAATGGATGGATGGAGCTCCATACTAGGATATATGACTTGTCAAGTGGACTGTGGGCTGCATTTTATCCTTCACTCTCCCTCTTGATTAGGTATCCCTGTGCAGTGCTTAGTTTGAAACCACACTAGACAGGTTTCAAACAAATAGTCTCAGAATAAATACATTATTATAAAAAAATCAATGCTATAAGGAAAAATGCATGGTCTTATGAAAGCATATAATAAAGAAGGGCAAGTTTTGCTAGTCTGGGGAGTCTTGCAGTATTTTTCAGAGGACTGATGTTTGAACTGGAATCTTTAAGATGAGTATGGGTCAACTAGGTGAAGTTAAGGAAGATAATTTAAGGCAGAGAGAAAAACATGAGTGAAGGACTTGATAGATTCATGATAATAACTCATTCAAAGAACTGAAAGAAAGACAAATTGTGCACAGAGAATCTGAGGGAGAGATGAAGTTAGAAGGTAATGGGGAGGAGATTGTGCAGGGTTTTGTACCACTTCAAGCTTATTGTGAGGCTGATGTGGAGCCAGGCAATGCTTTTAAGGAGGTGAATAGCACCATCAGATGTGCATTTCCAAATGTCTGGTTGAAATATAGAAAATAAATTAGAGAAGAGTAAGTTTGGAAGTGAAAAGGTCAATTAGGAGGCTGCTGAGGTTTTCTAGTGGAAACATAGGAGCTAGAACTTGGGAGGCAGATGTGGAGATGCTTTAGCTTGCTGAGACACGCAAGACCAATTCATGATAGGCATCCTAGGTCCCATGGTCCAGTGACCTTCCTTTACCAGGACTCAGAAGTGATTCAGGAGTCATTTCGCAGAAGAATGCTAATCTAGAGAAAAAAAAGTATGGCTTTTTATAGAAGTCTGAGGAATCTGAACTGTGATCCTCCTGTTGGAGTCTCACAGAATCTTGACTTAGTTCACCATCATGGAGAATCATCACAGTCTCTCATCTAGTTCTCTAACTAGAACCCTTGAATGAAGGTGTAGCCATGTCCCCTTGAGGACAGACCCTGTGGTACTGACACAAATAAATATTGTAAACACATATATCTCAATCTCTATAAAAAATTGACTCTCAGGGGCTTCCCTGGTGGCGCAGTGGTTGAGAGTCCGCCTGCCGAGGCAGGGGACACGGGTTAGTGCCCCAGTCCGGGAAGATCCCACATGCCGCGGAGCGGCTGGGCCCGTGAGCCATGGCCGCTGAGCCTGCGCGCCTGGAGCCTGTGCTCCGCAACGGGATAGGCCACAACAGTGAGAGGCCCGCATACCGCAAAAAAAAAAATTGACTCTCTTTGAGTACATTGTATCCTTGGGGTCATAATGCTTTAGTGATAGAGTTGCTTGCACTATATCTTGGACCACCTTCAGAAACTTCTCTTGTTCTAGGCCCGCTCAAAATTGACAGCATCATGGCTTACTCAGAAAATGGGTTGAAGTAGCAGATGTGCAATATTTTGCCAAGCATGTCTATTTAATAATATATTTGGAAATGGGGAAATAAACCAGATTGTGTTTGGGAATCAATGGCCCTACTGTGAAATGAATTCAGGCCTGAATTCCATTTTTTACTTGACCTTCATGACTTTCGATGCTAAACTGTGTTTGCTATCGAGGGGATAACATCAGTTCAGAGATAGTGGCCAGTATTCTCCCCAAAATATATCCCTTATATTCAGTCATCCTGGCAAATAGATTCAGGTTCCTTTAGGGAAGGCTACAGAGTGATGAAAACTTATTTTAAAATACATTCAAAGAATTAAAGGAAACTATGTTCAAAGAATTAAAAGAAAAATATGGTAGTGAGTCCACAAGTAGTAAATCTCAAAAAGGAAGTAGAAGCCATAAAAAAGAAGCAACTGCAAATTTGAGAGATGAAGACTATAATAACTGAAATGATGATATAAACAGCAGATTTGAGATGGCAGAAGCAGGATCAGTGAACTTGAAAATCAATCAATAGAAATTATCCAATCTGAAGAACAGAAAAACAGAAGAATGAAGAAAAATGAAGAACATCAGAGACCTGTTAAAAAAAAAAAGTAAACTTTTCAACACAGGTGTAGTAGGATTCTCAGAAAAAGAGGAGTAAAAGAGCAGAAAAAATTTGAATGTATGACTAAAAACTCAAATTTTATTAAAAATGTTAACTTAATAGACTCAGTAAGCTCAAGAAATCTTAAGGTAAATGCAAAGAGAATTATATGTAGACACTTCAAACTGCTGAAAGCCAAATACAAAGATAAAATCTTGAAAACAACCAGAGAAAAGTGACTCATCATATACATTTTTAACAAAAAATTCTATCTAGCAACAATATCCTTCAAAAATGAAGGCAAAATAAAGGTGAACTCAGGTAAACAAAGATTGACATTATTTGTTGCTAGCAGACTTATTATACAAGAAATACAAGAGGAAGTTCTTCAAGCTGAAAGGAAATGACAATTGACAATAACTCATATCCACAGGGAAGAATGAAGAAAACCGGAAATGCTACCCATGTAACATATGTAGGTAATTATAAAGGACTGTATATATGTGTGTGTCTGTTTATATATCTGCATTTCTATTTTCTTCTTTTAGTTTCTTTTTAAAAAACATAATATTGTTTAAAATAGTTATATAATTATAATACTGTATTTTTGGATTTATAAAAAATAAAGACGTAATGCATATGACAATAATAGCACAAAGGAGAGAGAGGAGGAAATGGAGTCATACTGAAGTTAAATTGCTATATGTCTCTGAAATCAAATCAGTATTAACCTGAACTAGATTGTGATAATTTAAATATGCATAGAACAGTCGCTAAAATATTTAACTATAACATCAACAGAGGAATTAATATTGTACAATAAAAATATTTTAACAGAAAAGGCAGTAAAAGGAAACAAGAATGAAAAAGACATGAAACATAGAAAACCAATAGCAAAATAGAAGATATTAATTCAGTCATATCATTAATTACATTAAAAGTGAATGCAGGGCTTCCCTGGTGATGCAGTGGTTGAGAGTCCACCTGCCGATGTAGGGGACATGGGTTCGTGCCCCAGTCCAGGAAGATCCCACATGCCGCGGAGCGGCTGGGCCCATGAGCCATGGCTGCTGAGCCTGCGCGTCCGGAGCCTGTGCTCTGCAACGGGAGAGGCCACAACAGTGAGAGGCCCGCGTACCGCAAAAAAAAAAAAAAAAAAAAAAAAGTGAATGCATTAAATCCTCTGATTAAAGGGGAAAATTGTCATATTGTATTTAAAAAAGCAAGATCCAACTATGTGCTGTCTATAGGAGATACACTTTAGAATCAAAGACACAAATACTTGAAAGTAAAAGCTTGTAAATGGACCTATCATGCAAACAGTAGCCATAAGAGAGCTAAAGTGACTTTGTTGATTTCAAACAACATACACTTTCAGATAAGGAATATTGCAAGAGACAGAGAAATATATTTAATTATGATAAAAGGTCAATGTGTTGGGAAGATATGAAATTATAAATGTATACCTGACAACAGAGCCCCAAAATCCATGAAGAAAAATGACAGAATGAAAAGGAGAGATAGGTAATTCAACAATTATAGTTGGAGAACTCAATAATTCAATTTCAGTACTTTATAGAACAACTAGACAGAGGATCTGTAAAGATATAGAATACTTGAACAACAGTCATTAACCAGCTTGACCTAACAGACATTTATGTAAAACTCCCTAAAAAAAGATCAGAATACATCTTCTTTTCAAGAGTATATAGAACATTCTCCAGACTAGACTGTATATCAGGCCACAAAAGACCTCAAAAATTTTTTTAAAATTGAAATCTCCTTTGACTGATATTAACATAAAACAATTACTTTCTTTTAGTTGTTTATATCGTACTTTTTTTATTCTTTTGTTTTCAGTCGTTCTGTATCCTGATAATTAAGGTATGCCTCTTTTTAACAAAACTGTTTTCTTATCCATCTCACAATCTATGTCTAACTATTGGATTATTACTTTACATTTAATGAAATTTACATTTTAAATTTAATGAAATTACTGATATATTTGGGTTTAAATATACCATGTTAGGATTCATATTCTTTTTTCCCAGTTTTTTTGTGACTACCTTTCCTCTCATCTTTTTGTTTATTTTGGAGTAATCAAGCATTTTTATTATTTCTTGCCTTTTTCACTTGTTACCTTTACATCTGTGTGTGTGTGTGTGTGTGTGTGTGTGTGTGTGTGGTACGTGGGCCTCTCACTTTTGTGGCCTCTCCCGTTGTGGAGCACAGGCTCCGGACACGCAAGCTCAGTGGCCATGGCTCACGGGCCTAGCTGCTCCGCGGCATGTGGGGTCTTCCCGGACTGGGGCACGAACACGTGTCCCCTGCATTGGCAGACGGACTCTCAACCACTGCGCCACCACGGAAGCCCCTCTTTACATCATTTTAATGGTTATTTTAGAATTACATTTCAAGGACAATGCAAAGACTATAGGAAGCCTTAATTTAATTTACTACCATTTTCATGTTATTGTATATTTTAACTCTATAAATATTTAAAAATTCATAATACATTAATTTATTATTGTATAATATTAAGTATAATACTAATTTATACTTGCCCATGCATTTATCTTTTCTGTTATTTTTAAATTCATTTTTTTTTTCATTTTTGTTTCCATCTAGGATGGATTTTCCTTCTACCTGAAGAACTCCTTTTGATATTTCCTTAATGCAGGTCTGATGGTGAATTCTCTCATTTTTTTCCATTTCTAAAAATGTCTTTGTTTTTCTTTTTTAGTGAGGGAGATTTTCCCTGAATATAGAATTCTAGTTTGGCAGTTATTTTCTTTCAGCACCCTGAAGATGCCATTCCACTGATCTGTGTTTTCCATTATTGCTACCAAGAAGTCATTTAATAGTCTTATTGTTATTCCTTGAAAATAATGTATCATTTTTCCTCTAGCTACTGTAAAGACTTTTTATCTTTATTTTTTTAGTTATTTTACATGATATGCCTACATGCCTTTTGTGTGTAGGTGTATGTGTATATATCCTGTGTGTAATTCAGAGTGATTCTCGAATCTGTATCTGATGTTTTCCTCAGGTTTGGAAAACATATGGCTATGATTTCTTCATATATTGTGTCTGATATATTATCTCTCTCCTATCCATGTGCAACTCCAATTACACATATACTAGACTTTTTAACTGGGTTTCATATGCCTCAGGTATTCTTCCAAGCTTACACGGTTATTGGCAGAATTAGTTCCTTGTGGTTATAGGACAGAGGTTGTGTTTTCTTACCAGCTGCCAACTGAGATTGCTCTGTTCTTAGAGGCTGTCCACATTCTTTGCCAAATGGCCTTCTTATAAGCCCTCTCAAAACTTGGTAGCTTATTTCTTCAGAGCCAGCAAGGAACTATCTCTTGTTCCTGTTTGCTGAGGTGAATTTTTATAGATGTATTATAAGCATGGGTGTGACTTCCATCACCTTTGCTTTATTCTCTTGAGTAGAGGCAAGTCACAGTTCTGCCCACAGTCCAGAGGAGAGGATTGTATTATACATGGGTGTGATTCATTGAGGGTCACCTTAGATGCATTTGCTACATCTATTTATCTTAAAGTTGTATCTGATAATTTTAACACAGTGATTTTTTTATGGGTCTGTTTCTGTTGAGTGCCTTTTTTTTTTTTCTTCTTCTTGATCTTTAGCCTTTTGGTCTTTTCTCCCAGTATGTTTGTTGTATTTTTATCACATCCTGGACACTCTATATCATTTATAGATGTAAAAACCATTATACAGCTTGCAGGGTGTGCAAAAACCACTGGTGGGCTCATGGGCCAGTAAGCTGTAGTTTGCCTACCTCTGTTATAAATGAAAAGAAAAGTAAATTGTAAAAATAAATTGAGGCTGTACATTATATTATCTTCCTCTAGAGAAGGTTTTATTTTATCTTCTGTTGGGTAGTAAGTCTAAAGGGAAGAGCAAATTAATACAAATAGGTATTAAGTAAAATTGAGCTGGATTCAGTCTTTGTGAGGGTTAACTTATTTCCACTTTACCCTTTTGCCTAGAGTATAGCCCTTAAGCACATGAAGACTGCCATTTTTTCAGTCTTTTGACCAAAGAATACAGACAACAAGTTACAGTTCCTCAAGGAAACTACAAAGAATTGGGTGTCAGGCTAGCATTTCCACATATCTTTTCTTTCTTTCTTTCTGGAATCTTTGCCCCTCAACTCTTCTCTTACTTAGAAGCTGTATCTACATCTTACAGTCTTTATAACATCATTCTAGGGATGGAGGAGAACTAGTTCTTTCCTTCAACTTTATAGGAATAGGAAGGGTAGCAGGGTGGAAGGAGCCCTGGTAATGGTCAGGGCAACTCTTCCCTCCAAAACATTAATCTCAGGATTAGGAAGTGAGCTGCCTGAGTAATAAGGTCTCCAAGTATTCTGCTGTTTGGATTCTGTCTTCTGATATTGATCACTTGGGAGCAGTCTGTGCTGTTTTGGGAAGGAGACCCAGGAGTCTGGAACAGACAATTCGCACCTTATAAAGAAACCTCAAGCTGGAGTTACTGCTTTGTGACTCAATGAGGACCTTCTTCCAGGAGGAGGGGCTGTGAGAATCTAGAGGAAATTAATGTGACTTTGTCCTTCACTTCTAATCTCAGACACTGGAAGACTGGGAAAGGCATTCTTTCCTTCCTGTCCAGTTCTTTTATATATTGCACCCAAGAGGTATCTAAAGATTTGCCAGTGAAGGGGAAATTCCTATTAAACCATAGCTCTGATCAGTTAGACATTAGTGACCTTCAGATTTAAAAAAAAATGGGTGGGAGGGAGGGAGACGCAAGAGGGAAGAGATATGGGAACATATGTATATATATAAATGATTCACTTTGTTCTAAAGCAGAAAGTAACACACCATTGTAAAGCAATTATACTCCAATAAAGATGTAAAAAAAAAGTAGACTGTTTGCTAAAATAGCAAATTTTTACAATGTGCTCTAAATTTAAATAACTGATAGGTTTTAAATAATTATCAGGAAAGACACTGATAATGATCTGGGAAACATTTTATAACTATTCGTAAAAATCTATATCTAATTTGCAGGCAGTCAAATTCCCAGAGTGGGGGGTATGACTCTCAGGAATGAATATAACTCTACAGAAGACCCAAGAAATAGACCACTTGGTGAGTTTCACTTCCTGATATGCCAGAATGTTTATTATAGTATATATTCAGTTATCACACAGCCAGTGATAAGTCTATACAAGGAGGAAAATGATATCTCCTAGAGAATATTGTGATTTCTATGATTTTGGAAATGCGGATGTGTAAACTAACGTAGAAAAGAGGGACATAAGACTTCAAAGAGTGTAATTGGGTCCTTTACAAAAGGCTGTTCAAAAATCTAAGCTCCATGAGAACAAGGACCATTCCTTGGTCATCTTTGTTGTCCTAGTATTAGCACAGTGCTATACTTTGTGACTATTCAACACATTGAACTATTGAAAAAATGGTTTTGTTTGGATTTGAAGCAAAATTTTACTATTCACAGGAAACATACAAACAAACAAACAAAAACCCGGAGAATGATGAGATAAATAAGCTCTCTTCACTGTGGGAAAAATATAAATAGTATATTCATCCATGATTAAGTCAGAGGCAGGCTTTGTTTCACTTTTTTTGGGGGGGGGGGAGCTAGTCATTTATTTGAAAGAAATAAAAGGTAGTAAAAATTCCAAAGTCAGACATTATCTGCATTTTGAGGTTTCTGTCCACTTGTACTCTCCCCATTTTTTGGTCTCTCATGTTTCCTTCCTACACCCTAGATGAGTAATCCTAACCTTGCCAATGTTTTTCATTTCCCCATCCCACTCTGCACCCCTTTACTGATTGTCCTGATTGTTAGAGTCTCCACATGAGGGTGCTGGGGTACAGTTTTTTAGGGTGTCAACAGTTAGAGCTGATTAATGGTCTGGAGGAGGAGGGAAACAGAAATATTGTAGGCTACCAGCATGAGCAAGATCTTCTGGCCAAGAAAGTGGAATTAAGTTATAAGAATAACTTGGATGGGGGCTTCCCTGGTGGCGCAGTGGTTGAGGATCTGCCTACCAATGCAGGGGACACGGGTTCAAGCCCTGGTCCGAGAAGATCCCACATGCTGCGGAGCAACTAAATACATGCACCACAACTATTGAGACTGCGCTCTAGGGCCCGCGTGCCACAGCTACTGAGACCGCGTGCCACAACTGCTGAAACCCGCGTGCCTAGTGCCCGTGCTCCACAACAAGAGAAGCCACTGCAATGACAAGCCCGTGCACCACAACGAAGAGTGGCCCCCACTTGACACTAGAGAGAGCCTGCATGCAGCGACAAAGGCCCAACGCAGCCGAAAATAAATAAATAAGTTAAAAAAAGAAAAAAAATCAGTCACAGGACTAGAAGGGACTGAGGAGATTATGCTAACTCCATTTAAAAAAAGAAAAAAAAAATAACCTGGATGACTTTCAAATCAAGTGTGCAAGTATAATGGAAACTATGATTTTATAGTGGTGGATTCCAAACTATTACTTATAATCCAGAAATGCAATGTAGAAGTCACTGAAGATTAGTCTTAGATATGTTAGCTGGGTGGGCCACTGTGATCTAAGGGAGAAGTAAAATGTTGGGCATCTTCGAGAAGGGGATTAGAAGTAAAAATGAAAGTCTTATTTTACCTGATTCATACCCTTGTTGATATAGTACATGTAGCAGTGCATTGTTCTGATCAATGTACCTTAGGAAAGATTTTTAAAGAGTATGTATGAAAAAGTTCATATGAACAATTGGAGGGGAAATGATAAAATTTATAAGATCAAGGCTAGGATAATCACAGGCTTCTTTACACATCCTAGAATGCTAGGCTGAAGCCTATCTCCTCCTGCTTCTCTTAAATATTTAAACTGGTTCATATGTGGAAAACAAAAAGAAGTACTAGGGAATTCCCTGGTGGTCCAGTGGTTAGGACTCAGCACTTTCACTACCAGGGGCCCAGGTTCAATCCCTGGTTGGGGAACTAAGATCTGTGCAGCGTGACCAAAAAAAAGAAGAAGAAGAAGTACAAATAAAACTACTATTTATTAAGGGCTTCCTATGTATCAAGTGCCTGTCAAACTCTTCAAATACATTAACCCATGTAATACTTATGGCAACTCTGTGGAGTATTACTATATTCAACTTATAAGTGAGTTTAAATATTATGCTTAAAATTTAGAGGGGCTACTGAAGGAATTTATGCAAGAAGTCTCATTAGCAGACTTTTTTTTTTAAAGAATCTTATGTTAGCATACGGTATTTGTTTTTCTCTTTCTGACTGATGGACCTAGGGGCAGGACAGGAATAAAGACACAGATATAGAGAATAGACTTGAGGACACAGGGAAGGGGAAGGGGAAGCTGGGACAAAGTGAGAGAGTAACATTGACCACATGTAAAATAGATAGCTAGTGGGAAGCAGCTGCATAGCACAGGGAGATCAACTCAGTGCTTTGCAACCACCAAGGAGGGTGGGAGGGAGACGCAAGAGGGAGGGGATATGGGGATATACGTATGCATATAGCTGATTCACTTTGTTATACAGCAGAAACTAACAGAGCATTGTAAAGCAATTATAGTCCAATAAAGATGTTAAAGGAAAAAAGAAAAAAATGTTATGACAACATTCGGAGGGAAGACTTGGACTAAGGTCAACTGAAATGGGGGCGATTACTTAGGAGACCATTGCAGTCATCATAGAGAATGATGATGGTGGTTGAAAGTTGGGTGTTGGTAGAAAGCATGGAGAGGAGGGGACAGAGTGGAGAGAATTTCAGGAGGCACTGTCTTCAGGATGGAAAAGGGAAGGGAGATAGTTAGAATGGTTCTCAGCTTCCTGAATGGAGGTAATGGTTAAACATGGTGGGTAATCAGGAGTAGATATGGGTTTAAGGGCAAGGTTAACTCTATTCCAGTATAGTCTCCAATTCTGAGCTCACGTGGAATAGGCTCAATTCTATCCTCATCACAACTTGGAATATGCACAATTAAAGTGAAAAATAGAACATCTGGCCCTTCACTGATTAAATGAGCTTTATCTTTGCTCTCACACTAGGAAAATCATTCCCTACTTGAAGCAACTTGAAGGGATATCCTCAGATTTATTTCAGCCTCTCTTCTGCCTTTGCCTAGAATTCAAGGAAATAAGCTAAATGCCTGTATGGCCTTAGAATATCTAGAAGTGCTCCCTTTTTGAGTCTTTCATGATCATAGTAAACTTTAGTGCAGGGCTTAGGGAAGTGAAGCCTAGGACCTAGGGTTCTGGGTGGGGAGAAGCCACTCTAGGACCTTCATGGGACACTTGATATTGGCAGTGCATTGAGACAGTGTTGAAAGGTTATCAGCCTCAGGTATCTTTTGTCTTTCACTTAGTTCACTGTTCCTCACTGGATGCTTAGATGGCTAAATCAAGAGTGTTGGAGGAGGAACTATAGAGCCGGGCTTCTTCCTGGACCTGGACTCACCTCTTCAATGGCTAGGTAATTATTTCTACAAATCTGCCTTTTGATGTGTCTGTACTTTCCTTCTCAGATCTATCTCTGCCATCAACCCCAGGGTCCTGGGATAACACTTCCATAGTAACAAAGAAGAGGGTAGGGGGAAGGTGATGGCTCTGAGCAAGTGACCAACTGCTGAATACTGATGACCCTTGAGGTCTTGGGCATTGCTCAGAGGATGGACATACCCTTTACTGAAGGCCTTGGTCCAGCCTACTGTCTTTCATGCTTAACTCATCACACCTTTCTTTCCTTTGTCCAGCTATTTTAGACCTAGACCTCCCTCAGTGCTAAAGCCAAACTCCACTGCTGTGACTGAGTTCCTTTTTGAAGGTTTCCCGAGCTTTGGGTGGCAGCACAGGCTTGGTTTCTTTGTTGTCTTTCTAACTTTGTACCTGCTGACTCTCTTTGGCAATGTCATTATTGTGACTGTTATTCACCTGGACCGTCCCCTCTATACTCCTATGTACTTTTTCCTGAGCATGCTGTCCATCTCTGAGACCTGCTACACTGTGGCCATCATTCCCTGTATGCTTTCTAGACTCCTGAGTCCTCATCAGCCCATTTCTATCCAAGGCTGTGCCACTCAGCTCTTCTTCTGTCTCACGTTTAGTATCAATAACTGCTTCCTGCTCACATCCATGGGGTATGATTGCTATGTGGCCATCTGCAACCCACTATAGTATTCAGTCATCATGGGTAAAGAGCCCTGTATCCAGTTGGCATCTGGGTCCCTGGGAATTGGCCTGGGTATGGCCATTGTACAGGTAACATCTGTTTTTGGCCTGCCCTTCTGTGATGGCTTTGTCATCTCTCACTTCTTCTGTGACATCAGACCCCTGCTGAAGCTGGTCTGCACAGACACCACTGTCAACAAGATCATCAACTTTGTTGTCCGTGTTTTTGTCCTTGTTCTACCCATGGGCCTGGTCTTCATCTCCTGTGTCCTTATCATCTTCACCATCCTCAAGATTGCTTCAGCTGCGGGTCAGAAGAAGGCCTTTGCCACCTGTGCCTCCCACCTCACAGTGGTCATCATCCACTGTGGCTGTGCCTCCATCATTTACCTGAAGCCTAAGTCCCAGAGTTTCCTGGGGCAGGACAGACTCATCTCAGTGACCTACGCTGTCATCACTCCTCTGCTGAACCCCATCATGTACAGCCTGAGGAACAAGGAGGTCAAAGATGCTCTGTGCAGAGCCAGGGGCAAAAGCCCCTCTCCTTTCAGTGAGGAGGTCGTTGAAGGCCTTTTCTTTCATTTTGTAAATATGTATTAATTTTAATGCTGTATCAATAACACCTTTAAGTATGGGATCAAGAAGAATAGACTAAATTGAATTGGGTGCTAAAACTGGAGACTTCCACTTGAGCTAGTCATGGTTCTCTGTGCCCTCCTTTAGAGAGGATAGAAAATGACTTGGCATACACTTAAGAATATAGGGGAAAGATTTACCTGCCTGGGTCACTCATACCTATGTTCTGTTACACACCCATGAACACATCCACATATGCCCTGAGAATATATTGGGTTATACAACTCCAGTAAAGCACAAAATCCAGCAAGGTTCTAGAAGGCTAATGAACAAAGTGTTTGGAAACCACCTCAGAAAAACCTCTGTTGTTGTTGTTAAGGGTGTATGAGTAATTTATGAAAAATTTTAACAAATAAGTGTGGAGACACATGCATGTCCTTTTCTGTGGATGTTGAAGGCTTTCTTGTAATCTGTTTTTGCTGCTTACTAATATCTCATCACAGCTGAGGACTCTTCAGAAGGCCAAAAAAAAAAAAAAAAAAAAAAAAAAAAAAAAAAACCACTCTCCAAGTGGATAGAACTGCCCTAACTGACCATTCCTGGAAATGAGGAGTACAAATGTGGGAAAGCAAAAAATCATCAGCTACTAGAACACAGAGGTGGGTTGTCCATAGTCCCAAGATGCCTAGGTGAGAAAACTCCAATTTGGAAAGGAGAGCATGCTGAACAGTTCAGTGCTTTTCACATCTCCAATGCAGGAGTGAAAGAGGATGGAGGCTGGAAGAAGCCAAGCAAAATCATAGTTCCTTTTGCAGGGTAGACCTAAATCTTTGAAATAGTGTTATAAATGTAAGCACTTTAACTACAACTTCTGAAATTATTTATTAATGAGCAGAAATCTGAAGCTTGACTTAATGAAAAAATTTTCCAGTAAGTTCCTAAGCTGTCAGAAGTTAATCTTCAGAAATTTCTTCTTAGATACTCCCAACTTAAAACCTGAGGTAAAAAACAGCATTTCATGTTTGAGCATCACAGAAGGTGAAGGTATATGCCCTGGTCCTCTCTCCCTCATCCTTCCACTTCACTCTGGCCTTCTATACTGAAGAGCAGGTATAACCTGAGTTTCGAACCCAGTTCTTGCAGTCTTCAGAATACAGCTGATCCCATGGGATGATGCTGCAGAGGCAAGATATCACTTGTAAGAGTGTCATGAAGTTAGCTGGGTGCTGAAGATAGGATAAGCCAGTGGAAATTAACAAATCTTCTAAGTCAAGTTAACATGTCTTGCTTTGCCAAGAAACACTGGCATGTGCTATCTGACCAGAGATAAAAGATATCTTTGCCTTTGTGACCAGATTTCTAGAAATGATAGGGTCAGTTTATTTCTGTTAGGGTAGTCGAGGATAGCCAAAAACCAGTTAAAAAAAATTTTTTTTTTGAGTTGTGTTCTGCTTAGTCTAGATAAAGCTGTTAGGTAAAGGTCTGATGACCAGTGTCAGTTTCTGATAAGGCACAAGATAGGGACTTGGGCTTGGTAACTAACTGTCCAGGGCTGGGTAGACAACTTAAGGCAAGGAGACAATACTACTCTCTGAGTTTCTCTGGGCACCCAGGCTGGCGAGTACCTCTGCCATTCTCATCATAAATCTCCCATCTCTGACTTCAAGGAGATGCTCTTGTTGTCCCATTTCCCATTTAATGAGAAGAGAGAAAGAGCAGAGCTTTTCTTCAGGTACTCAATTTCCCAAAATACAAGGTGTATCTTTTGTCTGAGTTTCCACTCTTGAGGTAGCCAAGGAAATTTGTCTTCCATTGGCCATTAGTAGGGAGCTACCAACTTGATTTTCAAAAACCAATCCTAATTATTGGGAGTTTGTGACATTTTGTAGCAGACAATTTGGAACAGCAATCATGGGAAAGAAATTTGCTCTATGGACTGGCCTAGACCAATCTGGTAAGATATTGGAGGTAACAGAGGAAGCCCCAAGGGTGGAGCTGGGGTGAATTATTTCTATACTAATCATTTGTATAACATCCATACTTCCTCTCTGGTACAGACAGACTTTATGTATATTAAAATGAAAAGCACCTTTATAAATGCCATATTTTGGGGGTCCACAAAATACTCAAGACCTCACTGTGTGTTCCATATTCCCTATGGACAGATGTATGAATATCAGGAAGAAAATATGTGGAAATAAATGGTAGACATAAGTTTGATATGAACCTGAAATTTAGATACAAAGGAGAGACCAGTGTGTAGAGGATGAAGGAGAAATTCACACCGGAGCTTTTTTGGGAATGTGTTCTGAGCCTTTGTGCTGGAGAGTCACCACGTAGAACTGGGTTCCCACATAATGAAGGACAAAATGGGCTCAAAGGGAGCTTAGAGACCACCTAGTCCAAACGCCCCTTGTTACAAAGAAGAAATGGAATCTCAGAGACTGGCGAGAACTTGCCCCAGTCACACAGCTGGTTAACAACAGCTTGAACTTCCAGGTTTGTGCTCTGTCCATAGCCCTTGCAAGCTGGGAGTGAGGATGAAAATGGAGGTGAAAGTGAATTGGAGGTAAAGTGAAAAAGTGAAAATAGAGGTAAAAGTCACTCAGAGACTCAGAACATCCCTCAGAAGATGTATCTGAAGCTTATAAAGCCTCGACTTTCTATCCATGTTCAGTCTCTCTCAATTCTTAACTCCGGGTCACTTGGCCTCAGACCAAATAAAGGAGGAAGTAACTTGCTCTCTAGCCTGATGCATAGCTGTGTGTTAAACACTTTGAGACAAGATGTTGTTAATGAATGTTCTGTAAGACTGTGGTCTCAAGGCTATAACTTCTAACAGACCTCCTGTCTTTCCTTAAAGGTAGGGAAGTGTCCAGGAACAACACCAAGGAGCTTCCTGTAGGGACTTTTCCTGGCCTATGGTTGCAGGAAAAATCTCTTCTCCACTCACCAGGCTTCTTTACACAAAGCCAAGTGCCAAGGCCTTTCCCTGAGAATCTGGTCATTTCCTATCTCTCTGAAATGATTTTTTAAAAAGGGACAGTGTTAAGGAGGTTCATACCAGTCTTGGGGCTCAGGGTGGGCTGCCCCTAAATATGCCACAATGACATATTGATTATTTTGAATTAAAGTTACTTAAGAATCAGGGATGGATGGATTGGGAGTTTGGGATTAGCAGATGCAAACTCATATATATAGAATGGATAAACAACAAGGTCCTGCTGTGTAGCACAGGGAACTATATTCAATATCCTGTGATAAACCATAATGGAAAAGCATATGAAAAAGGATATATCCTCATATTTTTTCATATTCTTTTCCATGTATATTTCTGTCTTCCTGAAAGTAGGAGATAAATCTCGCACATAAGAGGTATACTCCTTGCATCTGGAGGTAGAAGGACACCCTTATTGCCAGAGAGAGGGAATTCGGGGCTTAGGAGCCTATATAAACAAACTTGTTACTTATTTTATTTACCACCTCCAGCCCAAACTCTGTTTAGATTCTTCACGAATTGAGCACACCAATCCTAACCTTCTTTGTCCTGTCAATTCCTCTCAAATGTATCACTTCTTTATCTAAAAAGTATAAAAGCTGCCTACTTTGACGACTTTTTAGATCCCATTTCTATGAGACATTAATTAAAAAGTATTTATTTTTCTCTTGCTAATTTGTCTTGTGTAAATTTTATTATTAGTTCAGCCACAAAAACTCAAGAGAGGTCAAGGGGAAAATTTCCCCCACCTCAACATCAAATACCAATAAATATATTTTTAAAAGCTTTAATAATTATTCTCTGCTTTATGGCCCCAAACATCCTTCGGAGAAAATGGGCCTTGTCAGTCTCATGGATATTTACAAATTTTCCCCCTAATTCACTTCTTCCTTATGTTACGTTATTAATTGTTCGAAAACACAGGTAAACTAAAGGTGCTCTGATCCTCCGTTGCCTGTTGTGAACTCTTGGTCAGCACTTGCCTCTCCTCCCTAATGCTTACCCCAGGCCCCCACTATAACTGTCTCCATAAGCAGAGGTGGGGTGTGGGTGGGAGAGCAAAGATTGTGTCTTTGACTGAGATCTTATTCAGTCCTGGACTGTTTTCAGAGTGAGAGTTATGATTATTATTTGCTAGAATTTCGCTAAGATGCTTAACAGGTGCTGTAAGAGGGTATACAAGATTTAAATTGGGGAGATATTGGAGGAGTGAAACAATCACAGGGAAATCTTAGACTGAGCCTCATCCCCAGAGACCTACGGCTCAAGCCTGCCCCAGGTTCTGCCAAGAACTAGAAGTAAGTTGAAGAGAGAGCATAAAAATGATCAACTTCATCAGCATCCTACCATGTCTTCTCATTTCTAGCTCAGACTTACAATGGAGAAAACATTAGAAAAGAGAACATTTCTAATCTAGAACTTCATGGTTCTTGCCTCTAGAAGCAGAAAAGAAATTAGCAAGCCTCAAATACTTATGAACGTCATGTTACGTGGTTTCATACTTCTTTTATTCAAGTTGTACGTCTCTTTTAATACTAATAAATGAATCTATTCATTCTTTTACTTATTTAAATGATGTTTATTGAGCACTTACTATTACATGCCACTTGACCAGTTTTGATTGGCTTAATGAAGCAGTTCTGTAAAGCTTTGAGCACTTGGTACCTTGTGAGCTGTGTTTAACAATTAAGAAGCAATTGCTAATGCCAGAAAGAAATTGCTATTGCAGATGTTTCTTGAGCAGTAACATCAGTTATTTGGGGGTTCTGGTCTGGGCTGTGGGTCCATAAGTTTGTTGCGTTTCCTGGTTCTCTTAATCTTCAAGAGAAATGTGAACTGCTGCTGGGTCGAGATAAACAACCCTGTGTCCACGACAAACAGAATCTTCACCAACAATGGGATAAGAAATTGTAGCCAGAAATATTTGCTTTGGGGAGCTGGAGTGGAATCGAGATGCAACAAGAAACATAACTCATATTAGAAACTGAAAAATGAGTTTAAGGGTGTCATCCTCCCTAAGAGAAGGACCCAACATGGTCTTCCATTTTCTAGCATGATATGCCATACAGGAGCAAAGAGAAAACACTCATGAGTTTGGGTTCCTCAGTCTATGCTCCCTGGAACCCTAGGGAGTCCTGAGTATTTCCCCCACAGCCCCTGTCTAATGGTTTGTCTAGCCAGTATGCCCAAGGGGAAAGGTCATAGGAAAGATGACCACTTCCTTGGAGCTGACAAGACCAACATCCACATATGATTCAGAGGTGGAAAGGAGACAGAATGAGGGCAGCGGGTCACCAGTGCCTTATTTCTCAATCAATCAATCAGTCAGCATTTATTGCATGTCTGTTGGGTGAAATGAAAATATTGGACTAGATCATATTTAAGTTGCCTTCCAATTCCACTGTTTTGTGATTCCATTACTCTATTTGCAAAGTACTGATTTTTTGTGATTGCTCTAGAATTATAGAACCCTAGAATATTACAGCCAGAAATTACTTACAAATCACTTATACTGATGGCTCTCAACACTGGCTGCATATTACCATTACCTGAAGGAGATTTTAAATACTGGTGCCCAGGCCTCATTCCAAACCAATTAAATCAGAATCTCAAGGGATGATATACAGACACCATTTTTTTTTTTAATTCCCCAAGTGATTCTAGTGGAGTCTAGTCCAAATCCTTTATTTTACAGATAAGGGTACTAGAAGCCCAGCAACAATAAAATAACAGGTCTCAAATTAGTTAACAGAGAGCAACCATTAGAGCTTAATTCTGGCTTCTGGTCTCATGCTTTTTAAGATATTAGCATGAGCAAATTCCACCAAGCAAAAGTTTGATTTCTTCATTGCAAGGCAAATATTTCAAAGGCTCACTTTTTTATATGAAGTTTGAAAAGAGCAGCCTTTTTCATTGGCTAGAGAGGCAGCCCACTTGCCTATTCTTTCCTCATCAAGCCCTCTCTCTCATCTCCTAATTCACAGGCACACAGCCTCTTGACTTGTTGGTTTCCTTTCCCATGCCTCCTAGGCTAGAATAAACTCTTCAAGCTCTTTATAGCTTTTGTTCCTTCAACTTTGAAACTCTATTTCAATTTGATGAATATAAGTTTCTCCCCAGGAGCAACAGATGACTTTGCTTGGCTAGTATTTAACAATTCATTTCACAAATATTACATTTAATATTTATAAAAATTCCATGTAAGCAGGTATCACTGTTGCCATTGAACAAGTAAGGAATCTAAGACAGACTGAGGGATACACTCTACCCCTGGTCCCCTCATTGCAAGTCTAATAGACTTTCCAAGGAATCACAGCTGCCCCCATTCTACAGCTGCTATCACTTTAGGCTCAAATGTTCTTTCTCCTTTCCCCTGCTATGGACTCCTTCCTTTTCCTTCACCAACTTACCTTTTATTATTTTAATGCTGAGGTGATTAGAAGTATAGCGTATCTGCTGAATTGTGCCCATGCAGTAATATGTGCCATTGTCCCCTGTTGTGGTGCTGGTAATGGAGATGTTGTGGTTCTCATACCAGTACTTAAGGGCTTTGTCATCCTTGAAGTAAGTCACCTTGTAGACATTCAGATTCCTCCAGCCGTGGCACCTGAGGAAGAGGGGCTCACCCTCCAACACCATCTCAGCAGAGGCCTGAAGGAGCAGCCAGTCTGAAGAGCATTTGTTATGTCATTTATTCAACAATGATAGATAAAATTAATAATAAATAAAAATAAAATAAAAATAGATAAAAGAGGTCATGCAGAGAGTGTGTGTCAGAAACCTTTATCATTAACCCATTTCTTGGCTCATAAGGTCAATAAAAAGGAAACACAAAATAATGCTTACAGACTGTCTCCTCTATTGATAAATCCTCTCTCCTCCTGAAAAATAATTTTGGGACCACAACATCGCTGACCTTTCTAATGAGCCCACCCATAGAAGGTCTGAAACCCATTATCCCACTCAGCTCCATTGTTGCATTTAGTCACTAAGGGGGAAATAAACCCACTCTGCCTGGGGAGTCTTAGCCTAGGAGAGTGTCTGTTTTGTCCTCTCTAACCTTATAGGTACTTCCCAGTTCTATTAGTCACAGTTAGCCCCTGACTTCTTCAGAACATGTATCACACTTTTAATTAGTTATTTGTGTAATTACTGAATGGATGTCCTTTTCCTCATTGGGCTCTATACTTCAGAGGTCTGGGGAATGTCTGTTCCTTACATCATATTTCCAGTGCCTAACATAATACCTAGGAGTTGGTAGGTTCTTAACAATCGTTGGTCAATAATGAGTCAGTAAAATATAAGAGTCAGGTTGCATGGCTAATGTCATTTTAAGAATTGAAAAGCATTCACCAAAGGAGACTTTTCAATGGAAATGTGGTTAGGTTGCACAAGCATATTTTATTTAGGAGCAATCCTTGAGGACTTTTCTAGAATCTACTCCAAAGAAATAAAGAAGATATTTTACACTGCTTTAGTTTCTATTTGGAATTTGTACACAACTGTTGAAACACCTCTTTTTACTCGAGAAAAATACAAAGTATGTTTATGCTTTAAAATATTTTTTTATTTAAAAATATAAAGCAAAATATAGCAATGAGCTAGTCATGCAAATGAAATCATTGCTTTGTTCATTCAACAGTTACGGACTAACCCACATGTGCCTGAGCATGCTGAACTAATTGTTGACAGTAGGAGAGTGATAAAGATGAAGCAAACATAAGATTTGTTCTTAAGTAAAAGCAGAGGACATGAGGAATGTACAGAGATATCTTTCAAAATGAAGAGTGCAACTTAATACTGAGGTTGTGATACATGGAAATTGCAGAGCAAATCTTTAAATCAATCTTTTGATCCTATTTAACATATACATCTCTTTGCAATGTTCACATATCCAATGTGCCATTTGACCATAAAACATGCATCTGCACCTATGTAGAAAAGATAGTCAGAAGTGAAATTGAGTAGAGGAGTAACACTGGGAGATTGCCAGAATCTTGAAAGAAGACAGAATGGCTGACAGAAGGAGTAGAAGTAGAAGAAGAGAGATGGACAGGTCTGGTTAGAGACCCTGAGTCCCAGCTTGGTGCCCTAAGTCTTGGAATAACTTGCTTTCTCCCCATCCTCAGATGGGCCATTCCTCACATGAGAGAACTGATATTTCCATAACCTTGGAACTTACCACTGATGACATCTAGGTACACAGGTTCACTCATGAAAACTCCTTTGCTTTGACATCTATATTCCCCACTGTCCTGGATGCTTGCATTCATGATGTTGAAACGTGAAGTTTTTACTTCCAAAGAGTTATTGTTGTGGGTCCACAAAGTGGAGTTATCTTCAAGGGCATTGTTCCCTCTACATGTAAGAGTCACATTCTCTCCTCTAAATATTCTGTTCCATGGGGGATTCAAGGATATCTTAGGTTCCCAGATGGCTTTGAGAAGAGCAGATTGTGGAAAGAGATATAGAAGGGGGAAAAATATCATTGAAAACTGTATAGCCTCCAAAGTACAGACATACCAATAGTAAGACAATCAATGGTCAGTCTACCCTTACTTATACCATTGGTGATAAGAAACTGTCCTGATTCCTAGGATTAAAGGAAGGAGAAAAGGGTGTTGTGGCCTCACAGAGCTCCCAACATAGGGAGAAACATAAGACACAAATGCAGGATATTTAAAAACAAACAAATTTACTATGTGCTGTAGGATAGCTCCCTCTAATTCTCTAAATTTCAGTTCCAATATCTGTAAATGAGGACTGCAGTCTCTTCAGGCAGAGATTATGTCTGTGATGTTCAACCATAACTCAGCACAGTGACTATTACATAGTAAGTGTTCATTAAATATTTATTGAGTTGATGAATGAGTGAATAATGGATGAATTAAGGTATTGGACTAGATGAAATACATGATCTCTCCTAGCTCTAAATTTTTATGACTATTTAATTGTGAGTGAATATGGAATTAAAAATATATGTCAATTCTGGATGGTAGTGAGAAGCACCAAGAGGATCAGTCTTAAAAGGCTTTCAGGGACAAAGAGATGTGGTACAAATTTGAACAGAAACTTCAGAAGCAGCCAGGTGGTGATGAGGAAGAGATCATGCTGCTGAAAGACTTGGATTCAAGGGACTTATGTTACAATCCAGTCCTTTGTTAGCTGTGTAACCTCCAGCAAATGACTTAATATGAGTTTCAGCATCCTCAATTATAAAATGGCAATAATAATAACAGTGATGTTGGTGTAAGAATTGAACGAGGACTACAAGCTCTTTGGTGGGGTTAATAGTGGAGGCTGGGAGTGCTCACGCTAAGGAGTGCATCCCAGAACTTCTGCTGCCAGTGTCCTTGTCCCTGTGGTAAGCCACAGCCACCATCCACCCCACCGCCACCAAGCCCCCTGCAGGAGACCCTCCAACACAAGCAGAGCAGAAGCAAGAAGAACTACAATACTGAAGCCTGTGGAACAAAAACCACATTCACAGAAAGGTAGACAAAATGAAAAGGCAGAGGACTATTTACTAGATGAAGGAACAAGATAAAACCCCAGAAAAACAACTAAATGAAGTGGAGGTAGGCAACCTTCCAGAAAAAGAATTCAGAATTATGATGGTGAAGATGATCCAGGACCTCAGAAAAAGAATGGAGGCAAAGATCGAGAACATACAAGAAATGTTTAACAAAGACCTAGAAGAATGAAAGAACAACCAAACAGAGATCAACAATATAATAACTGAAATGAAAAATGCACTAGAAAGAATCAATAGCAGAATAACTGAGGCAGAAGAACGGATAAGTGACCTGAAGACAGAATGGTGGAATTCACTGCTTTGGAACAGAATAAAGAAAAAAGAATGAAAAGAAGTGAAGACAGCTTAAGAGACTTCTGTGACAACATTAAATGCACCAACATCCTCACTATAGGGGTCCCAGAAGGAGAAGAGGGAGAAAAAGAGCCGAGAAAATATTTGAAGAGATTATAGTTGAAAAATTCCCTAACATGGGAAAGGAAATAGCCACCTAAGTCCAGGAAGTGCAGAGAGTCCCAGGCAGGATAAACCCAAGGAGAAACACACCAAGACATATAGTAATCAAATTGACAAAAATTAAAGAAAAGGAAAAATTATTAAAAGCAACAAGGGAAAAAAAACAAATACAAGAGAACTCTCATAAGGTTAACAGCTGATTTCTCAGCAGAAACTCTACAAGCCAGAAGTGAGTGGCATGATATATTTAAAGTGATGAAAGGGAAGAATCTATAACCAAGATTATTCTACCTGGCAAGGATCTCATTCAGATCCGATGGAGAAATCAAAAGCTTTTCAGACAAGCAAAAGCTAAGATCATTCAGCACCACCAAACCAGCTTTATAAAAATGCTAAGGGAAGTTCTCTAAGTGGGAAACACAAGAGAAGAAAAGGACTTACAAAAACAAACCCAAAACAAATAAGAAAATGGTCATAGGAGCATACATATCAATAACTACCTTAAATGTGAATGGATTAAATGCTCCAACCAAAAGACACAGGCTTGCTGAATGGATACAAAAACAAGATACATATATATGCTGTCTACAGGAGACCCACTTCAGACCTAAGGACACATACAGACTGAAAGTGAGGAGATGGAAAAAGATACTCCAAGCAAATGGAAGTCATAAGAAAGCTGGAGTAGCAATATTCATATCAGATAAAGTAGACTTTAACATAAAGAATATTACAAGAGACAAGGAAGGACACTAAATAATGATCAAGGGATCAATCCAAGAAGAAGATATAACAATTACATATGCACCCAACATAGGAGCACCTCAATAAATAAGGCAATTTTAACAGCTATAGAAGAGGAAATCAACAGTAACACAGAAATAGTGGAGGATTTTAACACCTCACACCAATGAACAGATTATTCAAACAGAAATATAATAAGGAAACACAAGCTTAAAATGACACAATAGGCCAGATAGATTTAATTGACATTTATAGGACACTCCATCCTAAAAGAGCAGATTACACTTTCTTCTCAAGTTCACACAACACATTCTCCAGGATAGATCACCTCTTGGGTAACAAATCAAGCCTTGGTAACCTTAAGAAAGCTGGAATCATATCAAGCATCTTTTCCAACCACAATGCTATGGGATTAGAAATGAATTACAGGGGAAAAAATGTAAAAAACACAAACACATGGAGGCTAAACAATATGTTACTAAATAACCAAGAGATCACTGAAGAAATGAAAGAGGAAGTCAAAAAATACCTAGAGAGAAATGAAAATGAAAACGTGATGATCCAAAACCTATGGGATGCGCAAAAGCAGTTCTAAGTGGGAAGTTTATAGCAATACAATCCTACCTCAAGAAACAAGAAAAATCTCAAATAAACAATCTAACCTTACACCTAAAGGATCTAAGAAAAGAAAAAAACAAAACCCCAAAGTTAGCAGAAGGAAAGAAATCATAAATATCAGAGCAGAAATAAATGGAATGGAAAGAAAACAATAGCAAAGATCAATAAAACTAAAAGCTGATTCTTTGAGAAGACAAACAAAATTGATAAACCTTTAGCCAGACTCATCAAATAAAAGAGGGAGAGGAATCAAATCAATAAAATTAGAAATGAAAAGGAGAAGTTACAACAGACACTGCAGAAATATGAAGCATCATAAGATACTACTACAAGCAACTCTATGCCAAAAAAATGGACAACCTATAAGAAATGGACAAATTCTTAGAAAGCTATAACCTTCCAAGGTTGAACCAGGAAGAAATAAAAAATATGAACAGACCAATCACAAGTAATGAAATTGAAACTGATTTAAAATCTTCCAACAAGGCTTCCCTGGTGGCGCAGTGGTTGAGAGTCTGCCTGCCGATGCAGGGGACACGGGTTCATGCCCCAGTCCGGGAAGATCCCACATGCCGCAGAGTGGCTGGGCCTATGAGCCATGGCCACTGAGCCTGCGTGTCCAGAGCCTGTGCTCCGCAATGGGAGAGGCCACAACAGTGAGAGGCCCGCGTACCGAAAAAAAATAAATAAATAAAATAAATCTTCCAACAAACAAAAGTCCAGGACCAGATGGATTCACAGGTGAATTTGATCAAACATTTAGAGAAGAGCTAACTCCCATCCTCCTCAAACGTTTCCAAAACATTGCAGAGGAAGGAACACTCCCAAACTCATTTTATGAGGCCACAATCACCCTGATACCAAAACCAGACAAGACACTACAAATAAAGAAAATTACAGACCCATATCACTGATGAATATAGATGCAAAAATCCTCAACAAAATACTAGTAACAGAATCCAACAACACATTAAAAAAGATCATACACCATGATCAAGTGGGACTTATCCCAGGGATGCAAGGATTCTTCAATATATGCAAATCAATCAATGTGATACACCATATTAACAAATTGAAGAATAAAAAACATATGATCATCTCAATAGATGCAGAAAAAGCTTTTGACACAATTCAACACTGAAGTATGATAAAAACTCCCCAGAAAGTGGGATAGGGGGAAAGAACCTCAACATAATAAAGGCCATATACAGCAAACTCGCAGCAAACATCATTCTCAATGTTGAAAAAAGTGACAGCATTTCCTCTAAGATCAGGAATGAGACAAGGATATCCACTCTCGCCACTCTTATTCAACATAGTTTTGGAAGTCCTAGCCATGGCAATCAGAGAAGAAGAAGAAGTAAAAGGAATCCAAATTGGAAAAGAAGTAAAGCTGTCATTGTTTGTGGATAACATGATACTATACATAGATAACCCTAAAGATGCCACCAGAAAACAACTAGAACTAATCAATGAATTTGGTAAAGTTGCAGAATACAAAATCAATGGGCAGAAATCTCTTGCAGT
Organism: Hyperoodon ampullatus; assembly: GCF_949752795.1. Taxonomy (NCBI): domain Eukaryota; kingdom Metazoa; phylum Chordata; class Mammalia; order Artiodactyla; family Ziphiidae; genus Hyperoodon; species Hyperoodon ampullatus. The sequence goes on along the minus strand of NC_136915.1, from coordinate 117,291,811 downwards.
CCTATACAATAACAATGAAGGATCAGAAAGAGAAATTAAGGAAAAAATCCCATTCACCATTGCAACAAAAAGAATAAAATACCTAGGAATAAACCTTCCTAAGGAGACAAAATACCTGTATGCAGAAAACTATAAGACACAGATGAAAGAAATCATAGATGATAAAAACAGAATGAGAGATATACTATGTTCTTGGATTGGAAGAATAAATATTGTGAAAATGACTATACTACCCAAAGCAATCTACAGATCCAATGCAATCCGTATCAAATTACCAATGGCATTTTTTACAGAACTAAACCAAGAAAGTCTTAAAATTTGTATGGAGACACAAAAGACCCTGAATAGCCAAAGCAATCTTGAGAAATAAAAACAGAGCTGGAGGAATCAGGCTCCCTGACTTCGGACTATACTACAAAACTACAGTAATTGAGACAATATGGTACTGGCACCAAACAGAAATATAGATCAATGGAACAGGATAGAAAGCCCTGAGATAAACCTATGCACCTATGGTCAACTAATCTATGACAAAGGAGGCAAGAATATACAATGGTGAAAAGACAGTCTCTTCAATAAGTGGTGCTGGGAGAACTGGACAGCTAAATGTAAAAGAATGAAATTAGAACACTCCCTAACACCATACAGAAAAATAAATTCAAAGTGGATTAAAGACCTACATGTAAGACCGGACACCATAAAACTCTTAGAGGAAAGCATAGGAAGGACACTCTTTGACATAAATCATAGTAAGATCTTTTTTATCCACATCCTAGAGTGATGGAAATAAAAACAAAAATGAATAAATGGGACCTAATTAAACTTAAAAGCTTTTGCACAACAAAGGAAACTATAAACAAGACAAAAAGACAACCCTCAGAATGGGAGTAAATATTTGCAAATGAATCAACGGACAAAGGATTAATCTCCAATATATACAAACAGCTCATGCATCTGATATGATAATAAAAAAACCCAATCAAAAAATGGGCAGAAGACCTAAATAGACATTTCTCCAAAGAAGACATACAGATGGCCAAGAGGCACATGAAAAGCTGATCAACATCACTAATTATTAGAGAAATGCAAATCAAAACTACAATGAGGTATCAACTCACACCAGTTAGAAGGAGCATCATCAGAAAATCTACAAACAACAAATGCTGGAATGGGTGCAGAATAAAGGGAACCCTCTTGCACTGTTGGTGGGAATGTAAATTGATACAGCCACTATAGGGAACAGTATGGAGGTTCCCTAATAAACTAAAAATAGAATTACCGTATGACACAGCAATCCCACTACTTGGCATATACCCAGAGAAAAGCATAATTCAAAAAGACACATGGGGGCTTCCCTGGTGGCGCAGTGGTTGAGAGTCTGCCTGCCGATGCAGGGGACACGGGTTCATGCCCTGGTCCGGGAAGATCCCACATGCCGCTGAGTGGCTAGGCCCATGAGCAATGGCTACTGAGCCTGTGCATCCAGAGCCTGCACATCCGGATTCTGTGCTCCACAACGGGAGAGGCCACAACAATGAAATGCCCGTGTACCACAAAAACAAACAAACAAACAAAAAGCACATGCACCCCAATGTTCATTGCAGCACTATTTACAATAGCCAGGTCATGGAAGCAGCCTAAATGCCCATCGACAGACGAATGGATAATGAAGATGTGGTACACATATACAATGGAATATTACTCAGCCATAAAATGGAGTGAAGTTGGGCCATTTGTAGAGATGCGGATGGACCTAGAGACTGTCATACAGAGTAAGTCAGAAAGAGAAAAACAAATATCGTATATTAACGCATATATATGGAATCTAGAAAACTGGTACAGATGAACTGGTTTGCAAGGCAGAAATAGAATCACAGATGTAGAGAACAAACGTATGGACACAAAGGGGGGAAGGGGGGGGGTGGGGGGTTGTAGGATGAATTGAGAGATTGGGATTGACATATATACACTAATATGTATAAAATAGGTAACTAATAAGAAACTGCTGTATAAAAAAATAAATTAAAAAAAAAGAACGAGTTTACATGATAGTGGCTGGAGGAGGCGCTGAGACACTTAGATGCTCAACAGACATGACTGTTGGCATTAAAGAGGAAAGGGTGACTTGAGAGAATGAAGTGGCATGTGGGAAACTTTTGAATGGGGGAAAAAAGGAAGATTGTGCAAGGTGGAAGCGGGTTGGACAGGGAAGAGCAGATTAATAATCATTAGAAAATAGATGATGGGATGAAGGGAAAGAGTGAAGGGAGGGCAAGCCCCAGACACATTGAAATGCTGAGGGAACAAGGACAGAGGACTCACCTGCTGATATGCCATCTGGAGCTGCAAAACGTCCAGAGAGGATATGTTAGTGTCTATCCCCAGCCTTCTGGACACCTAAAGACTGGGATCTGGAAATGGTGATGAGGTTTACATCCACGAAGTTTTAAGGGCCAACCATCTTTCCAGGAATCTGACTCAGGGAAGGAAGGAGCTTCTGTCTTTCCTCCCTTGACCTCTGGAAGATGCCAGCATGATAGCAAGGATGAGACTTTCAGTCCAGCTTCCCCCTTAGGTGGTGTTCAGCCCCACTTCCTCTGCTATCCAGCTTGCCTTCCCTACAGAATCCCTGGGAAATTCCCCACGGTTTGCACATAGCCTAGAAAAAGTCACCAGTAAAATGATCAACTTTCCCACACCAGCTGCTTCCCCAATCCATTTTGGCCCCTGAAGGGGCCAGTAACTGATTTCTACTTACAGAAGAGCAGCAGAGCTATCCACAGCAGGGTAGGGGTTCCCATGGCAGTAGGCATTTCCTCTGTGGCTGCCAGTGCCAACTGGCCTGGAGTGACCTAGGGCCTTAGAGTAAGCTTGAAACTAAAAAGGAGAAGGAAATGTTCTCTGTTTCATATCTCATTAACCCATCAGCTGCACCTAGGTTTGCTTCCTTCTGTGGAGATAATATTCAGGGTGGTGCCTAATAGGGCAATTTTGTATTTACCCCCATACTGCACTCTCCATCCCACCTCCGTGTACACATCTGGAATCTAGTGGTAAAGAGGCATAGAGCTAGGCACACAGGCACAGAGCTTTCTTAAACTGTCTGTCAATGTACAGCTATGTCATTTGTAACTTAGAAAAGTGGGGTGCCAGGGAGAGCAGAATAAAACAACAACAGGTAACTATTCAGCACCTAATATATGCCAGCAATATGATAAATACATCTTGTGTTTCATTCATTTCTCACAATAACCCTATGAAGGAGGTACCATCGTTATCGGCATTTTATAGATAAGAAAATTGGAATTTAGAGAGGTGAAGTAGCTTGTCTTAGGGTATTCCCTAGTAAATGGCTAATTTGGGATTCAAAATATTTTAAAAATCTAACCCCAGCGTAAAACTCTTAATCATGATGATATATTGTTTATGCATGTCTCCAAGTATGGCCAGCAATTGCTGAAATTCTGTTGTGGTTCTGCAGAGCTACCAACCCTCTTGTTACCTAATTTTCTGCTGATCCATTAGTTCACAAAGCCACAAATTTTCATCTTCTTCCCTGATGATCACTATCCAACCAGCCAAATTAGAGATATTTTCAGAGATTCCTTCTCTCCCATGGGGTCCTGATGGGGCTCACAACACAGGAAAGCAGATGTTAAGCCTTAACTTACAGGGATCTCGGTCATATAATTTATTTTATTTTCTTTCCCACCATTTTTCCCTTTTTATCTTTCTAATCTCCATCACGATCACCCTTTCTCCTAGAAATCCGCAACTGTTCTCCTCCCTCCAGGACCCCTTTGCCTAATTCTTCTGTTTTTTAGATCTAGGTCAGAGTTGGTCACATTCTTCCAGGATTTGGTATTGATAGTGATACTGGAGATAATAACCCCATAAATATCTACAATGGTTTGCCCTTTACAAAGCTTTTTCATATGCCATATTATTATTTGATCCTTGTCAAAACTCTGAAGTAGGCAGAGGCAGTACAAAGTAAGCAAGGTCCCATTCTATCATGCCATGCTTTTCCTCACAGACTCTTGAATTAAGTCTAATGAATTAAACATAAAGTCACTGCATGTAAAGATCTAACCAAAGCTTCCAGCTTCTATGAAATTAGAGAATATGGGGCTACAGATTCATAAATAGAAAGTTTCATATAAGAAAGATTGTGACTGGTCCCAGGTCATGCGATGTTTTAGTGACAGATCTTTAAAAAAAAGCAGCAATTTATTTTAGAAAGTATAAGTATTTAAAGATCTGAATTCAAATACTCCTAGTATTTATGTGATTAAGGTTTACCTGTAAAATAGGGACAATAATGGTATCCAGGTCATGTCTTTATTATGAGGTTTAATAAGATAATAAATGTGTAAAGTACATTACACAGCATCTGGTATGTAAAAGTTGCTCAGTAAATCTACCTTGCCCTCCTTTATTACTATTATTTATTAGAGACTCAGGAGAAATATGCATTTCAACAGGGTTAAGGAAATCAACAAATACACAGGATGCTTGATTTGATAACCAATATCTTAACGCCAGTATAATTTATGTAAGCAATCTCACTCCTCTCCATAGTCACGAAGAAGGGAGCATGATAAGAGAGAAGAGAATGGAAAAAATTGTTTGCCGGTGTGCGGGGGGGAGGGGGGGAGGAGAAAGAAATAGGGAATATGCAATTTTTGAGGCCCTGTCAGAGGGCAATACGTATTTGAATATATCAAGATCCTGGAAGAGAAAAATACAGAAGCTATTTCACCATTTTGTTGAGTTTGTCCAGGGGAGTTATCAGATCTTCTTTTTCCCTAGGACAGCGATTCTACAATAAAATTGTCCTTCAGAGATGATCACTTTACTGTGACTCAAATAATCTATTTTAAAGCTTCCTCCTTCATTTATTCCCTGCTTGAATGGGAGGTAGACTGAAATTCATTAAGACATACTACTTCCTAGTTTGGAGAGTATAAGCTTTGGAGTTGAGACACTACTCTCATTTCCTCCACCATCCTAAAGACTTTTTTGCTTCAGTGTCCAGCAGTGAAATGAAGGTAGTATTTTGGTATCAGTAATGGCAAACATCAGCAGATTCAACAAAAGTAGTTCATTAAAGCTCAAAAAACAAAACAAGCCATGCATTCATCAACCTCTACAACAACAACAACAACAAAATCAACAACATCAACCTCAGAAAAAATAAACTATACCATAATTCCCATAGTATACAAGCCCAGGTACCCAAAGGAACAAAATGAGAATTCAGAAAGGACAACACTTAAGGTTAAACCATAGTTCTACTCCACTCTGCCATAACTGGTTGATGTACCAGTTGAATTCCACACATCCTTTATCTTATTAAAAAAAAAAAAAAAAAGAAAAAGTTCTCCAAATTTTATATCCACTGTCTGGGTGGAATGTGCTGTTGATTCTTGTATCCTGCCTGTCAATGTCAGGAACATGTGCTCACTGGGATCAATAGATTTTGTCTTAACCTCACTTCTTACTACAAGCTTTGAACCCGGGTACTCATGTGTTCAACACTCGTAAACAGCATCTCTATCCCCAAATTTTGACCTGTTACTGGTTCTCAGAAACCTTAATCTATTCTTCACCTTGTAGCAGTGGGGAAATGAAACTCAGTTGGACATGCATGAACTATAGGGCCTATCCACTGTGAGGTGTCCAGAGTAAAAGGCTTTTGCCAGAAACTTTGATGATTTGGGACATGATGGCAAAGGAGGGATCAGTCCATAGTGTGTCTGAGCCTTTGTGCCTTCCAAAACTGGGAAGCAGAAGAAAAGCTAATCTACTGGCTTTTTTCTCTCTGTGTTTTCCAATATCAGGCAAGGTCGATATAAAATTGGATATGAAATGATGAAACAGCAAAACAGCTCTCTGCTCACGGTGTGTATGTACCCGATAAATACTGATTTCTTTCAGAGGACTGGGTACAAGGCTAAGTACGGAACATGCCTTATCTACTTGGCTCCTCCCACCAACGTTATGTGGTTAAAGAATGAGGAAACTAAAGCACAGAGAGTTAAGTGACTTGTCCAAGAACATGCAACTGCTAAGTCGAAAAGTTACAATGGGAATCTGGCTGAAGAGTCTACACTCATGACCACTTCTGTATAATATGTATCCTTATTCATCCAATCTACACATTGTCCTTAAAGTCGACATGGGTTCATAGTCCCCATGCAAAAATTTCATGGATTCCAAGGATCCATAACCTACCCACAAATGGAAAATCATTGATCTAATCCCACCTCTAGAAATTGTAGAAAATGCAGTCCTACGATTTTTTCTTGTTTTTGGAAATGACATTTCAATCCACAGCCACAATGCTATGAGCACTGTTGACATACTAGTTATGTATATTTCATTGATTACCTAAAAAAGAAGAGAGAAGAGAGACAGATTCTTGCCTTTTTACTCTAGATTCTTAGGGCAAGGAGGGCACCAGCTCCTACCACCTTGAACAGGAGTCTGCTCAGGAAAGAGCTCTGAATAGCTGGTGCTGACTGCCTGGTGAATTTTCACAATAATGTCAGTGGCTTTAATACTTTTAAAATGTCTTGATTTGAATAGTTACCTGCTTTGGGTGGGTCATCAAGAAATAAATAGAAGCTCCTAGGGCTCCCAAAGTAAATTCACTCAGGAAGAGATGGAGACAGGGGTTATGCAAGCTAAAACTTTAGGTGTGGACAGAGTTTCTTCCCCCAGAAAAAGAAAAATGAGACTTCAGGAAATAATCCCAAGGTTGATACTTTCCCTTCCATTTTTAGAGACTAACTTCTGTCTATCGTGGAAGGGAGAATCGGTGGAATTTTCCACAGAAATAAGGATTTGAATGGAGACTAGTTGTAAAATAAATATACTTCTGACACCTGATTTTATTTTATTTTATATTTTTATTTTTTTAAATATTTATTTATTTATTTTTGGCTGCTTCGGGTCTTAGTTGTGGCACGCAGGACCTTTCGATGTGGCACACGGGCTTCTCTCTAGTTGTGGCATGTGGCCTTAATTTCCCCGCGGTATGTGGTATCTCAGTTCCCCGACCACGGTTCGAACCCACGTCCCCTGCATTGGAAGGCAGATTCATAACCACTGGACCACCAGGGAAATCCCCTGACACCTGATTTTTAATAACAAAATATGCTATAGCTCAAATTCAAAAGTGATCATACTATTTGGATATTACAAATTGATATAGATAGAGCTAATATCTTAAGACTACTTATAGACAATATTCTACAGATTGGTTATAGACAGGTCTACGAGATAACCAATTAAAGGTCGTCAGTGGAAGACTAGAGGTCAAATGGCCTGGGTCAGGTTCATGGTCATGTACTGAGTGAACATAAAAATACAATAGACTGGGAAAAGATTTCCTAACTAGTGATACAATTCTGAGGTATCCCCTAAACCTATAAAATACAGAGAAAATCCTTGAGTAGGTATCCTAAATAAAATTCCTCCGGGCTGGACCACTGACTGAGCCTAATTCCTACTGTTTTACAGAATATATTGTGGGCAGCTGGGGTATCAAGCTGCCTGTCTTTGAGATGTGAAACCAGCTATTCACCTTCTCTGCAGCACCTTGTAGTTAGGAAACAGTCTGAACCATAAGGTGCACTCAGGCAGATTGACCGGGACCTTTGCCTTATAAATACTATGTTCCAGCCAAGGGACCCAGAGGGCCTCTAGCTTGCCTTCCTGCCTTCCAACAGATAACAGATGTTAAGTGAGCTGATCTTTCCTTCAGAGTAGAGAGAACAGAATTATAAGCCTGCTGAGGAAGATTCCTAGGGAGAATGATGGCGTTTAAAAATTTTTTGTTTTTTTAATGCTGGACTATTATATTAAATTTTAAAAATTAAAAGAAAAAATATATTATCCAGGTATATTTTAAAGAGATTAAGTGTAAGACTGATTAGGCGTCCAGGCTCTGAGCGGGCGTTGGAGTTTGATTCTCAGCTAAGATCACGTATTGGCTTTGTGGCTCTCATCAAGTTACTCAGTCTTCCTGTGACTCAGCATCCTCTCTGGTAAAATGGAGATAGTAACAGCACTTGTTGAGAGTATTAAATGAGTTAATAGAGTGAAAGATTTAGAAGAGAGGCTGGCAGATTGTAAATGATGTATATGATTGTTATTACTGTTATTATGATCATTTTGTTAGCAGCCTTTGGACTTGAGAGCAGCAGAGAAAGAGACTCCTGTCCATAGGAAAAATAATTGGAAAGGCTACTGATCCAGAAGGCAAAAACTGTCCTCAGAGGGTGCAGCCCAGATCACACAGGAGCAATTGTGCTTCAAGCAGACCCTATCTGCACTCACAGGCTGGGGGGCTGGAGGGGATGAGTTGCTCTGTGGGGGTCCTGAGATCATTCCCATGTGTGGTTCTAGACAGAGAAACCCCAGTCTTGCCGAGTCAGCCCTCAAACCATGTGTGGTTCAGGCTAGATTTATTTTACGCTTCCTTACAAAATTACACAGTTAAAAATTGAAACAACTTTCTCTTAAAGGGATTCTTAAAGGAATCCCTTTTAGGCCGTTAGCAGATAAGGACAAGAGGTCTTAGCCCAGCCAAGGATATTTGCATTTTAGGAAGTAGCTTTTGGAACCTGGGAGGAGTTGCTTGTTGCTTGTCTCAGTGATGGGTGTGCAGGATACATTTTTAGCATTTAGAAGGCAGCCCAGTGTCCTGTAATACCCAGGACAGGCTTGCATAATAAAGAACTTGTTCTGCCTTTGCAATGCTTTTGAATGTCCAGCCAGATATTTTATAATTATTTGAGCCTTGCATCTGACTGTTTGACAAATAATGCAAATTATTTTTACATTTTTTCATATATACTGGATTTTACAGGAAAGAAACTATTGTGTACACTGGTGGAAGATTATTCTTTGTGTTACTTGAAAACTGGGTTTGCCTCTTGGTGGATGTTGAGCCAAAAGATACAACCAAGCCAAAAGATTGGGAGAAGGAAGGATTTATTATTACTTGCAGCAAAACGGAGAACACGGGGGATATTTCCCAAAGCAGTGTCTCCCGGAACAGCAAAAATTGGGAAGTTATAAGCTAAGCGTACATGCATATTCATGAAGGGGCTCGAGCAGAGGAGAATCAGCATAGAATTGGGGTCAAGGTCAAGTCCAAGCTTTAGTTGATTGAAGTCACAAGGGTCAACATCATCATTCCATCCTCCACCTTGGTGGGAACCTTAGTTCCTGCAGAACTCAAAGACTGTATCAGAGTGTCATGTATATCCCTTAAGGAGGAGCTAGGACTCTGTTTTATAGCTGTACTATTGTTTCTTGACTGCTTTTCCTTTGTTTCTTCATTCCCTCACTTCCTGATTACTGAGATCTGTTCATGGGCAAGCATTGTGGCCAAGCTTAGTTCACAAGATGACTAAGGCCAAAAATGGCTTCTCTTGTGTCAAGAAAGCCATGCCCAGTTCTCTTTCTCTGGGGAACCCCTACCCTATCTGCTCACATTTGCTTTTCCTGGAACAGCATCCTTGAATTTTTCACTGTTTGCCAAAATCAGATCACCAATAGCTACACTGTTCCTGATCATTGTATTGTTACCAAATTAGTCAGCTAGACCCCAGCAGGGTCCTGGTCTGGGCCAAGACCCCTTGTCTCAGCCAGGGAAGTTCTTTTTCTGCTTGGATTTGTGCAGCCAGCAAGAAAACTGATGCTGAGGCTGGAACAGCACAAACTTTATTCAATGGCCAAAGAATGAAGAAGCAGGAACTTTTTGCAAATCAACTTCTCAATCCAGTTCTGGCAGAGACACCAAATATATAGGAGGGTCGAGGTAAAGGGAGGGAAATCAGAAAGAGTGAGAGGAATATTCATGAGTTATCCAAGCACAGGTGTGTGGTTGGGACCTGGAACTGATGCAACACTCCTGTTCAGTCCTTGTATGGGCTTTTCCAGTTGTTGTCATGGCAATTGTCAACTGTCATGGCATTTGTCAACTGTCATGGCCCCTGTGGGTGTATCATTTAGCATATGCTAATGTACTAATATGAGCATATAATGAGGCTTAAGGACCACTAGAAGTCAAATCTTCTGCCATCTTGGGCCTAGTTAGTTCTAACCAGTTCTTGTTTTTCTCTTTACAGCTTCCTCCTGAAACTTAGATAAGAGTAATTGGTTTCTTGGAGGGAAAGGCAGGGGTATGACTCTGGGGTAAGAGCCTTGGTATCAGTATCAATAGCTCACTATCATGTTAGGCTACATTTATAGCTGTCATATTCATCATGGATATATTTTCTTACTATAAAGTCAATTCATTTTATTTCTTTTTTATATTAAGACTAGGAATTATATTGATTTTTTTTTTTTTTCGGTACGCGGGCCTCTCACTGCTGCAGCCTCTCCCATTGCAGAGCACAGGCTCTGGACGCGCAGGCTCAGCAGCCATGGCTCACGGGCCCAGCTACTCTGTGGTATGTGGGATCCTCCCAGACCAGGGCACGAACCCGTGTCCCCTGCATCGGCAGGTGGACTCTCAACACTGCACCACCAGGGAAGCCCCTATACTGATATTAAAATCTATATGTGTGTGTAGTTAGGAGTGATGAATCCAGTTTCAGCTGCCTGAAACTTCCACAATTTGGGGTGTCTTCCTTAAAAAGTTGAATAGAAAATTATGAATACAATATTAGGTATTAGAATGACGACTTATTTAGAAAAAGAAAACAAACTACAACAAACTGTAAAATGTAAAAGCTGGAAAATGACATGAACATTATAAAATCCAGAAATAATTTTCTTTTCCTATATATCTTTACTACATACACTGATCTCTTCTTCATTAGACAGTTATATTGTAATATCACTTTTTATAGAATGTTGGGAAGGAAAAAACTTTCCTCTACCCTTCTAGATTCTTCAGGCTGGTGTAAGAATTAAATTGACATGAGACAAATTAACAGGAGAAAATCAGACAAAAGCTTAATATCATGTATACATGGGAAGAACCCAGGAGAACTGACTCCAGATATTTCAACTTTGTCTTCCTTCACTGCCCACAAATTTCCAGTGCTGAGTACTGGGGGATACATTCATGCTTCAGTGTGACCTTTGCCCCTCCGTCTTTGTAGCCTAAAGTCAGGAGAGCTGGCTCTTGGTGGCATTTTCTTGGAAGCCATTTCTACACCAGGGTGACTTGCAATACCTTCCCATACCTGGAAGTGACTGTGAACCTGTACATCTATTACACTAAACCAGAACTAAACAAATCCTTAACTCAAGTTCATCTTGGCTGGATCCCAAAATCTTTCTGCAGCTACTCTCATGCTGCCAGTTAAAAAGGAAGCATGACAGAGGGAAGTCTGATGGGGGAAAGACAATGGTCTTATCCAAACGTGGCTAAAATATCTTACTTTTGCAAATTTTATAAAAATATATGACCTCTTCCAGGATCTTGGAGGGGCCCATGCAAAAGAGGGGTCATGAAGTTTAACTTTCGTTAGCTTCACCATAACTCCAACTCTGCTAGGTGAGTTCATAATTTCTTATCAGCATAGCAAAGAAAGTGTTAGAAAATATAGACCATAAAATGGGGTCTGGTAGGATTTGAATACCGCTGGTCTAGATTTTGAAGAAAAGAAAAGGGCCAGAAGGTGAAATAGGGGACTTAAACATAGACAGTTCCCAGTGAGCTTTTCCTTTCCTTCAAAACAAGCAAGATTGTCATAGAAGTTCAAGAAAACATATGAACATTGAGTGTCTGACCAAAAATTAAAATGTATAGTCTAACATGTGATGTGAACATTGGACTAAATATTGAAAATAGGTGCAATGTCAGAAAATTTAGTACCTTCTAGTGACCATTCCTATAGGCCAGTGTTTCTCACAATCAGAGATTTGAAATTTTTTAAAACAAGAAAATATGTACATTTTTCATTAGTGACAATCTAATCAAATTAATATAACTATGTTATGGATCATCCACATGACCGTTTCATAACCAGAAATTGTTACTTGATTTCAGGACCTACGTTTACACTATTTTTTTTTTTTTTTTACAATTTAAGACTACATCAAGTGACTCTCAAATTAAGTCGTGCTGTACCCATGAAAATGGGTTCAATTAGAGAAAAGTGGAGAGAAGAGTGAATCAACATAAGGCCCACAACAGAATAGGCTGCAGAACACAAAACAGTCCTCTTTATCACAGCTAATACAATAGTCACATCACAGAAATACACATGAAGAAAATCCTCTCTTCATAAGACACATGGGGCAACAGTTAATTAGAAGGAAAGTATAATGGTAAATATGAAATAAATAATTTTAGTATTTCCAATTTCTAACTTGGATTTATACCAATTTACTATATATTTTCAGTAATGTCAGAGTGCTAATCTTATATTTAAGGGAAAAAGAGAACTACATAGAATTATCAAAGCCCACCTCATTAAAGTCAGCATTTGAACATAGATTGCTGGTAGAGTTTTGGTTAATTATATGCCCTGATTTCTCAGAGTGAACAAACTTAAGTCTTGAAGTCGATTAATATCATTTGTACAATATACTTTTCCAAACAGGCAATCCCTGAACTTGAATTATTATGGCCAAATATAGGAATGACTTAAATATAGATACAGAGTTGATAGCTGATCATTCGACCATTAAACCCAACACAAAACAATTTTGTTTTAGCACAAGAACATTAGTCATCATATACATTCACTTCTTTATTTGTTCAACAAATATTTATGGTTAAGCATTCTGTTATTTGCTAATAATACAAAAGAGAATTAGATAGACAAGCTCTTTTCCCTTATGGAGTAAAGTTTCTGTTGGAGAAGATAGACAATAAACAAGTAAACAAATAAAGTTTACAAAAAGTAAATAATGTTGCTATACAGAATCACAAGAGTAACATTTTAGACAGGATGGTTAAGGAAGGCCTTTCAACAAAAGTGACTTAAAGCATGAGATAGAAGCGACCAAGAAAAAGCTGGAGTAAGACTATTTCAAGCAGTGGGAAATTCAAAGTCCCCATAACAAGAAAGACTTTAGAGGACACTAGGAATTAAGAGAAGAAAAGTAGAACTGAAGCACAGTAGGGAACAAAGGGAGACTATGGCATAAAATGAGATTAGATACGTATATAGGGGCCAGTTGGCGAGAGCCTAGTAAAACAAGGTAAAGTGTCAGGATTTTACTTGAAGGGTAATGAAAAGCCTCCAAACTGTTTTAAGCAAGGGAACACACAGAAACATACGTGTATACATACACACATACACAAATGCTTATGCATTTCCTTGCTTTAAATGGTTTGATGGGTTTTCATGTATATGCATATATACACACATACATACATATTCACACTGTAGCTACGTGTGATAAATATTTTTTGAGTGGCTATTGGGAGATGGTTAGGACACAGTAAAATGCAGTGATAGATTGGCCTAGAGAAGGAGCAGTGGAAATAAAGACAAGTTGATAGGTTTGAGATGTATATTGGAGATAGTATTATCAGGACTTGCTGATAGATTAGAGGGTGAGGAAAACATGAAATATGATTCCTAAGTTTCTGGCTCTAATCACTGGGTAGGTGGTGATACCATTTATTACATGGGAAGGCCTGAGGAAGTTCCAGATTTAGGATGGAAAATCAAGTCTTTAGTTTGGAGATGTTGTAGTTTGAAGTGTCTTTGTGATATCTAAGTGTTTATGCTAAATGGGCAGATACAAGAGTTGGGAGACCAGAAGAAATGTCTTGACCAAAAACATAAATTTGTAAGTCATTGGCATATGTTTAAAGCCACTAGAATAAGATGAGGTCAGCTAAAGAGAGAGGAAGAGCAGCTAGAAAACAGAGAGGGTCTCATGACAGAGCCATAAGGAATTCCAATATTTAGAGGATGGGTAGAAGGGGAAGATCTAGAAAAGAGACTAGAGGAAACAGCCAGTAATGTAGGAGGAATCTCAGGGAGTTGTGTCACTGAAGCTGAAAAGATAGTATGATTCTAGTGGAAATGGTTGATTATATTGAATCTTATTGAGAGGTGAAGTAAGATAAGAGAATAAAATTATTCTTTGGACTTAGCAATACGGAAATGTTGGGGACCTTAGCAATGGCAGTTTCAGTGGACTAGTATGTGTGGAAGTCAGCTTGAAGTAGGTAGAAAAGTAAATAGGAAGTGAGAAAGTAGAGGTAGCATGTGTAGACAGTTTTCTGAGTTTTGAGGGGGGATGGTAATATAGGAAGATGTGGGTCAAGAGAGGGTTTATATTTTATGCTAGATCATATTTGTTAGCAGATAGGAATAATGTAGTAAGCAGAGACAGAGAATGAGGGAAGACAAGGTTAAATATTTAAAAGAGTTAAGTCCTTGAATAGGCAAAAAGAGAGAAATTATTTTCACTCATTCAACTCAACAATTCTTGAACATGACACAGGTGTTTTTGCTGTAACATCAGATGCATTGATTTTAAAAAGTCCTTGCATTCTGAAAAAAACATACTAAAAATAACAAGTCTTTTGGGGAAAAAAACATTGTGTTAGATCATGCAAAACTATAACCAGAGCACTAACGAAAACATTAGCATTTCTACTAAATAAATTAAATGGTTAAAAAGATAATGTTATACTCATGTAAGGTGTTACTAATAGGGGAAACTGGGTGTGTGGTGTATGGGAACTCTCTGTACTATGTTGTCAATTTTTCCATAAATCTAACACTGTTACAAAAAATAAAGTCTATTAAAAAAAGATATGTTATATTTCTAATTAAGTGAATAAAATCAATAATAGACATAGGGTTTGATCTTCTTCAGAGATAAAGGTAGGTTGATAGAAGAAGGTCACAAGGAGAAAATGCACACAAGCCAGAGAAAACCATTTAAAAACACTCTCAAGACAGACATTGGGTAAAACTAAGCCAAGAAGAAAAGCTTAAAGTGAATGTTTATTGTGTAGGTTACCCTATTCCTTGCTGAGTTCCATTGTGCTAGTAAGATCAGTGTTCAGCTACTATTCCTTCATAATAAAAGAACATTAACATGCTCAGAAAAATCTTATATGAACTCACTTCCACATTATATTAACATATATTGGTTTACCAATAGTATGTGGAATATTTGCATTTCGGAATCATCCATTGTATCACAGACACTGTAGTGTGTTTCTTGACTTGTTCAGCAGCTGCTACATGCATAGCAATATACTGAGTACTGTGTAGGGTACAAAGAGGCATAAAAGGGAGGTCCTCTAACCACATTTGACTTTGTCAAAATCTTGATTTCCATAGGCAGAAATAATAAAGGAAAAATTGTAATGTACTTCTTTCAAAACAGTTGAAAGAAGAATTGTACTTCCTTCAAAGCAGTTGTGTCGGGACTTCCGTGGTTTTCCAGTAAAAATAATAGATGTGTAGCAGCAACAATATTAATTGTTAGCACTTACTCTATATCAGAGTGCTTTATGCCATTTAATACTCGCAAGTATTTAATGCCTATGAAGTAGGTACCCTTAGCATTCTTGTTTTCCATGAAGTAGAGAGATCATACAACTAGTGAATGACAGAGCCAGGATTTGAAGCTCAGAGGTTTGAATAGCTAGGTTCTTAAAAGTGGGAAAGGAAGGCATTCAGTGGGGGGCCCCAACACCTTTCCCACAACATTTGGGATTACTGAATCATTCCCTCCACCTCCAATAACTTGAGAGCTCATGGCCATCTTTTGCCTTAAGGTTTATGAAGCTTTATTCTGGAAGAGTATCTAATGTTGCTAGAGCTTACAAAAAAAGTCCAGAAAAAAGTGATGGGCTTGAGGGGTGGCGTGCTAGGAGTTACCTTGTATTTTGTCAGCATTCTGTGTGGCAAAGCTAAGCAAATGTCCCATGGGTTAGGTGAACAAAACAGAAAGTGGTAGGGGCATGCCATCTTGCCTATCTTCCCCCAAAGAGTCACTCTTTGGGTAATGGGCACTCCGATAAGAAGAGACTGTGGAGTGGGCTGCCTGCAATTGGAGCTGAAGTAAATGAGCCTTAGATGGATAGGCTGGAACTGTGCAAAAAATGGAACATAGGTTCCTCTGAAAAGCCTAGAGGGACTCCTACAAAAGCATCTACTTTTGGATAACTGACAAATGAGAAAGAACATTCAACAATGTTAAAGAAATCTTGGCAACTAATGAAAAGGGTAAATTACCACAACTGTACCTCCACTTATAAGGTGATATTCATTTCAGGAATATCAGTGACAACAAAACAAGGAGTTGACAGCTAATACACTGTGGATATTGCTTTTTATTCTCCATTCTCTCTTCTCACCTCCCAGGAAGGAAGTGGCTTATGTTGGGAAGAGAAAGCGGTATGTGGTGACTACACTTCACCTCCCAACACATATCAAGCCACTGGAGCCATAAGCCTACTCTATGCTTGGGGGAAGGTGGAAGGATAGGGGGTGATGGAGACTGGAGAGAATTTCAAATAAAATATAAATTTTGGGGGCTTCCCTGGTGGCGCAGTGGTTGAGAGTCCGCCTGCCGAGGCAGGGGACACGGGTTCGTGCCCTGGTCCAGGAGGATCCCACATGCCATGGAGCGGCTGGGCCCGTGAGCCATGGCTGCTGAGCCTGCGCGTCTGGAGTCTGTGCTCCACAACAGGAGAGGCCACAACAGTGAGAGGCCGGCGTACTGCAAAAAAAAAAAATAAATAAAATGAAATATATAAATATAAATATATATATATATATAATTTTGGAAATAACAGGATTGTGTTTAATAACTCTAATGAAACAGTTTTAATAACACAAAGTAATTAAAGTTTATGAGGTACTCATCTGGTGGTCCAGTGGTTAATGCTCCATGCTTCCACTACAGGGGGCACGGGTTTGATCCCTGGTTGGGGAACTAAGATCTCAGATGCTGTGTGGTGTGGCCAGAAAAAAAAAAGTTTATGAAATTGGTTTAAGATGTCATCAAGGGAGTCTGCTGCCCAACAGGAATGAGGCCACAGTAGGAGTTATCGAAAAAAAAAAAAAAAAAAAAAACCCACAAACAATTTCCTGTTTATACCACACAAATTGAGACTTCTTTCAAAACAGTTGTGTTGGGACTTCCCTGGTGGTCCAGCGGTTAAGACTCTACGCTCCCAATGCAGGGGGACCCGGATTTGATCCCTGGTCAGGGAACTAGATCCTACATGCATGCTGCAACTAAAAGGTCCTATGAGCCACAACTAAGACCCAGGGTAGCCAAATAACTAAATAAATATATTTTTTAAAAAGTTGTGTCTATGAAATGGAAAGGTTGGACTACATGAATTCTAAGGTCTTCTGCAGGTCTAACATCTGAGCATTTTTTGGCAATTAGGATTGTAGGAGTTCAAGAAGATAAGTTACTGGAATGGTGTGGCCCTGTGGTGGTTCCCAGAGAACAGTGTCTCCTGCTGCCTGGTTGATGAGTCCTTCATTCTCCTATCTGGTCTGCTAGGTTGATAGTTCAGGATATATAGTAAGCAATAGGAGGTGGTGGTAGATTTGAAAGTGGAAGTCAAGGAAAGAAAGGAATTGAAAGCAGAATACTGAAAAGGTTGTGGGATTGATGATAACCATGGGACATTTGTTAGAAGTGACTTAGGGGAGAGAAGGCATTTTCAGTTTCCTATCAGTTTTTATCCTAAGTCCCAAAGTAGAGAAAAATATCAAAATTTAAAATAGGGAAGGACTATGTAACAACTTAAATGGGAAAAGAATTTGAAAAAGAATAGATACATGTATAGGTATAACTGAATCACTTTGCTATACACCTGAAACTATCACAACATTGTTAATCAATTATACTCCAATATAAAACAAAAAGTTAAAAATAAAATAAAATAGGAAAGGACTTTAGAAATAATCAATTTAAATTCCTTTATTTTGAAGATTGAGAAACCTGAACACCAGAGCATGGCTTGTGCAAGTTTTCTATCTGAGCTATTAATCAGTGAGTGACAAATACAGAGCTAAATTATGGGGTTTTGCTTGTTTGTTTGTTTGTCTGTCTGTTTGTTTTGACTGAAGGTTTAGGACTGAAGAAAGGATGAAAGACTAAGTGCTCTTAAGAACTAATAACCCAATGTGGGGAGAAAGACAATAATGAAATGAATAAAGAAATGAACAAAAACATACCAGGTAGTAACAAGGCAGATAATTAAATCAGTGATGTGATTGAGTGAGTGGGTGGTTAATTTAAATATTTAGGTTAATCACATACTGAAATAACAGTGCAGTAGAATGTCTCTTAACAACCTCAAGTTCACTGACTGACTAGATTAAATGACATTAACAATCCCCTCTGTAAAACAGATTGACAAATGCACACCACATGCTAAATGACCACCCCTGGTAAGCTTCTCTGTAGTAGAAACACAAGGAGATAATAATGGTATCACAAAATCAAGACTGGCGAAAATTTCGAGATGGAGAGTGATTAGCACTGTTGAATGCATCAGAGTTATCAAGCAGGAGAAGAACCAAGAACAGCCCAGTGAATCTGGTAATGAGAAAAACGTTGGTGTAGCCCCCACCATCCAGGGTCTGTCTCAGCCATGCAAGCCCCAGATCTCAGTGGTCAACTCACTAAAGCTGACCAGTCTCTGAGACATTATTCAAACTCACAAGATAACTCAAAATGCTAATTCATTTTTTTTGATGGTGAATATTCCAGAGCAGTCATCTCCATGTGGCTTTTGCTTGTGGATATAAGTAATTTAGTATATTAAATTGCATGTTATGGGAATTCCCTGGTGGTCCAGTGGTTAGGACTCTGAGATTTCACTGCTGAGGACACAGGTTCAATCCCTGGTTGGGGAACTAAAATCCCACAAGCAGCACAGTGTGGGAAAAAAACAATTAAAATTTAAAAAAACAAAATAAAGTGCATGTCAGAAGGTTACTTATTGTGCTCCATTCTTATCAAAGCATGCATCACAGTATATAAGAATTTTATATTTTCTTGTCTAGCTACTCATCACATACTATACGTGTTTGATTGATTGCTCTTTACCTGGTGCTTAGCATGATGCAGAACATGTTTAGATTTTCCATAAATACGTATTAGAGATATAAATGAGCAATTAACTCATTGATTATTTCTATTGTGATGTTGCAACCTGATAAATCTTCCTCTCCTTTCTTAGAGATAATTGCTTTAAAAATCATCTCTTGAAGAGTACTAAAGGGGACCTTTAAGGTTGCAGAGGAGTAAGATGTGGAGATCACCTTCCTCCCCATAAATAAATCAAAAATACATCTACATGTGGAACAACTCCTACAGAACACCTACTGAATGCTGACAGAAGACCTCAGGCTTTCCAAAAGGCAAGAAAATCCCCACTTCCCTGGTTAGGGCAAAAGAAAAAAGAAAAAACAGAGACAAAAGAATAGGGATGGGACCCGTACCTCTGGGAGGGAGCTGTGAATGAGGAAAAGTTTCCACACACTAGGGAGCCCCTTTGCTGGAGGAGACGGGAGCAGGTGGGGAGAAGCTTTGGAGCTACACAGGAGAGCACAGCAACAGGGGTGCAGAGGGCAAAGCAGAGCAAATCCTGCACAAAGGATAGGTGCTAACCAGCACTCATCTGTCTGAGAGGCTTGTCTACTCAAACGCCCAGGCGGGTCGGGGTTGGGAGCTGAGGCTCAGGCTTCGGAGGTCAGACCCCAGGGAAAGGACTGGTGTTGGCTGTGTGAAGACAGCCTGAAGGGGGCAAGTATGCCACAGCTAGCCAGGACGGAGTCCAGGAAAAATCTGGACCTGCCAGAGAGGTAAGAGACCTTTGTTTCTAGGTGTGCAAGGGAAGGGGATTTCTTCCCAGTGTGCCCACAGAAGGCAGAGCACTGCCTAAGCGACCTTCAGAGACAGCAGTGAGCCATGTCTATTAGCTCGGACCGCAGAGATGGGCATGAAACACTAAGGCTACTGCCGCTGCCACCAAGAATCCTGTGTGCAAGTGCCGGTTACTATCCACACACCCCCGGGGGCTTGTGCAGCATGCCACTGCCAGGGTCCCAAGATCCAGAGACAACTTTCGCGGGAGAACACCCAGCACACCTCAGGCTGTTGCAAGTCACGCCAGCCTCTGCCCCCTCAGGCTTACCCTGCATTCCAATTATGACGACCATACCCCTTCCCCCAGCCTGAGTGAGCAAGAGAGCCCTAACCAGCCGCTGCTTTAACCCCCTCCTGTCTGGGTGGGGAACAGATGCCTGAGGGAGACCTACATGCAGAGGCAGGGCCAAAACCAAAGCTGAACCCCAGGAGCTGTGCGAACAAAAAAGAGAGAGGGAAATTTCTCCATGCAGCCTCAGGAGCCGCAGAATAAATCCCCACAATCAACCTGATAAACCTTGCATCTGGAGAATACCTGAACAGACAATGAATGTTCCCAAAATTGAGGCAGTGAACTTTGAGAGCAACTGTAGACTTAGGG
The DNA here is from genome assembly GCF_949752795.1 of Hyperoodon ampullatus. Taxonomy (NCBI): domain Eukaryota; kingdom Metazoa; phylum Chordata; class Mammalia; order Artiodactyla; family Ziphiidae; genus Hyperoodon; species Hyperoodon ampullatus. The sequence continues at coordinate 117,271,353 of NC_136915.1, read as the reverse complement.
TTTGCCTTCTGCACGTAATTTGTTTCTGGTTTTATGTTTATCTTAGCATAGCATTCAGTGCTTATTATCATTGGGGGATTTGTTTATTGGTTTGTTTGCTCTCTTTCTTTTATATATATTTCCTTTTTCTCTTTTTGTGAGTGTGTATGTGTATGCTTCTTTGTGTGATTTTGTCTGTATAGGTTTGCTTTCACCATTTGTCTTAGGGTACTGTCCGTTCATTTTTTTTGTTTGTGTTTTTGTTTTTCTTCTCTCTTCCTTTTCTTCTGAGCTGTGTGGCTGGCAGGGTCTTGGTGGTCCAGCCGGGTGTTGGGCCTGAGCCTTTGAGGTGGGAGGGCTGAGTCTAGGATACCCGACCACCAGAAACCTCTTGGCCCCAAGTAATATCAATCAGCTAGAGCTCTCCCAGAGATATTCCTCTCAACACTAAGACCCAGCTCCACCCAACAACCAGCAAGCTCAAGTGCTGGATGCCCCATGACAAACAACTAGCAAGACAGGAACACAAACACACCCATTAGCAGAGAGGCTGACTGAAGTCATACTAAGTTCACAGACACTCCAAAACACACCACTCGACATGGCCCTGCCCACCAGAAGGACAGGTTACAGTGCCACCCACCAGAAAACACACACCAGTCCCCTCCACCACGAAGCCTACACAAGCCATTGAACCAACCTCACCCACTGGGGGAAGACACCAAAAATAATGGGAACTACAAACCTGCAGCTTGCAAAAAGGAGACCCCAAACACAGTAAGTTAAACAAAATGAAAAAAAATGGAGAAATATGCATCAGATAAAGGAACAAGGTAAAAACCCACCAGACCAAACAAATGAAGAGGAAATAGGCAGTCAACCTGAAAAAGAATTCAGAGTAATGATAGCAAAGATGATCCAAAATCTCAGAAATAGAATGGAGAAAATACAAGAAACATTTAACAAAGACCTAGAAGAATTAAAGAGCAAACAAAAAATGATGAACCACAAAATAAATGAAATTAAAAATACTCTAGAAGGAATCAATATCAGAATAACTGAGGCAGAAGAACAGGTAAGTGACCTGGAAGACAAAATAGTGGAAATAACTGCTGCAGAGCAAAATAAAGAAAAAACAATGAAAAGAATTGAGGACAGTCTCGGAGGACTCTGCGACATTAAGCACACCAACATTTGAATTATAGCGGTCCCAGAAGAAGAGAAAAATTTGTCTGAGAGAATATTTGAAGAGATTATAGTTGAAAACTTCCTCCCATGGGAAAAGAAATAGTCAATCAAGTCAAGGAAGCACAGAAAGTCCCATACATGATAAATCCAAGGAGTAACATGCCAAGATGCATATTAATCAAACTATCAAAAATTAAATTCAAAGAAAAATATTAAAAGCAGCAAGCGAAAAGCAACAAATAACATACAAGGAAAACCCCATAAGGTTAACAGCTGATCTTTCAGCAGAAACTCTGCAAGCCAGAAGGGAGTGGCAGGACATATTTAAAGTGATGAAATGGAAAAACCTACAAACAAGACTACATTACCCAGCAAGGATCTCATTCAGATTCGATGGAGAAATTAAAATCTTTACAGAAAAGTAAAACCTAAGAGAATTCAGCACCACCAAACCAGCTTTACAACAAATGCTAAAGGAACTTCTCTAGGCAGGAAGCACAAGAAAAGGAAAAGATCTACAATAATAAACCCAAAACAATTAAGAAAATGGTAATAGGAACACACATATCGATAACTACCTTAAATGTAAATGGATTAAATGCTCCAACCAAAAGACATAGACTGGCTGAATGGATACAAAAACAGGACCCATATATATGCTGTCTACAGGAGACCAGCTTCAGACCTAGGGAAACATACACACTGAAAGTGAAGGGATGGAAAAAGATATCCCATGAAAAAGGAAATCAAAAGAAAGCTGGAGTAGCAATACTCATATCAGAAAAAATAGACTTTCAAATAAAGACTATTACAAGAGACAAAGAAGGATACTACATAATGATCAGGGGATCAATCCAAGAAGAAGACATAACAATTATAAATATTTATTCACCCAACATAGGAGCACCTCAACACATAAGGTAAATGCTAACAGCCATAAAAGGGGAAACTGACAGTAGCACAATAATAGTAGGGGACTTTAACACCCTACTTTCAACAATGGACAGATTATCCAAAATTAAAATAAATAAGGAAACAAAAGCTTTAAAAGACACATTAGACCAGGTAGACTTAGTTGATATTTATAGGACATTCCATCCAAAAACAACAGAATACACTTTCTTCTCAAGTGCTCATGGAATGTTCTCCAAGATACATCATATTTTGGGTCACAAATCAAGCCTTGGTAAATTTAAGAAAATTGACGTCATATCAAGTATCTTTTACGAGCACAATGTTATGAGACTAGATATCAATTACAGGAAAAATCTGTAAAAAATACAAACACATGGGGGCTAAACAATATGCTACTGAATAACCAAGAGATCACTGAAGAAATCACAGAGGAAATCAAAAGATACCTAGAAACAGATGGCAATGAAAACAAAATGACCCAAAACCTATGGGATACAGCAAAAGCAGTTCTAAGAGGGAAGCTTATAGCAATAAAATCCTTCCTTAAGAAACAAGAAACATCTCAAATAAACAACCTTACACCTAAAGCAATTAGAGAAAGAAGAACAAAAAAACCCCAAAGTTAGCAGAAGGAAAGAAATTACAAATATCAGATCAGAAATAAATGAAAAAGAAAGGAAGGGAACAATAGCAAAGATCAATAAAATTAAAAGCTGATTCTTTAAGATAAATAAAATTGATAAAACTTTGGCCAGACTCATCAAGAAGGGAGAAGACTCAAATAAACAGAATTAGAAATGAAAAAGAAGTAACAACTGACACTGCAGAAATACAAGGGATCATGAGAGACTACCACAAACAACTATATCCTCCCAAAATTGGACAACCTGCAAGAAATGGACAAATTCTTAGAAAAGTATAAACTTCCAACACTGAACCAGGAAGAAATAAAAAATATGAACAGACCAATCACAAGTACTGAAATTGAAACTGTGATTAAAAATCTTCCAATAAACAAAAGCACAGAACTAGGTGGTTTCACAGGTGAATTCCATCAAACATTTAGAGAAGAGCTAACACCTATCCTTCTCAAATTCTTCCAAAATATAGCAGAGAGAGGAACACTCCCAAACTCATTCTATGAGGCCTCCATCACCCTGATACCAAAACCAGACAAAGATGTTACAAACAAAGAAAACTACAGACCAATATCATCGATTAACATAGATGCAAAAATCCTCAACAAAATACTAGCAAACAGAATCCAACAGCACATTAAAAGGATCATACACCATGATCAAGTGGGGCTCATCCCAGGAATGCAAGGATTCTTCAATATACTCAAATCAATCAATGTGATACACCATATTAACAAATTGAAGGAGAAAAATCATATGATCATCTCAATAGATGCAGAAAAATCTTTAGACAAAACCCAACAACGATTTGTGATAAAAACTCTCCATAAAGTGGGCATAGAGGGAACCTACTTCAACATAATAAAGCCCATATATGACAAACCCACATCCAACATTGTTCTCGATTGTGAAAAACTGAAACCATTTCCTTTAAGATCAGGAACAAGACAAGGTTGCCCACTCTCACCACCGTTATTCAACATAGTTTTGGAAGTTTTAGCCACAGAAATCAGAGAAGAAAAAGCAATAAAAGGAATCCAAATCAGAAAAAAAGAAGTAAAACTGTCACTGTTCACAGATGACATGATACTATACATAGAGAATCGTAAATATGCTGCCAGAAAACTACTAGAGCTAATCAATGAATTTGGTATAGTGGCAGGATACAAAATTAATGCACAAAAATCTCTTGCGTTCCTGTACACTAACAATGAAAAATCTGAAAGAGAAATTAAGGGAACACTCCCATTTACCACTGCAACAAAAAGAATAAAATACCTAGGAATAAACCTTCCTAAGGAGACAAAACACCTGTATGCAGAAAACTGTAAGACACTGATGAAAGAAATTAAAGATGATACAAGCAGATAGAGAGATATACCATGCTCTTGGATTGGAAGAATCAACATTGTGAAAATGATTATACCACCCAAAGCAATCTACAGATTCAATGCAATCCCTATCAAGCTACCAATGGCATTTTTCACAGAACTAGAACAAAAAATTTTACAATTTGTATGGAAACACAAAAAACCCTGAGTAACCAAAGCAATCTGGAGAAAGAAAAACAGAGCTGGATGAATGAGGCTCCCTGACTTCAGACTGTACTACAAAGCTACAGTAATCAAGACAGTATGGTACTGACACAAAAACAGAAATATTGATCACTGGAACAGGATAGAAAGCCCAGAGACAAACCCATGCACATATGGTCACCTTATCTTTGACAAAGGAGGCAATAATATACAATGGAGAAAAGACAGCTTGTTCAATAAGTGGTGTGGGGAAACCTGGACATGTAAAAGAATGAAATTAGAACACTTCTTAACACCATACAGAAAAATAAACTCAAAATGGATTAAAGACCTACATGTAAGATGAGACACTCTAAAACTCTTAGAGGAAAACATAGGCAGAACACTCTGACATCAATCACAGCAAGATTCTTTGTGACCCACCTCCTAGAGAAATGGAAATAAAACAAAAATAAACCAATGGGACCTAATGAAACTTAAAAGCTTTTACACAGCATAGGAAACCATAAACAAGATGAAAAGACAACCCTCAGAATGGGAGAAAATATTTTCAAACAAAGCAACTGACAAAGGATTAATCTCCAAAATATACCAGCAGCTCATGAAGCTCATTATCAAAAAAACAAACAACCGAATCCAAAAATGGGCAGAAGACCTAAATAGACATTTCTCCAAAGAAGATATGCAGATTGCCAACAAACACATGAAAGGATCCTCAACATCACTAATCATTAGAGAAATGCAAATCAAAACCACAATGAGGTATCACTTCACACCAGTCAGAATGGCCATCATCAAAAAATCTACAAACAATAAATACTAGAGAGGGTGTGGAGAAAAGGGAACTCTCTTGCACTGTTGGTGGGAATGTAAATTGATACAGCTACTCTGGAGAATAGTATGGAGGTTCCTTTAAAAACTAAAAATAGAACTACCATACAACCCAGCAATCCCAGTACTGGGCATATACCCTGAGAAAACCATAATTCAAAAAGAGACATGTACCACAACATTCACTCCAGCACTATTTACAATAGCCAGGACATGGATGCAACCTAAGTGTCCATTGACAGATTAATGGATAAAGAAGATGTGGCACATATATACAATGGAATATTACTTGGCCATAAAAAGAAACAGAATTTAGTTATTTGTAGTGAGGTGGATAGACGTAGAGTCTGTCATACAGAGTGAAGTATGTCAGAAAGAGAAAAACAAATACTGTATGCTAACACATATATAAGGAATCTAAAAAAAAAAAAGGGCTCTGATGAACCTAGGAGCAGGACAGGAATAAAGACACAGAGGTAGAGAATGGGCTTGAAGACACAGGGAGGGGGAAGGGTAAGCTGGGGCAAAGTGAAAGAGTAGCTTTGACATATATACACTACCGAATATAAAATAGATAGCTAGAGGGCAGCAGCTGCCTAGCACAGGGAGATAAGCTCAGTGGTTTGTTACCATCTAGTGAGGTGGGATAGGGTGGGTGGGAAGGAGGCGCAAGAGGAATGGGATATGGGAATATATGTATACATATAACTGATTCACTTTGTTTTACTGCAGAAACTTGCACAACATTGTAAAGCAATTATACTACAATAAAGATGTTAAAAAAAAGCATACTAAAGACATCCTTGATGACTTTTTATCTCCAATTGTTTATCTTTCATGGGAATTACCAATTTTTGTATCTCTTTTTCATACTCTTCAATGAATTCCTATGGTAATTAGTATCATAGAATATTTTCTTTTATGACTGATGTCCTACCAGCTCTATTGAGATATGTAAAATATGTGCAAGATAGGGTCTTCTAATCCTCTTTCTGTATTCTAACCACAGGATATTTAACTATAAATTTAATTAACTTGAAATTCAGTATAATAAAGTCAATAAATGAAGAAAAAGATGAAATTCCTGGTGCTGCCTAATTCTGATCATGTCACATAGCTGAAGAAAAGGGGTCTTCCTTTGACCTACCTTAACAGTCTGTTTGTGAACAAACAGACCTTTCAGAAACTACAAGCAATTTGACTCTCTATGGCACATCCATGGCTATGTACTTGGCTTTATGGATTATTTTGAAATGTGTAATTCAGAATGCATTGTCAGAATGAAAGGAAAATGAAAAAATGACACAGATTCTTTAATTGTGTGTCACTCTCTTTTCCTCTGGATACCATCATTTACCCCTCATTTCTAGAACTTTATTTTTTCCTGCTTAGAGAATCATTTCTGAATGATTGCAGACACCACTCCCACCCCCTGCTATACTCCTACCATCTTACATCTCTGCTAATTATAAGATATATGTTTCCTGGATTATGACTATTTGTAGTCACATATCATCAACCAATCAAAAGTGAATAGTCTTTTTTCACTGGTTGGAATGGAATGCACACTAGACTCAGAAATAGAGAACCCAGTTTGAATTCCAGTTATACTCAATTTTATTCAATATCTTTCATTCTTGTCCTAATTGATGAAATAAACTTTCATACCAAAAAAAACAAAATTCCATAGAAGAAATGACATGATTAGAAAAGCATTGTTTGCATCACTTAATAAAAAACTGATTTAGCCAAAAGTCATTAAAAGATGAAATGATGAAAGATTGATGGGATCAATTTGAATAGAGCATTAGGCTGTTTCTCCCTGAAACACTGATCAACATAGCATGGCTGAGAGTAGTATAATCAAAAAATATGTGCCTCCTGATGAGGGTTGACAGATAAAATATGGGATGCCTAGTAAAATTTGATTTTCAGATAAACAATAATTTTTAATATAAGTATGACCCATACAATATTTGGGATATCCTTATCCTTAAAACGTTATTTGTTAGTTATTTAGTATTCAAATTTAGATAGGTGTCTTGTATATGTATGTATTAAACCTGATAATCCTACTTGATGTAATGCAAAATTTTAATATATATATAGTATAGTTTAAGATAGTTATATATATGGTTTAATATAGTATAATCTAGTTTATAGTATATATATATATTTAATATAGTTTAATAACTTGAACTTGCATCTAATTTAGCCTTTGGAACTGACTTCCAACCTGCAGGAAACACAGGATATAGAAGAACAAATTTAATGGTACAATGAGTAAGTAGATATCCAGAAGATGAAACTTTGACCTGGTTTTTAAACATATCAATGAAATGAAAAAAATAAAAGACAGGTGGATGGGGGTGGGGAGAATGGCAGAATGCTCTAGACCAAAGATGCTCAAATGAGGATGATTTTGCCCTTGGGAGATATTTGGCAATATTTAGAAACATTTTTGGTTTTCTCTAGTGTAGTGGGGGGAGAGGAAATGATGCTACTAGCACCTAGTAGTTAGAGGCCAGGGGTGCTGCTAAACATCTTGTAACACATGCAGCAATCTCCCTCCTCACTCCCCTCTCACCTTCCACACACACAACAAAGAATTATTAGGCCCAAAATGTCAACAGTGCTGCTGTTGAGAAACTCTGATCTAGTCTAAAAAAACTTTAAAGATTTACCAACCACATGTAAAGCACAATGATCATGTTAATCTTGAAACCATACTATAATATGGAGCACTTCTATGATAGAAGGCAAGACAGCTATTTAAGAAGAATAATGTAGAAAAATTTTTATTGATATGGGAAAGGTTCACAATACATTGCTAAGAGAAAAAACAGACTGGATATAAAGAAGTTTGCTTAACATACCCTCATGTTGATAAAAAGGAGAAAGGGCTACAAAAATAAAAACCATCCCATTTTTGCCACAAACATAAGTGTATGTGTGTAAACAGACACAAACATATGAATGCATAGAAAAATGATCAGAAAACCAGTCATCAAAATGTTTACAGTATTGATATTTCTAAGTTGGAGATCAGAAGTGATTTGTGTCTTATTTTTCCTTTCCTGTTTTTTCTATAATGAACATATATTACTTTCTTTAATCAGAGGAAAAATAGAATAATTTTAGAAAGAAAATTATTAGTCAAAGTTCAATATCCTTATAGCCATTCCCTTTTACATGGTAGAGCTAAAATGGTTTCTCAAACATCTCCCAAGTGTACAGAGACCATCTTGATGGAGAGGTCATGCTGAGCCAGAAACTCAGCTTACTGGAGTGGAAAGGTACTGCTGTTTCATACTCTCTCCAGAATAAACTGAGAATGAACCAAAGGGAGCACGACGGATGGGTCTGAAAGTATCTTCTGTCCTTTCCAAACACGGGAGATGGATCTCTCTAAATGGGAGAATTAGGCTGAGACATGTCAGTGAGACATAAGGAAATAGGCTGTAGGCTGAAACTGGACAAGAGAAGCCCCGGCTCTTATAAACTGTCTGCTTGCTCTGATCTTATTTGAATAACTTTCAGGAAGTTGGCTGCTCTCTAATCCTGAAAAAACAAAATTTAGGGTCTTCTCTTTGTAAACTTATGCAGTATATTTATGGTCTACTTGGCTAAAACTTAATGCAGTATTAGTTTGTGAAACCTCCAAAATCCCCCAAAGTGAGTAAGCAAATGAAAGCATCTCTCTACTACCCAAGTTCCTAACAAAGTCTTTGAGATAAGCTCTAGGGTTCTCTCATCCTTACCTTCTAAGTACCCTGGAGGGATTTTGAGACAGATGGTCCCAGGAAACTTGGGGTACAGGGATTTGCTCCTCTTGGGGAAAATAAATATCCCAAACTCCTGAAATTTGGAGTTTAACAGACTGCATTGTTTACCCTGGGCCACTTCCCAAGCCAAAGGAACAAATGCCCCCAGCCTAAGGAATATAGCGATAATTTGAGGTTCTCTCTGATACTAGAAGAGCTGAGTTTTTCTTGCTTTGGGGGTTTTAACTTTCCTTTTAAATGCCTCTTGAATACATGGTGTTTTCACCTGCTTCCTCTGGATAGAGTCAGCCTTCAATGTCTTTTAAAGATCACTATCTGGAAAGTGGCTCCTCCTTCTTATTGCTAAGGTCAGGCACAGCAAGTGGCTGTTGGCAGAACTAAATGAAAATGGAATGCTATGGTATTTTCCAAAACATTACTGTTTTCCCTCTATGGTTTGCAGTATTTTTTGGTGTACTGGTTATCATGTTCGTTAATATTATATTTTTTCATACTCATCTTGCTGTGGTAATGGATTCAAGGACATGAAGTTTAGCTGAGACATTATAATGATCTCAAAATATTTTAAATATTATCAGACTGAAAAGGAAATAGAAGGTGGGATAATGTGGGATATGGCAAGTTGCAGGGAGAGAGAGATTGTGTCAATAGGAAGTAACATTTTCTAAAAACTCGGGCCACTCAAAAATAGAATTGATGATCGTATATGGATCAATAGGAAGTAACATTTTCTAAAAACTAGGGCCACTCAAAAATAGAATTGATGATCGTATATGGATCTATGTAATGAGATAGTATGCACCATTAGAAATGAAAAGAGTGAGATAGACTTACAGTACCATTATGGAAAGTATTCAAGCCTAGTTTTTTTTTTTTTAAAGTAAACTTAGTTTCTTTAAAAAAAAAAAAACAAGAGGATGCTAACTTGTAAGATAATGAATTTCCAATCATTGGAAGCACTGAAGCAGAGTTTGGGGGCTATTTTTGAGGAGTGCTGTGCTTTTAAAATTACTCCTAACTCTAAGGTCCTATGATTCAGTTATATTTAAAGGACGTAAAGCTACCACAAACATGAATTTTTCCACCTTGCTTCCAATTGGAAGCAAAGGCTTGGATAATGAAATGAATAAGATTAACCCCTTTCCTAGGACTGGTTGTCAGGTCTAAGCAGAAAATGATGAATCTAGAAGGAAACACTTTTACTTTTTTTAGCATGGAGAGATATTTTTGGCTAAAGATCCAGAATCCAAGGAAACAGAAAGTGGTGTAAAGTGTTGCTTTTTTTCATTGATGTGAATTCCACAGAAGGAGGCTGCCATTTTGTTTCAGTTATCATGCTCTTACCATCCTAGTGTTATCACTCATTAGTTTCTTGCCATCTTACTGAGTCCCCCTTTTCCTGAGGGAGTGGTGGGGGAGGAGATGGAATTGCAGGAATGCACAAGCTCCATTCAGTCTTTTCTCTTCTCTAGCCTAGCTTATTTTTATTTTTCATTCTCCTTCATATAGGTAGGATTGATTTTTCCAGTTACATAAGCTTTGAATTTTATCTTGTTCAGTAATACATCATGAATCTCAGTTAAACAGAAGTGGTTAAAGACTAGCCCGTCACCACATCTCAGACGAAAAGGAACACATATTTTGATCTACATTTTCTCTATATTTTGAAAATATTTTATATTTTTCTGCTTTGCAACATCTGCCCTCATTCTACTACTTGCATCCCACTATAGTAATAGTCAGAAATGGTTCTGTCTTTATTTTAAATTTTAATATTTTTTTCATCTTGGATTGATTACTGAGGTTTTTTTTTTTTTTGGTTCTCCCTTAAATTCTGCACCCAAGGTGAGGCCTCACTAACCACATTCCTTTTTTTTTTTTTTTTTTTGCGGTACGCGGGCCTCACTGTTGTGGCCTCTCTCGTTGCAGAGCACAGGCTCTGGACACGCAGGCTCAGCAGCCATGGCTCACAGGCCCAGCCACTCCCCGTCATGTGGGATCTTCACAGACCGGGGCACGAACCCGTGTCCCCTGTATCGACAGGCAGACTCTCAACCACTGCGTCACAAGGGAAGCCCTAGCTACATTCTATTTCCAGCCACTCTTCAGAAAGTTTTTCTTTTTACCAACTACCATCTTTCTTTAAAAACTGAAGATAATTTCCTCTGAATCTGGCTCTTGGGTACTCAAATTTCTATAAAATGCCTGTTCAGAGACTTTAAGTTAGTTGTACATTATATTGTCAACTTTTTCTTCTCCAAGATAAATTAACCCACTACTTTCACCTTTTCTCCTCAATCCTCTGCAGCCTCGTTAGAAAGTTCCATTTTGGAAAAGAATTTAACAGTCTTGTTTTTGTGTTTAGAAGAGAATAATTAAGAAGAGGGTCTTGAATATATAGAAAGCATAAAAAGAAAATTAATTTAAGATAATTCATTACCCAGAAAAAAATATTTTTAGCATTTTGGTATATTTACTTCCAGGCTTTTTCAAAGGCATGGGTGCCATTGAATGTGTTTCCTTTCTTTGTTAATTCCTTTTTGCCTTTTCTTTATTTTTACCAAATTATGATCTATTTATCTATGTACTATCTATCTAATGTATTTTTCCATATCAGCCCTTTTAGACATATAATGACTGCATAGTTGCCAGCAGATGGATATGTTTTAGTTTATTTAATCATTCCTGTATCCATTTACATTATTTTTGGTTTTCATTATTATAAATAATATCATAAAAATTTCTTATATATATATATCCTGATACATATCTCTGATTATTTCCTTAAAATAAATACTTGGAAGTGGAAATATCAAGCCAAGGAAAATGGACATGCATTGTCACTAATATGCTAATATTTCATATACTTATTTAGACAGGTCCAAATTTTTCCGCTTTTCACAATGTTTTTCAGTTTTTCCTAATATAATCTCATTCCCAGAATGAGGAAAATGCATTAATTATTTTTAATAAAAGCAAAGCAAAACAAAAAGTTTATTCTTCCTCATCAGCTTTGTAGTCATGATGCTTCTCAGGTAGTTGTGGTGCAGAACAAATTACACTGGCTTTAAAATTTAAAAAGTGGATCAAGGACTTAATAATTTTGGACAGATCACCTAATCCTAGGTGACTTTAGGTTCCCCATCTGCAAAATGGAGATAATTCTTACCTAACGTATGGGATAGTTATGCTGTTAAATAATATAGATAAAAACTCTTTATAAACTAAAAGTACCATAAGGGACTATTATTGTTGTTGTTATTATTAATTTTTTTTTATTAATGAGAACTTTCTGATCCTCAGTAACTCCCCAGTAGGGAATAGAGAGAGATGTGCAAACTGGTTTCCCCAAAGATACATGTTTATAATTCTGAAGGAATCAGAGAAGAGTGTTCAGAGTCAAACTACCTGTGAAAATTCAAATCTAAGCACAAGGTAGAAAACACACAGAAATACACACCATCCATGAGACCAGTTACTGCACAACACTAAGCAATTGAACTACACTATAGAGAGCTTGGATTGATCGGTTGTATTTAGTCCTGAGACTTTCTGGGCAAGAGGAGACTTGAGGTAAGTATTGAAAAAAAAAGAAATAGAGGAATGTGGCTTGTTAAAACATAATGTGTATGTGTGTGGGAGACAGGGGCAGTCAGATTGGAAGCTATTCAATGATTTGTGAAAAGCGTTCATGAACGGTGCAAACAAGTGGAACAGAGAGAAAGCAAAAACTTATGTCTTGTTGTAACAGAGAGCATTGCCTTCTTTGGCAATTTAGCAGGGAAGATGTTTGGGAAGATGATAAAACTGTGTCTTAAACAAAAGTAGAAGGGTTGTGGGCATAGTTGGAAAATTTGTTTTAGGTAAAAAAATCTGAAAGTGTAAACCATGAGAAATTTTTTTCCAAATTTAACTATGGGTTTCCTATTTCTTTAGCCTCAGTTTTCCCCTAACACCAATGTTCTAAAACACCAGAAAACTTTTTCCACACTTCACATAGTCTTCCTTCCTTCTACCTTATACCATCCCTATTCATTCTTTTGCATAAATCCCCATACATGAAATTGTTTCCTGATTGTGCTTTTCTTTTTTGTTTGTTTGTTTTTCGAATTTTATTTTTTTATACAGCAGGTTCTTATTAGTTATCCATTTTATACATATTAGTGTATATATGTCAATCCCAATCTCCCAATTCATCACACCACCACCACCCCACACAACCACTTTCTACCATTTGGTGTCCATACATTTGTTCTCTACATCTATGTCTCAATTTCTTCCCTGCAAACCAGTTCATCTGTACCATTTTTCTAGGTTCCACATATATGTGTTAATATACGATACTTGTTTTTCTCTTTCTGACTTACTTCACTCTGTATGACAGTCTCTAGATCCATCCACGTCCCTACAAATGACCCAATTTCACTGCTTTCTATGGCTGAGTAATATTCCATTGTATATATGTACCACATCTTTATCCATTTGTCTGTCAATGGACATTTAGGTTGCTTCCATGACCTGGCTATTGTAAATAGTGCTGCAATGAACATTGGGGTGCATGTGTCTTTTTGAATTATAGTTTTCTCTGGGTATATGCCAAGTAGTGGGATTGCTGGGTTATATGGTAGTTCTACTTTTAGTTTTTAAAGGAACCTCCGTACTATTCTCCATAATAGCTGTATCAATTTGCATTCCCACCAACAGTGTAAGAGGATTTGCTTTTCTCCACACCTTCTCCAGCATTTGTTGTTTGTAGATTTTCTGATGATGCCCATTCAGACTGGTGTGAGTTGATACCTCATTGTAGTTTTGATTTGCATTTCTCTAATAATTAGTGATGTTGAGCAGCTTTTCATGTGCTTCTTGGCCATCTGTAGGTCTTCTTTGAAGAAATGTCTATTTAGGTCTTCTGCCCATTTTTAGATTGGGTTGTGTGTTTGTTTTTTTTTTTTTTTAATATTGAGCTGCATGAGCTGTTTATATATTTTGGAGATTAATCCTTTGTCCATTGATTCATTTGCAAATATTTTCTCCCATTCTGTGGGCTGCCTTTTGTCTTGTTTGTAGTTTCCTTTGCAAAACATTTTAAGTTGTAGTTTCCTTTGCAAAACATTTTAAGTTTCATTAGGTCCCATTTGTTTATTTTTGTTTTTATTTCCATTACTCTATGAGGTGGCACAAAGAAGATCTTGCTGTGATTTATGTCAAAGAGTGTTCTTCCTACGTTTTCCTCTAAGAGTTTTATAGTGAACAGTCTTACATTTAGGTCTCTAATCCATTTTGAGTTTATTTTTGTGTATGGTATTAGAGAGTGTTCTAATTTCATTCTTTTACATGTAGTTGTCCAGTTTTCCCAGCACCACTTATTGAAGAGACTGTCTTTACTCCAATGTATAAACTTGCCTCCTTTGTCATAGATTAGTTGACCATAGGTGTGTGGGTTTATCTCTGTGTTTTCTATCCTGTTCCATTGATGTATATTTCTGTTTTTGTGTGTACCATATTGTCTTGATTACTGTAGCTTTGTAGTATTGTCTGAAGTCAGGGAGTATGATTCCTCCAGCTCCATTTTTTTCCCTCAAGACTGATTTGGCTATTCGGGGTCTTTTGTGTCTCCATACATATTTGAAGATATTTTGTTCTAGTTCTGTAAAAAATGCTATTGGTAATTTGATAGAGATTGCATTGAATCTGTAGATTGCTTTGTGTAGTATAGTCATTTTCACAATATTGATTCTTCTAATCAAAGAACATGGTATATCTCTCCATCTGTTGGTATCATCTTTAATTTCTTTCATCAGTGTCTTAAAGTTTTCTGCATACAGGTCTTTTGTCTCCTTAGTTAGGTTTACTCCTAGGTATTTTATTCTTTTTGTTATAATGGTAAACGGGAGTGTTTCCTTAGCTTCTCTTTCAGATTTTTCATCATTCGTGTATAGGAATGTAAGAAATTTCTGTGCATTAATTATGTATCCTGCAACTTTACCAAATTCATTGATTAGCTCTAGTAGTTTTCTGGTAGTATCTTTAGGATTCTCTATGTATAGTATCATGTCATCTGCAAACACTGACACATTTACTTCTTCTTTTCCAATTTGTATTCCTTTTATTTCTTTTTCTTCCCTGATTGCCATGGCTAGGACTTCTCAAAACTATGTTGAATAATAGTGGTGAGAGTGGACATCCTTGTCTTGTTCCTGATTTTAGAGGAAATGCTTTCAGTTTTTCACCACTGAGATGACGTTTGCTGTGAGTTTGTCATATATAGCCTTTATTATGTTGAGGTAGGTTCCCTCTATGCCCACTTTCTGGAGAGTTTTTATCATAAATCGGTGTTGAATTTTGTTGATAGCTTTTTCTGCATCCATTGAGATGATCATATGGTTTTTTTCTTCAATTTGTTAATATGGTGTATCACATTGATTGATGTGCGTATATTGAAGGATCCTTGCATCCGTGGGATACATCCCACTTGATCATGGTGTATCATTTTTAATATGTTGTTGGATTCTGTTTGCTACTATTTTGTTGAGGATTTTTGCAACTATATTCATCAGTCATATGGGTCTGTAATTTTCTTTTTTGTATTATCTTTGTCTGGTCTTGGTATCAGGGTGATGGTGGCCTCATAGAATGAGTTTGGAAGTGTTTCTTCTTCTGCAATATTTTGGAAGAGTTTGGGGAGGATGGGTGTTAGCTCTTCTCTAAATTTTTGATAGAATTCACCTGTGAAGCCATCTGGTCCTGGACTTTTGTTTGCTGGAAGATTTTAAATCACAGTTTCAATTTCATTACTTGTGATTGGTCTGTTCATGTTTTCTATTTCTTCCTGGTTCAGTCTTGGAAGGTTATACCTTTCTGAGAATTTGTTCATTTTTCCAGGCTGTCCATTTTATTGGCATAGAGTTGCTTGTAGTAGTCTCTTGGGAATCTTTGTATTTTTTTGTTGTCTGTTGTAACTTCTCCTTTTTCATTTCTAATTTTATTGATTTCAGTCTTCTCCTTCTTTTTCTTGATGAGTCTGGCTAATGGTTTATCAATTTTGTTTATCTTCTCAAGGAAGCAGCTTTTAGTTCTATTGATCTTTGCTATTGTTTTCTTTGTTTCTATTTCATTTATTTCTTTTCTTTTCTTTTTTTTATTAGTTTCTGCTTTATAACAAAGTGAATCAGTCATACATATACATCTGTTCCCACATTCCCTCCCTCATGCATCTCCCTCCCTCCCACCCTCCCCATCCCACCCCTCCAGGCGGTCACAAAGCACCGAGCTGATCTCCCTGTGCTCTGCGGCTGCTTCCCACTATCTATCTACCTTACGTTTGGTAGTGTATATATGTCCATGCCTCTCTTTCCCTTTGTCACAGCTTACCCTTCCCCTTCCCCATATCCTCAAGTCCATTCTCAAGTAGGTCTGTGTCTTTATTCCCGTTTTACCCCTAGGTTCTTCATGACATTTTTTTTTTTTAAATTCCATATATATGTGTTAGCATACGGTATTTGTCTTTCTCTTTCTGACTTACTTCACTCTGTATGACAGACTCTAGGTCTATCCACCTCATTACAAATAGCTCAGTTTCGTTTCTTTTTATGGCTGAGTAATATTCCATTGTATATATGTGCCACATCTTCTTTATCCATTCATCCGATGATGGACACTTAGGTTGTTTCCAGCTCCGGGCTATTGTGAATAGAGCTGCAATGAACATTTTGGTACATGTCTCTTTTTGAATTAGGGTTTTCTCAGGGTATATGCCTAGTAGTGGGATTGCTGGATCATATGGTAGTTCTATTTTTAGTTTTTTAAGGAACCTCCATACTGTTCTCCATAGTGGCTGTACCAATTCACATTCCCACCAGCAGTGCAAGAGTGTTCCCTTTTCTCCACACCCTCTCCAGCATTTATTGTTTCTAGATTTCTTGATGATGGCCATTCTGACTGGTGTGAGATGATATCTCATTGTAGTTTTGATTTGCATTTCTCTAATGATTAATGATGTTGAGCATTCTTTCATGTGTTTGTTGGCAGTCTGTATATCTTCTTTGCAGAAATGCCTATTTAAGTCTTCTGCCCATTTTTGGATTGGGTTGTTTGTTTTTTTGCTATTGAGCTGCATGAGCTGTTTATAAATTTTGGAGATTAATCCTTTGTCAGTTGCTTCATTTGCAAATATTTTCTCCCATTCTGAGGGTTGTCTTTTGGTCTTGTTTATGGTTTCCTTTGCTGTGCAAAAGCTTTGAAGTTTCATTAGGTCCCATTTGTTTATCATTGTTTTTATTTCCATTTCTCTAGGAGGTGGGTCCAAAAGGATCTTGCTGTGATTTATGTCATAGAGTGTTCTACCTATGTTTTCCTCTAAGAGTTTGATAGTTTCTGGCCTTACATTTAGGTCTTTAATCCATTTTGAGCTTATTTTTGTGTATGGTGTTAGGGAATGATCTAATCTCATACTTTTACATGTCCCTGTCCAGTTTTCCCAGCACCACTTATTGAAGAGGCTGTCCTTTCTCCACTGTACATTCCTGCCTCCTTTATCAAAGATAAGTTGGCCATATGTGCGTGGGTTTATCTCTGGGCTTTCTATCCTGATCCACTGATCTATCTTTCTGTTTTTATGCCAGTACCACACTGTCTTAATTACTGTAGCTTTGTAGTATAGTCTGAAGTCAGGCAGCCTGATTCCTCCAGCTCCGTTTTTCGTTCTCAAGATTGCTTTGGCTATTCGGGGTCTTTTGTTTTTCCAAACAAATTTTGAAATTTTTTGTTCTAGTTCTGTGAAAAATGCCAGTGGTAGTTTGATAGGGATTGCATTGAATCTGTAGATTGCTTTGGGTAGTAGAGTCATTTTCACAATATTGATTCTTCCAATCCAGGAGCATGGTATATCTCTCCATCTATTTATATCATCTTTAATTTCTTTCATCAGTGTCTTATAATTTTCTGCATACAGTTCTTTTGTCTCCTTAGGTAGGTTTATTCCTAGATATTTTATTCTTTTTGTTGCAATGGTAAATGGGAGTGTTTTCTTGATTTCATTTTCAGATTTTTCATCATTAGTGTACAGGAATGCCAGAGATTTCTGTGCATTAATTTTGTATCCTGCTACTTTACCAAATTCATTGATTAGCTCTAGTAGTTTTTCGGTAGCATCTTTAGGATTCTCTATGTATAGTATCATGTCATCTGCAAACAGTGACAGCTTTACTTCTTCTTTTCCAATTTGGATTCCTTTTATTTCCTTTTCTTCTCTGATTGCTGTGGCTAAACCTTCCAAAACTAGGTTGAATAAGAGTGGTGAGAGTGGGCAGCCTTGTCTTGTTCCTGATCTTAGTGGAAATGGTTTCAGTTTTTCACCATTGAGGACAATGTTGGCTGTGGGTTTGTCATATATGGCCTTTATTATGTTGAGGAAAGTTCCCTCTATGCCTACTTTCTGCAGGGTTTTTATCATAAATGGGTGTTGAATTTTGTCGAAAGCTTTCTCTGCATCTATTGAGATGATCATATGGTTTTTCTCCTTCAACTTGTTAATATGGTGTATCACATTGATTGATTTGCGTATATTGAAGAATCCTTGCATTCCTGGAATAAACCCCACTTGATCATGGTGTATGATCCTTTTAATGTGCTGTTGGATTCTGTTTGCTAGTATTTTGTTGAGGATTTTTGCATCTATGTTCATCAGTGATATTGGCCTGTAGTTTTCTTTCTTTGTGACATCCTTGCCTGGTTTTGGTATCAAGGTGATGGTGGCCTCGTAGAATGAGTTTGGGAGTGTTCCTTCCTCTGAAATTGTTTGGAAGAGTTTGAGAAGGATGGGTGTTAGCTCTTCTCTAAATGTTTGATAGAATTCGCCTGTGAAGCCATCTGGTCCTGGGCTTTTGTTTGATGGAAGATTTTTAATCACAGTTTCAATTTCAGTGCTTGTGATTGGTCTATTCATATTTTCTATTTCTTCCTGAGTCAGTCTTGGTAGGTTGTGCATTTCTAAGAATTTGTCCATTTCTTCCAGGTTGTCCATTTTATTGGCATAGAGTTGCTTATAGTAATCTCTCATGATCTTTTGTATTTCTGCAGTGTCAGTTGTTACTTCTCCTTTTTCATTTCTAATTCTACTGATTTGAGTCTTCTCCCTTCTTTTCTTGATGAGTCTGGCTAATGGTTTGTCAATTTTGTTTATCTTCTCAAAGAACCAGCTTTTAGTTTGGTTGATCTTTGCTATCGTTTCCTTCATTTCTTTTTCATTTATTTCTGATCTGATCTTTATGATTTCTTTCCTTCTGCTAACTTTGGGGGTTTTTTGTTCTTCTTTCTCTAATTGCTTTAGGTGCAGGGTCAGGTTGTTTACTCGAAATGTTTCCTGTTTCTTAAGGTGGGATTGTATTGCTATAAACTTCCCCCTTAGAACTGCTTTTGCTGCGTCCCATAGGTTTTGGGTCGTCGTGTCTCCATTGTCATTTGTTTCTAAGTATTTCTTAATTTCCTCTTTGATTTCTTCAGTGATCACTTCATTATTGAGTAGTGTATTGTTTAGCCTCCATGTGTTTGTATTTTTTACAGATCTTTTCCTGTAATTGATGTCTAGTCTCATAGCATTGTGGTCGGAAAAGATACTTGATACAATTTCAATTTTCTTAAATTTACCAAGGCTTGATTTGTGACCCAAGATATGATCTATCCTGGAGAATGTTCCATGAGCACTTGAGAAAAATGTGTATTCTGTTGTTTTTGGGTGGAATGTCCTATAAATATCAATTAAGTCCATCTTGTTTAATGTATCATTTAAAGCTTGTGTTTCCTTATTTATTTTCATTTTGGATGATCTGTCCATTGGTGAAAGTGGGGTGTTAAAGTCCCCTACTATGATTGTGTTACTGTCGATTTCCCCTTTTATGGCTGTTAGTATTTGCCTTATGTATTGAGGTGCTCCTATGTTGGGTGCATAAATATTTACAATTGTTATATCTTCTTCTTGGATCGATCCCTTTATCGTTATGTAGTGTCCTTCTTTGTCTCTTCTAATAGTCTTTATTTTAAAGTCTATTTTGTCTGATATAAGAATTGCTACTCCAGCTTTCTTTTGATTTCCATTTGCATGGAATATCTTTTTCCATCCCCTTACTTTCAATCTGTATGTGTCTCTAGGTCTGAAGTGGGTCTCTTGTAGACAGCATATATATGGGTCTTGTTTTTGTATCCATTCAGCCACTCTGTGTCTTTTGGTGGGAGCATTTAGTCCATTTACATTTAAGGTAATTATTGATATGTATGTTCCTATTCCCATTTCCTTAATGGCTTTGGGTTCGTTATTGTAGGTATATTCCTTCTGTTGTGTTTCTTGCCTAGAGAAGTTCCTTTAGCATTTGTTGTAAAGCTGGTTTGGTGGTGCTGAACTCTCTCAGCTTTTGCTTGTCTGTAAACGTTTTAATTTCTCCATCAAATCTGAATGAGATCCTTACTGGGTAGAGTAATCTTGGTTGCAGGTTTCTCTCCTTCATCACTTTAATTATGTCCTGCCACTCCCTTCTGGCTTGTAGAGTTTCTGCTGAGAGATCAGCTGTTAACCTGATGGGGATTCCCTTGTGTGTTATTTGTTGTTTTTCCCTTGCTGCTTTTAATATGATTTCTTTGTGTTTAATTTTTGACAGTTTGATTAATATGTGTCTTGGCGTATTTCTTCTTGGATTTATTCTGTATGGGACTCTCTGTGCCTCCTGGACTTGAGTAACTATTTCCTTTCCCATATTAGGGAAGTTTTCAACTATAATCTCTTCAAATATTTTCTCAGTCCCTTTCTTTTTCTCTTCTTCTTCTGGAACCCCTATAATTCGAATGTTGGTGCGTTTAATGTTGTCCCAGAGGTCTCTGAGACTGTCCTCTGTTCTTTTCATTCTTTTTTCTTTATTTTTCTCTGCATCAGTTATTTCCACTATTTTATCTTCCACCTCACTTATCCGTTCTTCTGCCTCAGTTATTCTGCTATTGATCCCATCTAGAGTATTTTTCATTTCATTTATTGTGTTTTTAATCGATGCTTGATTCATCTTTAGTTCTTCTAGGTCCTTGTTAACTGTTTCTTGCATATTGTCTATTCTATTTCCAAGATTTTGGATCTGGGAAATAGAATCTTGGATCAGCTTTACTATCATTATTCTGAATTCTTTTTCAGGTAGACTGCCTATTACCTCTTCATTTGTTAGGTCTGGTAGGTTTTTATCTTGCTCCTTCACCTGCTGTGTGTTTTTCTGCTTTCTCATTTTGCTTATGTTACTGTGTTTGGGGTCTCCTTTTTGCAGGCTGCAGATTCGTAGTTCCCGTTGTTTTTGGTGTCTGTCCCCCGTGGCTAAGGTTGTTTCAGTAGGTTGTGTAGGCTTCCTGGTGGGGGGGACTAATGCCTGTGTTCTGGTGGTTGAAGCTCGATCTTGTCTTTCTGGTGGACAGGTCCACGTCTGGTGGTGTGTTTTGGGGTGCCTGTGGCCTTATTATGTTTTTAGGTATCCTCTCTGCTAATGGGTGGGGTTGTGTTCCTGCCTTGCTAGTTGCTTGGCATAGGGTGACCAGCACTGTAGCTTGCTGGTCGTTGACTGAAGCTGGGTGCTGGTGTTGAGATGGAGATCCCTGGGAGATTTTCGCTGCTTGATATTATGTGGAGCTGGGAGGTCTCTTGTGGACCCGTGTCCTGAAGTTGGCTCTCCCACTTCAGAGGCACAGCACTAACTCCTGGCTGCAGCACCAAGAGCCTTTCATCCACCCGGCTCAGAATAACAGTGAGAAAAAGTAGAAAGAAATAATTAGTAGAAGAAAGAAAGAGAGATTGAAAGAAAGGAAGAAGGGAAGTAAGGAAGGAAGGAAGGAAGAAAGAAAGAAAGGAGGGAGGGAGGAAGGATGGAAAGAAAGGAAAGAAAGGAGGGAGGGAGGGAGGAATGAAAGCAAAAGGAAGAGTGAATGGAAGAAGAGAGGGAGGGAGGGAGGAAGGAAAGAAAGAAAGAAAGACAGGAGGGAGGGAGGGAGGGAGGAAGGAAAGAAAAAGAAAGTGGAAAGAAGAAGGGTGGGAGGGAGGGAGGGATGGAGGAAAGAAAAAGAAAGAAGGAAAGGAGGAGCGGAGGGAGGGAGGGAGGAAGGGAAGGGAGGAAAAAAAGAAAGAGCAGGTAAAGTAAAATAGAATAAAGTATGAAATATAGTAGTGTTATTAAAATTAAAAAGTAATTATTGAAAAAAAAACACGGACCGAAAGAACCCTGGGACATATGGTGGAAGCAAAGCTATACAGAGAGAATCTTACACAGAAGATTACACATACACATTCACAAAAAGAGAGCAGGGGGAAAAATCAAAAATCTTGCTCTCCAAGTCCACCTCCTCGATTTGGGATAATTCGTTGTAAAAAGAGGAAAAGGGCGAAAAGTCTGAAATCTTGCTAAGTCCACCTCCTTAATTTGAGATAATTCGTTGTAAAAAGAGGAAAAAAAAAAAAGGGGGGGGGGGAAGTCTTAAATCTTGTCCTCAAGGTCCACTTCCTCAATTTGGGATGATTCGCTGTCCATTCATGCACTCCACAGACGCAGGGCACATCAAATGGACCGTGGAGCTTTAATCCGCTGCCTCGGAGGCTGCACAGAGAGATTTCCCTGTCTCTGCTCTCACAGCTCCCGGGTCTCAGCCTTGGACCTGGCCCCGCCTCTGCGCGTAGGTCGCCGGAGGGCGTCCGTTCTTCGCTCAGACAGGACGGGTTTAAAGGAGCCGCTGATTCGGGGGCTCTGGCTCACTCAGGCAGAGGGGAGGGAGGGGAATGCCCTCTCCTCGCGCACCAGGCAACAAAAGGGAAAAAAGTCTCTTGCCTCTCCGGTAGCTCCAGACCCTTTCCCCGGACTCCCTCCGGGCTAGCACTAACCCCTTCAGGCTCTCTTCCTGCCGCCAGCCCCAGACCTCTCCCTGCGCTCCGACTGAAAGCCGATACCCGAGCCTCAGCTCCCAGCCCCGCCCGCCCTGGCGGCCGAGCAGACAAGTCTCTCGGGCTGGTGTGTGCCTGAGGGCACCAATCCTCTGTGCCAAAATCTCTCTGCTTTGCCCTCCACACCCCTGTTGCTGTGCTCTCCTCCGCTACTCCGAAGCTTTCCCCCTCCGCCACCTGCAGTGTCCGCCCTCGAAGGGGCTTGTAGTGTGTAGAAACCTTCCCTCCTTCACGGCTCCCTCCCACTGGTGCAGGTCCCGTCCATATCCTATTGTCTCTGTTTATTCTTTTTTTCTTTTGACCTACCCAGGTATGTGGGGAGTTTCTTGCCTTTTGGGGGGTCTGAGGTCTTCTGTCAGCGTTCAGTAGGTGTTCTGTTGGAGTTGTTCCACGTGTAGATGAATTTCTGATGTATCTGTGGGGCGGAAGGTGATCTCCGCGTCTTACTCTTCCGCCATTTTCCTCCGGCCCCCTATTTCATTTATTTCTGCTCTGATCTTTATGATTTATTTCCCTCTGCTAACTTTGGGTTTTGCTTGTTCTTCTTTCTCTAGTTTCTTTAGATGTAAGTTTATATTGTTCATTTGATATGTTTCTTGTTTCTTGAGGTAGGCTTGCATTGCTATAAACTTCCCTCTTAGAACTGCTTTTGCTGCATCCCATAGGTTTTGGATTGTCATGTTTTTGTTGTCATTTGTCTCTAGGTATTTTTTGATTCCCTCTTTGATTTCTTCAGTGATCTCTTGGTTATTTAGTAACATATTGTTTAGCCTCCATGTGTTTGTGTTTTTTACATTTTTTCCCTCTAATTGATTTCTAATCTCATAGTGTTGTGGTCAGAAAAGGTGCTTGATATGATTTCAGTTTTCTTAAATTTACCGAGGCTTGATTTGTGACCCAAGATGTGATCTATCCCGAAGAATGTTCCATGAGCACTTGAGAGGAAAGTGTAATCTGCTGTTTTTGGAAGGAATGTCCTATAAATGTCAATTAAATCTATCTGGTCTATTGTGTCATTTAAAGCTTGTGTTTCCTTATTAATTTTATGTTGGATGATCTGACCATTGGTGTAGGTGAGGTGTTAAAGTCCTCCACTATTATTGTGCTACTATCAATTTCCTCTTTTACAGCTGTTAGCATTTCGTTATGTATTGAGGTGCTCCTATGTTGGGTGTATATATATTTATAATTGTTATATCTTCTTCTTGGATTGATCCCTTGATCATTATGTAGTTTCCTTCCTTGTCTCTTGTAACATTCTTTATTTTAAAGACTATTTTATCTGATATGAGTATTGCTACTCCAGCTTTCTTTTTATTTCCATGTGCATGGAACATCTCTTTCCATCCCCCCACTTTCAGTCTGTATGTGTCCCTAAGTCTGAAGTGGGTCTCTTGTAGACAGCATATATATGGGTCTTCTTTTTGTATCCATTCAGCGAGCTTGTGTCTTTTGGTTGGAGCATTTAATCCATTCATGTTTAAGGTAATTATAGATATGTATGTTCCCATTACCATTTTCTTAATTGTTTTGGGTTTGTTTTTGTAGGTCCTTTTCTTCTCTTGTGTTTCCCACTTAGAGAAGTTCCTTTAGTATTTGTTGTAGAGCCGGTTTGGTGGTTCTGAATTCTTTTATCTTTTGCTTGTCTGTAAAGCTTTTGATTTCTCCATCAAATCTGACTGAGAGCCTTGTCAGGTAGAATAATCTTGGTTGTAGGTTCTTCCCTTTCATCACTTTAAATATGTCATGCCACTCCCTTCTGGCTTGTAGAGTTTCTTCTGAGAAATCAGCTGTTAACCTTATGGGAGTTCCCTTGTATGTTATTTGTCATTTTTCCTTTGTTGCTTTCAATTATTTTTGTTTGTCTTTAATTTTTGTTAATTTGATTACTGTGTGTCTCTGTGTTTTTCTCCTTGGGGTTATTCTTCCTGGGACTGTGCACTTCCTGGATTTGTGTGGCTATTTCCTTTCCCATGTTAGGGAAGTTTTTGACTATAATCTCTTCAAATATTTTCTTGGGTCCTTTCTCTCTCTCTTCTCCTTCTGGGACCCCTATAATGTGAATGTTATTGCATTTAATGTTGTCTCAGAGGTCTCTTAGGCTGTCTTCATTTCTTTTCATTCTTTTTTCTTTATTCTGTTCCATGGCAGTGAAGTCCACCATTCGGTCTTCCAGGTCACTTATCCATTCTTCTGCTTTGGTTATTCTGCTATTGATTCCTTGTAGTTTATTTTTCATTTCAGTTATTGTATTGTTCATCTCTGTTTGTTTGTTCTTTAATTCTTCTACGTCTTTGTTAAAGATTTCTTGCATCCTCTCTATCTTTGCCTCCATTCTTTTTCTGAGGTCCTGGATCATTTTCACTATCATTATTCTGAATTCTTTTTCTGGAAGGTTGCCTATCTCCAGTTCATTTAGTTGTTTTTCTGAGCTTTTATCTTGTTCCTTCATCTGATACATAACCCTCTGCCTTTTCATCTTGTCTATCTTTCTGTGAATGTGGTTTTTGTTCCATAGACAGCAGCATTGTAGTTCTTCTTGCTTCTCTTGATTATGTTTTTATATCTTTTACTTATAGGTGAACAGCAGTCCTCATTAACCAGACATCCATCTGGAGCAGATCCTTATTATTTCCTTCTCGTAGAAGTCCCCTGCTCAAAGCACTGGGCACTGATGTGTTCTGACTGCTTGGCCTAAGTCTCCAGCTTTTGGACATGGAATTTCTCAGTGAAGACTGAGAACCATACAGTGGTAAGTGATTTTATTTTCTAGGGTTTTATCAGCTTTCATGAACACAGCTCATCCTATTTGTGGTATTTCTTACTTTGTACTTTTTAACCTTGGCTGGCAATGTCATCATTGTGACAATTATCAGTATTGATCGCCACCTTCACACACCCATGTACTTCTTTCTTACTATGCTTTCCACTTCAGAGACCTTGTACACATTGGTCATTGTACTCAGATGCTCTCCAACCTTGCAAGCCTGAGCCAACCCATCTCCTTGGCTGGCTGTGCCACCAAGATGTTCTTTTTATAATTACTTTGGCCATCAACAAGTGCTTTCTACTCACAGCAATGGGATATGACCACGATGTGGCCATCTGCAACCTCTTGAGGTACACAGTCATCATGAACAAGAAGGTGTGTGCCCAGTTGGTATGGGGGGCCTGCAGCATTGGCCTACTTGTAGACACAATTCAGATTTCCTCTGTGTTCAGGCTGTCCTTTTGTGACAGAGAGACAGCCCATTATTTTTCTTACATCCGCGCAGTTATGAAACTCTCCAGTGCTGATACCACTATACATGACATAATTAATTTCCTTGTCAGCTCACTCATTATTGTGGTGCCCATGGTTTTGGTCTTCATCTCTGGTGTCTTCACCATCTCCACTATCCTCAAGAACACCTCTGCCGAGGGCCGGAAGAAGGCTTTTACCATCTGCACCTCCCAACTCACTGTGGTCATTGTCCACTATGGCTGTGCCTCCATGCCCTACCCCAAGCCCAAATCAGAGATCATGAGGGATCAAGACCAGCTGATTTCAATGACTTACACCGTTTTTACTCCTCTCCTTAATCCTGTGGTGTATACTCTAAGGAGCAAGGAGGTCAAGGCTGCCCTTCACTGTGTTGTTGGCAAAAATCTCTTGCCTAGGATCTTTGGTAGCTTGATATATACCCTATCATACTCTGGGTATTTTTTTTAATCACAAGAAAAATTGATCCTATAATTCTTCCTCTACTCAGAGAGATTTGCAAAATTTGGTGGTAAGCTTGCATTAAAGAATTGAGCTTCCCTGACTTGAATTCTGTTTTTACCATCATTCTCCCATACCCTCTATTCATTTGGGGGGTTACTACCAGGGATATGGTCAGATGCTCCTTACAAAGTGGAAAGCCAGTAGGGAATAATAAACAAGAAGGTGACTGATTGTTTCCACTTTGTTAATGCCAGAAAAGTGGGCTGCATAACGCCTGTTTGAGGTGATAGGTTGAAAGATCAACCTAAATGTCAGGTAGATATTGAGCTCTAAAACTTCAGAGATAACATGGTCAGTGGACAAGATTTGTGAAAAGCACAGTTAAAACCACCTTTCCGACTTATCATCACTTTCTCCTTTGGGCAATGACAAGAGTAACAGACTCTGACATTCCAGAAGAAATATTACCAGCTTAAAACATTCTCACCTGCCTTGGAGACCCATGAATTTTTTTCCCCAATTTTGCTGAAGCTCACATTAGGATTGTTTCCTTGGTGAGTTTTGTATATTTACATGTGAGTAAGTAACTTGTCACACCAAGCAACTGAATTTCACTGCAGTTATACATGCTTTCTCTGGGAGTAATGCCTATGCCATAATGTATTCACAAGTGTAGGGCTGGCTTTATGAATATCTGTTTTGAAATTAAATTTATTAAGGAAATTTCCTGGTTGTCCAGTGATTTGGACTCCACAATTCCATTGCTGGTGGGCCGCGTTTGAACCCTGGTCAGGGAACCAAGATCCCACAAGCTGCATGGCCCAGCCAAAAAAAAACAAGGAAATAAATGTATTAATACCATCTCTCAACTAACCCTGGCTGTCTCAGATCTGGAAATTAGCCTGTGATTTTCATTCACCTCTATGCGGAGCCTGGGCTGATGCCTGTGTCTTGCCTTTGCCCTCTTCATTTCTATTTACATTGATGAACTCATTTTCTGTTAACCGTTGGGTACCTCATTCAAACTCTGAGTTTAAACCCTTGCCTAAACAAGAGTCTGGGAGTCTCCTAATTCTTACTGTTATTGCCTTCTGAAGGGGAAAATTGTATTGATTTGTGAAAAAGGTTTAAGACTTTAGGATGATTTGGCCTGGCGTTCAAAAGAGGCAGAACTTGCCAAATGTCTTCCAGTCCATAAAGGGCTGATGTTAAAATAAATAAATAAATAAATAAATAAATAATCCATGTCTCCCACCCACTGTCCTCCTTCTGCTTGAGGACAGTCCAAGTGTCCCCAATGAGGATGCATTGAAATTGCCTGCCAAACAAAGGACTTGGGACTCTCTAATCATACCAGGGTCAAGAAGGGAAATCTTCATGCTTATGGAGAATTACCTGCAGGAATATAAGCTTTGCCTCCCTAGAGGAGCTACCTCCAAGAGAATGAATGTGAAGAAGAGCCTCCAAGGTAGTTAATCTTTGCCTTTATCTGGGTTCCCTGAGAACACCTCTGAATCCTTTCCAGGTTAGATTCAAGGGTAACAGTCACAACCTTGCTTTCTGAGAAAGCCCCATTGGAGATTTTCTATTCGGGGGTCCTGCTCATGATAGTAGCCCATTCTTGAAAGGCCCCTCTCAGTAGTCACATGATTTTTATAGATTGATGAATATTTTTGCACTCAGGACCCCCATGGGGAATCCCACAGTTATACAGGGCTCTAGAAGATTGACACCCATACTGAAAGCAGCGTGTTCCCCTGAGTTCCTATAGTTTGATGCTGCAGAAAATTATGTAACATGTGCAACAACAAAGAATGTATATTAAAGGTCCACCTAGACCTTGTGTCTTTAATGTAGTTTACACCATCTTAACAGAGCCAGAGAAATGGAAATCAGTGTATTTAATTTCAAAGAGAATGTGTGAGTGACTATTATTAAACACAAATCATGTCTGAAGGGAGTGAGGCTTACACCTACAACTTGGGCTTTGCCACCACATAGCCCCTAGTTTTATAAGTCAGGGCCCGCCATTTCAAGAGGTTGCCATTGTAACAGAAGGAGCACATATTCTTTAAGGGGACCACATGATCCCACAAGGACACATCCCAGATCTCCCCAACAAAGGATTGTTTTGCATCAAAACGTCCCCCAAAGGAATCCTGCTCCTGTCCCAGGATGATGCTTGCCTCTGCTCCCAAAGAGTACCCTTTCCTCAAACCCTTCCTCCCCATGGGCTTCCCATTCACCCAGAGTTCAGCAATCCCAGAGGGAGACTTCCAGCTGGCACAGAGATGGATTGGGGCATAAGGAGAGAGGGGGACCTTGAAAGTGACCCCGGTGTTCCCAATGTACAGTTTGTACTCTCCTACTTTGTCGACAAAGAGAAGCAGCTCATTGTCTGTAGACCTAGTGCTGTAGGAGAAGAGACTGTAAGAGCGGGTGAGGTCTGTGGAGGCTTTCAGGCACAGAGTGAAACTTTTCAGCGGTTTCTTCACCCTGGGGATCAGGGACATATGGGCTTTGTTTGATTCTTTAGGGAAAATAAACACCTTCCCTCTCAAGTCTGAGAAGAAAATAAAACAAAAAAACAAAACAAAAAAAACAATGTGACAAAAATTCTATCAATTATTTTGTTCGATTTACTCTCACTATGGATCATGGGCAGCTTCCTGATAGAGTATATACAGTGTTTACAAGGTGCCTGTAAGTGCATTATCTCAGTGATAGTATAAGCAAAATGTTAGTGTTAAAAGGCAGGTTTTGCTACAGTTGTCCTGATAGAAAGATAGAAAGAGGAATTAAAGATGTCCTATAACTCCCACTCTCATCTTCTTTGTAGGTTTCATCTGGGTAGAACAGCAAACACCAGTGTAGAAAATGAAACACAGGGTACTTCCCTGGTGGTCCAGTGGTTAAGACTCTGCACTTCCAGTGTAGGGGGCGCGGGTTCCATCCCCAGTTGGGAAACTAAGGTCCCACATGCTGTGTGGTGCAGCCAAAGAGAAAAAAATGAAAAAAAAATGAAAATGAAACACAGCTGACTCATGGAGTGTAATGGTTAAAGTATGTAGCACCCCATATTCTCCCATTGCTGATCATATTCAGAGATGTCAGTGATCTAAATATCTCCATACGTGTGGTGTGTGACCTTTTCAGTGTACAAACCTGGAACAAAATAGCATGGTTAGCCAGAGAGTGGTGTTATGAATAACTTATAACTGATAGTGATATGATAGAGAAGTGGGTGTCTCAAACTTGAGAAGCTGGGTTTGGGCTTATTGGGTATAATAGAAAAGGAGAAAAAAAGTGTGCCAGGACATTAAAGCTTTTTTTCTGCTAATAAAGCCTAACTATTTTGTAGCACTTATGCATCACAAAGTAAATTTTTCCCTTTAGTTTGATGTCATCCTTATACCCATTTCATAGATGAAGAAACTGAGGGTCAGAGTTCAGTAACTTCACAAAGGCAATTCAGTTAGTTTGGGAGAAACTTGTTCTCTACTTAAAGCCCAAGATTCTCTTAAAATTTCATATTTCCTCTCACGTGACCGAGACTAAAGGATTGAGAAGGATCAGAGAATGAACACCCTAATACCTGTAATAACCTCTTTTTCTAATAAAAGTTGCACATCCCTTCTTGTTCTCTCAGGTGAGAGGTAATGGTGTTCCCAAGTAGTAAACAAAGCCAGCTGTCCTTTCTCTAGCCCTGGGGCTTCCTTCTGCCAGGCATGTCCTTACTCATCAGCATCTGTAGTGGTTTTAAGAATATGTCCGAAATAATTCTCCTCTCCTGGATTGTAGGCTAACTTGCTGCTAATGAATAGAATACAGCAGAACTGAGGTAAGTGTAAGTGACAGAAGATGAGATTTTGAAAAGATTGTGCTTCTTTTTTTTTAGCTGCTTCCAAGTTTTATTTCTTTTTTAAAAAAAATTTAATTTCGTTTTTATTTTATATTGGAGTATAGTTGATTTACAATGTTGTGTTGGTTTCAGGTGTACAGCTAAGTGATTCAGTTATACATATACATATATCCATTATTTTTCAGATTCTTTTCCCATATAGGTTATAACACAGTACTGAATAGATTTCCCTGTGCTATGCAGTAGGTCCTTGTTGGTTATCCATTTTATATATAGTAGTGTGTACATGTTAATCCCAAACTTCTAATTTATCCCTCCCTCCAGTGTTTCCCCTTTAGTAACTGTAAGTTTTTTTTTTCTATGTCTGTGAGTCTGTTTCTGTTTTGTGAATAAGTTCATTTGTATCAATTTTTTTTTAGTTTCCACATATAAATGTTATCATATATTTGTCTTTCTCTGTCTGAGAAAGGTCTATCCATGTTGCTGCAAATGGTATTATTTCATTATTTTTAATGGTTGAGTAATATTCCATTGTATATACATACCACATTGTCTTTATCCATTCATCTGTCAATGGACATTTAGGCTGCTTCCATGTCTTGGTTATTGTAAACAGTGCTACAATGAACACTGGGGTACATGTATCTTTTCTAATTATAGTTTTCTCTGGATATATGCAGGAATGGGATTGCTAGATCATATGGTAGTTCTATTTTTAGTTTTTTAAGAAAGACTGTACTTTTGGGCTGGGCCCTTTCTCTCTGTTAGATTATTCACTGTTGGAGAATCCAGCTGCCGTGTCATAGGCTGCTTGATAGTAAGGTCCATATGGCAAGGAACTAAGGGAAGCCTCCAGCCAACAGCCTGTGAAGAACTGAGGCCCTCAACCCAACAGCCTGTAAGAGCTGAATCCTGATGATAACCATGTGAATGAGCTTGGAAGTAGATCCTCCCCAAGTCGAGCCTTCAGATGAGAGGACAGCTCTGGTTGATTGACTGAAAACTTATGAAAGACCTTGAGTCAGAATCATCCAGCTGAGCTATTCCCTGATTCCTGACCCATAGAAAGTATGAGATAATAAATGTTTGTTGCTTTAAGCTGCTAAATTTTAAGGTGATTTGTAATACTGCAGTAGATAACTTATAACATCTTTCATTCACATCTTCCTCAAACAGCAACCCCAATAGTAACAAAACGTGCTGCACTCCAGTTCCCCTGGGACTTGGAGAAAACTTTATCCCAGCAAGGCTCAGGACCTACCTTTCTGTGTCATACCGTCTGAGAGAAAGGTGAGAAGCAGGACACCCAGAAGAGGCTTCTCCATCCTATGCTCCTTGGGTCTTCAGGAAGAGTGGGAGGAACAGCAGTGGTCCTACCAGTGGAGAGATGCTCACTGTTTGACTTCTTATATTGTGCTTTTAGAGGCACAGCCTTTGTTCCAACAACAGAAGGCAAAGCTATAAATGGTAAATATTAACTGAACCAGGATAGGATTTGGAAACAAATTTGTTTACTTTCTGGTCTATTGCTTCAGTCACAGCATCTTTCCTTTCTTTTTTAAGTGTTCTATTTCCTGCTGAACTGTCCTGTTCATGTCTCCCCACAAGAAAAAGAGGTTCTATGTCCTCCTAAGGGACATTTAATTACCTAATATATGTAAGGAAATTGTGGCAGTCTGTTGTTAATTCTGTCAGATAGGCATCCTCTTGGAGCTGCTGGAGGAACCATTTCCCCCCTGTGTTTAGGGGCTGGGGTATCACTATGGAGAAACTGACATTTACTGATTCAGGTAGCTGTGAACTTCAAGATAGTGGAGATCTAGCTCTTGTGGTCTTGATGAAGTTGCCAGGTTGTCTGTAAAGAAGCTTCTAGATGCTGGGTGTTAAGATGATGCCCTGCACCTGGAATCTGGACATCAGCTAGGAAATAAGCTCAAAGAAGGTGTCTGTGAAGGTGGATACACTGAGCCCATTTTGAGAGGGCAGAGAATACTGCTTAGATACTGGTAACAAGCCAGATATGGTATGACCTAAATCTGTGATTTACAAACCTGACTACATCTAAACATTTTATCCTGGTGTTTCTCTGTCTCCAATAAAATTTTTTTGTAAGTTGCTGTATCAATTTCTCCTTTTTTATTCATCACACATTATAGGATTTTAAAATTTGAGAACATATGGATCATGTATGTTTTCTCCCACAGTTTAATCTCCAGCACTTATCACTATGATTCATTTATAAAAGCCCTAATACTACTTATGGAATGAACTAATCTGGGTGTTTCCAGGTTGATGAGAAGAACTAAAGGAAATTATCAAAGGCTCTCAGTTGCAAACAACAAAAGCCACTGTACTAGTTGTGGCCGTTTATTTCTACTTAATGAAACTGTGCAACAAACTACCTCAAAACTCAGTTTTTAAAACAATAAACATTTATTTAGTTCATGAGTCTGTGGGTTGATGATTTGGGCTTAGTGATTCTTTCCGTCTTAGCTGGGTGATTAACAGCAAGTCAGCTAGTTGGACAGTAATATTATATGAGTCAGAAATGGTGCAATGAGAATTAAAGCATTTTAAAATTTTTGTCTTATTTGTATAATTTTATGTTGGTTTAAATCAATCTTGATTTCTCCTTCTCTCCTTTAATTCTAAACTATATGTACATTAAAAAATCAAGAATTCCCTAAGGAATTTAAAAAATTATTTTCATGGTATATATTTATATAATATAAAATAAATAAGTTATTTTCCATAAAATATGTTACTTTAGGTCAGTATATTATAATTAAAGGTTACACTGTAAGTTAATTTTATTAAAGCCTTTAATAATATTCATGATACATATCTAAAAAGACAAATTTGACCTATCCACATTTAATGTGCTTCATATTATTGAATTAACTTTATGAAAGCAAGAACACAATTTATGGACAGAGTCAAACTGACATTTTGTCAATCCCACATTTCATTTGAGGATAAAACTAAATGCATTAAAATGAAGTTTGCAATTTAACTACTTTTTGCTACATCAGAAATATACAAAAATTTCTTTGATGATTTTGATTTGTGTTTCTGATGTTTAGAGCCTAAACACACACACACACAATTTAAAAATATAAAACTATTACAGTACTTCCCTGGTTGTCCAGTGGTTAAGAATCTGCCTTCCAATACAGGGGACTTGGGTTCTGGTTGGAGAACTAAGATCCCACATGCTGTGTGGAACAGCCAAAAATAATAATAATAAAAATATTAATGCTAGATTCCAAGTACAGTACTCCCTCAGCATCTATGGGGAATCCCCCCCATATTAGAATTCATGAATGCTTGATTTCCTTATATAAAATTGTACAGTATTTGCATATTATTGACACACAACTTCCTATATACTTTAAATCATCTCTAGATTACTTATAATACTTAATGTAATGTAAATTCTATGTAAATAGTTGTTGGTGCATGGCAAATTCAAGGTTTGCTTTTTGGAACTTCCTGGAATTATTTTCTAAATATTTCTGAGCAGCAGTTGGTTAAATCCATGGATGTAGAACCCATAGATATGAAAGGCCAACTGTGTTTACCTTACAAGGGCTTAATTAAGTGCTAAAGACATCTTGATGTGCTATAGATTATAAGATTAGGATCTTTTTGTCAATCAATATGGATAAATTTCAAACTACATATATAAATTTAAAATAATGCCATATGTTTATAATTACATATGTATAAACATGTAAAGGAAACATACACACATTTTCAGTGTGGTTACCTCTGAGGAAGGAAGAAGTAAGGAAGTGGAAAGAATGCGGGGAGTTTCTGATTGTATCCATAAATATTACCTTAAAAAAAAAGTCAGGAAACAATTATGACAAATATGGTGTGGCAAAAATATGGTATATATGGTATTTGATAACAATTTTATAACTTTACTCATAAATTTAAAATTTTCACAACTTATTTTTTTATTTTTAAAGATAAATATCAGGTATTTCATAAACAAGATGAAAAGACAACCCTCAGAATGGGAGAAAATATTTGCAAATGAAGCAACTGACAAAGGATTAATCTCCAAAATATACCAGCAGCACATGCAACTCAATATCACAAAAATAAAAAATGCTATCCAAAAATGGGCAGAAGACCTAAATAGACATTTCTACAAAGAAGATACACAGATTGCCAACAAACACATGAAAAGATGCTCAACATCACTAATCATTAGAGAAATGCAAATCAAAACTACAGTGAGGTACACCTTACACTGGTCAGAATGGTCATCATCAAAATGTTTACAAACAATAAATGCTAGAGAAGGTGTGGAGAAAAGGGAACCCTCTTGCACCGTTGGTGGGAATGTAAATTGATACAGCCACTATGGAGAACAGTATGGAGGTTCCTTAAAAAACTAAAAATAGAACTACCATATGACCCAGAAGTCCCACTACAGGGTATATACCCTGAAGAAACCATAATTCAAAAACAGTCATGTACCACAATGTTCATCGCAGCACTATTTACAGTAGACAGGATATGGAAGCAACCTAAATGTCCATTGACAGATGAATGGCTAAAGAAAATGTGGCACATATATACAATGGAATATTACTCAACCATAAAAAAACCAAAAT
This sequence comes from Hyperoodon ampullatus, assembly GCF_949752795.1. Taxonomy (NCBI): domain Eukaryota; kingdom Metazoa; phylum Chordata; class Mammalia; order Artiodactyla; family Ziphiidae; genus Hyperoodon; species Hyperoodon ampullatus. Next base: position 117,236,335 of record NC_136915.1, on the reverse strand, counting down.
TGAGTTATTTGTAGTAAGGTGGATGGACCTAGAGTCTGTCATACAGAGTGAAGTAAGTCAGAAAGAGAAAAATAAATACTTTATGCTAACACATATATATATGGAATCTAAAAAAAAAAAATGATTCTGTTGAACTTAGGGGAAGGACAGGAATAAAGACACAGAGGTAGAGAATGGACTTGAAGACACAGGGAGGGGGAAGGGTAAGCTGGGATGCAGTGAGAGAGTAGCACTGACTTATATACACTAACAAATGTAAAGTAGATAGCTAGTGGGAAGCAGCCACATAGCACAGGGAGATCAGTTCGGTGCTCTGTGACCACCTAGAGGGGTGGAATAGGGAGGGTGGGAGGGAGATGCAAGAGGGAGGGGATATGGGGATATATGTATACGTATAGCTGATTCACCTTGTTATACAGCAGAAACTAACACAACATTGTAAAGCAATTATATTCCAATAAAGATGTTAAAAAAACAAAGGAAGGGGCTCCCCTGGTGGCGCAATGGTTGAGAGTCCGCCTGCCGATGCAGGGGACGCGGGTTCGTGCCCCAGACTGGGAAGATCCCACATGCCACAGAGCGGCTGGGCCCGTGAGCCATGGCCGCTGAGCCTGCGCGTCCGGAGCCTGTGCTCCACAAAGAGAGAGGCCACAACAGTGAGAGGCCTGCGTACCGCAAAAAAAAAAAAAAAAAAAAAAACAAAAAAAAAACAAAGGAAGATGTGGTACATATACACAATGGAATATTACTCAGCCATCAAAAAGAACAAAACAATGCCACTTGCAGCAACATGGACAGACCCAGAGACCGTCATACTGAGTGAAGTAAGACAGACACAGAAACACAAGTATCACATGATATCACTTATATGTGGAATCTAAAAAAAAGGGTACAAATGAACTTGTTTACAAAACAGAAGTAGAGTCACAAATGTAGAAAGCAAACTCATGGTTACCAGGAGATAAGGGAGGAGGGATAAATTGGGAGACTGGGATTGACATATACACACTGCTATATATAAAATAGATAACCAATAAGAACCTGCTGTACAGCACAAGGAACTCTGCTCAACACTCTGCAATGGCCCACATGGGAAAATAATCTAAAAAAAAAAAAAAAAGAGTGGACACATGCATATGCATATGTAAAACTGATTCACTCCGCTGTACGCCTGAAACCAACACAACATTGTAAATCAACTATACTTCAATAAAAATTAAAAAAAATATAGTAATAGTACCCAGCAATCACCACGGCTGGGAACAGAACCTGATCCCACCAGCCAGACTGGAAAACCCTAGAATTTAATGCCATATTTATTTATCATCATCCACATTCAACTCTATGTGGAAAATTCTCTGATTTTGAGGGTGTACTGTCCAGGGACCAGGTATGAGAGATAAAGGGATATATAGAGTTCTACCACCTTTGTTCATTACCCTCAATAAATCATCCTTTTAAAAAATTTCCCTGGAATTGAGTTGATGGAACCAAACAAGTAAGGTAGGGAAAAAAAACCTCATAATATCTTTAATTCCTCTATCACATATAAATAAAATATGTATATTTGTAAGTCTTATGTAAACTCCAAAATACAATAAGCTCTATATGGAGATAGAACATATGGGAAACATGAGTCATGAAGTTGGTAGGATAATTTTCATCTTATCTCTTGTTGACATTGTTTCTTGTCCTGATTCTAGAGAAATCCTAGACACCAAGTTCACCTGTCACTAAAGCCTCTGTTGCTCTGCAACACCCAGACCAAGACAATGCGCTCTTCCTATATCCAGATAAAATTGAGGAGTACAGTTTACCAATTGGGCATAGAGAGGGCGTTGTCAAGCCACTCGAAGACCCTCTCACCTCAGTCCATTTGTTCTAACTGAAATCAATCTCTGCTACCGTAGAACTCCTGGGTAGAAGAGGAACCCCAAGTGGGGAAGAGATGCTCAACTGGACAGAAGGAAAAGATCACCCTGGGGCAGGAGCAGGATTGTTTTAGGGGCAAATTTGAAATTCTTTTAGGGGCAGTTCTTTAATGGCGACATTTGAGATTAGTCCTATAGGATTACATGCTCTTCTCAAAGGAGATAATATACCATTTATTGTGATGACATCGTCACAAACTGGCAGGTTCTGAGGTTGTCTTTTTATTCATATAACTTTTTATTTTAACACAATTTCAGACTTACAAAAAGTTGCAGGAATAGTAAAAAAAATTCCATATACTTTAAACAATTTATTGTGGTAAAATATGCATAATATAAAATTTACCATTTTATCCACTTTTAAGTATATACTGGTAATATTAAGTGCATTCACAATGTTGTGTAATTGTCACCACTGTGCATTTCCAGAACTTTTTCGTGATTCCAAACAGAAACTCTGTACCCATCAAACAATAATTCTCAATTTCTCCCTCCCCAGTCCCTGGTAGCCTCTATCTACTTTCTATCTCTATAAATTTACCTATCCTAGGTACCTCACATAAGTGGAATCATTTAATATTTGTCCTTTTGTGTCAGACTTATTTCACTTAGCACAATGTTTATGTTTTATCCATATTGTAGCATGTATCAGAATTTCATTGCTTTTTACAGAAGAATAATATTCCTTTGTATGTGCATACAACATTTTGATCATCCATTTATCATTGATGGACATTTGGGCTGTTTCCACCTTTTGGCTGTTGTGAATACACTGTGAACATTGATGTGCAAGTATCTGAGCCCCTGTTTTCATTTTTCTAGGTATATACCTAGGAGTGGAATTTCTGGATTATACAATAATTATATGTTTAACTTTTTTGAGGGGCCACCAGACTGTTTTCCACAATTGCTTCAATATTTTACACTTCCACCAACAATAAACAAGGGTTCCAATTTCTCCACATCTTCATCAACACTTGTTATTTTTCATTGCTTAAAAATATATATATTAGCAATCCTAATGGATATGAAATGGTACTTCATTGTGGGTTTACTTTACATTTTTCTAATGGCTAGCTAGTGATGTTGATTATCTTTTCAGGTGCTTATATTGGCTATTTGTTTATCTTCTTTGGAGAAATGTCTATTCAAATCCTTTGACCATTATATATATATATATATATATATATATATATATATATATATATATATGCTATGCAAATATTTTCTCTCATTATGTGGGTTGTCTTTTCACTCTTGATATTTTCCTTTGATACACAAAAGTTTAAAATTTTGATCAAGTCCAATTTGTCTATTTTCTCTTTTGTTGCCTGTGCTTCTCATGCATATCCAAGAAGTCATTGCCAAATCCAATGTGACAAAGATTTTTCCTATGTCTTCTAAGAGTGTTATAGTTTTAGCTCTTAAACTTAGGTCCTTGATTTATTTTGATTTACATTTTGCATATGGTATAAAGTCAGGACCTAACATCATTCTTCTGCATGTGGATATACAGTTTTCCCAGCATCATTTGCTGAAGACTGTCCTTTCCTCATTGAATCGTCTTGTCACCCTTGTTGAAAATCAATTAACCATATATGCAAGGGTTTATTTCTGAGATCTCTATGCTATTCTATTGGTCTATATATTGGTCTTTATGCCCCATATACTTTTCACTTGGATTTCCTAAATGTTAATATTTTACCATGTTTGACTTTATAGCCCCCACTCCATTCTCTCTCTTTCTCTCTCCCCTCTCCCTTTCTCTTTCTCATACATACACACATGCGTGTGTGCACACATATATATGTTTATATAATTTTTATCTACGTCTTTTTTTAAACTGCTGAGAATCATTTGCAGACATGATGCTCCTTTATCCAAGAATACTTTAGTGTGCATTTTCTAAAAGCAGGGATATTCTCTTATATTATGCATTCTCAATAAGGGTGATATCACCCTCAAGGGGGCAAACATTGATTCTATGGGAAAAACAAAAACAAAAAAAACCCTCTAAAACAGACACTACATATGACCTGTAGCTTTCCAAAGCTCAGCTCTATTCAACAAAATCTTATTTCTTAGTATTTAATTTCTCTTATTAGGGAGAAATTAATTTAATTTAAATATCACTTAATCTAATTTTTCTCCTGGGGGGGTACAACAATGAAAAAATAAGGTTGAGAAACATTATACTGTATAATCACACACATCAAAATCAGGAAATTAATATTGATACAATACTCTATTGGTTTGATTTGTTTTGTTTTTACATTTTACCAGTTATTCTATTTCTTTTGTCAGACGACAAAAGAAAATCCCAGATCACCCATCGTATGTCACTGCCATGTCTCTTTAGTCTCTTTCATTCAGAGCAATTCTTCAGTCTTTCCTTATATTTAGTGACATTGACATTTTGAAGAGGATAGGTCAGTTGTTTCATAGAACACCCCTATGATCAGATTCAGGTTGTGCCCTTTTGTCAAGAATACCACACAAGTGACGTTGTGCTCTTCACAGTGCCCTTTTCAGTCCTTTATCTCTCTGAGTGAAGCACTATTCCAATCACTGGAAATACAGCAGAGAACAAGGTAAGGTTTCTGCCCTCATGGTGCTGATGTCCTAGGGAGGAGTTTGCAAACCACTGAGAAAGGTTGCCCACAGGAAAAAAGAGTTAGGGGTAACACTAAGGACTAGCCTTGTTCTTTACAGCCCCATTTGATTGGACAAAGTCTATTAGAAAACAGATTTAATCCCAATGTAAAAATCTCTCTCTGTGTCTGTCTGTCTCTGTCTCTATCTCTCTGAGTACTGTAGAAGAAATGTGTTTCTCAGGAAGGTGCTGAGTTTCTTGTTACTCAAAGGACATTATTATGTAATGGTTAGCATTTGACCTCTGCCATGAAAAATCGCTTTGTTGGGGAATTGACCTGATTTCTGTGCTCTTGGAAAAATAAAAACTCTCTCGGCCTTAATATTCTTATCTGTAAATTGGAGAATAAAAATAGTACATACTTCAAAGAGTTATTGTAAAGATTAAATGCAGTAATGCATGAAAAGCTTTTAGCTCAATGCCTAGCATTTACTAAGAGCTTAATAATTATTGATTATCATTACAATTTTTAAGAAAAAGACTATTTGCTTAAGTTATTATTTTTCAAGAAGACTGTTTACCAAACAATTCTTTTAGAAGCGAGGTCAGCATGAGAGGAAGCTTACACTAATATTATTAAGTTGTATCTCAAATATGCCAATATTTACTTTTAATTTTTAATTAATAAACATCAAGTTTGCATACATAGTAGTTTTCTATAAGTACAATAGGGCATCTGGATGACCTGGGTCTGGCCGGTTTGGGGGATGGTTTCTTTCTATCACAGTTAAGTTTATACCTGGCTGAGCCCTAGATGAACTGGGAAGAGCTTACAGCATTAAGGTTCTGTTTAGGCTCAGAGGTGGATTTACTAAGAAGCTAATGAAACTTAAGCTTCTCCTTCATTTGCACAGACCTCTTATAAGAAACCGTCTTTTCTCATTCAAATAAACATTCATTTTCATGTACTCAGAACCTGAACTGCGCCCCCCCTCCCCCACCGCCCACCGCCAACCCCACCACCCCGCCTTGTTAGATGCCTGTACAGAGAACTGAGGTCAAGTTCTGGCCATCTGTTTTATTCGACTAGAAAAAAATGCCTGGTTTTAGGATCTCATCTCAGACTCTTCTCAGAATTTCATTGTGTGGCACATAGCAAACAAAACACAATGGGCATAAAAAAACGTCATTTAAGCTTATTTCTTTCTTCAGGGACTTGTCCCTTCTCTCTGGAGCAGAGGGTCTTTTCCATAGAAAAGTGCCCTTTTTAGTCCACTTTGTGTCACAATGTTGAGCTCCCATTTTCTCTTCCTTCCTGGACACCCCAGGTCATTGTTTGGAGAAGGACAAGTAATCAGAGATTTGAAGCTGCTGTACATAGAAAAGAGCTGATTTTTGGTGGCCTCTGTAAACAGAGAATAGAGGAAAAGGTGTAGAGAGAGGTTCAGAAATGTGGCATACATGATGACTGTAGAGAAATATGATACAATGAGAGATTGTAATGAGTGAAGACTGTCGAAGAATTTTAAGAAGACATCAGATATTAAAAATGAAACAGTTTGCAGTGTGATGCTACAATGGAAACTTTCTCCATCCCCTCCTGCTATTAGTTCTGCTACACAAACAAGCATCTATCTGGCTGACCGCTACTTTGTGGCAAGTTAGAGAAATGGGCTGGATTCCTCTCCTGTGTTGTTAGGGGATCAAGAGAAGACAATAGCCACAGGAGGTAAGGGCAAGAGAGAGCAAATGGAATCAAGAAATCAGAATTTGAAGCAAGCTTAGAAATAAAAATCCTGGTGAATTTGCAGAAATTATAAGAGCATTTTGGATTTCCCATCAGACTGAATGGTAGGTGTGAATCCATTTCAAGCAAGTATTTGTGTATGTCCAAGGACAGGGTGACCCTGATTGACATCTGGGATGAATATGTGAACCAGCAACATTTGACAAGCGAGATATGTTTAGTGAATATTGAGATTACCTTCCTTGGGGTGATGAGGGGAACCAAAGACTATTAGGGGGAGGGGAAGCTTGTGATCCTTAATCCATGTGTGACTCCGACTGGTTTTCCTGTTGGGAAAGACAGAATTAGGCCTACAGTATGGAGAAACAGCACAGGCCATGGAAAGAATACCATACAAAGAGCTGAGGTGACTTTGGGCCCAGTGCCAGCTCTTCATCTAATTCTGTAAGACTCTGAGCAAGCAGTTTACTTTTTAATTTCTTTACACACCAACTATTCAAATCACTCTCTCTCAAATGCTAGGCAGCCTCTTAGGACTGTCCTCTTCCATTTTTCTTTCTTATAGGACACGCTTTTTTTTTTTTTTTGGCTTTGGACAGGTGGCCTATTATCTCAGGCATCAACAGGTACTTTAGATCATAGCTATGGCTAACTGACTATATTTAATGCCCTAGTTTTCACTGTCATTCCCAAAGTATTGGTTTCTTTCTTCCCCCTAAACAACTCTCCTTGATAAACTCAATATGTGTGTCTCCTCTGTCCAGACAGACTACTCATTCTTTAGGGTCTTCCTGATTCTTCATCCTAATTAGGTCCTAATCAGTTATGCCTATTACCACCAATTCTCATTGGCAGAGAAACAAGTCAAACTATAGAGATAACTACTTCTCCCAAATATTCAGAAAATTCTACCCAATTTTTTTGTTTCATATGAGTTCTTTGGCTTTGGCAGACAGGAGTGGGGGGTGAGTTGGTAAGGATCAGGAACTATTCAGAATCAAATTGGTGTAGGCTGGCAAACATACTGTTGTTGGCTTCCCATCTGTTAGAACAAAATTTATAGGAATTGATGATTAAACAAACATTTTTGCATTCAGGTTTGCAGTTAAAAGATGAAGCGGCTCCAATTGTGTCAGGAGGCTGGTTTTATTTTAGTGGGAGTTTCCTTCTGTTTGTTTATATTGATAATAAGACTTAGATGTTAAGTGTTGGTGGTATAATAAATATAGCATGTTTAATGGAAGAGCTATCAGAAGGGTATAATACAAATAGTATGCTTATAAGAATGATATAATAGAGGGAGCCTGAACCAAGATGGCAGAGTAGAAGGACATCCTGTCACACCCTCTTGTGAGAACACCAGAATCACAACTAACTGCTAGACAATCATTGACAGGAAGACACTGGAACTCACCAAAAGATACCCCACATCCAAAGACAAAGGAGAAACCACAGTGAGGTGGTAGGAGGGGTGCAATCACAGCAAAATCAAATCCCATAACTGCTGGGTGGGCGACTTACAGACCGGAGAACACTTATACCACAGAAGACCACCCACTGGAGTGAAGGTTCTGAGCCCCAAGTCAGGATTCCCAACCTGGGGGTCTGGCAAAGGGAGAAGGAATTCCTAGAGAATCAGACTTTGAAGCCTAGTGGGATTTGATTGCAGGACTTTGACAGGACTGGGAGAAACAGAGACTCCACTCTTGGAGGGAACACACAAAATAGTGTGCGCATCGGGAACCAGGGGAAGAAGCAGTGAAGCCAGGGGAGACTGAACCATACCAAGCTGTTAACTTTGTAGGGTCTCCTGCAGAAGTGGGGGGGGGGTGGCTGTGGCTCACCTTGGGGACAAGGACACTGGCAACGGAAGTTCTGGGAAGTACACCTTGGCCTGAGCCCTCCCAAAGTATGCCATTAGCCCCACCAAAGAGCCTAGGTAGGCTCCAGTGTTGGGTTGCCTCAGGCCAAACCACCAACAGGGAGGGAACCCAGACCCACCCATGAGCAGTCAAGCAGATTAAAGTCTTACGGAGCTCTTCCCACCATAGCAACACCCAGCTCTACCCCCCACCAGTCCCTCCCATCAGGAAAACTGCACATGCCTCTTAGATAGGCTCATCCACCAGAGGGTAGACAGCAGAAGCAAGGAGAACTACAATCGTGCAGCCTGTGGAACAAAAACCACATTCACAGAAATATAGACAAGATGAAAGGCAGAGGGCTATGTACCAGAGGAAGGAACAAGACAAAACTGCAGAAAAACAACTAAATGAAGTGGAGATAGGCAACCTTCCAGAAAAAGAATTCAGAATAATGATAGTGAAGATGATCCAGGAACTTGGAAAAAGAATGGAGGCAAAGATCAAGAAGATGCAAGAAATGTTTAACAAAGATGTAGAAGAATTAAAGAACAAAAAAACAGAGATGAACAGTACAATAACTGAAATGAAAACTACACTAGAAGGAATCAATAGCAGAATAACTGAGGCAGAAGAACAGATAAGTAACCTGGAAGACCAAATGGTGGAATTCACTGCTGCAGAAGAGAATAAAGAAAAAAGAATGAAAAGAAATGAAGACAGCCTAAGAGACCTCTGGGACAACAATAAACAAAACAATATTCACATTATAGGGGTCCCAGGAGGAGAAGAGAGAGAGAGAAAGGACCCGAGAAAATATTTGAAGAGATTATAGTCAAAAACTTCCCTAACATGGGAAAGGAAATAGCCACAAAAGTCCAGGAAGCGCAGAGAGTCCCATACAGGATAAACCCAAGGAGAAACACACTGAGACACATAGTAATCAAATTGGCAAAAATTAAACACAAAGAAAAATTATTGAAAGCAGCAAGGGAAAAAGAATAAATAACATACAAGGGAACTCCCATAAGGTTAACAGCTGATTTCTCAGCAGAAACTCTACAAGCCAGAAGGGAGTGGCATGATATACTTTTTTTTTTTTTTAGTTTCTGCTTTATAACAAAGTGAATCAGTCATACATATACATCTGTTCCCATATCCCTTCCCTCTTGCGTCTCCCTCCCACCCACCCTCCTTATCCCACCCCTCCAGGCAGTCACAAAGCACCGAGCTGATCTCCCTCTGCTATGCGGATGCTTCCCACTATCTCCCTTACGTTTGGTAGTGTATATAGGTCCATGCCTCTCTCTCGCTTTGTCACAGCTTACACTTCCCCCTCCCCATATCCTCAAGTCCATTCTCAAGTAGGTCTGTGTCTTTATTCCCATTTTACCCCTAGGTTGTTCATGACATTTTTTTTTCTTAAATTCCATACATATGTGTTAACATACGGTATTTGTCTTTCTCTTTCTGACTTACTTCACTCTGTATGACAGACTCTAGGTCTATCCACCTCATTACAAATAGCTCAATTTAGTTTCTTTTTATGGCTGAGTAATATTCCATTGTATATATGGGCCACATCTTCTTTATCCATTCATCCAATGATGGACACTTAGGTTGTTTCCAGCTCCGGGCTATTGTGAATAGAGCTGCAATGAACATTTTGGTACATGTCTCTTTTTGAATTACGGTTTTCTCAGGGTATATGCCTAATAGTGCGATTGCTGGGTCATATGGTAGTTCTATTTGTAGTTTATTAAGGAACCTCCATACTGTTCTCCATAGAGGCTGAACCAATTCACATTCCCACTAGCAGTGCAAGAGTGTTCCCTTTTCTCCACATGCTCTCCAGCATTTATTGTTTCTAGATTTCTTGATGATGGCCATTCTGACTGGTGTGAGATGATATCTCATTGTAGTTTTGATTTGTATTTCTCTAATGATTAATGATGGTGAGCATTCTTTCATGTGTTTGTTGGCAGTCTGTATATCTTCTTTGGAGAAATGTCTCTTTATGTCTTCTGCCCATTTTTGGATTGGGTTGTTTGTTTTTTTTGCTATTGAGATGCATGAGCTGTTTATAAATTTTGGAGATTAATCCTTTGTCAGTTGCTTCATTTGCAAGTATTTTCTCCCACTCTGAGGGTTGTCTTTTGGTCTTGTTTATGGTTTCCTTTGCTGTGTAAAAACTTTGAAGTTTCATTAGGTCCCATTTGTTTATTTTTGTTTTTATTTCCATATCTCTAGGAGGTGGGTCCAAAAGGAACTTGCTGTGACTTATGTCATAGAGTGTCCTGCCTATGTTTTCCTCTAAGAGTTTGATAGTTTCTGGCCTTACATTTAGGTCTTTAATCCATTTGAGCTTATTTTTGTGTATGTTTTTAGGGAGTGATCTAATCTCATACTTTTACATGTCGCTGTCCAGTTTTCCCAGCACCACTTATTGAAGGGGCTGTCCTTTCTCGACTGTATATTCCTGCCTCGTTTATCAACGATAAGTTGACCATCTGTGCATTGGTTTATCTCTGGGCTTTCTATCCTGTTGCATTGATCTATCTTTCTGTTTTTGTGCCAGTACCACATTGTCTTGATTACTGTAGCTTTGTAGTATAGTCTGAAGTCAGGGAGTCTGATTCCTCCAGCTCCATTTTTCATTCTCAAGATTGTTTTGGCTATTCGGGGTCTTTTGTTTTTCCAAACAAATTTTGATATTTTTTGTTCTAGTTCTGTGAAAAATGTCAGTGACAGTTTGATAGGGATTGCATTGAATCTGTAGTTTGCTTTGTGTAGTATAGTCATTTTCACAATATTGATTCTTCCAATCCAAGAACATGGTATATCTCTCCATCTATTTGTATCATCTTTAATTTCTTTCATCAGTGTCTTATAATTTTCTGCATACAGGTCTTTTGTCTCCTTAGGTAGCTTTATTCCTAGGTATTGTATTCTTTTTGTTGCAATGGTAAATGAGAGTGTTTTCTTGATTTCACTTTCAGATTTCTCATCATTAGTGTAGAGGAATGCCAGAGATTTCTGTGCATTAATTTTGTATCCTGCTACTTTACCAAATTCATTGATTAGCTCTAGTCGTTTCCTGGTAGCATCTTTAGGATTCTGTATATATAGTATCATGTCATCTGCATACAGTGACAGCTTTACTTCTTCTTTTCCCATTTGGATTCCTTTTATGTCCTTTTCTTCTCTGATTGCTGTGGCTAAAACTTCCAAAACTAAGTTGAATAAGAGTTGTGAGAGTGGGCAGCCTTGTCTTGTTCCTGATCTTAGTGGAAATGGTTCCACTTTTTCACCATTGAGCACGATGTTGGCTGTGGGTTTGTCATATATGGCCTTTATTATGTTGAGGAAAGTTCCCTCTATGCCTACTTTCTGCAGGGTTTTTATCATAAATGGGTGTTGAATTTTGTCAGAAGCTTTCTCTGCATCTATTGAGATGACCATATGGTTTTTCTCCTTCAATTTGTTAATATGGTGTATCACGTGGATTGATTTGCATATATTGAAGAATCCTGGCATTCCTGGAATAAACCCCACTTGATCATGGTGTATGATCCTTTTAATGTGCTGTTGGATTCTGGTTGCTAGTATTTTGTTGAGGATTTTTGCATCTCTGTTCATCAGTGATATTGGCCTGTAGTTTTCTTTCTTTGTGACATCCTTGCCTGGTTTTGGTATCAAGGTGATGGTGGCCTCGTAGAATGAGTTTGGGAGTGTTCCTCCCTCTGCTATAGTTTGGAAGAGTTTGAGAAGGATAGGTGTTAGCTCTTTTCTAAATATTTGATAGAATTCGCCTGTGAAGCCATCTGGTCCTGGGCTTTTGTTTGTTGGAAGATTTTTATTCAGTTTCAATTTCAGTGCCTGTGATTGGTCTATTCATATTTTCTATTTCTTCCTGAGTCAGTCTTGGCAGGTTGTGCATTTCTAAGAATTTGTCCATTTCTTCCAGGTTGTCCATTTTATTGGCATAGAGTTGCTTGTAGTAATCTCTCATGATCTTTTGTATTTCTGCAGTGTCAGTTGTTACTTCTCCTTTTTCATTTCTAATTCTATTGATTTGAGTCTTCTCCCTGTTTTTCTTGATGAGTCTGGCTAATGGTTTATCAATTTTGGTTATCTTCTCAAAAAACCAGCTTTTAGTGTTATTGATCTTTGCTATCATTTACTTCATTTCTTTTTCATTTATTTCTGATCTGATCTTTATGATTTCTTTCCTTCTGCTAACTTTGGGGGATATTTGTTCTTCTTTCTCTAATTGCTTTAGGTGCAGGGTCAGGTTGTTTACTCGAGATGTTTCCTGTTTCTTAAAGTGGGATTGTATTGCTATAAACTTCCCTCCTAGAGCTCCTTTTGCTGTGTCCCATAGGTTTTGGGTCGTCGTGTCTCCATTGTCATTTGTTTCTAGGTATTTTTTAATTTCCTCTTTGATTTCTTCAGTGATCACTTCATTATTAAGTAGTGTATTGTTTAGCGTCCATGTGTTTGTATTTTTTACAGATCTTTTCCTGTAATTGATGTCTAGTCTCATAGCATTGTGGTCGGAAAAGATACTTGATACAATTTCAAGTTTCCTAAATTTACCAAGGCTTGATTTGTGACCCAAGATATGATCTATCCTGGAGAATGTTCCATGAGCACTTGAGAAAAATGTGTATTCTGTTGTTTTTGTATGGAATGTCCTATAAATATCAATGAATTCCTTCTTGTTTAATGTATCATTTAAAGCTTGTGTTTCCTTATTTATTTTCAGTTTGGATGATCTGTCCATTGGTGAAAGTGGGGTGTTAAAGTCCCCTACTATGATTGTGTTACTGTCGATTTCCCCTTTTATGGCTGTTAATATTTGCCTTATGTATTGAGGTGCTCCTATGTTGGGTGCATGAATATTTACAATTGTTATATCTTCTTCTTGGATCGATCCCTTGATTATTATGTAGTGTCCTTTTTTGTCTCTTCTAATAGTTTTAATTTTAAAGTCTATTTTGTCTGCTATAAGAATTGCAACTCCAGCTTGCTTTTGATTTCAGTTTGTGTGGAATATCTTTTTCCATCCCCTTACTTTCAATCTGTATGTATGTCTAGGTCTGAAGTGGGTATCTTGTAGAAGGCATATATATGGGCCTTGTTTTTGTATCCATTCAGCCACTCTGTGTCTTTTGGTGGGAGCATTTAGTCCATTTACATTTAAGGTAATTATCGATATGTATGTTCCTATTCCCATTTCCTTAATTGTTTTGTGTTCGTTATTGTAGGTCTTTTCCTTCTGTTGTGTTTCTTGCCTAGAGAAGTTCCTTTAGCATTTGTTGTAAAGCTGGTTTGGTGGTGCTGAACTCTCTCAGCTTTTGCTTGTCTGTAAAGGTTTTAATTTCTCCATCAAATCTGAATGAGATCCTTGCTGGCTATGGTAATCTTATTTGCAGGTTTTTCTCCTTCATCACTTTAACTATGTCCTGCCACTTCCTTCTGGCTTGTAGCATTTCTGCTGAGAGATCAGCTGTTAACCTGATGAGGATTCCCTTGTGTGTTATTTGTTGTTTTTCCCTTGCTGCTTTTAATATGTTTTATTTGTGATTAATTTTTGACAGTTTGATTAATATGTGTCTTGGCGTATTTCTCCTTGGATTTATTCTGTATGGACTCTCTGTGCCTCCTGGACTTGATTAACTATTTCCTTTCAAATATTAGGGAAGTTTTCTACTATAATCTCTTCAAATATTTTCTCAGTCCCTTTCTTTTTCTCTTCTTCTTCTGGAGCCCCTATAATTCGAATGTTAGTGTGTTTAATGTTGTCCCAGAGGTCTCCTAGACTGTTCTTAGTTGTTTTCATTCTTTTTTCTTTATCCTGCTCTGCAGCAGTGTTTTCCACTATTTTATCTTCCTCGTCACTTATCCGTTGTTCTGCCTCAGTTATTCTGCTATTGATCCCATCTAGAGTATTTTCATTTCATTTATTCTGTTTTTAATCATTGCTTGTTTCATCTTTAGTTCTTCTAGGTCCTTGTTAACTGTTTCTTGCATTTTGTTTATTATATTTCCAAGATTTTGGATCATCTTTACTATCATTATTCTGAATTCTTTTTCAGGTAGACTGCCTATTTCCTCTTCATTTGTTAGGTCTGTTGGGTTTTTATCTTGCTCCTTCTCCTGCTGTGTGTTTTTCTGTCTTCTCATTTTGCTTATCTTACTGTTTTGGTGTCTCCTTTTTGCATGCTGCAGGTTCGTATTTCCCATTGTTTTTGGTGTCTTTCCCCAGTGTCTAAGGTTGTTTCAGTGGGTTGTGTACGCTCCTAGTGGAGGGGACTAGTGCCTCTGCTGTGGTGGATGAGGCTCCATCTTGTCTTTTTGGTGGACAGGTCCACATTTGGTGGTGTGTTTTGGGGTGTCTGTGGCCTTATTATGTTTTTAGGCAGCCTCTCTTCTAATGGGTAGGCTTGTTTTCCTGTCTTGCTAGCTGCTTGGCATAGGGTGTCCAGCACTGTAGCTTGCTGGTCGTTCAGTGAAGTTGGGTGCTGGTGTTGAGATGGAGATCTCTGGGAGATTTTCACCATTTGATATTATGTGGATCTGCGAGGTCTCTTGTGGACCCGTGTCCTGAAGTTGGCTCTCCCACCTCAGAGGCACAGCACTGACTCCTGGCTGGAGCACCAAGAGCCTTTCATCCACCCGGCTAAGAATAAAAGGGAGAAAAAGTAGAAGGAAAGAATTAGTAGAAGAAAGAAAGAAAGAAAGAAAGTAAGTAAGAAAGGAGCGAGGGACTAAAGAAAGAAATAAAGAAAGAAAGAAAGGAGGGAGGGAGGGAGGGTGGGAGGGAGGGAGGAAAGAAAGAAAAAAGAAAGAAAGAAAGAAAGAAAGAAAGAAAGAAAGAAAGAAAGAAAGAAAGAAAGAAAGAAAGAAATGAGGGTGGAGGGAGGGAGGGAGGAAGAAGGGAAGGGAGGAAAAAGAGAAATAGAGAAGATAAAGTAAAATAGAATAAAGTATGATAAAATATAATAGCGTTAATAAAATGAAAAAGTAATTATTTAAAAAAATTAAAATTAAAAACAAAACAAAACAGACAAAAAACAGATGGATAGGACCCTGGGACAAATGGTGTAAGCAAAGCTATATAGACAAAATCTCACACAAAAGCATACACATAGACTTTCACAAAAAGAGAACAATGGGAAAAATTCGTAAATATTGCTCTCAAAGTCCACCGCCTCAATTTGGGATAATTCGTTGTAAAAAGAGGAAAAGGGGAAAACATCATAGATCTTCTTCTCAAAGTCCACCTCCTCAATTTGGGATGATTCGTTGTCTATTCATGTATTCCACAGATGCAGGGTACTTTAAGTTGATTGTGGAGCTTTACTCCGCTGCTTATGTGGCTGCTGGGAGAGATTTCTCTTTCTCCTCTTTATTCTCACAGCTCCCTGGTCTCAGCTTTGGATTTGGCCCCACCTCCGCATGTAGGTCGCCGGAGGGCGTCTGTTCTTAGCTCAGACAGGACGGGGTTAAAGGAGCAGCTGCTTCGGGGGTTCTGGCTCACTCAGCCCGGGGGGAGGGAGGGGTATGGAGTGCAGGGCGAGCCTACAGTTGCAGAGGCCGGCGTGACATTGCGTGACGTTGCACCAGCCCGAGGCGCACTGTGCGCTCTCCCGTGGGAGCCATCCCTGGATCCCGGGACCCCAGCAGTGGCAGGCTGCACAAGCTCCCCAGAAAGGGGGCGTGGACAGTGACCTGCGCTCGCACACAGGCCTCTTGGCGGTGGCAGCAGCAGCTCCAGCGTCCCATGCCCGTCTCTGTGGTCCGCACTTTTAGCCGCGGCTCGCACCCGTCTCTGGAGCTCCTTTAAGCAGCGCTCTTAATCCCCTCTCCTCGCGCACCAGGAAACAAAGAGGGAAGAAAAAGTCTCTTGCCTCTTTGGCAGCTCCAGACATTTTCCCGGACTCCCTCCGGGCTAGCCGTGGTGCACTAACCCCTTCAGGCTCTCTTCCCACCGCCAACCCCAGTCCTCTCCCCGTGCTCCAACTGAAACCTGAAACCCGAGCCTCAGCTCCCAGCCCCACCTGCTGCGGCAGCCGAGCAGACAAGCCTCTCGGGCTGGTGAGTGCCTGTCGGCACCGATCCTCTGTGCAGGAATCTCTCTGCTTTGCCCTCCGCACCCCTGTTGCTGCGCTCTCCTCTGCTACTCCGAAGCTTTCCCCCTCTGCCACCCACAGTCTCCGCCCGTGAAGGGGCTTCCTAGTCTGTGCAAACTTTTCCTCCTTCACGGCTCCCTCCCACTGGTGCAGATCCCGTCCCTATCCTTTTGTCTCTGTGTATTCTTGTTTCTTTTGCCCTACCCAGGTACGTGGGGAGTGTCTTGCCTTTTGGGGGGTCTGAAGTCTTTTGTCAGCGTTCAGTTGGTGTTCTGTAGGAGTTGTTCCACGTGTAGATGAATTTCTAATGTATCTGTGGGAGGAAGGTGATCTCTGCATCTTACTCTTCCACCATCTTCCCCCAGCTCCGGCATGATATACTTAAAGTGATGAAAGGGAAGAACCTACAGCCAAGATTACTCTACCTGGCAAGGATCTCATTCAGATTCCACAGAGAAATCAAAAGCTTTACAGACAAGCAAAAGCTAAGAGAATTCATAACCCCCAGACCAGCTCTACAACAGGTGCTAAAGGAAATTCTCTAAGTGGGAAACACAAGAGAAGAAAAGGACATACAAAAATAAACCCAAAACAAATAAGAAAATGGTCATAGGAAAGTACATATCCATAATTACCTTAAACGTGAATGGATTAAATGCTCCAACCAAAAGACACAGGCTTGTTAAGTGGATACAAAAATGAGACCCATATATATGCTGTCTACAAGAGACCCATTTCAGTCCTAGGTGCCCATACAGATTGAAAGTGAGGGGATGGAAAAAGATATTCCATGCACATGGTAATCAAAATGAAGCTGGAGTAGCAATACTCATATCAGATAAAATAGACTTTAAAATAAAGAATGTTACAAGAGACAAGGAAGGACACTACATAATAATCAAGGGATCAATCCAAGAAGAAGATATAATGATGATAAATATATATGTACCTAACATAGGAGCACGTCTATACATAAGGCAACTGCTAACAGCTATAAAAGAGGAAATCGACAGTAACAAAATAATAGTGGGGGACATTAACACCTCACTTACACTGATGGACAGATCATCCAAATTGAAAATAAATAAGGAAAGAGAAGCTTTAAATGACACAATAGACGAGATAGATTTAATTGATATTGATAGGACATTCCATCCAAAAACAGCAGATTACACTTTCTTCTCAAATGCGCATGGAACATTCTCCAGGATAGATCACATCTTGGGTCACAAATCAAGCCCCAGTAAATTTAAGAAAATTGAAATCATATCAAGCATCTTTTCTGACCACAACGCTATGGGATTAGAAATAAATTACAGGGGAAAAAATGAAAAAAGCACAAACACATGGAGGCTAAACACTACATTACTAAATAACCAAGAGATCACTGAAGAAATCAATAGGAGGAAATCAAAAAATACCTAGAGACAAATGACAATGAAAACACGATGATCAAAAACCTATGGGATGCAGCAAAAGCAGTTCTAAGAGGGAAGATTATAGCTATACAAGCCTATGTCAAGAAAAAAGAAAAATCTCAAATAAATAATCTAAACTTACACCTAAAGGAAATAGAGAGAGAAGAACAAACAAAACAAAAGTTAGTAGAGGGAAAGAAATTGTAAAGATCAGAGCAGAAATAAATGAAATAGAAACAAAGAAAACAGTAGCAAAGATCAGTAACACTAAAGCTGTTTCTCTGAGAAGATAAACAAAATTGATAAAACATTAGCCAGACTCATCAAGAAAAAGAGGGAGAGAAGTCAAGTCAATAAAATTAGAAATGAAAAAGAAGTTACAATAGACACCACAGAAATACAAGGCAACCTAAGAGACTACTACAAGCAACTCTATGCCAATAAAATAGACAACGTGGAAGAAATGGACAAATTCTTAGAAAGGCATAACCTTCCAACACTGAACCAGGAAGAAATAGAAAGCATGAAAAGACCAATCACAAGTAATGTAATTGAAACTGTGATTAAAAATCTTCCAACAAACAAAAGTCCATGACCAGATGGCTTCACAGGTGAATTCTATCAAACATTTAGAGAAGAGCTAACACCCATCCTTCTCAAACTCTTCCAAAAAAATTGCAGAGGAAGGAACACTCCCAAACTCATTCTATGAGGCCACCATCACCCTGATGCCAAAACCAGACAAAGATACTACAAAAAAGAAAATTACACACCAATATCACTCATGAATATAGATGCAAAATCAAATACTAACAGACAGAATGCAACAACAGATTAAAAGGCTCATACACTATGATCAAGTGTGATTTGTCCCAGGGATGCAAGGATTCCTCAATATATGCAAATCAATCAATGTGATACACCATGTTAACAAACTGAAGAGTAAAAACCATATGATCATCTCAATAGATGCAGAAAAAGCTTTTGACAAAAGTCAACACCCAATTATGATAAAAAGTCTCCAGAACGTGAGCATAGAGGGAACCTACTTCAACCTAATAAAGACCATATATGAC
The DNA here is from genome assembly GCF_949752795.1 of Hyperoodon ampullatus. NCBI lineage: Eukaryota > Metazoa > Chordata > Mammalia > Artiodactyla > Ziphiidae > Hyperoodon > Hyperoodon ampullatus. The sequence goes on along the minus strand of NC_136915.1, from coordinate 117,217,570 downwards.
AAACCCACAGCAAACATCATTCTCAATGGTGAAAAGCTGAAAGCATTTCCTGTAAGATCGGGAACAAGACAAGGATGTCCACTCTCACCACTATTATTCAACATAGTCTTGGAAGTCCTAGCCTCAGCAATCAGAGAAGAAAAAGAAATAAAAAGAATACAAATTGGAAAAGAAGGAGTAAAACTGTCACTGTTTGCAGATGATATGTTACTATACATAGAGAATCCTAAAGATGCTACCAGAAAACTACTAGAGCTAATCAATGAATTTGGTAAAGTTGCAGGATACATAATTAATGCACAGAAATCACTTGCTTTCCTATACACTAATGATGAAAAGTCTGAAAGAGAAATTAAGGAAACACTCCCATTTACCATTGCAACAAAAAGAATAAAATATCTAGGAATAAACCTACCTAAGGAGAAAAAAGACCTGTATGCAGAAAACTATAAGACACTGATGAAAGAAATTAAATATGATACAAACAGATGGAGAGATATACCATGTTATTGGATTGGAAGAATCAATATTGTGAAAATGACTCTACTACCCAAAGCAAACTACAGATTCAATGCAATCCCTATCAAATTACCAATGACATTTTTTACAGAACTAGAACAAACAATCTTAAAATTTCTTTGGACACACAGAAGACCCCGAATAGCCAAATCAGTCTTGAGGGAAAAAAATGGAGCTGGAGGAATCAGACTCCCTGACTTCAGACTATACTACAATGCTACAGTATTCAAGACAATATGATACTGGCACAAAAACAGAAACATAGATCAATGGAACAAGATGGAACAATAAAGCCCAGAGGTAAACCCACACAGCTATGGTCAACTAATCTATGACAAATGAGGCAAGGATATACAATGGAGAAGACAGTCACTTCAATGATTGGTGCTGGGAAAACTGGACAGTTACATGTAAAAGAATGAAATTAGAACACTCCCTAACACCATACACAAAAATAAACTCAAAATGGATTTGAGACCTAAATGTAAGACTGGACACTATAATACTCTTAGAGGAAAACATAGGAAGTACACTCTTTGACATAAATCACAGCAAGATCTTCTTTGATCTACCTCCTAGAGTAATGGAGATAAAAACAAAAATAAACAAATGGGACCTAATGAAACTTAAAAGCTTTTGCACAGCAAAGGAAACCATAAAGAAGAGAAAAAGACGACCCTCAGAATGAGAGAAAAGATTTGCAAATGAATCAACGGACAAAGGATTAATCTCCAAAATATATAAACAGCTCATTCAGCTTGACATTAATAAAACAAACAACCCAATTGAAAAATGGGCAGACGACCTAAATAGACATTTCTCCAAAGAAGACATACAGATGGCCAAGACGCACATAAAAATCTTCTCAACATCATTGATTTTTAGAGAAATGCAAATTAAAACTACAATGAGGTATCACCTCACACCAGTTAGAATGGCATCATCAGAAAACCTACAAACAACACATGCTGGAGAGGGTGTGGAGAAAAGGGAACCCTCTTACACTGTTGGTGGGAATGTAAATTGATACAGCCACTATGGAGAACAGTATGGAGGTTCCTTAAAAAACTAAAAATAGAATTACCATATAATCCAGCAATCCCACTACTGGGCATATACCCACACTGGGCATAAAGCCACAATTCCAAAGGACACATGCACCCCAACGTTCATTACAGCACTATTTACAATAGCCAGGTCATGGAAGCAACCTAAATGCCCATCAACAGATGAATGGATAAAGAAGATGTGGTACATAAATACAATGGAATATTACTCAGCCATAAAAAGGAACAAAATTGGGTCATTTGTTGAGATGTGAATGGATCGAGAGACTGTCATACAGAGTGCAAGTCAGAAAGAGGAAAACAAATATCGTATATTATCACATATATGTGGAACCTAGAAAAATGGTACAGATGAACCAGTTTGCAGGGCAGAAATAGATACACAGGTGTAGAGAACAAACCTATGGACCCCAAGGTGGGAAAGCAGCAGGGGGTTGGGGGTGTGTGATGAATTGGGCAATTGGGATTGACATGTATAATGTATACACTGATGTGTATATAATTGATGACTAATAAGAACCTGCTCTATTAAAAAAATGATATATTAATTAATTCTTATCAGAAGAGAATAATATAGATAGCACACTTATAAAAAGAGTTAGGCATTAAGTACTGGTAGTATAATATAGATAACATGCTCATAGGATTAGGATCTTAAATGTATTACCTTGAGAAAGGGCCCTTCTTATTTTTTCCTCCTGGAATTGCATATTTTTTAAGGTTTTCAGTTTTTTGCCAAATGAACTGTGCTTCTTAAGTAAGTCACATTCTCATATTAAAAAAAAAATCAGAAGTTTCCCAACAATTGTTATCAAACTTAACTGAAGTAATTCTAAGCAAAATCAATGAAAGTTGACATGTGGTTTAACAATACTACCTTAGAGAAGGTAAAAATACAATTTCTTTCAGGACAGTTGATATAAGAAATAATATATGGGTCTTCACCAGGTAAAACCTTTGAACACTAGGTCAGAGCAGAACTTAACAGTGATTACAGTAGTGAATTGAATGGTGCTCACCCAAAAGATATGTCCACCAAGAACCTCAGAACCTGCCTTATTTGGAATAAGGTTTCTGCAGGTATAATTAAGGTAAGGATCTTGATGTGAGATTTATCCTTTGTTGAGGTGGGTTCTAAACCTCATTGCAAATGTCCTTGCAAGAGACAGGAAAAAAGACATAGTAACACACAGGAGAGGGCAACTTGAAGCAAAAAGTAGAGGCTAGAGTTATGCTGACACAAATCATGGAATACTGGGAGCCACCAGAAGCAGAGGTAAAGGAAGGAGTCTCCTCCAGAGCCTTCTGTGGGAGCATGGCATTGCAGATACTTTGATTTCAGACTTCTAGCCCCCATAACTGTAAGGGAATACAATTATGTTTTTTAAGACACCAAGGGTGTGATGATTTGTTACAACAGATTTTTAAAACTAATATAATTGTCTTGCTGGAATATTCTATCAAGAGTTTTATAGGGTAGGAAGTAGAAAAAAAAATGACTAAAGGATCCAGAATTTCATTGATGAGTTGAGATTTTCTGGGGGTGATTCCAAACCTAAAGAGTCAGAGAGAGTTTCTTCTTGGATATGGAATGTACATGGGGCTGGGCAAGGTTGGCTGACACAATTATTTTCTGGTCATGACCCTTCCCATACATTTCACACCACAATTTAGAGACAGCAGCCAAATTTAAGGGGTTCCATGCAGAGATTTCTGAGAAAATCAAGGCCATGATATTAAAAATTATGAGATTTTTGATAAGTTAGGTATTTCCAGAGAAACTTGCCCAGGATGAGCCTCAAATAAGTTGATCTTATCCCTGGATTCAGCTGCTTAGACTCTTGTTCTCATTTCCCAACAAGAATGCCAGACCCTGCATCCTGGTAATGATAGAAATTTCCCAGTGATAGGCACACTGTAAAGTTAATCTTATTAAGACAAATATCATATAATATCACTTATATGTGGAATCTAAAATAAATGATACAAATGAACCTATTTACAAAACAGAAACAGACATAGAAAACAAACTTATGGTTAACAAAGGGGAAAGAGTTGGAGGAGGGGTAAATTTGTAGTTTGGGATTAACAGATACATACTGCTATATAAAATAGATGAACAACAAGGTCCTACTTCATACCACTGGGAACTATATTCAATATCCTGTAATAACCTATAATGGAAAATAATCTGAAAAAGAATATATGTATATAAACTGAATCACTTTGCTATATTCCCAAAAATAACAAAACATTGTAAATCAACTATACTTCAATTTTTAAAAATCCATTCTCCTATGGAATTAATATTACAGTATTACAATATTACAATATTACAGAATACAATATTACAGAATTTCACTCAACTTTGGTGTCCCAATATCAAAGCCACTCTTGGTATCTTTGTTTCCAGTAATTTAATAATTTTAGAACAGTTTTACATTTATAGAAAAATTGGAAAGATAGTACAAATGGTTTCCATATACCCTGCACTTTTTCTTATTATTAACATCTTACATTGGTATGGTACATTTGTCACAACTAATGAACCAATATTGATACATTATTATTAACAAAGGCCATACTTCATTAAGATTTCCTTGGTTTTTACCTACTATCCTTTTTCTTTTCCAGGATCCCATATAAGACGCCTCATCATATTTACTCATCACATCTCCTTAGGCTCCTATTAGCTATAACATTTTCTCAGACTCTTGTTTTTGATGACCTTGACAGTTGTAAGTATTGGTCTGGTATTTTGCAAACTGTCTCTCAGTTTGGATTTGTCTGATGTTTTTCTCATATTTAGTCTAGGGTTATGAGTTTAGGAGAGGAAGACTACAGAGGAAAAGTGCCACTCTCATCACTTTATATGATGATGATATAGGGTACACACTATTACTGCTGATGTTGACCTGATTGCATGGTTGAGGTAGTGTTTGTTAGGTGTCTCCACTGTAAAGTTCCCTATTGTTACATACTCTGGTCTTAGGAGGTGAAATTGAGCAGGACCCTGTGGGGCTCCCAGGCATGGAAGCCTTTCTATTCTCCATTTCTTGTTTGTAGGGAATAGACTCCAGCCTCCATGACCTTCCCTGTGTTCCAAAGGGCAGATTTGAACAGTTGCTAATCAGGGAAGGGAAGGGATGCAGAGACAAGGGAGGAGCAGCCAAGAAACAGTAAGTGCAGTCTTGGGGCAGGGTCCTGGTTCTGCCTCAAGGAATACACCTAACAATATCTTTGAGCTCTTTACAGAACTAGAACCCAACAAATGGAAGATGTCATTATCCCTTATTCCAGAGAAGACCACCTGAGGCCAGATTAAAGGAACCAGAGAAACTCATCAAGAGATTACCTGAGACAAGATGAAAGTAGCGCAGGCCCCACACCCACCCCAACCTTATCAGTAACTCCGTCCTAGGACAATTGCTATAAAACTCCTCACCAAATCCTCCCGTGTGGGGACACACAATTTTTGAGGGCGGGAGCCCGCTCTGTCCCTGTTTGCCTGGCAAAACAATAAAGTTATTCTTTTCTACTTCACCCAAAACTCTGTCTCTGAGATTAGATTTGGCACCAATGCACAGATGCCGAGTTTTCAGCATCAGAAGGAAGTCACCATACATAGCCCATACTTAACTAGTGGGGAGTTATGTTCCACCTCCTTTAGTGAAGGATACGTTCAGATATTTTTTTTTCCATTTTATAATTGGGTTGTTTGTTTTCTTATTGTTGAGTTTTAAGGATCCTTTCTGTATTTTGCATACAATTCCCTTATCAGATATGTGCTTCACAAATATTTTCTTCCAGTGTGTGACTTCTTTTTCAACATTCTCTTAATAGTGCCTTTCACACTGCAGTTTTTAATTTAAATAAAGTCTAATTTATCAGTTTTCTTTTAATAATCATGTTTTTGGTGTTGTACATGTAAATTCATCACCAGTCCCAGGGTCCTATCAATTTTCTTCCATGCTTCCTTCTAGAAGTTTTATAGGTTTGCATTTTACATTTAGGCCATCATCCACTTTGAAAGAAGTAAGGTCTTGGTCTAGGTTCATTTTGTCATTATGGACATCTAATATTTCCAGCACCATTTGTTGAAAACACTATCCTTTCTTTTTTGAATTGACTTTGCTCCTTTGTCAAAGATCAGTTTGCCACAAAATAACTTGCTAGAATTTTTGTTGAGATTGAGAGGAATATGTAGAGCAAAGTGAGAAGAATTTATAACTTACCAATATTGAAAGGCAATCTCTGTCTTTTCATTGGTGTGTTTAGACCATTCATAATTGAAGTAACTATTGATAAATTTGGGTTTATATCTACCATGTTTGTATTTGTTTTCTACTTGTTGCATTTGTTTTATTTCTATTTTTCCCTAAATTTCTAGGTTTCCTGGTCTTACCTGAGCATTTTCTGATTCTATTTTATCTCTTTTAGCATATCAATTATGTTTATTTAAAAAATATATTTTAGTGGTTGCCAATAGAGTTTTCAATATGCATTTTTACCTGATCTAAGTCCAACAGCAATAACACTATACTGTTTCTTTTATGGTACGGTACTTTATAACTGAGTATTATCAATTCCTCTTTTCCATCTCTTATGACTTTGAATCATTTATTTCAGTTTTCCATATACTATAATCACCCAATACATTTTTATTATTATTACTTTAAACAGTTATCTTTTAGATAATTTCAAAATAAGAAAAATAAAAGATTTCATTTTACCTGTATTTATTTCTTTTCTAGCTCTCTTCCTTTCTTTATATAGATCCCAATTTCTGATCCATACCATTTTCTTTATGCCTGAAAAGTTTCTTTTAAAATTATTTGTAAGGCCAATCTCTTGGCAATGAATTCCTTCAGTTTTTATTTGTTTGAAAAAATCTTTATTTCTCTTTCATCTTTGAAGTACATTTTTGCTGGATGTACAATTCTAGGCATGTGGCTTTTTTTCTTTTCTTTCAAAAATTAAACATTTCACTTCACTCTGTTCTTGCTTGCATGGTTTCTGATGAGAAGTCCACCCTAATTCTTGTCTGTGTCCCTCTATAGATAAGGGGGGGGGGTTCTAGCTTTTTTTTTTTTTTTAAGATTTTGTCTTTCTCTTTCCTTTTCTGGAGTTGGACTGATATGTCTGATTGTAGATTTTTGGGTAATTATTGTGTTTTGTGTTCATGGAGCTTAATAAATCTGTGGTTTGTTGTCTGTCATAAATTTTGGAAAATTCTCTCCATTCTTATTTCAAATATCTCTTCTGCTCTCTTTCTTCTTCTTCTGGTATTCTAATTACACATGTATTACACTTTTTGATTTTGTCCCACATCTCTTGTCTTAGATGTTCTGTTCTTTGTTTTTTCATTCTTTTTTCTCTTTGCACTTTAGTTTGGGAAGTTACTGTTAACCTATCTGCAAGCTCACTGATTCTTTCCTTACTCATGTCAAGTCTGATGAGACTATCAAAGGCATTTTCTAATCTCAGTTACAGTGTTTTTGATTTCTAGGATTTCCTGTTGATTGTTTCAAAGAGTTCCCAGCTCTGCTTACATTACTCATCTGTCTTGTAAGTTGTCTACTTTTTCCATTAGAACTCTTAATGTATTAACCATAACTATTTGAAATCTTCTGACTGATAATTCCAAAAACTGTTTCATATGTGAACCTCCTCCTGATTCTCTCTTTGCCATTTCAGAACGTGCTTTTTTTCTTGCCTTTTACCATACTTTGTAATTTTTTGTTGAAAGCTGGACATGATGTATTAGCATTGAAACTGAAGGAAATAGACATTTAAAGTGAGGTTTTATGTTTATCTGGCTAGGAGTTGGGCTGTGTTTTAATATTTACTGTATCTGTAGTACTAGTGACTTCAAATTCCTCTAGCATCCTTGCTTTGGGCTCCTCTATTGATTTTAGGATGAAAGCAAGCAGGACCTTTTGGGACCCTCCTGGATACAAAAGCCTTTTCATGTTCCCCATTTCCTGTTTGTAGGAAAAAGGTTTCAGCCTCCTAGACGTTCCCGGAGTTCCAAAGGGCAGATTAAGTTACTAATTAGAGGAATGAGGAAATACAGAAACAAAGGAAAGGCCATCAAGAAACAATAGTGCAGCAATTGGGCAGGGTCCTGGTTCCTCCTCGAGGGATATACATAACAATGTACCTCTGAGTTCTTCTACAGGAACTAAGGCCCCCACCCAGGTGGAGGATGGTAACTTCAGGCTGAGCACAAGCAAGTGGACCCCAGACTGGCTGGAACCAGAAGGCTGATGATTGAGATTCCTGGAACATGACACTGTTACCTCTCTACCAACCAATCAGAGGGTCACACACCCTGAGCCCTCCCCCCATATTTTGCCTATAAAATCTCTTCCCCCAAAACCATTGGGGAGTTTGGGCTTTTTGAGCCTGAGCCGCCCCATTCTCCTTACTTGACCCTTGAAATAAACCCTTCTCTGCTCCAGACTCTAACGTTTCTGTTTGTTTGGCTTCATAGTGCATCGGGCATATGAACTTGGGTTTGACAATATCAGGTCTATGTAAGTAATTCAATTATGTCAGAGTTTCTTTCAATATCACCTCTTCCTTGGAGCATTCTTTGAAACCTCATCTCACACTGAGCTCATCTTCATCTGAGTCTAAATCCTTTTTTGTCTTTTTCTCTTAATTTGCACTTAATTGAATACTACTTAGTAATACTTGATTTTCAATAAACTGCCTCTTCAAATAGAAGCTCTTTTATGAGAGGGACAGTCTTTTATGCAACCATTATATCCCAGGTTGTGCTATCATTAAGTGTATATGAGACAGGTAGGAAATATTGAATTAAATGTTTGGGGTAGTCCAGGGGTTACTTTTCTTTGACTTTGGTATTAGTGAGGTTTCATCAGACTTTCAGAATAGAAATATGTCCAGGTCACCACAGTTAATAGAGGCTTATTGTAAGGATAGACGGGTTGGTAAGAAGGAGATGGTACAGAAGCTAAATCACCAGACCCCACATGTGGCTGGCACATCATTCATTACTTGTTCAAATGCATTCATTTCAAAGTAGGTGTAATGAACCAACAGCAATTCTGCAAGTATTCCATGTGGATGACAACTCCTGCATCTCTCCTTCTCCCCTCGCTACCTACTTTCTGCTTGACTACCCTTCCTCTTACTGATTGGTAAAGGAGAAGAAAGATACAGTTCCTGTGCACAGAATTTACAGCCCAGAAAGAAAGACAAGTAAATTGGCAATTATAGCATCATGTGATAAGTGCTATGATGGGGGAACCTGAGAGTATAATGGGAGCACATAGAAGGAGGATTTAATCCAGTCTAGGGGGTCAAGAAAATCTTCCTGTAGAAAGTAACATCCAAAATGAGAAGTAAATGAAGAGGAGGAATATATCAGCAGGGTGATTGTGATAAGTCTTTGTTACAGGCAAAGGGGAGAGTAAGCATGAAGACCTAAAGAGATCACATAGTGTTTGAGAAAGAGAGAGTAGTTTAGTATGGCTAGAGTATGGAGTATAGGATGGTAAGCAGAGGGAGGAGGTGCTAGAAAGATAAAGAGATAATGCCTTAAAAATAAGCAAGGTCCAGATTATTAAGACATTTTAATCATGTCAAAAAGTATAAACTTTATCTTGAATGAGGTGGAACTGTGTTGGGTAACTGGAAAGACCTCCAAGATGTGTTAAGAATGATAGATAAAAATACAGTGAAATAAACAAGAATACATATGTTTATGCTCTGTATGTCTAAGTTTTCTGAATCTTTGCACTAGACACTTTAATAGTAGTTTCCTCTGAGAAGGAGGAGAAGCAACTTGGACTTAAATATGTTTATGTTCTTTAGAAATTATTCTATCATGTGCTTTCATTATTTTTACTTAAAACTGTTTAAAAGTGTCTTGCTTTAAAGAGAGATTTGTGTTATTGTTTTCCTCTCTGGAACCAGAACAGGCCAAAAGGAAAAAAATGTGAGCAGGAGAAATAGACAGTGAGTACCTGAGAAGTAAATAAAGATATTTTACTGATAATAATAATAATAATAATAATAATAATAATAATAATAATAATAAAAAGTGTAAACTTTATCCTAAATGCCCCTGAAGAGAAAATACTGGAGACTTTCAAGGATGAAAATGACATGATCCAATTGATATTTTGGAGATACCTTCCTGTTAACAATTGGAAGAATCAGAGCAAGTCTTGACACAAGAGACTAGTTATTGAGTTTTTTCCAACAATCCAAGTAAGAAATGATGGGTGTGATGAGAAAGAAATGAACAAAATGGAGGGAGAAATATTTAGGAAGTAGAATGGCTAGGCTTAGGACTTCTTGTATATGAAGTCTGAGAGGTGACTGGCCAGCCTCTTGATGCTGCATTTGCTTCGGCAACCCCCTCCTCCCTGGGCTAGTCAGGGAGAGCTCAGGGCAGTAGAGTCATGCAGCTCAAAACATAGTTCCATTCTGAGCTCTTGCATGGACTACTGAATAGTTTGACTTCTGATTCCTGAGGGTGGGAAGGAAAAAGGAGATTCTGAGGAAAAAATCTGAAGAAGCTTCTCTGCACCAAGAACGAGGGAGGATTTTAATAAGGGCAAGTAAGAGGATCGTTGAGGATAGAAGAGGCAGCAGGAAGCCAAAGTAGCTCACTCCCGCCTTTTCCAAAGGTGGTGTGGATGAGAGGGGAGGACATAATGTTCCCCAAGATGCTCTTGTCCACCATAGGCAGGTGTTTCTTTATGGAGAGTCACGTAGTAAATCGAGGCAGTTAGCTTCCCCCTCATTCAAGTCTTAAAGTTTAGCAGTTCCCTAGGAGGAAATGAGAGTCACACTGCTTTCTCCAGACCAGGGCATCCTAGCACTTGAGTAAGCAGTCCTGCTCCTGGTGGTTAGTCCCCATTTGGACTGGCCCATGAAAGCTGTTTTTCAGATCCACAGTAATACCTCCATTTTAAATTTATTCATTCTTCTGTGCAAGGAGGTTTCACTCAAAATAAAGCTATGCTATCAGCCTAATTATTGTGTAATTCTGAATGAAGATGACACCCAACATCAGCAGCCAAACTGTAATGCTTATGTCTTGATGGGTTACAGGCCTATATTCTTGTGCTCTTATAAAACTATTTTTGGTGAAACTGAAGAAAGAGAAGGAGAGGGAGGGGAAGACAAGGAGGAGGGAGAAGGGGAGGAGGAGAAGAGGAAGAAAGAATACTGCTATTTAAAACAACAGCTGCCTTCTGAGGGAAAGGGGGATGGATCTTGTTAAAAATAATCTGAGGGACCCTACTAGACTTTTGTGCCACCAGTGTAATAGTCAGCCTCTATGCCAAGCACTGTAATAGGTTTTGGTACAGCCCGTGTGGACGGGGAACTGAGTTTTAGACGAAAGACTGGAGAGGGTTTGTTCTGCATCATAGTATGAAAAGAAGTCAGAGTTCTCTTCAGGGCAGGGGTTGCGGGGGTGGTGTAGATATGGGAGAGAAATAGGTGAGGAAAAGATGGGAAGAAAGATGGGAGGGAAAAAAACCAACATGATGGTGAGAAGCCTGTTAATTCACATAGGTGCCACGAACTTCAGCACTCTTCAGAGGACTGTGGCTAATATAAGTTTTAGGACAGGGGTGACCAACGTTCATTAGTAGGTGTGCATTTCTGCAGTCTTCTATACCCTGCTGCTCTCCCCATCATCTTGAACTTTTAGTAAAGTCTGATACATACCATATATGAGAAGTTTTAAGCAGAATAAAAGGGAGAATTCCCTGGCAGTCCAGTGGTTAGGACTCTGTGCTTTCACTGCCGAGGGCCCAGGTTCAATCCCTGGTCGGGGAACTAAGGTCCTGCAAGCCTCACTGCGTGGCCCAAAACAAAGCAAAACAACAACAACAAACAAGCAAACAAACTAACAAAAACAACATAAAAGGGAATTCTCTTTTCCAGGGGAATCCATGAGTGGGCCAGTATGTTTTAGACATGAAGCCATCTATAAACTGAACTATTGTAATGGGAACCAAGGGTAAATATGAGAATATAAACCCCTGAGAATTCAAAGCAATCATGGGGAAGGCATTGGACTTTTCATAAATTATAAAATGGGGGTTGAGAAAACTTTCTTATTTTATTTTATTTTATTTTATCTTATTTTATTTATTTATTTATTTATTTTTGCGGTACGTGGGCCTCTCACCATCATGGCCTCTCCCGTCATGGAGCACAGGCTCCAGATGTGCAGGCCCAGCGGCCATGGCTCACAGGCCCAGCTGCTCCACGGCATGTGGGATCCTCCCAGACCGGGGCATGAACCTGTGTCCCCTGCATCGGCAGGTGGACTCTCAAGCACTGCACCACCAGGGAAGCCCTCTTATTTTATTTTATTTTTTTAATTTATTTTCTTTTTTTGCAGTATGCGGGCCTCTCACTCTTGTGGCCTCTCCCGTTGCGGAGCACAGGCTCTGGACGCGCAGGCTCAGTGGGCATGGCTCACAGGACTAATCACTCCGTGGTATGTGGAATCTTCCCAGACTGGGGAACGAACCCGTGTCCCCTGCATCGGCAGGCAGACTCTCAACCACTGCGCCACCAGGGAAGCCCATCTTATTTTATTTAAAAAACGTATTTATTTATTTTTACTTATTTTGCTGTGTCAGGTCATAGTTGCGGCATGCGGGATTTCACTGCTGTGCACAGGCTTCTCTCTAGATGTGGCCTGCGGGCTCTCTAGATGTGGTGCACGGGTGTTAGATATCCCCTGCATGTGAGATCTTAGTTCCCGACCAAGGATCAAATCCGTGTACCTCTGAATTGGAAAACAGATTCTTAACCACTGGACCTCCAGGGAAATACCAGAGGAAACTCTTTTAAAACAAGGGTTACCCCAGCTAAAAACTTAGTTATAGTAGCCATAACTGCCTCTAATATGTGTGAGTTGTGGAAAAGTACAAAAGGATGCCCAAATATATTTAAATATATAAAAATTATAAATCAAGTGGAAAAATTGGTAATTAAAATGTTCTAAAATCTTATCTAGACATATATATCTTCATACTATCAAAACTAAAAAAAAATGTATAAAGTTATGGTTTTGATGTGACTGGAAGCTGGCAAAACATCAACGATGACTGAAATTATCTATCGTTGCATATGTCTGGGTGTTCAGTTTAGGGACTAGTTATGTTTGGATAATAAATGAGATAAATGAAGAATTCATAAAGTATATGTTTATTTTAAGAAATTAATTTTTCTTTCCTTCATTTCAGAAAAAAACACTAATTATGTTCTTTTATCAATATTTTCATATAATATTGTCTTATTGAAAGCAATACCAAGTTAGATCATTTTCCTTGAGCTACTGTGGTCCTTAGGTAGTTTTTATTAATTTCAATTTGTAGAAAATTTGCTTTTCTGAGTCACTACCAATTGGAACTGACAAGAAAATGTTTAAGGCAATATTTAGCTGAAAACGAGCTATAAATTTTACCTATTATGTTTGAGCATAATGAGTCAAATATAATAAATTATTTCTATCACAGAGTATGTTACAAAATATTTAAATTTCACCATATAAATTATTAACACTTTTATCACAATTTTTTGCTGGCTCTTAAAATATTTTGATCCATACAGTATTACTTAAGTTCTTCTTTCAAAAATTTCAATGCTGGAATATTACAAAGAAAACCAAAAATGGCAGTATGTAGTCATCTCTCTTTAACTGAGACTACACCATTATCTCTAATGGTCTTAAAATAGTCTGTGTAGAGATTAATACCAGAATTTTTAATATATGAATATTTTCCTTCAGAGTTATGGAAATGTCTTTATTTCATTTTTATAATTTATTTTATGTTGCTGGAATATCACTTTCGTTGCATATTTCACATGTAGTTTCTTCTGACAGAAAAAACAATTTCTTTAAAATTTTGAGAAATACTTCTTTACCCTTTCAGAATATTACTTGTTTGCTCTTGATGGTGTTGTTCATAAGCTTTTGCTAGGATAATTAATACAAGCAACATTTCTTATAAAATAACTATGGATAACACAAGTTGAACTTTATTTTCTGCTGAAGACCATGAATCGCTATTTTTTAATTTAATTTTATTTATTTTTTTATACAGCAGGTTCTTATCAGTTATCTATTTTATACATATTAGTGTATACATGTCAATCCCAGTCTCCTAATTCATCCCACCACCACTCCCCCACCCACCACTTTCCCCCCTTGGTGTCCATCCGTTTGTTCTCTACATCTGTGTCTCAATTTCTGCCCTGCAAACCGGTTCACCTGTACCATTTTTCTAGGTTCCACATATATGCGTTAATATACGATATTTGTTTTTCTCTTTCTGACTTACTTCACTCTGTATGACAGCCTCTAGATCCATACACATCTGTACAAATGATCCAATTTTGTTCATTTTTATGACTAATATTCCATTGTATATATATGTACCACATCTTCTTTATCCATTCATCTGTCGATGGGCATTTAGGTTGTTTCCATGACCTGGTTATTGTAAATAGTGCTTCAATGAACATTGGGGTGCGTGTCTTTTTGAATTATGGTTTTCTCTGGGTATATGCCAGTAGTGGGATTACTGGGCCATATGGTAATTCTATTTTTAGTTTTTTAAGGAACCTCCATACTGTTCTCCACATGACTCACTATTTAAGGATGCTCTTGGCTTTCTCCGCGCGGTGCCTGCAGAACTTCGCTCCTCACCGGGCCGGCAGGCAGGCGGCCGGGCAGCACCTGAGCGGCGACCCGGGCGCGAGGCCAACCGAGTCAGGGCGCCCGGCCCCTGTCGGGGTCTATTGACGTCAGGAGCGCGGGCCGGGCCATGGCGGGGCTAGAGAGCGCGTCGGCGGCCAGGCCGACCCTGACCTCCATCTCTCTGGGGGAGCTGCACAGCCTGTGGACGTGCGACTGCGAGCTGGCCCTGCAGCCCCTGGCCCAGCTGCTGCGCCTGCAGCCCTGCACCTTCCAGCTGCGCGGGGACCAGCTGGTGGTCCCCGGTCCCGCGGAGCCCGCGGCCACGCGCGGGGGCTTCACCGTCTTCAGCGACGGCCTCGTGCGCCTTGATGGACAGCTCTACCACCTCAGCAGCTACATCAGGAGATATGTGGAACTGACCAACTACTGCGATTATAAAGACTAACGGGAAACTATATTGAGCAAACCAATGCTATTCTTTATTAGCGTACACACCAAAAAGGACTCCTCGAAAGAAAGAACGTATGCGTTTCTTGTGAACACCAGGCACCCCAAGATAAGAAGACAGATAGAGCAGGGGATGGACATGGTCATTTCCTCAGTGATTGGAGAAAGCTACTGGCTTCAGTTTGATTTTCAAGAGGCAGTAAAGAATTTTCTCCCTCCAGGAAACAAGGTGGTTAATGGAGAAGATCTGAGCTTTGCGTATGAATTCAAAGCTGACACGTTACTTGATTTCTTCTATTGGTTTGGCCTCAGCAGTTCCACTGTAAAAGTGAATGGAAAAGTTCTGTATTTGTCAAGTACAAGTCCAGAAAAGAAGGAGACCATTAAATTATTTCTGGAAAAAATGAGTGAACCTTTAATCCGAAGGAGCAGTTTCTCTGACCGAAAATTCAGTGTAACTTCCAGAGGTTCACTAGATGAAGTTTTTAACTGCAGTCTGTCACCTAGATCATCTCTGATGGAGCCTCTTTTGGCAGAATTACCATTTCCATGTGTTCTGGAATCTGAAGAGATACCCAACCCATTTATCTGATTGGATTGGACATTTTGCGGCTCCTCCTACACCCCAGGCCTGTGCCAGAACCGAGGGCTGAGGGGATCCAAGAGAGATAGGAGGCGGGTACCTCTGCCCTCTGCTCCTACCGAGACCCCTCCTTTCCATTTTTGTGGGTGATGCCTTGGCAGGGCTGATGCAGCTATCTTCAGGATGGGAGGGCTTTGGCCCCATGGCCTGAGCGGTTCCTCTCCTTTTAACACTTCTCCAAAGAGGCAGAGGGAGTGGCAGAGTCCTGCCACCCTGAATATTTCGCTTATACCCTGGCGTCCTGGGAGCTTCCTGGGCAGCCTTTGTGGGAGCCATCTGACCTGGGTTTTGCCCTGTGATGCTTCATAAATCTGGGTTTAGCCCTCTGCTTGTCTGAACCCAAACCCAGCAAGCATGGGGTTAGCAGTGCCATTCTCTTGCAAACCTTGCTGAGCAAAAAGCCCAGGACATCCTTCATCAGAAGGCAACTATGTTTTTCATCCTGCCCATAGGATGAAACCTTAGGAGAAACATTCACAGTGAGGCTTGCAGGAGGATTGGCCAGGTTGGTAAGGCGGTAACCCTACCACCCGCTGCCTGAAATCTGAACTCCCTTGACCTCCCTCTTAACAAAGTGGCCCGTGTAGAAAGAGGCCAGGTGATGTGATACCAGACATGACAGGAGAAGGATAATGTATGTGACATTGTCCTCTCTATTAAAAGCACTTTATGTCAGTTGGGTATTTCATAAGCTTTTAGCAATCCTAACACTAAAAACAAAATAGAAGAAAGCTATACCATTACCATAATACATTGTTACAGCAATACATTTTTCATCTCATAGCTACCGTGGAGTTCTTCAAAAAGAAAAAAAAAATCATCCTATTTACATCCTAAAAACCTGCATGAATGAGTTGCTACACAGGCTTATAATGAGAAAGATTTCTGGGTCCTGAGTATAATTTTTCTGTCCTTTTAAAAAATATTCCTGTGTTATACATTATGATAGCACTACTGCTTGTCCTTTCATTTATATTTGAAATGGTATGAACTATATTTGTGCAATTAAATTTTTCCTTAACATTCAAAAAAAAAAAAAAAGGATGTTCTTTTGTTTCATTTAACTCTTCTAATACTTTACCTTGTTTAACCTAAATTTAATTGTTTTACCAATGATTAGTTATGTTCCCATCATGTGTTCAACTGTGGTTGTAGGGCCAATTTGATAGGCATTTCAAAAAAAAGGTATCTTTAGTAGATTCAGAAAATATTGTATATAAATTTGAATTGTTCCAACGAATGTCATTTCTATTGGCACAGTTGAGGACATATCTTCTAGTGACAAATTTAAACTATGCAATGGATATGGCACCAAAAAAATCTTCTGAATTTTTGGCTAAAACTCTGGCATAGACGCATTAATTTGGATTGAATTCTGTTTTGCTCAAAGTATTTATATGATGTCAAAAGTATGTGATGGCCATTTTCCAAGGTCTTCATCTAATAAAGCTCAAGAGGTTTAGTCTTCCTCAGCCATGAAATTTGCCAATTTCATGAATGTAATTTTCTTCATCTTCCAATGGCAAGGTCAAAATTACATTTGGTATTTCCAAATTGTAAGTTTGATCTGAGTAATTCTCTTTTTCATTCTCATTGTTTATATTAGTAATTAGTTTTCTTTTAGTAAGAGATATGAAGAGAAATGAAAGCATTTTGTTTCACCTGTTCAAGTTGCAGGCTTGATGAGAGTAGTTTTCTTGTTCATGTGTATCGTTTTCATAAATAATTAAGTCCTTAATAAAAATTGTGATATAATTACAAATTTTATGTGGGTCACATGTGGATGTGTTCATTTTCATTGTTTGCAGTTCCAAATATTTCATCCTCTTTTTCTTTTTCTCTTTTCAGCTCTTTTTCTTTGTGAGCTCACATTTTTTCCCACTGCCCTCCCCCCCCACTGCTTTATTGTGATATAATCAACATATCACATTGTGTAAGTTTAAGGTGTATAACACATTAATTTGGTATATTTATATATTGTAAAATGATACCACCATAGCATTGGCTAACACCTCCATCTTGTCACATAATTACCATTTCTTTTTGTGGTGAGGACATTTAAGATCTAATCTCTTAGCAACTTTCAAGTATATAATACAGCATTATTAACTACAATCACCACATTATACATTAGATTCCCTAGAACTTATTCATTTTATAAATTCAAGTTTGTACCCTTTAACCAATACCTCCCCATTCCACCCACCCACCCCCCAGCCCCTGGCAACCACTAATCTGCTATTTCTATGAGTTTGTTTTTTTTAGATTCCACGTATAAGTGATATACAGTATTTGTCTCTCTGTCTGGCTTATTTCACTTAGAATAATGCCTTCAAGTTTCATCCAAGTTGTCAAAAATGGTAGAATTTCCTTATTTCTTGTGGCGAAGTAATATTCCATTGTGTGTGTATGTGTATCTCACATCTTCTCTTTATCCAGTCAAATGTTGATGGACATTTTCAAATTTCTTAATTCTTATTTATCACATTACGACTTGTACTCGTTCTCATTGACACAAAAAAAATTTAAATGTCTTCCTTCAAACTGTAAAAGATTTGAACATATTTTCACCAAAAATTCAGATTAAAGTAAATGTAGAAGATTTTCCAAGCAGAATGACTTTCATGTTTTCAAGAAAGTCATTTTCTTCTACAGTATTTAAATATGTTAAAGTTAAAAGGCAAATATGAATGATAATTGATAAATATAAAATTTTTCTGCAGCAGCCTGGGTGGGAGGGGAGTTTGGGGGAGAATGAATAAATGTATATGTATGGCTGAGTCACTTTGCTGTGCACCTGAAACCAACACAATATTATTAATCAGCTATACTCCAATATAAAATAAAAAGATTTTAAAAAATGAAAAAAAAACCTACCTTTCTAAAGCTCTGTCTAGCCTTTTGGTCTATAATTCTGCTCCATATCTGGCACAAATAAGAATTCCTACTCCTGATAAGACTTAGATGGTTAATCCTCTATAAAAATATTTCCCAAAGGAAAAGAAATATAAGATTTTTCATTAAAATTATTTTAAGCTGAAAGTTTATCTAATAGAAGAAACTTTATTTAAATCATATTGAATACATCTATAAAATTAAAACTATTTACAATTCTAGAGTTCAGTGTCTATTTATCTGCCAATGTAAAAATCAGTGCCTTGCTTTTTAAATATTATGCATATATATATTTTAAACATCTTTATTGGAGTATAATTGCTTTACAATGGAGTGTTAGTTTCTGCTTTATAACAAAGTGAATCAGTTATACATATACATATGTTCCCATATCTCTTCTCTCTTGCATCTCCCTCCCTCTCACCCTCCCTATCCCACCCCTCTAGGTGGTCACAAACCACCTAGCTGATCTCCTTGTGCAATGTGGCTGCTTCCCACTACCTATGTATTTTATGTTTGGTAGTGTATATATGTCCATGCCACTCTCTCACTTTGTAACAGCTTACCCTTCCCCCTCCGCATATCCTCAAGTCCATGCTCTAGTAGGTCGGTGTATTTATTCCCATATTACTCCTAGGTACTTCATGAACATTTTTTTTTTTTCTTAAACTGCATATATACGTGTTAGCATACGGTATTTGTTTTTCTCTTTCTGGCATACTTCACACTGTATGACAGACTCTAGGTCCATTCACCTCACTACAAAAAACTCAATTTCGTTTCTTCTTATGGCTGAGTAATATTCCAGTGTATATATGTGCCACATCTTCTTTATCCATTCATCTGCTGATGGACACTTAGGTTGCTTCCATCTACTGGCTATTGTAAATAGAGCTGCAATGAACATTTTGGTACATGACTCTTTTTGAATTATGGTTTTCACCGGGTATATGCCCAGTAGTGGGATATTTGGGTCATATGGTAGTTCTATTTGTAGTTTTTTAAGGAACCTACATAGTGTTCTCCATAGTGGCTGTATCAATTTACATTCCCACCAACAGTGCAAGAGTGTTTCCTTTTCTCCACACCCTCTCCAGCATTTATTGTTTGTAGATTTTTTGATGATGGCCATTCTGACAAGTGTGAGATGATATCTCATTGTAGTTTTGATTTGCATTTCTCTAAAGATTAATGATGTTGAGCATACTTTCATGTGTTTGTTGCCAATCTGTATATCTTCTTTGTAGAAATGTCTATTTAGGTCTTCTGCCCATTTTTGGACTGGGTTGTTTGGTTTTTTGTTATTGAGCTGCATGAGCTGCTTGTAAATCTTGGAGATTAATCTTTTGTTAGTAGCTTCATTTGCAAATATTTTCTCCCATTCTGAGGGTTGTCTTTTGGTCTTGTTTATGGTTTTCTTTGCTATGAAAAAATGTTTAAGTTTCATTAGGTCCCATTTGTTTATTTTTGTTTTTATTTCCATTCTCTAGGAGGTGGGTTAAAAAGGATCATTCTCTGATTTATGCCATAGAGTGTTCTGCCTATGTTTTCCTCTAAGAGTTTGATAGTTTCTGGCCTTACATTTAGGTCTTTAATCCATTTTGAGCTTATTTTTGTGTATGTTTTTAGGGAGTGATCTAATCTCATACTTTTACATGTACCTGTCCAGTTTTCTCAGCACCACTTATTGAAGAGGCTGTCCTTTCTCCACTGTACATTCCTGCCTCCTTTATCAAAGATAAGGTGACCATATGTGCGTGGGTTTATCTCTGGTCTTTCTATCCTGCTCCATTGATCTATCTTTCTGCTTTTGTGCCAGTACCATACTGTCTTGATTACTGTAGCTTTGTATTATAGTCTGAATTCAGGGAGCCTGATTTCTCCAGCTCCATTTTTCATTCTCAAGATTGCTTTGGCTATTCGGGGTCTTTTGTGTTTCCATACAAATTTTGAAATTTTTTGTTCCATTTCTGTGAAAAATGCCAGTGGTACTTTGATAGGGATTGCATTGAATCTGTAGATTGCTTTGGGTAGTAGAGTCATTTTCACAGTGTTGATTCTTCCAATCCAAGAACATGGTATATCTCTCCATCTATTTGTATCATCTTTAATTTCTTTCATCAGTGTCTTATAATTTTCTGCATACAGGTCTTTTGTCTCCTTAGGTAGGTTTATTCCTAGATATTTTATTCTTTTTGTTGCAATGGTAAATGAGAGTGTTTTCTTGATTTCACTTTCAGATTTCTCATCATTAGTGTACAGGAATGCCAGAGATTTCTTTGCATTAATTTTGTATCCTGCTACTTTACCAAATTCATTGATTAGCTCTAGTAGTTCTCTGGTAACATCTTTAGGATTCTCTATGTATAGTATCATGTCATCTGCAAACAGTGACAGCTTTACTTCTTCTTTTCCAATTTGGATTCCTTTTATGTCCTTTTCTTCTCTGATTGCTGTGGCTAAAACTTCCAAAACTAGGTTGAATAAGAGTGGTGAGAGTGGGCAACATTGTCTTGTCCCTGATCTTAGTGGAAATGGTTTCAGATTTTCACCATTGAGAATGATGTTGGCTGTGGGTTTGTCATATATGGCCTTTATTATATTGAGCAAAGTTCCCTGTATGCCTACTTTCTGCAGGGTTTTTATCATAAATCGGTGTTGAATTTTGTCAAAAGCTTTCTCTGCATCTATTGAGATGACCATATGGTTTTTTTCCTTCAAATTGCTAATATTGTGTATCATGTTGATTGATTTGTGTATATTGAAGAATTCTTTTATTCCTGGAATAAACCCCACTTGATCATGGTAAATGATCCTTTCAATGTGCTGTTGGATTCTGTTTGCTAGTATTTGGGTTTTTTGTTTGATGTTTGTTTGTTTTGAGGATTTTTGCATCTATGTTCATCAGTGATATTGGCCTGTAGTTTTCTTTCTTTGTGACATCTTTGTCTGGTTTTGGTATCAGGGTGATGGTGGCATCGTAGAATGAGTTTGGAAGTTTTCCTCCCTCTGCTATATTTTGGAAGAGTTTGAGAAGGATAGGTGTTAACTCTTCTCTAAATACTTGATAGAATTCGCCCGTGAAGCCATCTGGTCCTACGCTTTTGTTTGTTGGAAGATTTTTAATCACAGTTTCAATTTCAGTGCTTGTGATTGGTCTGTTCATATTTTCTATTTCTTCCTGATTCAGCCTTGGCAGGTTGTGCATTTCTAAGAATTTGTCCATTTCTTCCAGGTTGTCCATTTTATTGCCATAGAGTTACTTGTAGTAATCTCTCATGATCCCTGTATTTCTGCAGTGTCAGTTGTTACTTCTCCTTTTTCATTTCTAAATCTATTGTTTTGAGTCTTCTCCCTTTTCTTCTTGATGAGTGTGGCTAATGGTTTATCAATTTTGTTTATCTTCTCAAAGAACCAGCTTTTAATTTTATTGATCTTTGCTATCATTTCCTTCATTTCTTTTCAATTTATTTCTGATTTGATATTTATGATTTCTTTCCTTCTGCTAACTTTGGGGTGTTTTTGTTCTTCTTTCTCTAATTGCTTTAGGTGCAAGGTTAGGTTGTTTATTTGAGATGTTTCCTGTTTCTTAAAGTAAGATTGTATTGCTATAAACTTCCCTCTTAAAACTGCTTTTGCTGCATCCCATAGGTTTTGGGTCATTGTGTCTCCATTGTCATTTGTTTCTAGGTATTTTTTGATTTCCTCTTTGATTTCTTCAGTGATCACTTGGTTATTAAGTAGTGTATTGTTTAGCCTCCATGTATTTGTATTTTTTACAGATCTTTTCCTGTAATTGATATCTAGTCTCATAACATTGTGGTCAGAAAAGGTACTCGATGTGATTTCAATTTTCTTAAATTTACCAAAGCTTGATTTGTGACCCAAGATATGATCTATCCTGGAGAATATTCCATGAGCACTTGAGAAAATTGTGTATCCTGTTGTTTTTGTATGGAATGTCCTCTAAATGTCTATTAAGTCCATCTCATTTAATGTATCATTTAAAGCTTGTGTTTTCTTATTTATTTTCATTTTCAATGATCTGTCCATTGGTGAAAGTATGGTGTTAAAGTCCCCTACTATGATTGTGCTACTATCGATTCCCCCTCCCCCCTTTTTTTTTTGCAGTACATGGGCTTCTCACTGCTAGGCCTCTCCCATTGTGGAACACAGGTTCCAGATGCGCAGGCTCAGCGGCCATGGCTCACAGGCCTAGCCGCTCCATGGCATGTGTGATCTTCCTGAAACGGGGCACGAACCCATGTACCCTGCATCGGCAGGCAGACCCTCAACCACTGCACCACCATGGAAACCCCAATTTCCCCTTTTATGGCTGTTAGTATTTGCCTTGTGTATTGAGGTACTCCTATGTTGGGTGCATAAATATTTACAATTGTTATATCTTCTTCTTAGATCAATCCCTTGATCATTATGTAGTGTCCTTCTTTTTCTCTTCTAATAGTCTGTATTTTAAAGTCTATTTTGTCTGATATAAGAATTGCTACTCCCCCTTTCTTTTTATTTTCATTTGCATGGAATATCTTTCTCCATCCCCTCACTTTCAGTCTGTATGTGTCCCTAGGTCTGAAGTGGGTCTCTTGTAGACAGCATATATATGGGTCTTATTTTTTTATCCATTCAGCCACTCTGTGTCCTTTGGCGGGAGCATTTAATCCATTTACATTTAAGGTAATTATCGATATGTAAGTTCCTATTTCCATTTTCTTAATTGTTTTGGGTTTGTTATTGTAGGTCTTTTCCTTCTCTTGTGTTTCTTACCTAGAGAAGTTCCTTTAGCATTTGTTGTAAAGCTGGTTTGGTGGTGCTGAACTCTCTCAGCTTTTGCTTGTCTGTGAAGGTTTTAATTTCTCCATCAAATCTGAATAAGATCCTTGTTGGGTAGAGTAATCTTGTTTGTAGGGTTTTCTCCTTCACTTTAAATATGTCCTGCCACTTCCTTGTGGCTTGCAGAGTTTCTGCTGAAAGATCAGCTGTAAACCTTATGGGGATTCCCTTGTGTGTTATTTGTTGTTTTTCCCTTGCTGCTTTTAATATGTTTTCTTTGTATTTAATTTTTTATAGTTTGATTAATATGTGACTTGGTGTGTTTCTCCTTGGATTTATCCTGTATGGGACCCTCTGTGCTTCCTGGACTTGATTAACTATTTCCTTTCCCATATTAGGGAAGTTTTCAACTATAATCTCTTCAAATATTTTCTCAGTCCCTTTCTTTTTCTCTTCTTCTTCTGGGACCCCTATATTTCAAATGTTGGTGCATTTAATGTTGTCTCTGAGACTGTCCTCTGTCTCTGAGACTGTCCTCAGTTCTTTTCATTCTTTTTTCTTTATTCTGCTCTGCAGTAGTTATTTCCACTATTTTATCTTCCAGGTAACTTATCCGCTCATCTGCCTCAATTATTCTGCTATTGACCGCTTCTAGAGTATTTTTAATTTCATTTATTGTGTTGTTCATCATTTCTTGTTTCCTCTTTAGTTCTTCTAGGTCCTTATTAAATGTTTCTTGCATTTTCTCTATTCTATTTCCAAGATTTTGGATCATCTTTACTCTCATTATTCTGAATTCTTTTTCAGGTAGACTGCCTATTTCCTCTTCATTTGTTAGCTCTGGTGGGTTTTTATCTTGCTCCTTCATCTGCTGTGTGTTTTTCTGTCCTCTCATTTTGCTTTTCTTACTGTTTTGGGGGTCTCCTTTTTGCAGGCTGCAGGTTCGTAGTTCCCGTTGTTTTTGGTGTCTGTCCCCAGTGGCTAAAGTTGGTTCAGTGGGTTGTGTAGGCTTCCTGGTGGAGGAGACTAGTGCCTGTGTTCTGATGGATGAGGCTGGATCTTGTCTTTCTGGTGGGCAGGTCCACGTCTGGTGGTGTGTCTTGGGGTGTCTGTGGCCTTGTTATGATTTTAGGCAGCCTCTCTGCTAATGGGTGGGGTTGTGTTCCTATCTTGCTAGTTGTTTGGCATAGGGTGTCCAGCACTGTAGCTTGCTGGTCGTTGCGTGAAGCTGGGTCTTGGCATTGAGATGGAGATCACTGGGAGATTTTCGCCATTTGATATTACGTGGAGCTGGGAGGTCTCTTGTGGACCAGTGCTCTGAAGTTGGTTCTCCCACCTCAGAGGCACAGCACTGACTCCTGGCTGGAGCACCATGAGCCTTTCATCCACATGGCTCAGAATAAAAGGGAGAAAAAGTAGAAAGAAGGGAAGAAAGAGGATAAAATAAAATAAAGATAAAAATAAAATAATTAAAATAATAAATAATCATTAAGAAAAAAATTGTTTTTAAGTAAAAAAAAAAAAAAAGGATGGACAGAATCCTAGGACAAATGGTGAAAGCAAAGCTTTACAGACAAAATCTCACACAGAAGCATACACATACACACTCACAAAAAGAGGAAAAGGGGAAAAATCATTTATCTTGCTCCCAAAGTCCACCTCCTCAATTTGGGATGATTTGTTGTCTATTCAGGTATTCCACCGATGCAAGGTACATCATGTTTATTGTGGAGATTTAATCCACTGCTCCTGAGGCTGCTGGGAGAAATTTCCCTTTCTCCTCTTTGTTCGCACAGCTCCCGGGGCTCAGCTTTGGATTTGGCCCCGCCTCTGCGTGTAGGTCACCTGAGGGCGTCTGTTCTTTGCTCAGACAGGATGGGGTTAAAGGAGCCGCTGATTCAGGGGCTCCGGCTCACTTAGGCTGGTGGGGAGGGAGGGGCACGGTGTGCGGGGAGAGCCTGCACCGGCAGAGGCCGGCGGGACTTTGCACCAGCGTGAGGCGCGCCGTGTGTTCTCCCGGGGAAGTTGTCCCTGGATCATGGGACCCTGGCAGTGGCGGGCTGCACAGGCTCCTGGGAGGAGAGGTGGGGATAGTGACCTGTGCTCGCACACAGGCTTCTTGGTGGCGGCAGCAGCAGCCTTAGCGTCTCATGCCCGTCTCTGGGGTCTGCGCTATTAGCCGCGGCTCGTGCCCGTCTCTGGAGCTCCTTTAAGCAGCGCTCTTAATCCCCTCTCCTCGAGCACCAGGAAAGAAAGAGGGAAGAAAAAGTCTCTTGCCTCTTCAGCAGGTCCAGAATTTTTCCTGGTCTCCCTCCCGGCTAGCCGTGGTGCACTAACCTCCTGCAGGCTGTGTTCACGCCGCCAACCCCAGTCCTCTCCCTGCACTCCGACCGAAGCCCGAGCCTCAGCTCCCAGCCCCGCCCACCCCAGCGGGTGAGCAGACAAGCCTCTCGGGCTGGTGAGTGCCGGTCGGCACCGATCCTCTGTGCGGGAATCTCTCTGCTTTGCCCTCCGCACCCCTGTTGCTGTGCTGTCCTCCACGGCTCCGAAGTTTCCCCCCTCCGCCACCCGCAGTCTCCGCCAGCGAAGGGGCTTCTAGTGTGTGGAAACCTTTCCTCCTTCATGGCTCCCTCCCACTTGTGCAGGTCCTGTCCCTATTCTTTGTCTCTGTTTTTTCTTTTGCCCTACCCAGGTACATGGGGAGTTTCTTGCCTTTTGGGAGGTGTGAGGTCTTCTGCCAGCGTTCAGTGTGTGTTCTATAGGAGCAGTTCTATGTGTAGATGAATTTCTGATGTATCTGTGGGGAGGAAGGTGATCTCCGCGTCTTACTCTTCCGCCATCTTCCTCAACTCTTCCAAATATTATGCATATAATGCTAGCTACAGATGTCTAAACTTAAGAGAAATGTAAATGGTTTAACATGCAATGCATTTTTCATCTGCCATGTGCAACCTGGGCTAGTCGGTGCATCTCTGTGTAACTACAAGTTGGTATGCAAAGAGAAGCAAAAAAAAAAAAAATAGACAGTTGGGCACTACTGGGAAATGATGATTTTTTATACAAGAACTTCCTGCATTCATGTTTTCAGAGAGGACAAGTTTGACAAGTTAATTCATTTGTTTTTTTCTGTCTGAAGAGCTCTTGCCATTCAAACCTCTTCTCATGCTAGGTGGTATCCACCTCATAGTGCCACAACCCACCAACTTAACGGTATGTGGACAGAACTGCTTTTTATTTTGAGGACAAAAGGCAAGAGGTGTGGATCAGCATTTCTCTGGGGGAACAAAACATGTCAGTTATAAAGGTTCTATGTCTTTAGGCTATCACTGGACACTAGATCTTCAGGGTAGAAGCACCACTGTGTATTTTAATAAGTCCATTTTGGGCTATGTTTATGATATGAGTCCCTCTAATATATGAGGTGTAGGGCAGGATCCCTTTGCCAGAATCAGAGTTTTACTGACACTAGCAGTTATCTTAAATATTGTTTAGCTTGTTAGCATTGGTGATGAGCAGCCATACTCTTTTTGGCTTTACCTCAACTGTCAGCTATAACATCAACAGCCTTATTATATATCCTGAATTTCAATCTCTTTTCCAGTTATGCCATTGTTTTTATTTTTTCCTTATCTTTTTCTCCTCCATTTGGTAATAAAATTCTGCTTTTCTAGAAACTGTAGCTCCCTACCCTGGGCTAGGTTCAGAGGATGGAATTTTCTGATTGACCAACCTGGATTATTCGCCAAAGACAGCCTTGGAAGAGATGGGATCACACAACCGTGCTTGGCCATCAGAGTTGCCTTCCCCACACCACACATGATGATTAGTTCAGAGATGGGCACATGGTCCCAGCAGGGACAGTTTTTTTTTCAGAGATTTATACAATTTTTGAGATTTCTCTGCTTCAAACTTATAAGCACTAAGGACCATGTAAGCCTAAAGATGCCACCAGCTATTTTTTTCTACAAACTAAGCAATGGCTACCTGAGAAAAAACCCGCACAGAAGAATTAAGAGATAAGAGATTAAGAGGACAACTGATGACATCATTTGAGCCCCTGGATCCATCCTCACCTACTGTGGATTTTTGAGTTGTAAAAATAATTACATTCTTTTATACTTGTCTTTTTAAAAAAATTATCTAATTCAGGTTAAATTTCCATTATTTATCACCAAAGTGTTCCAAATAATACACAATCTTCCTCCCATCTGGTTTCTGGTTTTGTTCTTTTATGTTCTTCACTTTAGCATTTTCAATATGACTTCCCCATTCAAGTCTCTGTGACATTGAATAAAAGAGTGAATGAAGCTAACAATGACTTACTGTTTTTTTCCCACATATGGAAACATTTATCACATCCTCCATGTTTAATTAATGTCTTTGAGATGTGAATTATTATTCTCATGATTACAAGTGAGGAAATATCTGCTCACAAAGTTTCAGTGTCAGCGTCTTGCCCAAGACAGTGGGAAAACTGAAGCAGAATTTGGAGCCTGGAAGCACTGACTCCAAAGACTAAACTGTCCATCCCCCTTATACTGAATCACCATTAAAAAAATAAATAAATAAATAAACAAATAAATAACCCCCCCAAAACAACGTTTGTTTTAGATACCCTAGATGCAGTTGTTTCTTGCCTTTCTCTCCACAGTCCCATGATTCTCTTTGCCACCATTTCTTCCCATTTATTTATTTTCCTAGTGCCTGAAAACCACTTAGTTTAAAATTTCATAGTTTTCAGGTTTGCCTTTTATACTTAGGATTTTCTTTTAATATCCCCAGAACCAAGCATAGTCCCTGGCCCATGGTAGGTTCTCTAGGCTACTGGTCTATGCACATATGTTGGGGAATTACTTGGACCATTGATTACTTGCTTCCCCATAAGATAACTCCTTCAGCCTGTAAAAATAACTACTGTGTTCTCCTTGAGTCTCCTCTCTTTCCAGAGTAAACTTTCTTAGTCCTTTCAGTTCTTTCTGAAACAGGTTCAAGTTGATAAGGGTTTAGGCTTACTGTAGTTTTATAAGTATAAAGATCCAATTCCTTAAGAAGATTAATTTTGTATTCATTTGCAAGTTGGCTAAAAGAGGAAAGAGGCAGGAAGCAAAAGGTCCAGTGATGTTCTATCACAGGAACAAGTTATGCATGTATCATGGCCCTTATCACATATAATATTCATTCATTTCTTTTTCTGCACAAACTGTAAAGTTCTTGTGAATGGAAATAGTCTTATTCTTTCATTTTTTTGAATGCCCAGCACAAAGCACATGACCTCATACCTGATATTAAGCATGTACATGGGCTTTGAAGTCAGACTTCTGAGGTTCCAATCCTGGATCAACCACATATAGGCTCTAAGCAGTGGCAAGCCACCTCATTTCCATAACTCTTGATTTCATTATCTTTAAATGGGGATAATAATCATTCGTATCTCATATAGTCATTGTGAAGATCAAACTAAATAATCCATAGAAAGTGTTTAGCATAATGACTGGCACAGATGAAATGCACAGAAATGCCTGTTGCTGCTCCTGTTGGTATTAATACAGAGGTCCTTAATAAGTATTTTTAAATGAATTAGCTATGTGGTTCCAGACCCTCGCTTTTCCTGTCTCTAACCTCTCCATACCTAACCATTTTGTAATGCTCCCCACATTTAACCAACATATCAGACAAGATGCAACCAATGAAAGGTCATGAATACTGGTCACCTCCCTTTTGCACAGTTATCTTTCTCATCTAATCAGGAGTTAACACATAGTGTGTTTGCCAGACCCCTGGGCTTTCTCAAACATGTGCCATTTATCAACTTGTCCTGTGAAATCTAGGGGTAGGAATGATGGACTCACCAGCCTAAAATCTAACACTTAGGGTGATAGCTTTGGCTTCAAAATGAGGTGTGGACCTGAGGGCAAGATAGATAGAAAGGACATTGGTTCCTCAGTGACCCAGGGAAGCAAGGAAAATAACTCTAGACCTGGGGCTGGGTGGGGGGAGAACAAAAGTTAAAACTAGAAAGCAGGATAAAAATGACAGTAAGGACTTGCTTTATGTGTCAGCAAATGCCAAGCTGAAGTAATCAAACTATGCTTATAAGGATTCACCCAGACGTAGTTTATACCCTGAGAGCTCTGCATGTTATCCCCATAAAGCATCTTTGTACTCTGAAACAGCTGTGAGGGAGGGGCAGAGCAGAGGTGAAGGGGAAAGGATGTGGGTTCTGGGGCATGATCTTCGGAGGAGCCACTCACTCTTGCCTTCTGTGGTGGCAGTGGAAATGTACTCAGCAGCAAAAGTGGCCACAGAGCCTGCTGTTTGGGAGCTGCTCTGGGCAACCGCAGTATCACATGTTCACAGATCATGTGCTTTCACCAGTCCAGATGGACGCCACCTATTTCTGTGCCAACATCCTGAACTTGTGGTCACTGAGCAGTGGTCAAAATGCTATGCCCCGACCTAATCGTAGCTGTGGGCCTGAGCCCTGCCACTGAATTAAAAGTGTTTCTCCATGCCCTTGTTACTGCTCTCTCTCTATGGAGAGGGGCCCATGGCCCAGGCACTAGTGGGTAAACACCAATATCTCCCTGCTCTGAGGGGTATGTGGGACTGAGCCAGGAGAGCCTCTAGTTCAGATAGGGAGCTTGGTCCTCTTTTGAATAAATCTTTCTCCAGGCCTCAGATTTTAAAAATGCATAATAAATATTTATTTATGGGGTTGATTCCTTGATTAATGAATAAAATGTTGCTTCTAAACTTAATTTTTGGCTTCTGTAAGAAACATGTAAGCCTCTGTTTCCTCTGATCCACCCAAAGATAAAAGCCCCCTTTCTCTCAAACTCAAAACTCCTTGAGAAAATGCCTTATGGGACCCAGTCCCAGATTGGTCCTTATGAGACCAGTTTTTTCTCCTGGGTTGCATATAAAGACACTTTAAAAACAGAAAATAATTAAAGTCAGAAAGAAAATTGTCTGATCTCTATTTGATTCTCTCAAAGAACATTTAAGGAAATCCCATTCAGAATCCACATTTCTGGCACAGATCAAGCATTCCATAAACAGCGGTTTTGCTTATGTTTTTATTATTAGTTTTCATTTACTGTTGTTCTGTTTTACAAACCCCTCCCCAGAGTTCCACCTCTACTGGGGCTCTGTCCTGGAACCCTAAATTCCTTTTGTGAAAGCTCTTGTTGAAACACACATCTTACATGAATCACACAGACAGTCATTATCAGCCGGACCATAGGTTACATTTTATCAGATTGGCTTCAACCACATGCCAGAGACCAAAGTAGCAGAACCATGGAACCCAGTGAGTAAAAAAGAAGTGTCCTTGCCCCCAAAGTGAAGAGCATTCAAAGTGGCACTGGTAAGAGGCTCAAATTTCCTAGTCTAAACAAAAACCAAATCCTTTGAATGACTATGACAGAAAAGCAGTAATCCACCCATAGTGGATGGAATTGCTTCTTATACACTTGGAGAAAGTAGCCACCTCCATGCTGTGAATGTGAAAGAAGATGAATTTGCAGACTTTCTATGTCATAACACAAGTGATATAATACAAATGGAGCAGTAAGGTTCTACTTTGTTACCTTCTATAAGAAGCACTGAAATGAAATGTATGTCTCTAACATTGACTTAAAGATGCAGTTCGATTATTCAATTATTGAGATATATACCTTAACAAGAGAAAGTCAATTTACCAATCAACAGAAACTTTTAAAGCGTTAGCTTTTATTTTAAACAACTTTATTGGAGTATAATTGCTTTACAATGTTGTGTTAGTTTATGCTCTATAACAAAGTGAATCAGCTATATGTATATATATATCCCCATATCCCATCCCTCTTGCGTCTCCCTCCCACCCTCCCTACTCTACCCCTCTAAGTGGTCACAAAAACAACAACAACAAAACAAACAAAAAAACAAACAAATCTTGGGTATATCCATACAATGGAATATTACTTGGCCATAAAAAAGAAGGAAGTAATAATTCATGCTACAATGGGGAGGAATCTTAAAAGCATGATGGTGAGAGAAACCAGTCACAAATGCTACCTATTGTAAGATTCTATTTATATGTAATGCATGGAATGGACAAATATATAAGGATAAAAAGTAGATTCATGATTGTTTAAGACTAGGGGCACAGGCAGTGTTGGGAGATGACAGCTAAAGTGTATGGAGCTTCTTTCTGAAGTGGTGAAAGTGTTTTAAAATTGATTGTGGTGATTGTTTCACAACTCTGTGAATATACCAAAACCAACAGAATTATAGACTTTAAATGGGTGAACTGTATGGTATGTGAATTCTATTTTAATACAGCTGTTGTTTAATTTTTTTGTTAGCTTTTAAGAACATTCCACTGCTTAAATTCTGAATTATACAATTGCTAAATAGCTTTATGTTCTCTGCTTTGCCAACTGTGTGACCTTAGTCAAGGCACTTAAATTTCTGAGCATATCTTTAAACATTCAATGAAAAGGCTGGGCTAGATAATCACTGTGTGACTTTGAAGGGCTAAGAGATTGTGTAAATTATAATCATTTATCATTTTATCTGCTGAGTAGAGCAACCTACCACAAATCTAGCATAAGAGCGCTAGTCCCACTTCTTTTTTCTGTTTTTTTAAAATAAATAAATTTATTTATTTATTTATTTATTTTTGACTCCGTTGGGTCTTCATTGCTGTGTGTGGGCTTTTCTCTAGTTGCAGCGAGTGGGGGCTACTCTTCATTGCGGTGTGCGGGCTTCTCATTGCGGTGGCTTTTCTAGTTGCGGAGCACGGGCTCTAGGTGCGTGAACTTCAGTAGTTGTGGCTCGTGGGTTCTAGAGCGCAGGCTCAGTAGTTGTGGCGCACAGACTTAGTTGCTCCACAGCATGTGGGATCTGCCTGGACCAGGGATTGAACCCGTGTCCCCTGCATTGGCAGGTGGATTCTTAACCACTGCACCACCAGAGAAGTCCTAGTTCCACTTCTTAATATTTATATGCAAACCTCGTTTTATGACGTTTTGCTTTATTGTACTTCTCAAATACTGCATGTTTTACAAACCAAAGCTTTGTGGCAACCTTGCGTTGAGCAAGTCTATTGGCCCCATTTTTCCAACAGTATTTGCTTTGTGTCTCTGTATCACATTTTGGTAATTCTTGCAGTATTTCAAACTTTTTCATTATTTTTTTAAACATCTTTATTGGAGTATAATTGCTTTACAATGGTGTGTTAGTTTCTGCTTTATAACAAAATGAATCAGCTATACATATACATACATCCCCATATCTTCTCCCTCTTGTGTCTCCCTCCCACCCTCCCTGTCCCACCCCTCTAGGTGGTCACAAAACACCGAGCTGATTTCCCTGTGCTGTGCGGCTGTTTCCCACTAGCTATCTATTTTACATTTGGTAGTGTATATATGTCCATTCCATTATTCTTTTATTTGTTATGGTGATCTGTAATCAGTGATCTCTGATGTTACTATTGCAAAAAGATTATGACTCTGAAGGCTCAGTTGATGGTTAAAATTTTTTAGCAATAAAGTATTTTTTAATTAAGGTATATACACTTTTAAAAGACATAATCTTATTGCACATTTAATAGACTACAATATGGTATAAAAATAACTTTTATATGCACTGGGAAACCAAAAAAATTGTGACTCTTTTTATTGCAATACTTGCTTTATTGTGGTGGTCTGGAACCTACAATATCTCTGAGATATGCATGTATGTAATATGCATCTTTTTCTGTTTATGTTGCTACCTCTATTTATCTTTAGTCTGGACTGATTAGCCTACTTCTTGTGACCAATATTATTGTTCACATTGAATATCAGATTATAGTTTATAAAGTGCTGTCAGGCTAGAAGGACAATAGGGCATAATCATAAAAGAGTGGTGGCTCAAGAGCCACATTGCCTGGTCTTGATACGTTCTCTACTACTTCCTAGTTGCATGAGCTTGGAACAGTTCCTGGTGCCTCCGTGATGTCAGCTATACAAAAGGAATACAAAAATACCTACTTTGTAGGGTTACTGTGAAGATTAAATAAATTAATACTTTAAAGTGCTTCAGACAGTTGCACAGCCCATAGCAAACACTCAGTGACCATTAGCTACAATGTTATTATGATTATCATGTCCCTTGTTCTTCACAAGGCTGAAGAGGCATTCCCAGGGACCCTTCAGAAGAAGAAGCTGGAGGTTAAGACAAGCTGGACTGATTGCCAAAGTTCACCCAATGCAGAAGTGTCTAGAGATGAGAGTGGACCCAAAGCACTCTAGTTTCCAATCCAGTGATCTCTCCACACACTGCTTCCCTGTGAAACTAAGGGCTGGAGTTTGGCCATTCACTGGTCTGATGAGCTTCACTCCAGCAGAATCTGACTGGTAGGTCAGACAGTACCC
This sequence comes from Hyperoodon ampullatus, assembly GCF_949752795.1. NCBI lineage: Eukaryota > Metazoa > Chordata > Mammalia > Artiodactyla > Ziphiidae > Hyperoodon > Hyperoodon ampullatus. The sequence continues at coordinate 117,184,102 of NC_136915.1, read as the reverse complement.
CACAGTGCTCCATTAGCCATCTCAAAGTTCTCAGATTGAGAACCTTCAAACAAGGCTAATAACTATAAAGCTTTCTGTGTGGGGCACAAATCTGTACATATAGAACCTCCCAAAGACTGCTGCCTTTACGTCCTTTTCACTGGAAGTAATTAATCTCTTCTTTTAATAGCCACATCACTTTACCTGCACCTCTTCCATTGGGCATCATTAACTTCCCAGCACATGTTATGGAATCCTGCACCCATGTCTTATCTCTCTGCTACACTGCTCACTCATTGAGTAAACTGTTGCTGCCTTATTCTTTTTATACCTGACTGTGTACTCTATCAGTATCTGTTGATTGAATGGATGGATGAATGAATGAATGAAGGTATACTTGAGCGACTGAAGTATTTGGGATGAGAATCAAACCCCTGCAGAAAGACACAATTTAATTCAGCTCTAGTCAATTTTGAGTGGTGAAAATATCCCTGGCACTTTACCAGATGTTATAGGGGATCCAAAACATATGTCATAGTCTCTTAAAATTTTTTGGATGGGTAAAGACTTATCTTCATGAAGAAATTATACCTGAGGGAGAAAAAAGGAAACGATATAAGAGAGTCCTGGCAGTGCTTAAACTAGAAGGCTTCTCCAAAATTTCATTTTTTGTTAGTTGTTGGAAATTTGGAGTACATTTACATATGAAAACATTGTCATAAATTGTGATCTGTTTTCAATATTGGTCCACAATATTTTGCCAGGAAAGTCAAAGACGGAAAGGACTTCAGAATTTATCTGGTGAAAACCTTTCATTTTATAGAAAATACAGTGTAACTTTCTCAGGATCACACGGTGGGTGAACTGAGACTAGAATCTGAATCTCTTGACTTCCTATTGTGTTCATTTTAGTAACACTCAGTACTAACGACAGAAAAAGCCACCATCATGACAGTGCACTGTATTTATATAAATATTTATCAAACACCCATTATGTGACAGACACTGCAAATGTTTTTTTCACCCAAACTACTGCAGACCCAAGCATCATCCTTGACTGTTCCATCTCCTTCCTCTACCTTCTCTCCTACCTTGTCCTGCTGATTTTACTGCCTAGATATTCCTCAGATCTATCCCCTTCTCCCCATCCCTACCATCACTTTCTTAGTTCAGGCCATCTTAACTCTTATCTGGCCGATTATAGCAGCTTTCTATACAATCTCCAAAGTGATATTTCTCTGATATCTTAAAAACAAACCATATCACCTCATTTCTCTGCTCAAAATCTTTTCATGGGTCCACACTGTCAATAGGATAAAATGTATGCTCCCTAACTTGTTCTACGAAGTTCCCCATAGTCGAAGCTTCCCTACCTCCCTGTCACTCCCTGCCTCCCACTGGGTGCTACAGTAACACACACCTGCTTGCCATTCTCTGCTCAGACCATGATGTGGTTCCTCCCTGTGCCAGCTCAGTCCTCCTCCCTTCTGCTTGGATCCTCACCTCCCCTAGCTAGTCTTTATCTGCCCTTAGGTAACAGAGGTATCCATTTCACTCTCTCCAGGTTGCTTCCAACCATCTACTGAGTACAGGTTCTTGAACTCCTTACCCAATGGACTGTGATAGAGGAAAATTCAAAGCAATCCTTTCACCCCCTCATTAAGTGGCCAGAGAGTTTCTAAAGATTTGAAGTGTCCAAGAGCTTTGCTTGGGTGAGAATCCTCAGTATTGCTGGATGCAATGCATTGACTGAAGAACTGTGGATGGCCTCTCTGAGGCAGAGACAGATTGCATGCAGTGACTCTGAGTACCCAGAGAGCAAGAGTGGTCAGGGTTCCAGATGTAGATGGCCAGCTACCCTTGCAGGAGGATTGTCTCTAGCAGCCACTGCCGGAGTGGTCCTCTATGTAGGTACTATATCCAGGCGGCCTGATCTCTTGTCCACCAACCCTGGCCTTTCCTGGCCCAGTATCCCGTCTCTATAAACTGCTCTCTCAGGGACTTAGGACCCTGACACTTTTCTCTCCTGTGTCTCCCCAGGTCCTCTCACCTTTTCTCTCAGATCTTCTCCAACAAGGAGTGATTCCTCCATCTTTATATAATAGGGGTGTTGGTCCATCAGGGCCCATACGTTTTCTTAAAAGCCTATTTATCAGGTTATGATCTGGGCCATCTGGCAATTTCTCCTGTCCAGTCTTTAAACCCAAAGGTTGATCATTTTCCCAATGAGGGCAAGAAGGTGTTTATTTTGTGCCACAACATTATCTCTCTAGTTAGAAAGAAACTGGTGACATTTATTTACAACAAGGCATTTTGCTAAGCTTTGAGACTTAGTTCAACATCACCACTGACCAGAAATCACTCTAACAAGCAGCATTTTCTACATTCCCCTCCTGCTGGGCTGGATGCCTCTCCTCTGTGTCCCTTAATGAGCAGAACAATATCTCTCTCATTGCACTTATTACACTATGTTGCAATAATCTGTTTATATGCCTATCTCCACAATACCTATGAGTTTCTGAAATAAGACGAACATGTCTTATTTGTGTTCTTTATCCCAACACATGTGTGACACATAGTAGATGCTCAATAAATGATTGTTGTTGTTTCACTGACCTCCTTTGCTAATTGGAGTAAATCAGAGAGCTGGCCCCTGCCCTCAAGGAACTTACCTCCCATTTAACATTGATTATTACTACTATGAATGATGATCTTTTCCTGATAGGAGGGGTAGCTGAGAAGTATTACTATTAAGATGGGAGACACATAGAAATACATTTAGCTAACCAACAACCATCAGATCAGCTGAATGGCTAGCTGTGATGATTCAGCATCAGTCAGAGGCCTATGATAAGAAGTCCACCAGGAGCCCAGGTATCATATTCTCTGCAGGGTTCTGGATGAGATATACACTTTGTGGAGGGGTGGCGAGGGCTCTGACCCACAGAGCACAGAGTCAGGTACCAAAGGGGTATTTAACAGATACTTCTTTCAAAGCAGCTCCATGTCGAGGAAAAATCTGAAAGTCTGGAGAAGAGCTGATGAAAAAAATAATAAATAAATCTAGCAGAGTCTTAGGAATGCATGAAGGGTGCTTAGAATAGGAAGTCTTCTGGGAAGTTTCATTCTTACAGAGGAGATGAGGCAGGTCCTTGTGCAATTGGCATATAGATATCTTTCTAACCTCTTTTCTCTGAATTGCAAAAATTGGCAGAGAAGCAAGATCTAGTGGTGATGAGGGACTTCAGCTAGCAGGACATCTGCTGGAGGTCTCATGCAGACCAGCTGATGAATTCTTCCCTTGCCTTGCTGACAACTTAATCTCTCAGTAGGTAGAAAAAGCAATGAGGGGGAACTGCTACTCAGGACTTAATTATGACCAGTAAGAAAGACCTGGATCATGATGTATATGTTGTAGGAAACTGGGGGAAAGTGACTATGGCATTTCTGAAAACTAATAATAAATGATAGGGTATCCTCTTATTATAATAAAATATGGCAACCTTCTCAATACCTTTCAGGAAGCATTATATGAACACATTCATTAAAATATTCAGATCAGTGTACCCCAGACACCAGGAGAGCAGATTTCTGAAAGTTCAGAGCAAAGGATTATAATCTTATGACCCATGATGCAAAATAATCATGGAGTTCCACTCTCTAATGGGATGGGTACTTCTAAGAAATGAAATTCAAATAATATAACCATGAGTCATCCTGATAAAAAAAAGGAGAAGGCAGCTAACAAAACCCATGGGGCTTCATAAAGAGTTCTTTGATGAGCTCAGATTGAATAAAGCCCTGCACAAAAGATATAAGAAAGAAAGTGTAACTCATAACAAATCCAAAAGTCCACATGGTCCTATAAAGACAGTAATAATATTAATGCCCAATATTTACTGAGGATTTGCTGTTGTGCCAAGTATTGTTCTAAGCACTTTACATATATTAACTCATTGATTCCTTGGAAGAACATTATGAAGTAGGTGTAAAATTTATGTTGCTTTTCAGAGGAAGGTTCTAAGAAAGCAAAGTGATTAAATTACTGACCCAGGGTCAAAAAACCAAAAAGTTGGGATTTGAATCCAAGCAAGCTGGCTCCAGAGTCAGTACTCTTCACCCCTATGCTCTACTTTTATCTATTTCACAACTCTTCTCAGGCCATTATATGCAGGTTAAAGAGCAGAATGCATAGGTCTTTGGCAAAATAATAATTTAATATGGCTTTTAAAGGGGATACTCCTGTAACAGGAAGAAGAAGGAAATATAGACAGTGGAGGAGACAAAATGGGAACAGATGTCAAAGGAAAAGCAGTCCTATTAAACTCTTATTTTGTTTCCATTTTCTTTGAAGTGAGGATTTTTAAGTTGGAAAAGGTAGATTAAACATGGTTGTAACATGGAAGCCAAAATAAAAAGGAAAAAGTTTCTTGTTGCTCCAAAATAATAGCTGTCCTGGATTCTGAGGATTTTAGCTGGCCAGAAAGGAAACAAGACCCATTTGTGCTGTGATGGCATACAGGGTTCCCCTGTCAGGCGGGGTAAAGGGGTGATAGGCATGGAATCCGGGACCCTAAAGACCACCCAATTCAGCTCTTTGTCTCATTTCACTCCATATAGTTGACTAGATTTTGCTCAGTTCTGGACAGACTATTTTGTGGGAAACATTCATCAACCATTCCATCCATGTCCAGAGGAGGAAAAGCTGATGGTGAAGAGTAGATGCTGTGCTGTACGAAGATCTCCTGATGGAAATGGGGCCCCCTGTGACTATAGATGTAACGATTGCATGGTACATCACCATTCGGAAAGTGCCTTCAGGTGCATTATCTTCCTTGATCCGCACAATATTCTTCAACAGTAGATGCTCCTGGCCTATTTTATAAGAAGGTTAGAGGAGGAACCCAACACTCTTGCAGAACTGGAAATTAGTTTACACCAAAAGCTCTGCCCACTATCCCAGACTCCCTCGTGGTTGCTGTCTTCAATCATCTGAAGGGAAGTTGTGTAGAACAGGGGTTATATTTGTTCTCTTAGCTCTATTTGGGATCCAAAGGGAAAGGAATTTCCCAGCAGGGTGGCACCCTGATCCTTGAAGTGTTCAAGTGGAACCCAGAGATTAGCTTATAAGGTTATGCTACTGATTGGAGTTTGGTCTGATACCATAGTGGTCCTCAGATTTAAATTTCATGAACAAAACAGTGACAACAACAACAATAGTGATAATAAATGGAGGACCGACATAGGATTAACACTCTTACCATCTGCCTTTTATCAGCTCGTTAAAAAAAGGAAACTGAACACTGAGAGAATAGTCTACTGCTACATTGCTTTTTTTGTTTTCACATTTTGCTGTAGACTGGTAAAAAATTTGTCACAAACTGGCAACAGTCCACAGCCCATTATTTGGGAAACATTGGATTAGAGGGTTTTTAAGGTTCTTTCTAATTCCAAAAATTGTACACCTCTAAATCATACATTTTGTTACCTAATTATGCCTTTCTTATATTTTAGCTAACATCCTGAAAGCATTCTCAGTGCCAAGCAATGTGTTAAGTTCTTTACATGTCAGGCAACTTAATCCTCTAAATAACCCTATGTCATCAGTAGTTGCTGGTCCACTTTCAATGGAGACCGACTCAGAGAAGTTCTATGACTTATCCCAGGTCAAACAGCTGCAAATTCAACTTTGGTCTCTGCCTTCAATGCCTCTGCTCTCAACGACAGTATTACATGTTTTATTATTAAATACAAACAAAGTATTTCAAATATCTTCCTAGACTCTGAGTTCCTAGATGGCAGGGTGTGTACATTTTAGCTTCCAAATCCCACGATTGATGTTAGCACAGTACCTCTATTGCATTCAACAAAATTAGAAGGTATTTATTAAATACCTACTGTAGTTCAGCTCAGGGCTTCCTGAGGCGCACAAAAGATATTTGTTGATTAGCTGATCAGCAAATTAGTATAGGAGAATGTTGAAGCTATGAAATTGGTAAAACAGTTCTCTCATTTCACTTATATGCTGTCTGAGTATTCAATTTCACAGGAATCACCAGCAAGGACAGTCTTTTCTCTGATTTACCAACTCAAAGGAGGAAAGTCCTGATGTTCTATTGCTTCTCAGACTCTCCTCCCATGCCAAGGAGAACAGCAAGGACCCTGTCCTTTATTTCCTGTGTTCTCCAAGCAGCACCAGCTGCCTGCCTTGCAGCCTGAAAGACCAAATAGACTCCCCTCTGGGTCTCTTTGAGCTTCTGCACTGTTAAAAGGCCATTGGGAAGAACCCACTGTGAGCCAAATAGTGGGAAAAGCTGGTTCTCTGAGAAAAGGGGAGAGGACTTGGGATAATATGGTGAAGAGGAAAGATTCTAAAGGGACCAAGAGCCCGGTGGTTGACTTCACAGTTTATATTCATATAATGTTCATCATGTGCCCACTGTCCTGTGTGCAGAAGGGGTTTTATTGTATTGCACTGCTACCAGAACAGTGAGAAACCATGTAACTTGCCAAGAACGTCCAATCAGCATAGCTGTTATCTTAGTCTGAGAATAGCAGATGTGAATGAGCAGGCTCCCTCAGCTTGTCCTGAGGACAGGGACTCAGGCAAGGCTGCTGGAGCTGCCCTTGCTGCCCCTCTCTCTGCCACCAAGCTGGAGCTGGATGTTCCTGTCCCCTTGTCAGCACTGCCCTTCCCACAACACCTGTACACAGTCATCCAGTGTCAAGGCTCGGGGATTGTGGACAGATGAGAAGGAAAGTGAGAAGAGCAAAATCTATCCATGACAACCTGAAGGTGGCAATTATCACATTTACTTGAAAACTGCCTAAGAATGAACTATGCATTCTTGGGTGGGTATGCAAATGTATGCAAATGAACCCAAATGAGAGACCCTCTTAATTAGTTTCTGTATCTGGATGTGACACTTGTGGTGAGGCCAGAAGGAAGTGGGCTCTAAGTGATGGATTCTGCCCAGTTCTCCCTTTGGGCTGGGGGGCAGGGGTGGCTGGATAAACATATTCTTTGTTCTCTAAGCCACCTTTTTCCCATAGCTGGGATTTGGGATTTGAGATTTGGGCACGTAGCTCTTGATCAATCAATATATATTGCTTTTCTTCAGTGTGATCTGATCTGGAGAAGATGGGCTTTGTGTTTTCTGGCCCCTTCCTCATTCCCCAGCCCCTCCCATCCCAACCTGGCCCAGACCATTATGTGATAATATGACAACATTATCATGTTGCTCTCAGTACCACAATAAAAAGGGAACATTCTATATCACTGAGCCTAAACCATCAGCTAGAAAACAAGAAGGCAGAACCTGATTCTCTTTAAGGTCCCTCCCAGAAGGTCAGATCTGAATGTCTGGAATCGCTGATGGAAAATATAGCAACAGGGCTATGCTGTGATGACTCATCACCAGCTGGATGCAAGAGAGGAAGAAGCAAGGGCTTTAAAGTTGAAGTCATTCTGCAGCACAGACCCGGGTTCAAATCTTAGATTTTTCTAGTTCCTAACCATTTATGCTTGAACAAGTTGCATAATTTCTGATTAGATATTCCCTTTTGGTACTTAACCTCTGTCCTCCTTACATGCGTTAATACACACAACAGACATTTAACATTTAAAATGCATACTTTGTGTCCAGTACTGGTCTGGGTTATAGAAATTGAAAGATAAGGAAGCCATAGACTCTGTTCTTAAGACACCTAGTCTTAAGTGGGAACAAAACACAGGGACAGAGACTAAATAACACAGGGTAAAGTAACTATTGTGCCCAAGATGCTTTGGGAGCACAGAATAGGTGCACCTAGTTCACCAACCCAGCCTATGAGGATACAGAGGATAGTTACAGGTTAGGGGACACTTGAGTCGAATCTTCAAAGACAAGTTTAGGCATTGACCAGACAAAGGGGAGGTGTAGAGAGCTTTTCAGTCCAATGGAGCATCCCCATGCAAAGGCATGGGGCCCTGAGAGAAGGTGATTTGATTTTGGGGAGTTGTGCATCATGTCTGGAACTCAGGATGCTTGGTGAGGTTGGAGAGGTGGGTTAGGGGAAACTTCGGGAGGATTGTAGGTGCCATGCTAAAGCTTGGCTTTCCTCTAGGATGATGGGCCCAACAGGAGGCTGGAAATGCTAGTTCCTCCACTTACCCCAAGAATCTGGATCTGTGTAATCCCAGCCCACATCCTACCCCGTGGACCAGAGCTACTCCTTGGCAGAATTGTGAGGCTGGGAGAGTCTATCTGGGCTCCCCCACCTCTGCTCCTCCTTCCATTTGGTTCTTTTTTTCCTCCTCAGCTGCCTGATTTTCTGCTGTTGCCCTCGACCGTCCTTGCAGCAACATTTCTGATAAATTAACTTGCACTTAGTGTCTGTTTCTTAATTCATTGCCCCTCTTAAGGGAATATATATGTTAAAAGAGGAACCCGGTTGAGGGCAATGTTTACCAATGAGAGAGAGCTTTCTAACAGCAGTCATTTCAGGAATCAGCAGAGTGGACATATGTGTGACAGGGATTGGACTACGAGGCCTTCCCTACACCATCCCGTCCCATCCCCTTCCCATCCCCGACACTCTCAGACCACACAGTAGATCCGAGACAGCCTGCTGGAGTTATGTCTGTGCCACCAAATTCAGACAAGCACTGGCCTGTGAGGATGGGGCAGCACGGCCTTTGCCTAAAGGGCATGGTGCCCAGACAGCATCTGGAAGGGGAATGTGATGTGTGGCTGTGCCCACAGGCAAGTGTGAGTGTGCCTGCCTGCCTCTGTGTATGGTGTGACCCTGTGCGGTCCCCTCGCTACCTAGAGGGACTGATCCTTTTCCATTCTGTGGCCAGCAACCCCTCAACACGTGGTCACTTCTTATCCTCTCTTACCTCATATGTGACTTACTGACAGTTTCCCACTGTTGCCCTTCCTAGAGATCCCGCTCACCCAGAGTAAGAGGAGAAAAGAAAGGTAGAAAGACTGTATTCCCCATTGCCCCACAGCCCTCAAACCTGTGCCATTTGGGGCAAGACTTGAGGAAGGTCTATCCTTCTGGGGCAGAGGGAGCCTGGGAAGGAACCTGGGTGTGGTCTTTATCTCACTTTGTCTAAAGCATGGAAACAGTCTTTGCAGGACCTCCCCCCACCCCCCCGCATGATAATTCCTGAATTTTGAAGTGGAGTCTAGAAGACAGGGAGAGTGGAGAAGAGAAAGGTTCAGGGAACCAGGTCTGCTACCTGCTGGGGGTGGGGTGGTAGATGGGGGATGCTGGATGAAAACAGAGCCCAGGTTGAATACCCAACAAAGTGTGCGGTGCTCCCCAAACTTCCATGAGCCAACAAATCACCTGGGATCTTGTTAAAGTGCATATTCTGATTCAGCCGTGGGTCTGGGGTGGAGCCTGAGAGTCTGCATTTACTACAAGCTCCCAGGTCTTGCCAATATTGTGATCCATGACCCACACTTTGAGTGGTAAGGGTGTAGAATATGTAGCGTTAATCTTTCCCAAAGAGTTGGGGGAAGCTCACCATGGGCTGCTGAGCAGGCAAGTTCTCCCACAATAAGGAGCCTCCAAAAGATGCCATCTTCCAAGGGACAGAAACTATAGGAGAGACCATGTGAGAAGAGCTGGAATGTGGTCATTTTAGGGTCCCTGGGGAAAGGTTGGGTATCATAAACAGCATTTAGGTGATATCACTTTTTGGCAGTCCAGGAACACTTTGTGCTCTGCCTTAAATAATACTGTAATGCAGCAAAAGTCAGCCCAAATGCCAGCAAGATGTCTGCAACAGTCCCTATTATTACCACCACCATCACCCACACTGGGTCAGCCTCTCTTTTAAAGGCTCACTTCCTGGGAGCTTCCTATTAAACTGTCTCAGACAGATTCTGTTAGCCCTTTGGTCACAGGGTTAAGTGGAGACACAAGGACAGAGGTGGAGGTGAGTCTCAGCAGTCCAGCTCATTCTATGTACTATTGCCTTTGTAAAAACATTTCAGTGGAATGGCCGAGAAGGCAATGGACAATTTTCCCAATTGCCTGCCTGGCAAACTTTAATACTAATTGCATTGTATTTCCTCCTAGCTGTAACTCATTTTACAGCTTCCACATCTGCCAGTTCATTTAATCTTTATGTCAGATCTGTAAGCTAGGCAGGCCAATGTTGTTACCTGCTTTTTCTCAGGTGGGAAAACTAAACCTCAAAAAGCTGGTAAATGACACATTTCAGAATGCCATGATCCCTATCTCCCAACTCAACCCAATGCTCTATCCAAATACTCATTTCTCATATATTTTATATTTTCCCAGGGAATTGAAATGACCCATGGAGTCCCTAATTGATGGCCTGGTGTCCTGGGGAGTTGTCAACTCTGGTTTTTAGAAGTTACCTAAATTGAGATCATCTAAGACATGGCAAGGGGCAGGAGGAATTTGGTAAGCAATTTCTTAGTTTTACCACTTCTATTTATTAATGTTAATTCTACTGAATAACTTTCTAAAATATGTATTTAGGCTTCTCTGCTTTATTTTCATAAGGTCTCTCATCTTCATAGAGCCTGTGTCAGAAAATAATTCTCTGGCTAAACGGGGGTCTGGAGAAGTGGAGCTGAAGTGATAATTTCTGACCACTAGAGGGACCCCAGGCACCAGCTACAATTTTTCTGCAGCAGCTGGTGCCTGGAATGGTACCCACCGCCTGGAAAAATTCAGGTCAGGTGCATATCTGGCTAAGAATCCCTTTATTGTTCTACAAACCAGGTCTGGAAGAGACCAAAGCATCCCAGCTCTGAACCAGAGGGCTTTAATTCGAGGATCCAAGCAAAGAGATTAAAATGGTCACAAGTGAGACCCAGACACCAGAATCAAAGAATATGCATTTTAGTCTATAGCTCTTTCATTTAACATATCACCTTAGGGTTTTCAGAGTCTTCTAGTCCCAACTATTCGGGTTCAGAATATCCTGAATTGAGACAAGGGTTGTTGAAAAAAATCTCTCCCCGGGAGATTCTGATGCACTGCCAATTTGGGAAAAAGCTGCTGGACTGGTCCTGGCTCTATCCCAAAGCATGGGATATCCCTCGACTATATTTTGATGATTTGTTACTGTCCAGCCTCAGCTTGAGTCCTTTCTGTTACTGTGAAATCCTGACTCAAATCAGTTCTATCCTTTTATTCTTTTCCATGGCACCAGTTCTTTTCTCTTATAACAGCATTTGTAATTTATCTGTGTGTTACGTGTCTAATCTCTGCCTCTCTTGTCTCTAAACTTGACAAAAGCAAGGCCCTCATCTGCTATGCTCATCACTGTGAAACAAGAACACAGAGCAGTATAGAGCACATAGTGTGTGTGTCTATATGTGTATGTGCATGTGTGTGTGTGTTATTTTTTTACATTATCAAGAATGCCAGGGCTTCCCTGGTGGCGCAGTGGTTGAGAGTCCGCCTGCCGATGCAGGGGATACGGGTTCGTGCCCCGGTCCAGGAGGATCCCACATGCCCGGGAGCAGCTGGGCCCGTGAGCCATGGCCGCTGGGCCTGCGCGTCCGGAGCCTGTGCTCCTCAATGGGAGAGGCCACGACAGTGAGAGGCCCGCGTACCGCAAAAAAAAAAAAAAAAAAAAAAAAAAAAAAAGAATGCCACAGCCCATCCCTGTAATCTACAGTCTTGTTGAGGAAAGCCTTTCCTAATATTCAGTCAAAATCAATCTCTGTTATTCCTCCACATCCCGTGTTTCTAGTTCTAAAGCTCCAGCTACATATATGTTTAATGCTTCTTTCAAGGACAACTCTTCAGTTATACAAAGATAGCTATGTATTTTTCTACATTTTTCCAGTGTCAATGCCTCACCCGTACTCAACCCTGCTCTTCCAGCCCATGCTTAGAGAAGAGGTATGGTCTCCAGGGTGGCATCATTTTGGCACCCCCCCCCCTTGGAAGAGCTCTGATTTGTTAGTGTCTAACATTTGGTACCCAGAACTGAGCCATTTATTCCCCAAATGGCCTGTCTTGGGCAGGAGAGGATGGTGTAGTGCCCCACCTTGTCCTGTACACCACATCTCTTAATGCAGCTGGAGTCTGCATTAGCCTTTTTGGCTGCTACACACAATATTGAATCATCTTTAGCCTGTGCCCAAGCGAAACATCTAATTTTTTTTTTTATAAGAACTTTTGTTGAGCCAGGCCTCTTCCATTCTGCTTTTATGCAACTGATTTTTTTTTTTTTTTTTTTTTTTTTTTTGCAGTACGCAGGCCTCTCACTGTTGTGGTCTCTCCCATTGCAGAGCACAGGCTCCGGACACGCAGGCTCACGGGCCCAGCCGCTCCGTGGCATGTGGGATCTTGCCGGCCCGGGGCACGAACCCGTGTCCCCTGCATCGGCAGGCAGATTCTCAACCACTGCGCCACCAGGGAAGCCCATATGCAACTGATTTTTTAAAACACAGGTTTTACATTAATCTCTCAAACTTTATTTAATTTCTGCAAATTTTTTTCTATCTCAGTGACCTTCCCTCCAACTTATTCCTTTCACACTTCCAGAGTTTCCATAGATCTCCCTCTGCCAATCAATCAAGAATGTGAAGTGAGCAGCCCTCTTCTGGGGCCTGAAAGAGTGGGTGTAGAGGAAGAGAAACACGGTCATATTTTTGGAAGCTTCCAGGCTGATAGTCAAGAGAGTCCACTTCTTCCTCACCTCTTTCTCAGGCCACAGACAGAAAATGGCCAACTGATTTGTAAACAGCTTTCTTTTCCAATGCTCCACACCCATCCCCTCTTTTCTGGGTAATTGGCCTTCACTGCACTGGCTTCCAGAATCCACTACATCTACCTTATAAGAGTGTGAAAGGAAAAATGTCCTTTATTCTTGTATCTTCTCTGCCTCTGTACATAAAGAATATTCTGGATGTGACAGTGAGACAGAACTACCCATTGGCCATGGGCTTTATGGTTTGCTAAGGGTCTGTAGCTGTGAAACAGAGGCCTGGATGGAGCGGTCCATGTGACGGAGGGCCTTGTGTATTTCCAGTGTGTCCTGGGATCCGGATATATTCAGGGTTATTAGAGAGAGGGCTGGGGAAGCCTGCGAACCAAGGAAGGAAGGGGACAGGAGGGGACCAGATGAGTCCAGAGAGATGCTGATGTCCAGAATTGTGTCTGATTCACTTCTGTGTCTTCTGGGACCTCTCACAGTGTCTTGAACTTAGAAGGCACACAATACATCCTTTAAATGAAATGAATTATACACCCTTAAGTGCCTTAAAGGGTTAACCCGACCAAGTACGTAGAACTGCAGAGAGATAAATGCCACATTCTGGCTACAGAGACCAGAATGGGAAAGAAGGACCCAGAGTTCAGAGGTTGGGAAAGGCTAGGGGGCAGAGGCACTAAACTGGAACTAAAGAAGGGGAGGAGGGAGAACAGAGAAGAAAAAAATCAGCAAGGAGACGGAAATGACTTTTAGATCCAAGGAGGGTGTGGGCTCTCCCGCTGAGTGTGATGAAATGTGAGGAGGTGGCTAGGCTCCAAATTTGGTTCTGAGCCAATGGAAAACTGTCTCCCAGAACTCTGGTGAGTCTCCTGGGACTCACTTTTCCGCAAATAAAGACGAAAAATGACAGCCCTTCCCAGCTCTCCCCTGCTGTCCAAAGCTCGCAGTTTTGTTCCAAAGGAAAGCACACATTATTCCTCCGACATGGCTGGGGAACTGTTGTGAAGTCCCCGAGCTTCAGCCACCTGAAAGTTGATCCAGAAAACTGGTGCCCAGAAATCGTGTGCTGACAGCCCTCCAGTCTCTTCAGCCCCCAAATGCTTGCATGGTGTGGGAGAGATGGCCTATAAGACTTAGGGAGAGGAGCTCCGTTTTCTGGCAGTTCTTCTGTGCTAATTCTTTGCTTACTTGTTCCTCTTCCCCACGGGACCGTAAACCCTCCAGGGTGGGGACCATGCTTTATTCTTATAAAATTAATTAATTCCCATATTTAGCACATGTTTACTGAGCTCTGACTATGCTCCAGGCACAAAAGGGGAAAAGTTCTTGCACTCTTGGTGCTAGTTTTCTAGTGGTGGGAGGAAGGGTAGATTAGCAATAAGCTGGTAAGCAAACAAATGAAGAAAGAGACAATTTCAATGTGTGATACATGGTACACTGGAAACATCTCAGGTGAATTGGTGGGGAATCAGTGGGTGCATGAGGTGGCCGGGGGCTATAGCCTATTGGATGTCAGGGAAGGTCATTCTTGGAGGAGGCGAGATTCACATTGAGATCTCAAGTATGGGAAGGTGTCAGTCACTGAAAAAGCACAGGAAACAGCATTCTGGGCAGAAGAGATGTAAAGGGCAAAGACTCAGAGTGGAAACAGGACTTACCCATTCAAAGAACAGAAAGTCCCCTAGGTCACTGGACCTCTGGCTTAGTGAGCAGGAAGGAAACTTATGGACGTCCCAATAGGCAGTGGGAAAGCATATGAGTTTAGCTCTGGGTGCAGCAGGGGAGAACTAAATACCAAATTTGGGGTGTAATATTATGTTTTCCTGAAAAGAGACTTCGCAGTTTTCATCAGATTTTCCAAGAGACCTGCACTCTCCTCTCCCCCAGATGTTGATGATACCTGAAGTAGAGGGAGAAGAGATGGCCCAGGCCCTTCAGAAACATCCAGTTTGGAGTCACAGGCAGTGAATTCTTCCAGGATGCAGAGAATTACCCAGGAAAAAAAGTACAAAGAATGATCCTTGAGGAGGTCAAGGGTGGAACTTGGGACATTATCTGTGAAATCTGAGGGAGTAAACAACGTCTAAGTGTCCCCCAAATATGGTAAGAACATACCCCAAAATACGGGGAGAAATGGCAGGGTTGGGAATGTTGGGGATCTCAAGGAAGACATCAAATTTGCAAACAACTGGACAATGAATCAGAGATATTTGAGCATTACAAGGACCTCTTTCTCTTGTTTCTACAACTGTGTCTAAAAGGTTTCTAAAAGTCTAAGGGTGATATACAGATGCCTAAAATTCCCCTAATACTATGCCCCTAAATTTCCCTAAGTCAATTTTTTCAAGGACCCCTTTCTCCAGGAGATTTCCTCTTCCCTTCACCAGATAGTTATAGGGAAGATGAAAGCTGACACGCAGTTTGGCTGAATGGACTTTTAACCTCCCCCCACACCCCGCGTGCCCCACGCCACTCCTGCCCAAATCACTAGAAGATGTGCAGAGATGATTTGGAAGGGCTTGGACTTGTTTATTAACCTAAACAGTCACATTCGTCTGCAAGGTGCGCTATTGTTAGTTAAAACTGTGATTCTCCTTGTGCCCAGAGAATAATTGGATAGCGTACAACGGTTTTCATGCAAATCCCTGGCAATTAGAGTTGGCAATGAATTGGGTTTGAAACCCCAGTGAAGCTTTCAGTCAGAATTCTCTGAGGGTGGTTTCTGGAGGAAGGTGATGATGGGGCTGGGGGTTTACACAAATAGGAGTAGATAAAAGGGTGTGAGGACCAGGTATTTGCTTCCTAAATCCTTTGGGAGAGGCTGCAGTTTGAAATCAATGAACTATGGGCGTCAATGTGATCTTCCACCTTCCCTTAGGAAATAAGTCTCTCTCCATAAAGAAGCAATGCAGACTGACCCTACCCAGGGCGTGGAGTGTTCCCAGGGGCTTGCTCCCTGGCTGTCATCTTTCTGAGAGGATTTTTTCTTTAGGCCCAATAACTCATACACAGCTAAAGTCTCTGCCTTCCCTGAGATTAAATTCTTAAGGGTTCAAAGGAAATAGGATTTGTATTCCTGAAGGGTTTCAGAAAAGATGCCAGAGTTAGACTAGTTTGGGAGTGGTTGGCGGCATTCAGTGGGTTAAATGGACTGGGGTGACAGGACCCCAGGAAAACCTTAAAGAAATGACTGAGGCCAGGGTTAGACTTACAGAAGAACTATCCAAATGCAGTGTAGATAACACAGGGAAAGGCCAGCCCCCTAGGGGACTGGGGCAAAGCTGTGGAGATGGAATGGGGAGGAGATAGCCATGGGGAGGTGTCTCCAACCCATCCTGACCTCTTATCAGCTGCAGGCTTCTGCCTCTGCCTTTCTTTTGTGAAAGATGTGAGAGCTGCAGAGCTATCTGAGGGTCTCTCTAACAGGACTGAGCAAAGAGGGATTTCTATCTGCAGGCATGGCTTGGGGTGTAGATAAGACAACCCCAGTGATCTTAAATTAAGCCTCCCTTGCATCAGGTTGACACTGGAAGATTCAGCAAGTTGAAAGTGCCCTCTCCTCCCCCTTAACTAGGTCAGCCTCCGAATCCAGTAGCTTGTAAAGGAGTTGGCCAATATCTGAAGGATTGAGAGTGGTCAGGTGCTGGAGGGGGCAAACTACGAGAATAGGCGGGAAAGGGAGTAAGAAAAAAGAGAACACTGGGACACATGCATAAACTGTGGTTGGAGACCTTAGCATAATTTAGGTTTGTAAATTATGTATTTTTTCTTCATTTTCTCTGCTTTCCTTTCTGTTTCAGAATGTCTCCCGCCTCTCAATAGGTCCCTAAATCCCGCCTTTCAATTTAGGATACACCAATCGGCATATAATCTGGTGGTTGCTAAGAGACAGGAGGTGGGGGATTGAGAGGATTTGTCACTGCACCCACCCAGGAAAATTCCCCGAGCCTAGTATGCTCTAACTCATCTCTGCTCCTCTCCTGTACTCTCCTACTTAGCTCCCAAGTCCAGAGTCAAGCAGAAACGGTTTAGGGGAGAAACCAGTTATAGCACATCTTTGAAAAACAAAAGACCATACCTAGATTCAGACAGATATAAGATACCTCTCAAGTCTCCCCAGCTTTTTAACTGGGTTGGAGGGAGAAACTCATTTGTGTGTATGTGGCATCTTGGGTAGACGGTGAATTTGTTGGTGCCGGTAGAAGTTGTTCCCCTTATGAAGTGGGGCTTATTCATGGCCCTTCCCATCATCACCTGAACTTGGCTGAGAAAAAGCCCTCAGGATCATGACTAAGCATCCAGAGAAAGGGGGAAGGGGGTGGGCGGGGGCGGGGGCGGGGAGGGCGCCCAGGTCGAAAGGGTACAGCGTGGAAAGCGGAAGGATATATTTGTGTGGCAAACAAAAAAGGTTTATTTTGAGAGCTGAAAGGTGTTTGAAAGGGAAATTTGGGATCCAAATTCTTGGCATCCAAGAAAATGACCCAGCCAGATCAGGCCCTTCCCCATTAAGTATCTCAGGCTTCACAACTTGGTTTGTTTAGTTCCCTGTACACATTCTTCACGGAGAAGACTAGATACAGAAACCAGAGTAAGGAAAACTCATTTGGCAAGGAGTGAGTTGCAAATCCTGATTCCATATCCTGAGAACAAGGAAGGAGAACAGAATGAGGTGGAGGGAGAGGCCTGAGAGAGATCAGAGCAAACACAAATGCAAATCAGACACTGATGGAGAGGCAAGTATACACGTAGATTATTACATGCATGTTATTACACGCATGCATCTAATGTGGATACAGGTTCTAACAGATTGAGGACAGACAGATGCACACATGCACGCACACACACACGGGGATTAGGATTATGCTGAGGAATAAACCTCGGAGAGATGACTCCTGAGAAGTGGCTTTAGAATTATCTTGATATGTTCCCTGGACTAAGTAAGGTCCCTCAGGATGCTTCTCTCCACCTTCCCTACCACCACGCTGATCTCTAAGCAAAGCCAACAGGGAGACAGAAGGCAGGGAGGAAGGCTGGACAGGCTGAGCCGGGAGGAGGAGTCATGCTCTGGCCTCATCTTCAGTCTTCTCTGTTTTTCTCTCTCTGGCTTCTACTCCGATTTCATTTGCTTTCTGCAACAGCTTCTCTTCTTTCTTTACTAGCTAAGCCATCTCTTCTAGTTTAGGTTGAGCTGCTCTCCTCATATTCTGGTCCCCCTGCTCTTCCCCCTTGAGATGGCAGTAACCCCACACCTCAAGAGAACATCTGTGTGCCCCGAGGATGTTTGCACATCATTCATTTTCTCTCCCCAGGCCAGCCAGAGAAGCAGACGCTGCCAGGAAAGTCTGGTGTGAAATCTCTCTCTCTCTCTCTCTCTCTCTCTCTCTCTCTCTCTCCATTCTCCTCCCTCTCTTCTACAATCCCAGACAAAACAAGAAACCACCAGCTTCATAAAAACAGCGTACACTTTAATTCAGGTTGACAGGTGGGAAGAGAGCTAGGATTTGCATCCAAGGATGTCCAGATGAGAAGACTGTGTTGCCGAGAGAGGCAGGGAAGGCAGAGAAGTTTGAATGGCCTGGTGGCAGACCTGGGCGAGGAGCAGGGGTGTAGCCACACAGTGCAATATTGCCAGGGCTTCTGCCAGGTCCAGCAGCACGTCCAGGGCCTGCTGGGCCAGACATGTTGACACCACCATGGCCCTGGACCTCACCAGGGAGTCCAATCCCAGCGCCATGCCCTGAGGCCACCAGAAAATGAACCAGACACATAGGATATCAACCCAGGGACATGGCCCCCTGCCCAAAGCCTTCTTCAGCCCCTTGGCTCCCAACAAACCCAGTGGCAACAAGATGAAGATGGCAAAACAGGCTGCAGCATGTATGTACCGCAAAATTTCCCATTCCCCGCTGAAGGTCACTGTACAGAGTCCCTGGGAAGTGTCACTGCCCAGCGTGATTGGCAGTGACAATAGGGCAGCCACTGCCCAAAGTCCCACACTGATCCCCAGCCTGAGGCCTGGGACGTGACCTATACCCAGTTTGGGGCCCAGGCAGGCATGGCACCCTATCAGCAGAGCTTGGGCAAAGGCTGAGCCATACGAGACCAAGTGAGCTAGGTGGCACAGGGAGGTGATGAGGGCCCCACTTAGCCCCCGTGCCAGGATGGGCACCATAATGCTGAAGAGAGCACTGCCCACAGCCAACTGCACCAGGATAGACCGGTTCTGGTAGACCTGACGGGGGAACAGAGGCCTGAGAAATGCGTAGAGGACAGCTCCACTGATCAGGATGCCCAGGACACTGGCGAGGATGAAGAAGGGCAGTGAGGAGTCGTCGAGCAGGATACAGGAGTGGCAGGGCGCAGCTGCTTCCACATCGGTGAAGTTATAGTCTGCATCGTACATCTCAAGAAATTCACTCCAAGTGTTGTCTTCAATGGCCAACTTCGTAGAGTTGTCATCAGCCACCTGGAGGACATTCTCAGAAGGGACAAGCAGAGCATCTAGTTACCCCACTGAAGGGTATCCTGGGAACCGAGGGCAAGAGGTGGGGAGAGAAAGACAGTGGGGAAGTGGGGGCTGGAAGAGCTGGATGGAGTGGGGATGGTGGGAGAGGACAAGGCAGGGTGACTCAGGAGGAGCAAAGAGTTGTAGAAAAGCAAGGGAAGGGCCTCCCCTGGTAGCCCAGTGCAGGGGGTGCGGGTTCGATCCCTGGTCCGGGAGCTAAAATCCCACATGCCTCGTGGCCAAAAAACCAAAATATAAAACAGAAACAATATTGTAACAAATTCAATAAAGACTTAAAAAAATGGTCCGTGTCAAAAAAATCTTAAAAAAAAAAAAGAAAAGCAAGGGAAGGGGAGTGGACAGGACTGGGAGAGTGGGGAGGTGGGTGGTCTGGATGGAACTGACAAAGATGAATGAGGAGGACCTAGGACACTGAGGTAAGAAGGGGAGAAGGAAAACGAGGGAAGAGACAAGGGATGAGAGAAGGAGAGAGGTATACAGACCCGAGGGGCAGACAGAAGGAGTGGTGGGGGGCAGAGAGGGAGGGGCTGTGGGCTCAGACCCACACTCACCGGGTGCAGACAGTTCCCCATGACACTGCTGGGCTCAGGGCAGGCAGAGAGAGGGGCTGGGATAGTTCTGTCAGTGGCTGTGGTTCCCAGATAAGTGCCAGGGACTAATGAAGGCCATTGGCTCTGGGCAGGGCTATGGGGCGGGCATTGCAGGATGGGGATGCATTCAGGAAGTCTTTACCCCACGCCCACTGCCTGCCTGAGCCTCAGGACCACTTGAGGTCCTGGCCCGGGGCTTCCTGTTTTGAGGGTGGATTCCGCTGGTGGGGACCTGTACTCAGGAAAGGAAAAAGGTGGGGGCCAGAAGGTGGGTATTTTCCCGAAGGTGGAAAGGGAGGCTTTCCAAAGGTGGAGAAGCCAGGGGGTTCCCAGCATAAAGGGATTCTTCAAGCACAAGGAAGGAAGAGGGGGCCAGAGGTGAGGTGTGAGACAGAGATAAGAGATGTGCTGGGAAGTTAGAGGGAAAGGGCAGCTGATGGCTGTCACTGCTTCTCTGTCCCCTTGAACTTGATCCAAGGAAATGTAGTTCAAAAGGGACGTGTTTGTGGCAGGGGGTGTTAGTGGTGCTTGTGGCTGGATCCATGTGATGCTGACAGCCTGAGCCACATGTGTGTGAGCAGGGGCTCTTTGTGTATCAGTCTGGGTGTAGGAATGTACTTACTTATCTGTTCTTGTCTGTGTGTGTGGCTGTGTATTGTGTGTCCTGTGTATCGTATCTTAGTGCTAGGTTTTAGGCAGGTGTCTTGGTGTGTGTACTGCTATCTCCAGGTCTGGGTGTTTCAGTGTGAGAGGAGGGAGGGCTTGGGGGCAGCTGTCAAGGTTGCATAATGAAGCTACTTCAGGGAGCGACTGGGCACTTGCCCAGCCACCTATGGGCACAGCGAATGCATCTTCCATACCAAGCAGAACACATGACGTGACAAGTTAAAGCAGGCTCTGGGGGACAATGGGACAGCATATTTTAAAATGGGACTGTTGCCTATGGGGTAATCTCTATTCATATTTCTGTTGGGGGATATAAAAGCTCTGGAAATGCTACACTGGTCTGGCATCTTAGCAAGACGTAAAGTTTCCTGTGGTGGGGGAGAGCTATTTCTCTCCGGTTGGCACAGGGAGAAAAGGCGTGTACCCTGCAGGAGGATGCCCCTAAACCGACATCTCTGCTCCTTGGTACTCCCTCTCCCCACCATCCCACTGCTTTCACGTGAACTCTGCTCTTTTGTTCCCTCCACCCCTACCGTGCATTTTATTTCTTCACTTGGGGACACTTAGCCTGGACATTGGGAGGGGTGAGTCATGGAGTGTCCGAGCTGGAACGATGAGATAAACAGGGTTGGTTAGGCGACACTGTTTCATTTGTCCAAGAAAGCGCGGGATGTGGTAGCGTCAGTTCTGACGAGTGGTCTTTCCCACTCACACAGCGCCGCCTGGAGGTGGAAGCAAAGGTGCAGAGGGATGGCCATCTTGCTAAGATGGTCCCCTTTCTCCCAGGACTCTATAGCTTCAGTTTCAGGTTCAACATGAGGTGGGCTAGAAAGGGAGTTTGGGGGGTCTGTTGAAGTGGTCCCGGAATGGTGTTGGGGGGGGGGTCTCCTTCTCCAGCACAGCCTGGCACGGGACATGGGGAGCAGTCAGGGACTGCGGAATGAAAGGACCTGGCCAAAGGGGATGAACGCACTTCTCTCCCTTGGAGAGTTATATCCATTCCATACAAGATGCCCTGGGGCGAGCAGCACGGCAAGGCACACACCACCCCTGGAGGCGCCACGTGCGGGGGCACCAGCAGACCAGCCCTTACACGCACGCATCCCAACTGGAGCAAGAGCGGCAAGAAGGAGGCAGCCGAAGGACACGGATAATCCAGATATATTGAGGGTGGCCCCTCTGAGATTAGCACAGGAGAGTTAGAAAGATTATAAAGATACACGATGCCCTCCCTGCTCCCTGCCCCGCCACCCACCCCCCGACAGACACACACACACAGCACAACGGCCCCTCCCCCTCCCCCCCCCCCCCCCCCGTACAAATATGGCTTCTGTGTAATATGGACAGAGTGGTTCAGCTCGAAGAGGAAAAGTCATTTTCCCAAAAGCGGGTGCTGGGAGGCAGGGAGCCCACAGGCCTGGGGCCCTAGGCTGCCTTGCTGCTGTAAGAGGAGGGGACCCCGGGCTCTAACCAGCGGCTGGAAGATTGACAACGGTATTACCTGAACGGAAAGGGGTGGCAGATCTGCTGGCTGCAGCTGCCCCCACTTTGCACGCCCCTGGGTTGTCAGGGCAGGAGGACATGCTGGAGGAGGGGCAGAGCAGTGCCCAGGGGCACCTTGGGTCTGAGGCAGGGCGGCCGGCTGGCGGGGAGGGCGAGCAGTCTCGTCTCCACGGCAACCAGCTCGGCCACAAGGAAGACAGAAACTCAAAAGCAGGGGTGGAGATGGGAAGGAGACAGGCAGCATCCCTCCCAGCCCTCAACGCACCGGGTACAGACTATGGGAACAAGAAGTGACAGTGGTCATTCCAGGGTCAGCGCCAGGGAGAGGCCTGGGGGATGCATAGCAAAGGCTGTGGCACTGACTCCGTGGCTCTGAGAGGGGAAATGGAGGCAGGGGTTGAATGCCCTGTGTTTTAGGGAGAGATGAGGTGGACGACTAAGCAAAAATACACCCTGGGACTGTTTTCTCCATGACAGATGGGCGCTGGGGACGGCATGGAAAATACCAGGATGGAGCAACATCCCAGGTGAGGTACACAGCCTGCCTAGGGACCATCAGCTCCCAAAGCCCTCCTTTACAGGAGCCCTCCTCCCACAGCCCGCCCACATGCCCAGGAGCCCCCCTGCCTCTCACTCACACACATATGTGCACAGACACACACAGACACGCACTCACATTATTCCCTTCGTTTGGGCAGGAAACAGCTCAGTGCAGTGAAGCTCCTTTTAGTATTTTTGTTGTTATGTCTGCCTGGCTGCTGAGGGAGGGAGGGAGGACTAAGGGACAGCTTCGGGAACAGGAAGGGGCACAGGGCAGCACAAGACGGGGAGGAGGAGTTGCTGAGCAATGCCATAAGATGAGTGGTTGACGTGCAACAGGCCAGGGGCTCAGGTGAGAGTGAAGGAACCCTCGGCGGGGAAGCGGATGCAGTTTAGGGCCCAGAGCAGTGCCTCTCCCACAGCTGCTGGAGCAAGGAGGGGCAGCCTTGCTCTGCTATCCACCCCCCAAGGGCGGTTCCTGGGAAAAGGGCCTGGCTTCGTTCATCGTGGGGGGGCCATCTCCGCCATCCTTCCTCTCCAAATCTGCCCCTCCTGCAAGGACCTGTGTCCTCCCCCATGGGGAAGCCCTGGGCCCCCGCATGTGTGGCTGCATGCCACCTGCAGGTCACATCCCCTCGGGGACCCCCATTCACTCCTTTCCTGTTGGGGTGGAGAAGGGGTGTCAGATGGTACCTGCTCCTGTGTCCAGAGCTCAAGGTGTGCGACTAACAGAGGAAAAGCCACCTCCAGCTCCTGGTCACAACCTCCCCGTCCCTGGAGAAGTCCGGGAAGAGCCCCTGCTGCAGAAGATGGAGGGCTGGTGAGAGCCCCCCACCAAACTGACCCCGCTTCTTTCCTGCCCTTACCCTTTCCTCATTCTCCTCCTAACACTCTGGGTTTTTTTTTTATTTTGTTTTTGTTTTTTTTTGTTGTTTGCTTTCCTCACCCCAGGACCCCTGCCCCTCCAGCCTGGAGACGGATTTGATTTGGGATTGTTACAAAAATAATAATAACCCAAACGCAGAGAAGCCACGGAAAGGGCTGAGGGCAACCCTCCCTCCCCCCGCCCTCCTCCCTCCCCATTCCAAACCGAGTACAAAACCGCACCCAAAGCAGACATTCTGTACAGGGGGGTGGTGGTGGGGGCTAGGGAGCAAGCGGGAGGGGCAGCCCTGGGGTCGCTCTGTACAAGTCCAGGTTGGTGATGACCCCAGCAGTCCCCACGGGGTCCCTGGGGGGCTGCCCCTAGATGAAATATTCCTTCTTGTCGTCCCCGCCCGACTGCCCGCCTTCTGCGTTGATGATGGCTGTGTCCGCATCTGGGGCGTCGTCAGAGCCTTTCGCCTCGTGTGTCAGGTAGGTTCCTGGGGAGAGAGAGAGGCTCCTTCTTTTAGGAGCAGTTTCCAAACCTCTGAAGCCCCTCTGTCCACTTTCCCACCGCCCACCCACACCTTGCTTCTGTAATTTTTCTCCTGCCTAGAGCTTTCTTCCTCCCCACCTGCCCTAATTTGCATCTTGCTGCCAACATCCGTCACCTGACCACACCTCCAAGAATTAATGAATCCTGCCTTTAATTAGAGTCTGATCTATAATACAGGCCAAAAAAAAAAATGGTGTGTGTATGTGTGTGTATATGTGTGTGTGTGTATATATATGCACGTGTGCATGTAAGGAGGTGAGAGGGAAACGGCTAGGTCAGCTCCATGACAATGAACCTGAGATCTGCCTAGCATTTGCCTGGTCCACGTAAGTCCAGCTGCTGGCTAGAAGGAATAACAGAGGGGGAGGTCTGAGAGGAAGGCATGTGAGAAGAGGGGAGGGAGAGATGGCAGGGATACAGGAGAGGAGAGAAAAGTAAAGGGGTGGTGTGAGGACAAGGCACAAGGACACCAACGGACAAAAAACATGAGGCTAAACAGAAAGGAGGAAAGTGCAGGAAGGAATGGGAAGAAGATGCAGAGTTTCAGCAGTTCTCTGTCTTACGGCAGGAGACCCTGGAGGCAGAGCAGCATGGGAGCAGCAGCTGACTGAGTGGGAAGGTTTGATTTTACTTGGATGAGCACCAAGGGATCAGGCTCTACTGTGGGGTTGGAGGTGCTCAGTTATCACAGGGTTGGCTGTGTTCTTTCTTCCTCAAACTCTCCAAGGGGCCGACTGAGTCTCCAAAGGCCCTTCCTGCAGCCTGCCCTTCACTTCCTACCCAATCCCAATCCCTCTTGATGCTTCCCTCATGCCTCTGACCTTTGTGCCGGATCAAGTAGTGGCCAAGGAAGATGAGCAGGATGAGCAGCAGGAAGACGATGAAAGCTACGATCCCACCAATGATGGCGTGGTAGGTGCTGGAGGATGAGGGCACCGGACTGGGATCTGGAGGGAGGTGGGATGCACACAGTCAGATCTGGGAAGAACCTTTATCTCACAGCATTTCTGACCTGGCCATGAATCATCTTACACAGTGGAGAACATGGACTAACATAAGGAGAATGGAGTGGCATCTTCCAGCAAAAAGGGATATGTCTTATTTTGTACCTAGTTTCTTACAGACTATCTGGAACATAGTAATTGGTTTAAAATAATGTAATCATGAATAAATAGATACATCTGCTCACACTTAACCCTTTAAGTTGAGTTTGTGAACCTGAAGCTTGACCTTGGTCAAAGATCATCACTTTAATGTCTAAATCATCTCTTGTTCTCTCTCTCTCTCTCTCTCTCTCTCTGTGTGTGTGTATGTGTGTGTGTGTGTGTGTGGTGTGTCTGTGTGTCTCTCTCTTTCTTTCAATTTCTGGGTTATCAGAGTATTTCTTCCCTATCCCCCATGCCCTCTTACCCTCCCGTCTGATTTACATCCTGAGCTGGCCTTTCTAGGGGGGCTTCTTACCATATTCACCCATTGTCCTGATATCAGATAGGGAAGGAGAAGTGAAAAACTGATGGAGCCAGTAATAGGCACTTTGAGAGCACCTTACAAAAGACGATGGACTGTGACTCCCTGTATAAAGAACAGTGTTCCTTCCTGGCAGGGGAGCTTAGAGTTCCAGCAAGATGCAATCCTCCAGCAGGTCTCATCAGAGAGGTCTGGGACTCCATCTTCACTTCCCCACCAACTAAAGGTTTGTGGGAAGGACAAAGACTGAACTGCTTCCTCCCATGATGGCAAGGTCTCGGCCACTGGATATAGAATCTGTCCTCCATAGCAGCATCTATAGAGGATAGATTCCCAAGCACAGGCTTGGCCAGGCATGCGAAGGAGAGCCGCAGCCTTAGTCAGAGTTCCGCAGATCTCAGGAGACAGTGCACAGGCCCAGGACACAGTTCTGATGTGTCCCAAATTACATGAGCCGTAGTTGCGGCTCTCCCACCCATGGGAGAGCTATTGTTTTTTTAATAGACTCAGCTTGAGCCTTGATGCCTCATTGACTCCTCATACATTTTGTCTCTCCTACCTTATGGCTCCTCAGGCTAGACTGGACCAGCTTTTTAGTTCCTTGCCTGTCTCCGCCTTATTTGGAAAAAAAAAACTTATGCTCTGGTTTCTATGCTCTGCTTGGGAGGGAGGGAGAAGAGGGTCCCCGGGGCTCTATAATAGGAGGGGTGGGTGTGATGTTATAATCTGGAGGAAGCACAGTGAGGTTATCCACTGTTCTTCCTCTTCTCTCCTCTCTCCCCCCGCCCCCGGGAGGATGTGAGACACAATCCACATTAAAAATCAGTCCTGGATAATTATCCCAGAGGCTATGGGAATGTAAATTCCCTAGAAGAGCATAGGTCTGCACGACCAAAATGAACTCTGGGGTCATCAATTACATGTCACTCTCTCTAGGTAGAGCTGCATTTAATTTCACTCCAGGTAGTTGGGAGGCAACACGGTTTAGGATGATTTCTGGAAGGAGATGCAGTAACTCATTCTACCACCAGGCGTCAGCACTGGCAGCAGATGCAGTCAAACAGGACCGCGCTTTCTAGCACAGGGTGGGGGGGATCAGCAAGAAACCAACCACAAGAGCACAGGAATTTTCTCTCATTGCCAATCATCGTCAGAGATCTGGGGGCAGACACAGGACCTCAGTGCATTGTCCTTGCTCCTGGCACCCTACAATAGCTTTGTTTGTTGTGCTGAGGCAGCTCCCACTTGCTGAGGTCTGCTCCTGGAGTTGGAATCACCCCATCTAGACACTTTGGTCCCAAGATCTCCGATCTCTTATTCCTGGGAGGCCTGGCTGCTATCCCTACACTGCTTTACTGGGCATTTCACATAAGGGAGTCTCTGATGTTCCCCTGATGATGCATTTCCCCTGTTCTGAGGAAAGGCTTATTAAGGCTTTCTGGAAGGATCCCACTGCTGTTGGGGTCTTCAAAAAACCTCCTGCCAACTCTGCATAAAGAGGCCTCTGTCCTAGCCTATCACTTCTCCTGAAGCTGGATTGTGTGGTCACACCTTTGGGAAGAACTTCAGAGAAGGAGCATCATCTAGCCTCTCTAGAAAATATGGCATCTGAGAAAAGATTCTGACCGTCTCTCAGCATAGTACAAACTTATCTCTGTTTTCCACCTGGATCCTGTATAGTGCGTCCAAGGTCTGCAGAAAAGGAGATGACAGCAGCAGCATGTATCCTGTACTAGTCACAGGAGAAGCAACTCTGAGGACAGCGTGTTGCAAAGGGAGATGCATCTACACTCACACTTGAGCGGCTCGGGGGCCTCTACACACAGAATTCTTATTCTTGTTGCCAGGTGAGTGCAGGGGCTGGAGGATGGTGTTGCCTGGGTCACCACTGCTAAACAAAGGCAGATGAAAGTCCACCATTCCACTGGTTTTTCCTTATTCCACATTTTGGAATGGACCTAGAGCCTAAGTCCTCAGGCCCTCTGGTGGTGGGCTGTTGCCCTACAAGTCCACTACCAACTATGATCTGGGGATGCTATCAGGAGGTGGAAAGACCAGGGTACCAGATGTTAGAGGAGAGGAGAAGGGGTTTGCTGGAGGAGACCTGCGGAGGGCTCACCGTTCACATTGAGAGTGTAGTAAGCCTTGTAGCTGCCCATGTTGCTGGTGGCTGTGCAGCCATAGGTGCCGCTGTCACTCTTGTTGAGGAAGGGGAAGATCAGGGCGCTCTCCTGGGTCATCTTTAGCGGTGGCACACTGCCCTCCTTCTCCCATAGGTACTGCTGGGGGCTGTTGAGGTACAGAAATTGAAGGGTTCAGAAAAGAGTAGGGCAGGGAGCTAAAGGACAAAACAAAACAAAACAAAACTGGGAGCAAGGAAGTCAAGGACAGTTTGATGAAGGCTTGAGCAGTTATAGGGGCCAGAGACACTGAGCTGCTCAGAGGCAGGCGGAGAGGGACTCCTTGGGGTTCAGTCTGGGGATGAGGAAGATTGCCTAGCTTGTATCTAACTGTGACTTGGTTCCTTACAGGAAACTCAGGGGCTCAGCCAGGGGGCGGCCCCTCCCCACTTCTGCTGCTTTGCAGGAGAAGCAGTCAGAGGATGGGTGTTGTTAGACAGTGTCAGGGAAAATGAGAGGCTCAGACAGAACGAAGGAGATGGGAAGACTTTAGGCAAAGTCTTTGGACTTTGGAAAAAAACTTGGAATTTGGAAAAAAAAAAAAACGTATGCTCTGGTTTTTATGCTCTGCTTGGGAGGGAGGGAGAAGAGGGTCCCTGGGGCTCTATGATAGGAGGGGTGGGTGTGATGTTGTAATCTGGAAGAAGCACAGTGAGGTTATCCACTGTTCTTCCTCTTCTCTCCCCTCTCCCCGCCCCCCGGGAGAATGTTCTGAAGAGAAGAACAGGAGAAGCAGTCAGGAGAAGCAGTCAGAGGATGGGTGTTGTTAGACAGTGTCAGGGAAAACGAGAGGCTCAGACAGTATGAAGGAGATGGAAAGACTTTAGGCAAAGTCTTAGTCTGTAGAGGTGTATTACGACCCAGGAAATGGATCTCCTTACGCAGGATTGCCACGCCCCTCACAGTGGAGCAACAGCTTCTGGCCCTCGCGGGGATGCGGAGGGTCTGGCCTAATCTTCGCTGTTGGTGTGTCTGTGGAGAAGGAAATGGAGTCAACGTGAAACTCAAGGTCACCTCGATCTCAGAATCATCCAGTTATGCATTTCTGCCGCCACCCCTAAAGGCCTAGGAGCCCAAGAGGCTGTGAACAAAGACCACCCCCCGACCTCTGTGAGCAAAGACCACTATTGCTGTTGCATGTGTGAGGGAGTCATATGGCAACCTTGCAGAGGTAGGATTATGGAAGGTCTGTCCTTGCTGGGGACCCAAGGGATGTCTTAACAGAGAGCTGAGAAGGGAGATCACTGGATCATCTGTGCCTAGCACATAAATGGAACTTAATACATATTTCTGACGGGACAAATAAACTTGAATTTAATAACTGATTGAGTTCACAACCTCTCCATCCTCTCTGCAAGGGAGCTTAAACAGGAAGCAATGCTTTAATGAAGAACATCATTTTTAGTAGCTGGTCTAAAAATGAAGTGAGAGCTTTGAAACAGCAAGAGATGGAGGTCATATTTTGGCTGCAAAAAGGCCCTGACACAACATAGATGGGTTCTGGGAAGGAATGATGGCATCTGCCACCGATGCCGAAGGGCTGCTTAGGAGGCTGGGTCCAGATGGCCACACAGAACAATACAACCAGATGCCGGTTTAGAACAACAGATAAAGAGGCCGAGCTTCCCCTAAGGAAAGAGCCAACCTTAACATCCGGTTAATGAACATGTTTCAGTCCAATCAAACGGGACGAAGAGAATCAGGCCAGGTGAGAGAACGGGTGTTCCAGGGCCTTACAGCCAGAGAAGCCTCTAGTGCAGCACCTGTAGTATAGCATTTGTTGACTGATGGCTGATCACAGTTGGGCCAAAATGATCCCTGGAGAGTAACTGCCAGATGGTCCAGTACCTAACAGAGGAGCCTTTGGGGCTCAGACAGGGGAGGGCCTTCTTTAGCCCTGGCCAGGGACCAGGCCCTGGACAAGGAGCCCAAGGCCAGGGGCTTTACATTCAGAACTAGTAATCAGAGAAACACCTTATAGCAATACAGAACTTTGAAGTTTACAAAGTTCTTTCATTATATAGTGTTTCATTTAACCTCATGAAAATTCACTGAAGTAAGAAGGGGCCGCAACGAGATTGAATGCTTTGGTGAAAGTGACATAGCTAGTAAGCAGTGGCTCTGCGGCTAGAAGGCTAGAATCCAGCTTGTCTGTTTCCAAACTGAGAGTCTGCTAAACGGACAGTGACACCACCCCAAGCCTACCTCATGGTCAAGTTTCAGCAATGGGTCTAGCAATTGATTTAAAGAGCACTGAAGTCAGGCCTGGATCTTCCATAAGGAAGAGATGAAAGCTTTGAGTTATTTTAGAAAAACACCCAGCCTTTAGATAAGTTAGGACAAGAAGTACATTCTTTTATAACTCATTATCTTCTGCCTTTCTACTTCATTTATTTCCCCTTGACTTTTTTTTTTTTTTTTTTTTTTGCGTTACGCGGGCCTCTCACTGTTGTGGCCTCTCCCATTGAGGAGCACAGGCTCCAGATGTGCAGGCTCAGCGGCCATGGCTCACGGGCCCAGCCGCTCCGCGGCATGTGGGATCCTCCCGGACCGGGACACGAACCTGCGTCCCCTGCATCGGCAGGCGGACTCTCAACCACTGCGCCACCAGGGAAGCCCTCCCCTTGACTTTTCTACTCAGAAAAGTTCTTTTTGAAAATTTGTAAATTTCCTCAGGTGAGTGGGTTTTTTCCCACCCATATTCAAGGCAGATTCCATAGAGGGTTGAGGATCCTTGGAAAGGTTGGGAGTAGTGATTTTGTCAGTGGCCATTTCAGGTCAGAATCCCAAGAAAGATCACAGACCTGGGGCAGACTAGTGGGGGTACTGTAGGGAGAAATCTGGGAATAATGATGCCAGAGAGAGCATGTTTTCCTACCACCTCTTTTCTTGAACTCATAGTATGTTAGACCAAGAAGAAGCCTTTGTGATTCCATGTCCATCTTCTCATTTAGCAAATAAAGAATCAAGCTCAGTGGGGTAATTTCCTTAACATCACTCAGCTAGTAAGCGGTGAAGGGCAAACTAGAATCTGTCTTCTAATTCTTGATTTGCTACAGTTACTGCTACAATTTACAATCTAGATGCATAACACTGGCCTAGCCCAGGAGATGGTAAATTTACCTATCGGGCCAAATCCTGCCAGCTACATGTTTCTGTAAACAAAGTCTTATTGGAACACAGCTACGTTCATTTGTTTACATATGATCTATGGCTACATTCCTGCAGCAACAGCAGAGTTAAGTAGTTGAGACAGAGACCACATGGCCCTCAAAACTTAAAACGTTGACTATTGGGCCATTCATAGAAAAAGTTTGCTGACCCTTGGCCTAACCCTGGCAACTCTTGTCTTATTTTTTTACCTATTTACTTATCTTTGCCTGGTGCTTCATATACAGTAACCCACACTTTTCTTTTCCCCACTCCCCATCTCATACCAGATCCTCTTCACTCACAAGCCCATAACATACATAAAACTTCAATGCGTTGAGCGGTGGATCTGTCAGCTCCCTTTAGAGATTCGTGGTTCACAGAGCATACAATGTCTGCCCCATCGTCCTCCCGGGTGACCTGGAAGGTGACTGAGCTGCTCACGGTGAAGGTTTTGCCATTGGGATCTTCCTGTATTCGGGTTGGTTCCCCTAGAGAGCAGAAACAGACACACACTCGCACACACACATAGACACAGAGTGAGCCCTAACATGCAGAGATTGTGTGGGCCCCACTGTAGACATACAGATGGTGCGTCTCAACTTAGGCAGACTTAGGAAGTTGTGAAATGGATATGTACACACAAGGAGGATGGAGTCCCCAACGCGCGCATGTGCACACACACACACACACGACTGTACACAGAATATCTGTCATTCCCCTTTCTTCTTCTACACCATGTCTTATGTGCACATACATAGGCATATAGACATGTGCCTCTCACTCCCTCTCTCCTCCCCGCTGTCCCAGCACCACCTCCTCCCGTCACGCCCAAGGCAGGAAGAACTTACCCTGAAGCTCTTGGTCACCCTTCCTCCAGGTGAGCTGGGCTGCAGGTTTGCTCCCAGAAGACTGACAGTTTAGGGTAGTTGTATCCTTTTCCCGTAACGATGACTTGTAGCCAGTGATTATGGGCTTCTGTGGGATTCCTGCCATGGATAGGGGATGGCCAGGATAGGAAAGAAAAGCACCCTGAGGTCACACCTCATCTCTCCCTGCTGAGGTAGACTCTCTGAGGGTTAGGATATCTGAGTTCTATTTTGGTTTATGATGGGTAGAAGGCTAGAGAAATTATCTTTCTCTTTGATAAGAGAAAGACCACCCCAGGGGGAGGAGATATGATGGTGGGAGATTTACTATACCTGAGATGATACATGACCCAACAACCCAAAAGCACAACTGGGTGGCCACAGATATATGTGAGGCTCAGGGGAGCAAAGAAGGAAATTAAAATGTAGGATCAAGATGAGAGCATGCAGACAACTGGGGTACTCATCTTGAAAATTATAATCATACACTGCACATACTTCTCATGTTTCCCTTACACAATCTTGGGAGGTAAGTGGAAAAGACACTATCATCCTTTTGTTACAGGTTAGGAAAGTCAGGCTCAAAGAGAGTAAGAGATTTGTCCCAGAGCAAACAGTAAGCAAAGGAGAAAAGATTAGACCCCAGCACTCTTTGCATTTCATTCCATTGCAACAGAAACACACGCTGAACTTTCCCAAAATGCTTGGAGACTTGCTTGGTTCTAGGCTGCCTCAGGGGCCCATGCAGGGAGATTTGTTTGCAAGGAATCATGCTGTGGAGACACTGGGGTTTGGGAGCCTCACCGAGCACGGTGACGAGGGACTTGGCAGTTCTCACGGGCATAGTGAAGATGGAGCAAGTGTATTCACCCTCGTCTGCCAGGGCCACGTTGCTGATGCTGATGCTGAGCTCATGGGGCGTAGATCTAACCAGCTGAATCCGATTATCTCGAAGGGCTGGGGGAAATTGGAAGAATTGGAAGCAAGGCTTTTACTGGTGACTTTCATCTTTATCTTCCAATCCCAGGGCCAGCTTTTTTTTCAAGAAGGGGTCTAGTGTGGTTTGGGGCAGGGGAAAAAAAAAAACTGCTCCTGAGTTTGACTAGTCTTTAGTTTATTCAGTTACTTTCCTGGGCCATTGTGCTCAGTAGCCTCAGAGATACTCAGAAAAGTAGGATGGATTTGTGGGCCACATTGGGGCAACACTGACATCAGCTGTCTCTTAGGGCTGCTTTGGGGTGAGTCACTCCAGGACCCTATAAGACCATGCATGGCCTAGGTCAGAGCCATAATTATGAAGTTTCTCTGGAACCAGCTGAGGAGCCCATGGCCTGTTGCTTCCCCAAATAGCATCCCTTCACGTTTCTCAGCCTCTGGACTACAGGGACATTTCCTCTCAGCTCTGCAGCCCCCTTCCCCAGCCCACGTTTCCCATGGAGGCAGATAACTCGTGGGACACTACCTCTCTTCTCCCCAAAGTAGAGAGTCTGCTGGGCAGGGTTAGACCATTGCAGGGATGAATCCTCATGATCTTTGACTTGGCACTTGAGCACCACGGTGCCACCAGCCACCACTGTCTCATCAGATGTCCAGGGCTGACTGTCTGCAGGAGTAGAATTGGGTTAGTTTCCTAAGGCAGCACTAGCCCCTCCACCCATTTCTGGGCCACAGTCCACCTCATCTAATTCAGACCATCCAAGGCCCATGTCTCTGTATTCTCTTAACGCATCATGGGGGAAGGAATAGAGGTGGGGGTGAGGCAGGGGAAGACAGACCTTACTTCCTCTTGCTTTGAATGCACAGAAAAACAGTCACTTGTTGAATATTTGCTGAATGAACTGACAGGGCCACACACATTTAGAGGGATAAAGGCACCCCAAATCTACACATACCACGCCCCATGTATCTTTTCTGATAGAGTTCTACCATTCACCTTTGAAAACACACATACGAGTCTGTCATTCTGTTTTACCTTCCTGCCACCACCTGCATATAAGAGCAAGAACAGAAGTGGTTGTAATAATGCCCAAACTAAAAGCGAAGAAAAGGCCAACCCCCAAGAATGTGGGTTGCACATTCATTTACACAAGAGGTAGCTGATGAAACTGCAAAATAAACAAAAAAGACTTTTTAAAAAACCTAAAACGTTTTGACGCAGACTTTTCAATTCCTCCAACAATAATTTCCCTTCAATCATCAGCTCCCTTAACATATTCCTTTCAGTATCAGTACTACCCGCCTCCCAAATCACTATCCTGACGTTATTTTAAAGAATAATGGATTAAACTTTTCCCTTCGATGTGATAGAAATATGGTTTCTAATCCCTCTCTACTTAGTCAAGTTAACCAAAAGAAGGACTAGTAAGATATCATGAGGATGAGTCATTTGAATCTCAAATGTGCCTTCTAATCAGGCCTAGCTGTGAGCCCTTCAGTCTGTGTGACACTTGCTTCCTCCACCCAATATTGTCCCATGTTCCCCAAAGCATGGATTCTGATTCCGAATATTGATTCTCTCATCTTCAGGCCTGACTTCCTGTGACCCAATGGCACTGACCTCTGCAGAGCTAAAATAACACCTGCTAGCTCTGATTCCTGAAACATCCACACAATTTCTTCTATGGTACTAACTTACTTAACCAGCATTGTCGCCTCTGAATCAGAAACCAAGAAATGTACTTCCGACATTCCCTGATTGAGCAATTTAAAACAATCCTCATGCTCCCTATGGCACCAACCTTACCCCTGCCCTGTCTGCTTATTCCTGTCTTTCCTGGTCACCAGAGCTCCATTTCCAAGGAATATTCAATGAGCGTTCCTAGCAGAGAAGGGGCCCTGTCAGCTGGGGCTGACACCAAACACCAACGCTTCTGAGTGACTGTCTCCAAATTGGAGCCCAAAGCCTGGCTGCTAGTTTTAGTGTTTAGAATCATAAAAATTAGAACAGACAGGGATCTTAGGGATCATGGAATCCAATTCCCTCATTTTACAGATGTAGACAATGAGGCAATGGAGGTGAAGTGATTGGTTAAGATCATTCTCCCGATCAGTGATTCTAGTTAGGACTAGAATCCTGACTCTCAAGGCAGTGCTCTTTTCACTGGAATGCGCCTCAGGTAATCATCTAACTTGAGAATCAAAACTACAACTTTAATGTTAGCAGGCCAGAGACTGAGCCGGCTGAATAAAGGTGGAAGTGATATCTTCCTTAAATATCTCAACAAAAGGTCTGGGAAAACCTATCATTTACTGCTAGCCATATACCGATTTTTGACTGGTAATCCCATTGTCCCTGGTTCCTTTTGAAGAATTCTATCTTGATTCTGTCTTTCCAGAACCTCTTTATTCTGAGTAATACACTCCTCCTGGAATTTTTTTTTTTTTTTTTTTTTGCGGCATGCGGGCCTCTCACTGTTGTGGCCTCTCCCGTTGCAGAGCACAGGCTCCGGACGCGCAGGCTCAGTGGCCATGGCTCACGGGCCCAGCCACTCCGCGGCATGTGGGATCTTCCCGGACCGGGTCACGAACCCGTGTCCCCAGCAGCGGCAGGCGGATTCTCAACCACTGCGCCACCAGGGAAGCCCGGGCTTCATTTTATTTTTGGAAAAAGGTGTAAGGGATACAGAGGTCCCTGTACCGGAGTGAGGGAAGGAGGAGTAGGTGCCAGAGGAGTTGGTGGTGTAGAACTAAGTACTAAAATGTCAAATGGAGACCGGGAAGAGTTGTGTGGTAATGAGGGGAGTGAGAACACAGGGTGGAGGCAACATGAGTGGGAGATGATGTGAGGATGGCGGAGGGAACTGCGGGACATTGAGATGAGGGGGCCTGGATTCTCACCTTGACTGGCCAGCATGTCAGGGCTGCTCCAGGCTGTGGAGCTCATGGCCTCTTCGAGTGGAGCCAGAGTCCCCAGCTCCAAATTCTGCTCTTGCCAGTAGCCTGGGGAGAGAGTCTCCATGAAGGATGAGCCCTACATGTAAGCTGCTACCGTTTGGGATCTGTACTTTCATTGTTGAGGATGGGGGAGAGGACTGGTCCCTGTGAAAAGCAGGTTCACCAGGGTACCTAAGAGAAGGTGGCTTTCTCACAAAAGGGGGAGATTAACTCAAGTCCTGAAAAAGGAAGTGAAGTCTTCCTCCGAAGGGGTGAATTAAAGGAGGATGCTAAGCTTTAGTGGTCAATCACATAATGATAGAGTCAACAGAGATCTTAGAGGTCATCTGGTCCAGTTCTCCCAGTTCACAGGTGAGGACACTGACGCCCACTAGGGTTAAAAGTGACTTGGCAAAGGTCATACAGAAACAGGAAAGATAACCAAAGACTTTTCATTCCTGATCCAGGATTCTTTCTGCTACACCAAATTATCTACTAAAATAATGACAGGTTTAATAATTAAAAAGTACGTTCCCATTTAATCCTTTTGATTAACCACTTAAATAAGTACGTTGGTATTATCATTACTACCTTGAAGAGAGGAAACAGAATGAAGTGACTTGCCCAAGGTCCTACAAACAGAAGAACAAAGACTGGAAATTAAATGCCTGATTCCAAATCCAAAGCTCTGTTTCAAGGTGACACCCTTAGCACTGAAAACAGAGACCACAGCTGGCGTTGAAAGTTACCCCACGCCTTCCTAGATTGCTACCTTCTAACCGGTGCTCCAATTCTCAAGCTTTCCTCCTCCACTCTCAGTCTCACTCACCATTTTATATCACTGACTCTGCTCCCTCATCTGGCACAACACACGCCCAAGACTTCAGTCACCGGCTCTCTTCCTAGTAGGTAGCCCCTAAACCCTTTTGTGAAGTACTGTGTAGTTTCCATGGCCTATTTTCCCCAACTCAACCTGAGAGACGGAGGGACAAAGAAACCGGGCTTGAGAATCTTTTCAGATCTCCTGTTGCAAAGCCAGTAGCCAATCACATGCGCAAAATTCAGTAACGTCATCGGCTGCTGAGCAGAGTCCGGAACTGCTCCTTGTCCCGGGCCTGGAGTCCGGCAGAACTTCGCCAATTGTCCCAGCGCGCCCGCTCCAGAGGCAGCGGGGGAGGGGGGTGGGAGAGGAAAGGACGAGAAGGGGGCGATGGGACCGAGGAGGATGGGTAGGGGAGGTGGGGAGGGTACGGGGTAGCAGGGGTGTGAGACTAAAAAGATAAGTGGGACGTGGTCTTAGGGTCCAAGAGAAGAAAGGGGCCGAGGACGAGAGTTGCAGAATCAAAGGGAAAGAAGGGTGAGGGAGAGGAGAGAGTGGGGGAGGGAGGGAAGGGAGTACCGGGGAAGGGAGAGGGTGTTAGAAAGAGTCCTAGCCTCGGGATAGGGCTCTAAGATAGCTTCAGAGGTTCACTGGCCTTCAAGGAGACGCCTCCCCTCTCCACTGTTCCTCAGACATCCTCCAGGAGGTTTGAGAAATGACTCTGTTCCTGAACAGGAGAAGCGCTAATGCCCAAATGGGGAGGGGGAGTAAAGCAGTGGGAAAAAAAAAAAA
The DNA here is from genome assembly GCF_949752795.1 of Hyperoodon ampullatus. Lineage (NCBI taxonomy): Eukaryota > Metazoa > Chordata > Mammalia > Artiodactyla > Ziphiidae > Hyperoodon > Hyperoodon ampullatus. Next base: position 117,147,027 of record NC_136915.1, on the reverse strand, counting down.
AAAAGAGTATCTGTAACAGGTAGAAGTAGTCAAGAAAGCGAACAAGGAAAGTGTTGGTGAAGGGAGGCAAGAAAGATGAGGATGGGAGAAGGAAAGGCGGCCAGGAAGAGGACAAGGGCGCTCAGATCCAACAGAGAGTCCTCCTGGGTGCCCTCACCCTGCTGCCTTCTGTGGACATCAAGAATGGAGGCAACCGGAAGTTGGTGAGTGTTTCACGGTATTTTGCAGGTCGTCTGTTTGTGGGCACTTCCACACACAGTGGGAAGGCAAACTGGTTGTGCTAAAGCTTGGAATGGTGGAGGGACAGGGAGAAGCCAGAGAGGGGTCAGTGCCCCACACCACAGTATTGGTACCTAGTGCGAAAGTAAGCACTAAGTAGACCTTTGCTCAAATGGATAAAATAGCCACCTCCTACGCTGGCATAGGGCTTTCAGTTTGCAGAGTGGATTTTCAATCATGAATTCATTTCATGTCAAAACAACCTTGAGGGAGAGGCAGCCAGATAGAATCACTTTTTAGAGATGAGGTTTAGAGAGGTTCAGTGACTTACCTAAGGCACACAAGTAACACCCTCTCAAGGATCCTCTTTCTCCTGCTGGTGGTGCACTCAAAGCTTTTCCAACAGCTTCTGTTTCTTATAGCATTTCAGTCCACTGTATTGCAATTTACTTGTTTAGTTACCAGCCTCCTCCTCTAAACTCAGAGTTGGTGAAGAGAAGGAGCCTTCCCTTATTCATCTTTGTATTTTCAGCACTTAGCCCATAGCGGGCTCTCAGTACATTTATTTGGCTCTGGTAATTCATTCAGTCACGACTGGCACTTTGCTGTGTCCATTCTTACTCAGGCAGAGCATGTCTTCTGTCCAGATAGCATAGGTTTAGTCTTCATTCTCTTGCTCCTTATTTCATTTGTGCTGTTTTCTGCCTTCTCCTCAGTTGCTTTTCTCCTTGCTTATATTCCTTTCATCCCTCCCCTCCTCCTGCATTTTGCTGGCTTTTTTTTTTTTCTGAATAGGATGAATAAGTGAAATGATGATGTTGATCATTCAAACTAAACTGAATTGTTTAGATGAGGGGTCTGATAACTAAACAAATAATCTCTAGTAAATGGTATATTGGGGATATGCTTGATATACAGTATTGTCTCTGTAGGTTTACAAGGAACTCACTCTGGTTTGTTGTGTTTTAAGAAACTGATTAAGAAGTAGCTGGGGTTTTTTTTTCCTCCTGGGGGTGATACTTTACCTTGTAATTCTCCAAAGTACTTATGATCTCATGTCTCCTCTTGAGAACTGTCTGTTAATATGCCTGAAAGTTTTCTTGCTGTTTTTATAAAATCGTATACCTGTAATGATAAATTCCGAAGAGCCACTCCCCTGGGTGCAGATGAGTGATTATAATGTTATTCACAGAAACATGGATAAATGGCAGAAATTATAACCTGGAATGGAATGTGAAAGCCTTGTTCTTTGGATTTAGAGCTTGCCAATTGTTTGTGACATCAGCATAAATTCCCTCAATGGATTCAGACTCGAAAGGAAAACTTAAGAGTGCTCTGAAAAGGTGGCATGCACTTTGAAGTGGAAATAATGACAGTTCTGCTCAGGCAGGGTCATTGGAAGGAAATGCAGACTTTGAGTCCACAAGACCGTTAGTAAGGGGAGGCCCAGGTTAGTCACATTGAAAAACAGATAAAGAGAGCTCCAGTCATATGGGTCATATTGTTTCCCTGCTTAGAAACCCTCACTGACTTCCCATTGTCTGCAGATGATATCCAGATTTGTTAGCCTGGCTTATAAAATCCTGCACGGTCTGATGCCAATATGCCTTTCAGCTTTGTCTTTTCTTTACTTCACTCACCCCATATCCCAGAAATATGACGCTATTTGGAATTCTTTCTATAAACCCTTTCCTTTCCTGCATACATTCCCTTTCCCACAGTCACTCTGTTGATAATACTCTTCACCCATCTTCACACATCTAAGCCCTAAAAAGCCTACTTTCTGTGGCACTTCCTTCAAGAAGACTCCCCTGATTCCCTGATTGCCTCAGATGGAAATAATTTCTGATTTTTTTTGAGTCACAACACTTTATCTACTTTTCTTAAATTATGTGTCACTCTTTACTTTGTACTGCAAGTTTCGCTTTCTTCCTAAATTTTAACGATTCTGCAGGTAGGGTTGATATCTGATTTGTCTCTGTATCTGGTACTGGCCCTAATACAGCATACTGCACTTAGAAGGTGCTTAATGAGTATTTATTTAATAAATGAATCAAAGATACTAAACATCTTCAACTGTGAGAACTAGGTTCAAAATCTGCCAGTGAAGAGGAAATAGCAAACCAAAAAGGCTAGGAAGAAATGGGCCAAGGAAGAGGGTAGATCATCCAGAAGCTGAAGCTCTATAAGTTTACAAGATGGGTGGAAATCTCTAATTATTGATTACCTTCTGTGTGTCATGATCCAAGTGAGGTGCTCTATATTCATTATTCCAGAATAACCTTTTAATAGGTATTATTATGCACATGCTAAGGATGAGTTAACTAAGACTCAGAGACTAAGACTCAGAAAAGTTAAGTAACTTATCCACAAGATGCATCCAATAAGTGTTGGGATAAACTTAGATCTCTCTGACCACAAAGCCCAGACTTTCTGCATATCTTCAGTACACTGCCTCCCTTTGCAGGAGCATGTGCTTCGTGTGTGTGGGGGGGTGGGGGTGGGGGAGGGCAGAGGTTATAGGTGGAAAGATTCCTTCTTGCACTGCTGGCCTGGGGGTGCTCACCTAAACAAAATTCACAATGCTTACCTGCAATATGATAAAAATAACAGTGTAGCGAGTTGGAAATGGGTGCTTGTGGTGGTGGTGTGACTTGTATCCACTGAATTGCATTTTTAATTGGATTTCTTGGTGTGTCTTCATCTATATCTTTGGGGGCTCACCCCAAAGGCCTTATAATTTGGGATGATTCTTCAGTTAACCAAGCAATAGACATGTCTGGTTAAAACTAACAGAATGCCCTCACATTTTCATAGCACTCTAGCACCTAGGCTACGAACTAAGATTGTCTTCTTATTTGCTCTCAGTTGTGTGGAGGGTTTCTTAATTCTTGGTCTATTTACTCATGGGTTCCAGTAGCTTTAAGACTCCCAGCATTTTAAAGGACAAAGTAGCCTTTTCACCCACTGATTTCCTTCTGATTAATTGTTCATATTAAGAGTAGCAGAGGTGGGAACCAGGGACTTACTAATGTGCCTTTTAAAGCATACATTGGCACCTCTGATTTCATTTTTCATCCATAGTACAGGACCTCACACATAGTAAGTGCTCAATATTTATTGGATAAATAAATGAGTAACTCAAATGAATAAAAATGTATTATGTTTCCAATTTAAGTGATGCTAGTAAGGAAGTTTATATGTCAGTATAACCCCTTATTGCTTGGTTTATGTATCTTCCCTGTCCTGTCTGTTTCGGGAATCTACATTGCATGGGCCTTAGGGCCATGTACAGGGTCACGGGTGCACATTTGGGATGGTGGGACAAGGGGACAGAGCTCCCCTGCATAACTGCTGCTGGCCTTGCCAGTGCTTGGGTCCAGAACTCCACTTCCCAAATTATAGAGAACACCAACTCCCCGAGTAGGAGTTGATGGTGATGGTGATGATGATGATGATGATGATTCAGCATTTCTCTAACTCCAGAGTTAAAAATACTCTTCATCCCAGCCTACTTGTTATTCCTCACGACTACCATGACAGGTGGGTGGAGGAGTGTTATCTCCAAGGGAAAAACACATTGGGGGCTGTGGCCCAGAATGCTGAAGGGACCCACTTTTAGAATGGTTTACCCACCCCCATCACTGGGCTCCCTGACCAGGTGATATCACTCTGATTCTTCCCTAACACTAGCTACGCAGTGAATTCTTATATGTATTTCGATCACACACTGAAGAGAATGGCCATGAAATCAGAATTAGAACTCAGCGCCTTAATCTTTTCTTTATGCGCAGAGCCACATTTTTCTTTAGCAGTGGACGTCTGCTCCCGCATTTGGAGGAAAGTGGACCAGTCTCATCTGAGGCCTGATTTAATAGATAACTCCAAGATTTGGGAGGGGAGTTACTTTGACCTGAGTAACTTTAGAGCACAACACCCTGATCACAAAGGACTCTCTTTAAACTTAATTTTCTACATTTGCTCTTAGGTTGCCAGGAATTATGCTACTTCTGCAGAAGTTACTGTGTACTTTCCTAGTCTAAGACACTGAGGACAGGAGTGTCAAAATATTCTCTCACTTGCTGCTCTACGTTCCTTTCTAACTTTGTCCTCCCCAAGCTCCCAATTCGCTTCCATTCCCAATGTTATAGTGCGGTCAGACAAAAGGAAGCTGGGGCCATAGAGGTAAATAAGAGTTATTCTGTCATGGGGGCTTGTCTGTCTTTTCAGGTGTACTTCCTTCCCTTCCTGTTGCTCTTCAGGGCAGGCCCCTGTCCCCTCACAGGCAGTAGGATCCCCTAAAGGATCTCCTTGCTCAGCTCAGATATGCTCCGGCTCACATCCACTTCAGAGCCTCACAGCTCAGTCACGCTTCAGCTGCCTGCCTCCCTGATCTAGGCCTTCTCTCCAGCTCGCTGGCGCCTCCACCCTTTCTGGCTTGAGCTGCTGAGATCTTGCTCCTTTGTGTTCCCTCCCTCCATTATTTCTGTTGCTGTCTGGTTTTCCCTCCTGGAGTCTTGTTTATCTACTTTCTCTCTGGCTCCCAACAGCCTCTTGGGCCCGAAGTCACTACTCTCTGGGTGTAGCTTTACTCTCCCAGGAGGTGTACACGATATAAGTGAAACTGGAAGGTGAATAGGGTGGGGAAGAGAAACTTCCCTGTAAGAAGTTCCTACTATACTGATTAGCCTCATAGCTTGGTAAAGTGTGGCCAAGAGGTACAGATTTATAGAACCAGGGATCCTATTCTGTTAGATGATCCAAGAGATTTAGGTTTGGAAAGGATGGATCTGGGCTCAAACAGATTATTATTGCATGAAGGCAGATACCTTTTGGTTCCATCCTAAGCAGTTGTTGAAAATGAAAGGCTTTTGTTTCCTGGGTTTGGAATGGTGTGGGGCTTAGCTTTTCTAGGCTGAATGAAGAGGAGGGAATCTTTAGGGTACTTGGCTAGTTGGCTAGCTTGCCTATGGTGGGCGTGAGGGTGGGGTTAAAACAAAAAGCACATCTTGATGTTAACCCTCTTTTCACTGAAAAAAATTTAAAAACAACAGTTATTCCAAATGTTTTCCTATATCCAAATGTTAAAAATGTATACAAGTTTAAGATGCCGTGAGTAACTATATTTGCTAAAACCCTGCAGTCAATTTGCATGTTCTAGTCATTTTCTACTGACCCCTAATGGCCAGAGGTGGTTATTCCTAAGATCTTTTTGAGTCTTCTAGACAGAGGATGGAACTGATGTCCTTTCTGACTCCCTATTACCAAGGTTCAGTAATTCCTTGCCTTCTCTTTCTGCACCTCATTCTTCCTAAAATATTTTCCCATCTATGATTCTTAGAAGCATAGACTTTTAGAGTTGATAAGAATCTTAAGTAGCATCTAGTACAAACTCCCCATTTAAAAGATGAAGAACCAAGGCTCAGAGAGGCTTAGAAACTTAAGCATGGTCACACAGGCAGCTAGTGGGAGCTGTGGTTATAACCCCAGTCTTCTGTTCTCATTGCCATTTGATAGCAGTCCTGTGAACTAGCTAATTCGGAAGTTAAGTTGCCATTTAGTGTGATTTTACTTCCAGTGACATCCACTCTTCCTGCTTCCCATCTCCCTGTGCATTGTAGTGTGGAACCCCAGGACCCTAGATCTCAAGGGAAGTAACTCTACTAAATGCCGGGCAGGTTAGAGAAGTTGGGGTGAGATGAGGAAGGAGTCCCTGAAGGTGCGAAGAATGGCATCGTCACAAATGTCAGGGTCTTCATGGCAGATCCCGGTTCTCACAAAAGAGGAGGCCATGGGGCAGAAGCCACTTCTATGCCCTTTAGGAGTTAAAAGGGTGATGAGGAGGACAGGCCGTGTGTATGTGTGCATGTTAGCATCTGTGTGGTGGAGAGCTGGAGGATGCTAACCTGTTTGTGATGTGGGAGACAGAGACTAGAAGAGAGAAGAACGCAGAGGAGCTTTTCCTATTCTTGAGCTAGTGAGAGAAAAAATCTGGAGGCAGAAGTGGGCTTGCAGTAGGCTGAGGTGGAGGGGCTCTCGGAGACTTAGTTAAGATTCTGAGGAGCAGAGACTGGGAAGTGGGTGGCAGAGAAGGAGGTGGGGACAGCTGTTGCTTTGATTTGCTATTGAGTCAGTGTTCTCGGTGCATTAGCACTGGGAGGGAGCCCTGGGCTGGACCCCAACAAAAACAAGCCCCTCTGGAGCCAATACTGTGTTGTAGTAAGAACTGAAGTTGGGAGACAGAAAGGAAGGGGATCTAATCCCAAAAGAGCCCCTTCCTCGCCTTAGCGCCTACCTTCTAGGACTGGGCTCTGTGCTCCAGACAAGTGTCTAGTGTTCTGTACTAAGAGGCTGGGGGGAGGTGATGAGACAGAGCAGAACGGATGGTTCAGTAAGGGCTGCTGGGAGCATGGGTTCTGTGCAGGGCTTTGACTTTCATCAGTTATTTCTCAAGCAAGTCCCTAAGGTAGGGCATGAAACCACTCCAGTTGAAGACAGCCTTGAGCCATTTTAGAAGTGTCCTTTTACCCCTATCTCCTCATTCCCTTCCCACCATGCTCACACACTCAGAAATCACAACAGGTATACAGACCTGGAGTCTGTATTCTAATGCAATAGAGAGTCAGGAGTCTAGACTTTGAACTCTCAGATGTCCCTTGAACCAAGTGCAGGCACTTTTATACCCTTTCCCTAAATGTATCTAGCTGCTTTCACACGTATGTAATAGAACTGGGGAAAAAAAAATCACCCCATCTTAGGAAAGTACTTAGGAAAGGATACATAACAGAGTCAGCATGGAGTAAATGAAAGCATAATTCAGTTTAACTTGTTGGAAAATATGTTTAGCTATGAGAAAATAGGGACTGGGAATGGGAGGGAAAGGCCAGGGACCCTGGGGAGAAGTAAAGAACAGATTCCCTGAGGAATCTCCAACCAGGTGCCAAAGGCTTGCTCCTAACCCTCCAGAGCCTCGATACCTGTTTGAGTGCATGGATGCATTCCCTTCTCAACAAGCTCTATCTTATTCTTTGCTCTTTAATGTGGCACTTTAGATATTTCAGGCTGATGGCTTGGTGTGGTGGGATAACAATGCTGTGAAAAAGTTTAATTTGTTAGAAGTCAGGCAAGAAAGCATTCATCTCGGCTGGCTTTCATTTTACTGACTTGTTTCTCTTCACTGGGTCATCAGAATCAGGGTGTGGATGACAGGTTCAGGGCAGTGATCAGGAGGACCACATGGCGAAAAAGGTGGTCTGCTCTACACACCCACACTACTCTGGGCTCCCCTCTTCTGCCAATCCTAGCTGAGATGTAGTCTCTGCCCTTCACTCTTCTCACCTAAAAATGTATTTTTCAGCAGGTTGTTGTTCAATTAGCTTTACTTTGGGCCTTCCTGGGAATTTAACCCTTCTGTGAGATAGACACATTCTTCCAAGTCTGCAGACCTCACAGTTCCCAATATGGCAAATAATTCTGTTCTGACCCAAAGAGCTCCTCTCCTTAAATCTTCTTGAGAGTCTCTTCTTCAATGTGGATATACATTCGATTTTATTCCCCAAGATGCACATATATTCCAACCTGGTGACTCTCTTTTTCTCCTTCAGTATGTGTCCCTCACTACACACATGACAACTACAATTTTCACTATTTGTATCTCTGTTTTCATTTTTTTTTGGTCATAAACATAGCATTTTCTTATGACCCAGATACAGAGCCCTTTTCACAAGCCCGTTATTAATCAAAACCCCTAATGTCCAGCAAACCATATGGTTTAAACTCAGAGACTCTCCCCAAAGCAAAATTCAGGCTCTCTCTCCTGCTCAAACTCCCCAGGAGAGGGCCAGAATCCTTTTCTCCCCAGGGCTGAGGCTCAGTCCATCTGTCACTGACACTGGACTCCAGGGCTTGGAAACCAGAAGAGAGTTGGCATTAAGCAGCAGTTGAGGATAAATGAGAATGTGTGAGGCCCATGGGCTTAGTGATGGTGGTTTTTATATTTGTTTGAGATTATAGGATGGAGATTGGAGGAGGGAATATATAATATGTGTTTGGAAATATCTCATCCTTAAGAACTAGAGTAAGAATGAGTAAGAACAAGTGAGTATAACTGTCTCACTGTTAAGTTTGCATTTGCTGAGGGACAAATGATTAAGAGCAGATGGTAAAACGGGCCCCTCATTTTATGATAATGAGAGAACTTGACTCTAGGCTCTTCAAAGACTGACCTAGGCTAGGCTAAGCCTTAAGTTACTTGTCATCGATGTATTTATTAGAGGTTTGCTGGGTTTCCAAGGAGTATTGGGTATTTAAGTCAGAGACTCAATAAACCAGTTCACTTTCTGGAGCTTTTTACTCTGTCTGAGGCTTTGGCTGGAATTCTAGAATCCAAATTGGAAGCAAAGAGCCAGGTCCCAGAAGAAAAATGAACACAAGAAACAAGGATCTGCATATTCCCAATGAAATCTGCTATTGGAAGTATAGTTCTCCATTCTATTTTGGTAACACCTGGGATTATATGAAGGAAATGGAGAGCTAAGTAATGGCTAGCTTAGAGATGAATGGCTGAAATATCAGCCTTCATTTCTTTTTCTTTTTTTCCTAGGGTGAGGTGATGCATCTGACCTTTCTGACCCTGAACTGGAAGTAAATGAGCCAAAGGTGCTTATAATTAGCAATCAATACACAATTAGTGTAGGTCTAGCTGGGGTAAGGAAAAATAAATCCTTAGAGAAAACAACATTTTAGTTCTTTATATTATTTAGCTTTCTTATTCTCCTGGAGATGTCCAGGAGAAAGATGGAGAGAGATGAGAGGGCTAAAGGATCCCAGAGGTAAGAGCTCACATAGAAGAATGATACACATATTGAAAAAAATGTTGGAGTCTCTGCATTAGAATCCTTTCAGAAACATGTCTGCTCTTTAAGAGAACGGGGTCTCAGGGAGATGAGTAGATGGGAGAAACTCCAGCTGTTACCATAACCCTAATTCTGTCTTCTTGAAGGCTCGCTTATGGAGATAAATCACTTCCATTACCTGTCCTTGAGGAATGAAGTTTCTCCTTGTATCAAATAAGGAAATGGAAGAGGGATCCTGGAAATTAATACTGGAAACCTGTTTCCCCAGCCTCACTCTGGTGTAGGTCATTCATAAGTGTTCACTATTATATGAACTATTATGCAAAATTGACATGGGGAAATCAGCATTTAGGGGAAGAGAAGCTTGTGTAGCTTTGATGTGATGGGAGGAACAGGCTGTCTAGTCTCAGACTGGCAGGGGCTAAGCATTCTCATTGGGATCATTGGCAGATACCCCCAAAAGAGTAGCAGAGTCCAGTTTAAAGATCCATCTCCTGAGATCTGGCCAAGGACTTGGACTCTGGGATAGGGTGGTTATATTTAAGGCCATGTAGTCTGTACTAGATGGTTATAATGATGAGGGACATGAGTCAGGGATTTGATATTTATCTTCTATGCCTCTCATATATTGAATTCCTCTATTATCTATTCTGATAACCTATCCTATACGTTGTCTTTACGTTTACTGCTAAGGCTGAGGGGACAGGAACAATGGGTACCATGACAGGACAATTAGAGTTGGTTGTCAGGCTCAGAGTGGTGTTAAGAGGTACATGCTCATAAACTGAGTAGGACTCATTTTGCATTCCACATTTGAAGTGTATATGTGGTTATAGTATATGAGCAATGCTGTCTCAATCTAAACCACGACTATTTGTAGTTCTGTTTTAAATCTATGAGTCGATATATGGCAAAACATTCAGTTCTTTTGAGGCCATTTGAGGTCACTCTATGTCCTAGTCTCCTGAACACTGCAAACCACACTTCTTTTCAACCTCAGTATTATTTGCTCTTTCTGTCCCCTTCCTACAGGGGATTAGGTGGTTATGAAGACTCTCCAGATCTATATCTACAGGTCTTGTGTACCTCTTTCTGGTGGAGCAGGTCAGGGATCATAACCAGGACCATGTGTGTGTTTGTGGTAGGGGGAGGGAAATTCCAGCCCTGTTCTGAGGGCTGCAGTGTAGAGAGTAAAGAGATTAGGAGCTTGGATGGGGAGCAGGACCACGGAGAGCAGCAAGAAGAGCCTGGAGCATCCCTATCAGGGTCTAGCACCATGGAGAGCTCAAAGCACCTGTGGTTTGTTCCACAAAGAACAGGGCAACCAGGATCATAGGTTAAGGCAGCCAGCTCTCAAACAAACCAAACAAACCAGACATCAGGGCTTCTGCTAGGATCACACCACACACATCACTTGCTCTCAAAGGCCTCCTGAAGTACTCTGTTTGAACCTGCCACACATACAACCAAGAGATTGTGCTAAAAAGTGAGGACTGCCACCAGACTGAGTTTGTCAACATAAGCCTCAGTAATTATGAAAATTACATTAGTATCAGTGGCGGTGGAAGAGGTTTTGACTTGCTACAACCAATTATGAATGAAATTAATAGTATCTTTCAGTGTGGGAAAAGGAGCACCACAAAGCCTGCGTCCCCTCAGAGACACACGAGGCATGAGGAAACCAAAATGTGTATTACAGTCAGATAGGGTATGAGATGTATCAGAGTCCGAGTGCTCTAAGACACCCCAAATTGCTGTGAATAGTCCAGTCTTGATCATACACAGAAAAATGGAATGGATTATGACTCTTAAAAAGGGTATTGTCCTCAGGACTTAGAGGCCTCTGTGTTAGTTGGGAAATTTGGCCACTCTCTTTAGACTTAGGGGAATTTCAGTAAAGGGACAGATAGTTCTCTCTTTCAGTACTTGTTGCTTCTGTGAAGAATATATAGCTTTAATGAGCTTATATTTTGTAAAAAATCTCAGCAGCTTCATGTGTTCAAGACTCTTGACAACTTGACTTCTCAGTGCTAGAATGGATGGATCTCCTTGTTATAACAGGATTGGATTGGGTTTTTACTTGGGTTATAAAACCTCTGAGCATCAGCTGGTTCTGACCTTGTAAAGAATCATCTCTGCTGCTGATCCTAGAGGAAGAAGCAGATCTTTGGCCCCAGAGACTTGTTCTTCTCTATTTTACAATTACGTGGAGTGTTTGTTCTTAATTTGACTGAGTTCTTAGAGACCCTGAATCTTTTTCTGACGGCTTGCTTTTCTGGTGGCTTGTTTCTCTCTATTTCTTATAAGCATTCCCATGAGGATGGCTATTCTTGGAATTTATGGATGGACCTCTAGGACATGACCTTATCCAGGAAACAAAATGTTCCAGTACGTGGACCTATAGCCAATGATTAAACAGGAAATATTAACTTTTAGCATGAAAAATGAAAGGAGAAGATATAATTAACAAAATTATCTAATACCCTGGCTTTTTCATTCAGTAGTCAGTAAGGAGCTCGTCCAGTCCACAGCTTGCTTTCGTGGAGAACCTGGAGCCTAGATTACCACCCTTCAGTGAAATTCCATTACTGAGAAATAGATGACAAAAAAGGGATTGTTGGGCTGGTTCTATTGGAGTAGGAAACAACAAAGAATGTGACTAGCCACAGCCCCAGGGGTTTTATTATTTCTCTGATGAGAACTGTGAGGATCTTCTCCTATTCCTATTTTTTTGTGACCTAAGGACAAGCAGCTTTTGATTCTATTGTATATATTATTTGGACTGCAAGAAAGTAGTAGTAATAACAAGGGGTACCAAAATCAGATCTAAGGATTTTCAGAGCAATGGCACAACTACTTAGTCTGCTGTTTCAAAGTGACCAGAGCACCAAAAAGATGCCATCTGTGGAATTTTATGGCTGCAGAACTATGAGTCATTCTTCAAGTGAATAGTGAATGTCTCCAACAAGGCGCTCTTGAAATTAGATTTGGCCCTCCTTTTCTCCTCAGTTGGAAGGATAGATAGATAGATAGAGAGAGAGAGAGAGAGAGAGAGAGAGAGAAGAAGACACCTAAGGGTAGTGAGCTGTCTCATTTACTGTCAGTCTAGGGCAGAGGATTTCAAACTGTATGTGGCAGAACCTCTGTCTATGCCTTAAGGATTAGGGGGAGTGTAGGGGAAGACAAGAAGAAGGGTGAGAGGGCTCCAGGTCTTACTTATCTGTTTCAATAAGAGTAATTCTCCTTGGATCTGTTTAATTCATTTGATAAAGGAATTTCACATCTTTAAAGATAAAAGTGAGAAAACCACTGTACTAAAAGAAACTACTAAAACCAACAGTGCTGCCTAGCCCTAGGGAGAGCTTAGGACAGAATCTTTGGTGTAACTGCTGGATAGGCCGCTGATATGCCACAGCTTGGACCCCACATCAGACAGACTGTATGATATCAGTGTCTCTCTGATGGTTTCAACTTCTTTGTGCCAGAAAATGCACATGTCTGCAGGGAGAGCATCTCCTTCCCAGGGGTTCCCAGCTGCAACTGGGAAGAGAACAGGAACAGAAACAGAACAGCTACAGCTGCAAGGAACAGAAACTGGATGGAGTAGGTCTGCCAAGCAGATCTGTGGGCAGCTCTAGAGTGAATGCCTGCTGGACTTCTCCGGCACACTGGGCATGATCTCTGCACTGGGCACCTGGCCAGGGGGCTGCAGAATGGATGGCAGTGGACAGAAGGTCATTGGGAAGGGAAAGATATTCATGTGTGAGGCAGTGCAGTCCAAAGTTAAACTGCTATATCCTGGTATAAAGCAAAGTGAGGCTGCCCACCTGTCTGTCTCTGCACTAGATCAACTCACAGAGTGCTGGAAATAACTTGAAAAGGAAGAATCCAAGGAAGTCTGGTTACAATGTTGAATGTTGAGCTGCTCACCAGAAAGACAACCACAGAATACATTAAGTTCACAGGCCTTGTATTCCCCAAAGCTGGAACTGCCAACTTCTACCAATACTAGTGGAGAAACGTGAGAAGGAAGGGGCAGGTGGCAAACTCTGAATATCTAAGCCATCCCTGAGTTTCCAGCCACAGCACTCATGGCCAGGTTCAGATAACAGTTGTTTGCCCTTCTCCAACCTCTCAATCCCTGTTCAGCCTTATGAAACCTAAAAAAAAAAAAATGTATGCTGTACTTCAGGGAGCTGTATACCCCAGCAGCATATTAAGTTTGTTTTCCTCATTCTAAATGGAAATAGCCACTCTGCCATACACCCTTGACCACTCCAGCATCCGTGTATTAGGATATCTTGTCCTTAAACTTTCACACCACATCTCTTCTTGTTTTGGTCAAATGTTACCAGGTAAGCTATATACTGCCTAGCTCCCTGCCCAGGGGCCTCAGGCCAAGTCAGGGGTACTAGACACACCTTCTTCATGATCCTGGGCAGAATGGCCTTAGGATCACCACCCATGAGCATTAAATCTATGCACCTACCTCCCCCATCAGAGTGGGTCTTTTTTGATCCTGAAGCTAAGAAGTAGAATTAATTTAGATAGAAGATCACATGTGGTTGTGCCTCTTGTACATCAGTACATCCTGAGACATTACAACCAGACATATGTCCACTGTCTGCACAGATGATGCTCTACAAGGAAAATGATGCTTGATTTGACTCTGTCTTGGGAACAGATCTCCCTCCCCACCCCCAAATTCTCAACCCCTCCTCCGGACATTCTCCATTCAAAATTTACTGCCTTCCACTCTTCCCTCAAGCCACTGCTCTGATATATATATATATGGATAAAGCATTTCTCTTCCTCTAAAACATTAAAGCCTGAGTAGGGGCTGGAGCCCAAATCGAAGACCGAGAAAGAACAGTGCAGTTGGTGAAGAAAGACTTGGCTAGGGTATGGATTTTCTCTCTTCTCCAATGTTTACATCCTAGGATTGAGCTCACAGCTTTCTGGGATGACTTCATTCTGTTTAGGTCTCAGCCTGGCCCCATCAGTTCCCATTGCTGAACAGGGGCAGTTTGGGTCATGCTTGTCTCTTTTAAACCCAGCTACCAGGATGGGAAGGCCAGGGGCTGCAGCTGAAAGTCAAGGCTTAGTAGAGGCTCGTTATTGTGGTACATACACCCAGCAGCCTCTCCTTGCCTTGCACTTAGCCTGCCCTCCCTCAGGACTCTCTTCACCTCCTCAGTGAGTAGGGTCATCAGTACAGTCCTCTGGGGAAGGGGGATTCCACACAGGGGAGAGGAGGGGCCGCTGTCTCTACGGTGACTTGGACAGGAACTCCCCTGGGGAGTGTTAATGGGTACAGAGTAGAAGGACTCAGCCAGCCAGCTGTAGGTAGGGGATCCCCAGTGTCCTCATACCAGCAGAAACTCCTTTATCATGATGGAGACAGGGCTGGGGGAGCAGGTCAGGCGAGATGGAGCAATTATTCCTCCAGCACCCTGGCTCTTCGCCTGTTTCCTTCAGATGAAATTCTCTACATCATCATCCCCAGTTTCAACCCCTCCCCTCTCCACCCCCGCCCCGCCCTGTGCCCATCCCTTCTGGCCACTGGGTCCATCACCCAGGAGCCGCCTCCCCTTTCTCCTCCCCTGCGGTTCTTTCTGTTTTTCCTTGGCATCTGGCCGGGCATAGCCACCACCCTCCCCTTCACTGTCCCCACATCCCTTGGCTCTGCAGAGGTCCCGGTCCCTCTTCCCCTCCCCCAGCCCAGCCTGCCTCAGATAGGGGCGGAGGAGACCGAAGGATGCATTCCTTTAGTCCCTTCACAGCCTGCCCTCCCTCCTCCAGGGACCTGAGGCTCGAAGCTGTGGCTCCCTTCCTGGTCTCCCTACAAACTGCCCCCTGCCACCCCATTAATCGTCAGCAGCCTTTAAGAAAGCTGAGGTGCCCCGACAGAGCTGACCTACATAGCCCGGTCCAGGGCAGGAGGGGGCCCCAAGTCCCCTCACCCCTGGCCCCGCCTCCTTCCCCCCCCCACTCTCTTCCTTCATCTTTCTACCGTGACAAACCCAAGAAGGTTTGAGTTCCTGACTGAAGCAAAGGGGGCTAGGCAAGACACCCCACCCCAAATTTGGAAAATAAATCCTTAGCCCAGGAAAGCATTGGGTTTTCTATGCATCCTCCTCCCCAAATATCTTCATCCTACCCTTTGCCCAGCCTCTCCCCACTGCCCCCCACCCCCCACCTCCTCCGCTCTCGTCTGGGTTTCTTTTACCAGCTTCTGCCACCGCTAGGGATGTTGCCATCCCGGGGCCCTCTCTGCCCAGTGTTGTTGTTTTGCTCCAAGGAGAAGCCCCCCACTTCCTTGCCCACGCCCCCCTCAAGAGCCTCACCCAGGCTCCCTTCCCTGCCCACTCGGAGCTCCGCCGCGGGTGGTGGGGACGGGCTGGGGAGCAGAAATGTTTGCATACAGCAGTTTGGGGGATTGCACTGGCTACCCAACCCCTCCAGACATACATACACAAACACCCGACACACGCCCTGACTGAAACAGCGACAAATCTCACTCCGCCCCCAACACACACTGACACAGACATACACACAGATACTGACACAGAAACGCAGAACCAGACACCAACACAGACGCGCACACCCAGACACACACACGGACATCAACACATCCATACCCCGGGATGCTTATAACAGACCCAAACCCCGACTGCACACGCAGACACACTCGACGGTGTACAAGGAGGGGGCATACCCGGCACACCCCACGATCCACAGAGACACGGACGCTCAGAAACAGACACAGGGGTATCAGCAGCGGTTGGCGACTTTAACCCCCGCTTCCAAACAAAGCCAACAGGCTCCCTCCGCCCCCGCGGCCGGTCGGAACCCCCGCCCCGGTCCCACCCCACCTCCCCTGGCGCCGCCCCCTCCCTCACTCACCGTCCTGGGAGAGGTTGGCCCCGCCGGGCGCCCAGCAGCTGGCGAAAAGCAGGAGCAGGGGCAGGGCGGAAGGGGCCCCCATCGCGCTTCCCGGCCGGCTCCCTGGCTGGGCGCTGGCGAGCCTGGGTCCCCAGGGGCTGGGGCTGGGGAGGGGGGTAGACGACGACACTGACCGAAAGGGCGCCCCCGAGCCGCTTCGGAGCCCGGGGCCGAGGCGGGGACCGGGAGGGAGCCGGCGCTGCTGCAGTCGCTGGGATTAAATAGGGCGCTCGGAGCAAACCATTCGGTTGGAGGTGGAGGGGGGGTGACGGGGGCTGGGCTGGTCGCGGGGGGGACAGGTTGCCGCATTCCCCACGCCCCCCCCGCCTCACGCACCCCCTGCGCGCAGTCGTGGTGCCTTCCACCTTCTCCCTCGGGAGCTCCACCAGCCCGGCTCGGGCGTGGAGCAGAGGGAGAGAGAGCTGGCTCAGCAGTGGGACCTGGCGCCCACCCCTCTTAGGCTCGGGGTGGAGGGAGGGAGGGGTCGGGCAGGGCCCTGGGCCAACTGGCGGGATCGGCCACTGCCTGCCTGGGCAAGGGCGTGCCCACTAGCCCGAGATCCTCCAGCCCCACCCTCCCTCCTTTGGCAACCCGGGATCCCCAGGAGCCCTGGGGTTCCCCTATCAACAGTATGCCCAGGGACATCTCTTCCATGGGTAACCAGTTACCCAGGTCATTCTCCAAAGCACTAACATCCCCAGTTCCTCTGACCAAATGAGCCCCTAGTTATATGCCCAGTAACAATTTGTAGCCCCAGGCAACTTCCTTTGAAAGGCATCTTCCAGCAAGCCCCCAGGCCATGGGAATCAACACTTCCCTCAATCCCTCCTCAAAGAAATTACTCCCCATCTAAAAACAGTGACTTCCCTTCAGACTCTGCCCAACCAAGCTGCCTACAAAGCAGCTCAGTGGTTTCCCCCCTTAATCCTTCCTATTCCCCCACTTTACTCCCAGCCCTTACCCCCAATATTTTTCTTCTTAATATTTCAAAGGAGTTTGTCCTTCCTTCTCAAATTTTAGTGAGTAAGATTCCTGGGTGAATGATCCGATCTACAGACCCTCAGGAAGCTGCCCACTTAAGGGCCAGTGCATCTGTGGCTAATGCAATTCTTGCCCCTGAGGCCACATATAAGATGAATGAGAGAGGCAGGGTGTCTGTACTTGCTCTTGGCTCATGAGTCCCAAGCCCCTGGGGTTTGCTTTTTTGTGAGCGATTGAAGTTCTCTGGAAGAGTCTTGGTACATCTCAGAAAGAGATCCTTCTGAGTCAGTTTTGCTCAAACTTAGCTTTTGGGAATACATTCCTAAATTTTAGAATCTCTGAATCAAAGAATTGTATGTATATAAGGATTCTTAGAAAATATCTGGTCCAATCCCTTATTACACAGGTGCAACTGAGATCCAAAGGGTATGAATTGATCTACCCAAGGTTATACTGACAATTAATAGTAGAAAACACAGTGTTGGCTAGGGCATGGAATCATATGATTTTTAAAGTGTCATCCAATCTTGGGAGGCCAATTTTGTCCCTAGATGAGGGATTTGGGTGCCTGTCTTCTAAGCCCTGGACCAGTCCCCTCTCTGAACTAACTGCCTGTACCTCACTGTGCTAATCTGCAACGTTTGGGTAATCTTTCCTCCTCTCAGATAGGCTTTCGCAGCTGTTTGTGATGGACTTAATGTCTCTGTCACCTAGTAACTCAAGGACAAGGATGTGGAAAGTACTTTGTAATCAGTAAAGCTCTATATAAATGTTAGTCACTGGTGGAGAGGATGAGAAAGAATATTCTCCAGGAAGACCCTTGAGGATAGCCAGAAAGCTGCCCCTCTGTTTCTCTTCTCGCTGTTTGTGGAGTTTATCTATAGTTTCTGGGAGAAGAGCTCTGCCTACCTCTTGAACACTTCCTGAGTGTCTGGGTGTTTATTAAGAATTATTTGTAAGAGTTTTTGGCCACCTTGGGTTGCCTGACTTGCCTACCTTGACAGATCTTAGTGACTCCAAACCGTTCTACTGCCCTGGGGTTCTCTGCCTCCCTGGGGGTTCTCTGACACCTTGAAATCTGTGAGAGGCAAAGCTAGAGGGAGGAGTGTGGTTGAGGGATACAGACAACTGGATGTAAGAGAGAGGTGAGACTGGGCTATGGGGTGGGACAGGAGGGGATATAAGGGGAAAATTGGACCTTCTGACAGAGGTGGGATTAGGTTGGCATGAGTTTAGTCCTGCAGAGAAAAAGAACGAGTGGGTGTGTTTTCAAAGAGAGAATACGGCTTCAGAGAAGAAGGATCAGGCTATCCTAGTTAAAGAGTCTTGATGGATAAAGAGTATTATCTTTGGAGCTAGAAGAAGTTTTAGAGATCATCTAAGTGGGATTAAGAGAGGACAGGTTAGTGTTGGGGGGAATGTGAGTGGGGATGGGTGGGATTGGGATGGCAGGATGTGGGATTAGGCCCCAAGCTCCTGTAACTAATCACCTTTTCCATCTGCTACTCTGCCATGATCCCCTTCTGCCTGTCCTTTAATTCTCTAACGACTCTGCTGGTCTGTCCCCACCCTCTGCTGTAACTGCACGGGATGAGAACCAAGTGTGGGAGGAGAGGGCGAGAGCTTTTGTGGAGAGAGAGTATTAAGAGCAAGCAAATGAGACTCTGGAATGCTCTTTTCCTACTGGCTCCTTCTCTTTTCTGCATCATTAGCATCAGTTTGGCAGCACTTTAGGCCCTGGGAATAGGAAGCAGTCATTGGCTTTTAGAATTATAGGATAAAAGAGTATTAGAATTGTAAGGGACCTTCAGGATTACCTAATTAATACCCCTTGTTGAACAGATGAGGAAAATGAAACTCAGAGAAGTTAGGTGACTTTCTGTGTTCACACCGGTATGTGGTAGAGGGGTTAAGGTATTGGATAAAGGAGGCAGATATACTCTTGGGGGCAGGAGGAATAAGGAGAATCATTACTCTTCAGCATTGTCCTCTTTGAGGAATTTCCACTTGTGCGTATCTCAGAGTGAAAGGGTAGTATCTCCTACAGAGGCAGATGTCTCCGTTTGGAATAACTCATTACCTATAATCACTCTAATGCCCTTTGTTCCTGTGCAACCAACATCTTACAGGCACCCTTTTCACTAGGAATAGAATTTTACAAAGAAAACCTGACCTACAAGGATTATCCTCATCCTGAAAACAGGTAAAATAAAAGTATCCGTGTTGCATTGTGATCTCTATGGTTACTTTTCACTCTGAAGTGCTATGACATACAATCTGTGTTTCCCAGAGACTTGCACAAAGTCTGGAGTAGGTTGTCTGTGGGATTAAAGAACTGGTCACCACAGTGAAAACTGGGGGGAACAGTGAAGGGGAGTGGAGAGAAGGCGAGTTCTGGCTCCTGGGTGCCCCTCTCCACTCAGCAGCAGCCTGGGTGGCTAGGGTTGAGGAATGTGGCGCTGGCACCGGTGCTGGGCTGGGTGCAGCTGTGTGGGCCCTGGGCATTCCTTTCCCCACGCGCCTCCTCTCAGGGAGGGGGGAGGGCAGGAACTCGGCCTGAGTAGGGTGAATACTACATATTCATCTAGGAGGGGGATGACAGCACCTGAAGGAAAAATCTCAGAAGCCTGGCTCAGTTCTGCTTTGCCCTCTAACCCTTCGCCTCTATGACTTTTTCTTTATCAGTAAATTCTACACAGGTTTCCATATTTGCTTTCCCCTTTAATTTTCCACCCAACTAAACCAGGATTCCTTATACTGCTTCTTGTTTCTGTTATACAGTTTTAATTAACCCTATCCTTAATAATAACCTTTGTACGTGTTTTAATTCTAACTTTAATTGAATTATAATTTCAACCCTAACCCTAATCTATTACAGACTCTAACTACTAATCCTAATACCAACCCCAATTTAATTGTTAATTTTAAGCAACATCTTAATTCTAACCTGTTATAAGCCACCAATTTAGGACAGCAACTTGCATAATAAAAATGATCACAGGTACCATTTTTTGGGAATCCGTTGTATGCCAGACTTTGCACTGGGTACTTTACATGCACAGTATGTCATTAAGGTACCTGAAAGCACCCTAATGTGGTTGGAATTATTAGCTGCCTTACAGATGTGAGGAAATAAAGGTTTAATGAGATTATGTAATTTGTAAATAGTGGATCCAAATCCACTGTTGATGTTCGTCTCTCTTTCTGCTAACAAATACTTTCTGATCCATCTTTTCCTAAAATCCTAATTCTGACTAGAATCACTTCTAAAATACTGAGTTTCTTGAAAGTACATTATTAGTTACGTTAAAAAAAAAATAGTGGTACAAAGTAGAAACCAAACAAACCAACAAAAAGGCCCAAATTCTCCCTGCCCAGAAACCCCACTGCCACTTTAAAACATTAAAGTAATGTATTTATAGAGTTAAACTAATCAAACTATGGAAAGAAGCAAACTAAAAGGAAAAGCCTCCTTCTCCTCCCCAGGCTTGTGCTACCCCTGGGGGCATTGTTCCCATTGGAGTTTTGCAGCACAGCTGCCCTGCCTCCCCCTGTGTATCAGGAAAGCACTTAAAGTCAAAATAAATACCTACCAATGAAATCACCGTATATATGCACGACTTAGGCGTGAGGCCCTCTAGACAATTTGAATTTACAATTAACAATGACTGTTAAAGGCTAAGGGTGTGCCAGGTTCTATGCTAAGCTCTTTACATTTATTATCCCTTTTAATATTCACTAGCTCCTGGTGCAGAGTATGCCTTACCCCCATTTTACAGGTGAGGACAGCAAGGCCTGGAGAAGCCAGACGACTGGCACAAAATCACAAAGATGGTGAATGAGAGACACAGGTTTCAAAGACAGATTTGTCTTACTACACAGCCTCAATTTTTAACCACTAGACTTAGCCAGGGAGGCTTGTTAGAGAAGAGGTCATTTGAGCTTTGTTCTAAAGGAGAGTAGGGAAGTTGCTTGATATTAGAAAGAAGGATGACCTATGAGACTGTAGATAGACTCAGATCGATATGGGAGGAGACAATACAAGGGGAAAAGGAGTGAGATAGCAAATGGAGGGAAATGAGTAAAAGGTGAGAGCATAACAGGGAAATAGAACAAATATGAGCAGAGACCTGGGGAATTTTTTGTGATGAATTCAGGCAAAAATAAAATCATGTAATAAATATGTGTGCCACTGTTGTTTCAGCTACAGGTTGATTGATGTATTTTGGAAAGACAGTAGACACACATAATCATCTGCAAACAAAAATACACATTTCAGTTACATGGGTATCTGTAGCCTCTCCAACAAAATATCTCCGCATCCCTCCCCTCACATTCTGTGCTCCATCGATATCAAATGGCTTGTAATTTCCCAAACACAGTATGTTGTTTCATGCCTCAGTGTCTTTGCACATACTATTTTCTGTACCTGGATTGCCCATCTCATTAAGCCTGATGAAACTTGTATTTGTGTTTATTCATCCAAAATTTGATTAGGTGTCGTTGCCTCTGTGAAGCCTTCTGCACAGTGTTAATCACTGCTTGCTAGGTGCTACCACGATATTGCATATATCCTTCCACTGTTACACTTTTCTCACTGTGTTACGATAGTCTGTCTACATGTTTTTCTCGTCTAACTGTGAGCTCATTGAGGGCAAGAATAATATTTTATGAATCTTGTTATTCTCAGTGCTTAGTGTAGAAACAGAAAAATAGTAGATTCCCTGTTAATTCTGCTGAATTAAACTGAAATGATATGTTTACAAACACATAGGCTTAATCAACCGATTTTTTTTTCAGAAGCATGGGCACACTGATTTCATTGGTATACTTCCTGTACGTTTGCATGTGTTCATATAGATACAATGTGTCCCAAATTAGGTGAATGAGTCTAATACACATGTACACGTATTTTCATCCACTTATTCAAGATACATTTTGTAATTCTTGGAGTTAACTTAGAGCCTTCCACTTCCTTTTGCATATCTTCAATTGTGGAAAATTTTTATCCTTGGAGGTTAGCTTTTAATTTTGAAAATAGCCAAAGTCTGGGATCCAAGCCTTATAGATAAGTGGTGGTTCATGTTGGGTAATACAAAAACAAGATTTGGCTGTAAAGTAATAGTAAATGGCTTATAGGTTGACTAATATGTTGGTTCTTAAGGCAGTTTCTGAAGAGGAGTTCTAGAAAATTTCTGAGCGGTGGCATTCTGATCAGTTTGTTAATACAAACAAAGTCAAACAGGAGTTTTGTCATTTTATAGTCACACTCGAGTATAAGAACACAAAAAATCATTTGTCCAGAATAGATC
The DNA here is from genome assembly GCF_949752795.1 of Hyperoodon ampullatus. Lineage (NCBI taxonomy): Eukaryota > Metazoa > Chordata > Mammalia > Artiodactyla > Ziphiidae > Hyperoodon > Hyperoodon ampullatus. The sequence continues at coordinate 117,124,715 of NC_136915.1, read as the reverse complement.
TCTGATTATTCATTCATTCATTCATTCATTTATAGTTTATTGAGTTTTTATGTGCAGTGCACAATGCTAGTTGAAAGTGGGTGTTTTGACACAGCTGTTTTTTTGCAATCTATAAAAAAAATCTATAAACCCAGGTTTTATTTTTATAATGACAAAACAAAATGATCAGTGGATGCTCTTACCCTATCCCCAATTCTCACCCTGTTTTTTGAGGCTCACTTCATCTGCAAAGAATAATGCAAGGGTCAGGATAATATTCAGGGATGCAAAGTTCATGATGATGAAGACCAATCTGACAGTAATGGCTTACTTTTTAGAATCATAAAGTAGGAGTGAATGTTAAAAACTGTTATGTCTAGTGTTGGCCTCTAGAGAATACAAAGACAAGTCATGAAATTTACCTTCAAGGAACTCATAGTCCAGTAGGAAAGATAGGCAAACATATAATTACTACACCATGTGATAAATGCTACAGTACAATTATATATAAGGCATCATAGAATCAGGGAAGGGGCAGGGATTAAATTTATGGAGAACCTTAAGAAATGACTAGGAGTTGGTCACGTATAAAAAGGATGAAAGGTATTGCAAAAGGGAACAGCATATACAAAAGCAGGAAAGCAGGCAACAGTATAGTCTGTTGTGGCTAGATTGTGAAGGGAATTTATGCTAGAGATTGCTCTTTATTCTGCAGACAAGCAGTCATTGAAGGGTTTTAAGCAGGGAAATGTCAGTGTCACATTTGCATTTTAGAGTGATAACTCTGGCAGTGGTGGATGGATGTAGTGGAGGAGGCACATCATTTGATTCAGAAGCCTGACCCTTCTGGGGACCACAAATCCAGTTCCATGACATTGAATAGGACCCACTGAGTGTGGTCTTGTCTGATCCTATGGGTAGGGTGAAGATAACCCCAGGATACTGTTGTAAGACCCAGACATCAATATATAGTGTAGACAATGCTGTGGAACATACAGACACAAACAGTGGTGCACAGCAATGTAAAGTTGTATAGAGAAAGGGGTTAGGTACCATGACCAACTGTCCCTGCTCGCCAGAGGCACTTGCCAGGACTTTCAGTGTTAAAATTGGAAAAGTTCCAGACAAACTCAGATGAGGTTGGTCTCCTTAGGCAGTTCCTGGCAGAAACAGCCTGCATTCAGGGGCACCTGTTACTTAGACCATCTCCCTGGCAAGGAGCTAGGGTCATCTCCAGGGCAGGCTGGAGTGGGAGGAAAGCTGAGCGTGCTCTTTTCTGTTTTAGGGGAGGGTAGCAGTGGGAATGGGTAGAGGTGGCTATGAGTCAGAATAGCTAGACCAATTGAACGAGAGGGAAGAGGAAAGGCTAGGCAGGAGGTAGAGGGTGGACGTTGGTTTCTGGTCCAGGATCTCACCTCCATTCTCTCTGAGATCCCGGGCTCTCTGCTGGTGGTAAGGAGTACTGCAGACTCGAAACAGAAAGGATTGCAAAGAATGAATTGAATGTATATATTTAGCTTTTCATTCATGCATGGAGTTCATATACAGTTGACCCTTGAACAACATGAGTTTGAATTTCACTGGTCCACTTACATGTGGATTTTTTTCAGTACATATAGTCAACCCTCTTTGTTGGAGGATGTGGGACCTGAGGATACAGAGCGCCAATTGTAAGGGACTCGAGCATCTGCAGATTTGGTATCCTGGGGATGTGGGTGGGGGCCTGGAACCAATTCCTTGTGGTTACTGAAGGGTGACACATATGCACACATGTATTTATTCCTTCAGCATTCATGGAGTGCTTACTATGTGCCTGGCACTTTGCTCATGCTATATCATTCAGCCTTCACACACGGCCCTGTGTCTTGTTGGTATTATTATTCCCAGTTTACAGATGAAGAAAATGAGGCTCAGGAGATGTTGTAACTTCCTACAAGTCACACATTAACTGGTGGAGTCCTTGGTCATCCAGAAACCCAGTATATCCATCTGTGCCTGATCATAGGAATTACATGGGGGCACTGGTTAAAAATAATACAGGTACCCATGAGATTCTTGTTCCATAGGGTAATAATGAAGATTCCTGACCTCACTGTTAATAAGTGCTTCCAAATGATGCCTAGGTCCTGACATTCCTGAGAAGCAACACACCACAGCTTGTGTCTCCTCATAAGGGGCTGACTGACTCCTGAGAGAACTGTGTCTGTAAATAGTCTTTTGTGTTAAGTTTTAAAACCAAAAAATATAACTGAGTCTTTCAACACATAGCAATCCAGGGATTGCTAACCTTGTTTATAAAACCCTATGCAATCTGGCCCTTGCCTATTCCTCTGACCTCATGTTACTTTTTGGCCACACTACCCCTCCCACACTGTTCTTCCTTTTGTATCTCTAACACACCAAGCTCATGCCCACCCTAATCCTTTGCACTGGCTGGCCTTCCTGATCTGTAATCTTCCCTCTCTGCTCTATGCAAAGCTGGCCTTGCTTGCACATCTCAGCTTAAAATGTCGCCTCCTCAGAGAAGTCTTCTCATTCCCTTGTAATCAGTTAGCATTTTCTGCTATTTTCTTAATAATTTATCTTTGGTTTATTTGTTGTCTGTACTCCTTCTCCCAGTAGATGTAAACTTCATGAGGAAAGAAACCCTGTCAATTTTTCTGTCAAGTTGTGTTGTCAGAAACAGAAAGGATATTGCACATAAGAATGCTTGGCACCTAATCGGTGCTTATTAAATGTTGTTTGAATGAATGCATGAAAGAGAACTCTATCCATCACATTTGGAGAAGAGTGTCCATGTTCTTTGATTCTACACGTTGATTTTACAATCAAGAACCTCCCACTGTCATTTAAGGCTTTTCCCTCTGGTTCACGAAAGAAGACATCTCTTTCTCTTTCCTAGCATCTGTGTAATGTCCCTCTAGAGCCTTCAAGACTGTTATTAAATTGCCCCTCAACCTCCTATATATCAGGTGAAGTGTCCTAATTCTTAACCTTCTGCCATTTCCTTTCTTATTTCAGAACCTCTTCTCTGATTTCTCTTAGATAGTTGAGTTCAGAACAGGTCCCAGTAGGTAAGGCCATGGCTGATGGTTATGAGTTGAACATGAGATACTATTCCAGGTTCTCTTGTATATTTTTCTGCTATCCTTGATTTTAAATCTGTCTTCTTGGCTAACTCATGATCACTTGTGGTCCATGTTGGTCCTAAGACCTTTTTAAGCCCTAAAATTCCAGAGCTTGCTACCACTCGAGTAGTATTCCCTTGCCAGGTGACACTTGATGAGATTCGCCACCAGAGATTCCAGTCCCACGGCTTCCTTGTGAACTACTGTCCCCACTACCTCTTACCACCTGTCAGGCTGACCATTGCTGCTGCTTTTCTTGTGGCGAATGAAGCCAGACGCCGAGGCAGGTACATTAGGGTGTTCTTTCTATAGTCACATGGAGCCCTGGCTAGTGCTGGTGTGGACAAAGGAGGCCAGGAAAGGCTGTGTGTCCTGCTCTAAGGAAGTTAAACAGGCTCTAGGGTCCAGCTGCAAGGAGCTATTCCTGACTCCTTGTAGAAACAGTGCAGGACAAAGGATGGCTTTTGAAGTCGGACTGTCCTGGGCTTAAATACCAACCATGCCACTTCTTTTATTTGAGATCAGTCTTTTCACTTGTTGAATATTCCACATTATTATTTTCCATCTTGCTGTGAAGATTAAATGAAGACATTTTGGCAAAACTCCTAGCTAAGAACTCAATCCATGTTAGTTACTTTTCTCTGTGCCCCTTCACCTTAGAGCAGATGTGTGAGGGATGTTTCTCTGTTCTGCCTGTGTGTACCATACAATTTTGCTCTGTGCCCATTGTCTGAATAGAAAGTACTTCTTGGGTCTAGATGTTCGGTTCCAATAACTTGTTCACTCTTACCCAGAGCATTTCTGTTTAGCCTGCTCTCTGCTACCCTCGTGTGGCCACCCTGACCCCTCACCATTCCTGGTCCTCTGCTCCCTCGCTGTGGTTGCTTTGCTGTAATGCAGCCTCTTCCCAGCTTCTCAGCAGAACTGGCTCCCAACTCCTCTGAGTTTTGAACACATACATACAACATTTTTCAGGTTAACTTCAGTCTTTTCTCTTCAGGTAGTATTATCTCAGTTCTTCTAACCTCTCCCGATTCCTTTCTAATATTCATCTCATAAGTCAGAGATTCTGTAAGAAATGTATCCTGAATGTTATGAGTTTGGATGCCAGTAAGGCTTCTTCAAGTTTCAGATCCCATTATCTGTTGCCTTGTTTAACACCAAGTTCTCTGGCCTAGGAATGCTGAAAGAGCGGTATGTTGCCATAGGTTATTTAATCATAGAAATCCCCTCTTTTTTACCCTCAACGTCAGAGCTTTTTAAGTTAATAAGAGAAAATACACCCATTCTTGCCTTGCCAAAGGGTAGTGGTGGACCTTGGATAGACCCACAATGCCAGTGCTTCAGACTAAAGACGTGTAGACAAAGGATGTATCTGCTTTCTTTCTCTCCTAATTGCAAAGCATGTCTAGCAAAGGTAATGAAGGATTATTTAGGATACAGTCAAGTACACTAGTTTGTTTGAAAAACTTTGTGGATAAGAATAAAGGGAAATAAATTTGGTGAGGTGGCTTTAAACCAAATTTGAGAAGGTAGGACATGAAAACCAGACACTGAAAAGTTTTATCTTTAGCCCAATGTCAGTGGGAAAAATTTTTGTAGCAGAATGTTATGTGATTGAATGACCAAAGTGATTCGGTTATATATATACATATATCTATTCTTTTTCAAATTCTTTTCCCATTTAGGTTATTACAGAATATTGAGGAGAGTTCCTTGTGCTATACAGTAGGTTACTGCAGGATTTTTAAAAAATGATATAATTGTAGACACTGTAAGCAAAATTTAAAAGTAAGTTACAGATTGGGATAATTTTATTTACAACATATATAACACAGTATTAAATTGATAATATGTAGAATATTTAATAAATACACATAAAAGACAATTCAATAGAAAATTGGACAAAAAGCATGAGTAGGAATTTTCAGAACAAGTATAGCTGTCCAATAAACATCTGAAAAGATGATCTACTGCATGTGAATTTTGAGAAATGCAAGTTAAAGCAACAAAGAGACCCTAGATTGTTAAAAATTAAAATGATGGATAATATCCAAGTTGCCAAGCGTTTGGAAGAACGGGCACCTTTATTTATTGTTAGTGAGAATGTAAATCGGTGCAGGTTTTTTTTGGAGATAGTTTGGCAGAATGTATCAAAATTAAAAATGGAAATACCAGCAGTGCTATTTCCACCAATCTGTGCTATAAATCTATTCACATGAGTGCCATGATTTATGTACATAGGAATCACGTCATTGTTTACAGCAGTGAAAAATGGAAAACAACCTGAATATCCATCAACAGTGAATTGGTCAAATAAATTATGCTATAGCCGTACTTTGTAATAACATATAACAAAGAATGAGGTGAATTTATATGTACCAACATGGAAAGATAACCAAGATGTATTGTTAAGAGCAAATACAAAGAAAATACACATACTGTTATCCCTTTTGTGTAAAATAAGAGAAAGGACTAAAACGATATTTTTGCATATGTTATATTTCACATATAACGTATGTGAAAATGTGTTTAAGTAAATGAATAGCTACTTGCTGGCTGTGTGACCTCTGGCAAGATGCTTAACCTCTCAAAAATTTATTCTCCTTGAATGGAAAATAGAGATAATAAGAGTACATGTGTCCTAGGGTTGTGTGATGTGAGGCTTAAATAAATTAATCTATTTAAAGTGCTTTGAATAGTGCCTGGCACATAGGACATACTTGATGAGTGCTCCTATTATTCAGACACATATTAAGCTTGGAAAATTATTATTTTGGGGGTGGGAGTGAGATTTTCAGATATAATTTTAAAAGCTTATTTTAAAAAGGTTGTCCAAAGATGATTATAGAAGTCCAGGAACAAAGTCAAACAGTCCTGAGCTAGGGTGATGGCGCTGGGAATGGAAAGGAGGTTCTGTGTTTGGTGTTGGTGATGGAAAGACCTAGAGAGGGAGAAGGCAGGGGCCGCTCTCTGTTTGCGGGTTTGAGTGATTGACTTGGAAAATGCTGAACCCTGCAAAGAAATAGTGGAGGCAGGAGAATCTTTCTGTAGGGTGTAGTATTTTGGGATGGAGGGAGGTTAGTTTTGTTTAAACTATGTTGTTTAAGCTTCTGGAAACCCATCTAATAAATATTCAGTAGACTGGATATAAAAACTGGAGCTCTGGAGAAAGTTCCAGCTACCGCTTTGAGGTAGAACAGCAGAAAAAGTCTCCAGTTCTTAGGACTCATTTTAAGGGTTTCCATCTAATATTTCCATTATAAAAAAAAAAAAATATTGTAATATTATGGGCTAATTTCTGGGCGGCTGGGGGGTGGGGCAGAGACCAGTTCTAGTCAGTTTGTTTGTCTATTCTTTTTTTTTTTTTACCCAGCAAACATATGTTTAGCAACTCCCATGTGCCAGACACTGCTGGACTGACGACGTAGAAGGAACTCAGTTGCTCACCATCTGGTCGGAGAGAGACCTGCACAAAACTGATTGCAGTACAGTGTGCTTGGTGCTCCAGTAGCCATCTGCACAGGGTTGTGTGAAGATAGGTGTGATCCAGTCTGCTTAGGGCTATGGGGGAGGTCAGGGAAGATATGATAGAAAATGAGGTGATGGAGTTGAATCTTCAAGCAGGAGGAGCAGTTCTCCAGGCAGATGAGAGGGTGGGAAGAAGGGAAGGGCCTTCCAGAAAGAGGAAGCATTGCATCCCAAAGCATGTTAGCATGGGATTGGAACAGATTTTTCATTCTGGTTTATTTTGTTTCTATTTTAGGGAACTGTAAGTACTTTAGCATGGCAAAACATGGGGATAGGGGTGGGGAATATTAGTAAATGCATTGAAAAGTGGGGCAGAGATCAGATCATAAATGGCCTTTAGGCTCTTCTCTAGGCCATGGAGAAACATTGAGGGGTTTCGCCTTCCAGAAAAATCACAATTGCTCTTGGTGGTGATATGGCAGATGGGTAGAAGGGGCACAGGGATGGTTGCAGGTAGACAAGAGATGGGTTATTAAAATTTTTTAAATTGCCCTGGTTACAAAGGATGAACTAAAGTGATGAGAATGGAAAGTGAGGGATAGATGTGAGAGCTAGAGAAGAGGCAGAATTGATAGAACTCAGTAGCTGATTAAATTTGGAGGATAAAGGTGAGGGAAGGAGCCTTGACAGTCTCCATGTTTCCAGCTTAAGTGAATGGATGACCAGTTCTTTCTCCTCAGTACTCTTTATGGCAAATTAGCCCTCTCCTGTCAATTTACTGTTGTGTAATCTCTTCTATTACTGGGGTCCAGATCTCCATCATAACTTACCTTGATGACTGCCAAAGCCTCCTCACTGTGACCTCTTGAAATTATCCACCATGCCACATCCCAAAAGATCTTAAATGCAAATCAAATCATAGTTCTCCCTCACTTAAAACTCGTCCGTCACTGCCTCTGCATCTGCTGCAGGATGAAAATCGAAGGCCTTTAACATGACATATGAATGTCTCCAGGATGTGGTCTTTCTGGCCACGTTCTTTGTAACTCCCTGCCTGAGACTTTGGACTTAAGCCACCCCTCATTTCTTGTAGTATCTTACACAGAGCTATATCATTGCTTGCACTGTCCCCTCTCCTTAGAATGCCATTTCTTTCTCTGTTTCCCCAACACACACATACACACACACACACGCACACACGCACATACGCATGCACTCTCCTTGCTCTAACCTCTTTTGCTCAGATTCACAACTGTTCCTACTTTAAACCTCAGGTTAGGTCTGCAGCTCTAGAAAACTTTCTCAGGTTCTTCAGCCTGGATTAGTTTGCCCATATTCTTTGATATTGTAGGATGCTGGACCTACGTCTACAGCTCGGCAACTTTTTTGTTTTATGATTCTGTTTATTTTGTTTCTGACTGTGACTCTATCCAGGGCAGATATGGTATCTTCATGATCTCTGTGTCTCAAATGCTTAGCACTTTCTTGGTATATAGTACATGTTTCTGGGTTTGCAAAATTAATAAATGAATAAATGAGTAGGTGGATGGCACTAACATTAGCTAGATCGGTGGATTATGAAGAGCAGGAGATTTACAGGGAACTGTAAGTTCAGATTTGTACATTTTACAGTTGAGATGCCTGTGAGTCACATAGGGATGGCTATTTCAAGGCAGCCAAATACACCAATCTGGCTTTCAGGTGAGATGTCTGGCTTTAAGATATGGGTATGAGAATTTTTAGCTCGTAGTTGGTAGTATGTGGTATGGTGCTATTTAAGATCATTCAGGGTGAAAATATGAGAAGAGAGCAAGGCACACTTTGGGACAGTATTTTTGACCACAACTCACAGAAAAAGTTAATTTTTATTGTGCCCCAGAACATACAAGCCCACACAAATCCATGTACATGTAACTAAAACAAAATTTTATGAACCAGTACATGGTCTTATTAGAAGATGATGCCCTCTGATATTTTCTTTTTTATTTTGTCCTGTCTCATCCCATCCCATCATTTCTTTTCTCTTCTATTTAATAATATGAAAACGCTGCTAACATTCTGACTGGCACTCTGATAAATGCTGCTCTGTGGAACACTGATATTTAAGAAGGAATAGGAGGGGCTAGTGAAGGAGACTGAAAAGGGGTGGGGGGCAAGAAGTAGGAGGCAAATTAGAAGAGAGTAGCGTGTGTCACAGAAACCAGAGGAGTGAACATTTTCGAGAACAGAGGTGTGGTCACTAGTGTGAAATGCTGCAGAAAGGTGAAGTGAGACTATTGAATTTGGTGATTAGCAAGCCATTAGTGACTCTAGTGAGAAGATTTTCGCATTAGCTAGGTTGAAGTCAATCGTGGCATGGGTCGGGGGTAAGGGAAAAACCCTGGGTATAAGCTCTTCTCTGTAAAAATGGAGACTACCTGGCACTAGTCTACTAAGGATTTTCTCATCCTTTATCTCATTTATTCCTTATAATGACCTTACATGGCATTATTACTTGTGTGCATTTAAAAAATCAAATGAGTAATTCAAACCTCAGAGAGGTACATTTAGGTGCCCATCATCCCATAGTAAGTTGCAGAACTGAGATTCAAACCTTGGTCAATCCTGATTTTAAAGTCTGTAGTTTTCCAATTAGACCATTATGGTTAGTCTATTTTTGTAATTTTGGATAAGTAATTTAATTTCTATGGTCATGAGTTTGCTAATCTATGTAATTACAGATGGAGAGGGTTGACAAAAATTACAGACTACAGAAATATAGAAAATAAAGAGCAAACATGCACCCATTTAGCATTATCTATTTAATCTTCAAATCAGTTTTTTTTTAAAATTTATCAGTGTCATAAGAGCATGTGGTAAAAATTCAACTGATGCATAAGGTTAAAAATGTAGACAATTATTTTAAACTCTTTTTCTATTTTGAGCCTTCAGTGATTCTGGGAAGAGGTTATTTAATACTTTTGATTTTTTAATTTATCAGTTAAGACGGAATACTAAGCATGTTGGTCTTCCCTCCCCTTCCCCACACACACTGCATAGGGACGATATTGAAGATTCAAGAGTGAATTGGTGACACTATAATGGAATAAAAAGGGCACTGAAGTTTATCACTGCTGTGTGTTATCTAGGAAAGTTTTTAAGAGAGCAAATCCTGAGAGTTCTCAGCACAAGGAAAAATATTTTTAAAAAATTGTATCTGTATGAGATGAATGAGCGCTGTATTTTATCTAAGGATTGAATCTGTTAAAATGCTTTTTTTCGCTTACCTGTTATTTGATGTATTTCATTAAAAGATGTTTGATGTTTTCTGACTCCTACTTTTTTGCACTAAAGTAGGAGTCAGAAAACCTAGAACTGAGTGCCAGCTTTGTGAATGACTAATTGACTGATCTTGAGCAAGTTATTTTATTTATCTGGATATCAGATAAATGTTTCCTGTGTTTTGACTTAAAGTAACTGAAAGGGGAGTGAGGCCCTAAAGGGGAGCCCGTAGACAGCTGCCTTACCCAATGCTGCTGTCTGTCTTCTAAGCACCATAGCCTCTTCCTCCGCCCTGTGGCTCTTTCCAGACCTGCCTGGCCCTTCTGTCCTTCCCTGGGCCACCACCCTGTGTATGCAAAGGCGGGGAAAGGTCTCAGAATCTCACTTCCTGGGACAAATCTTACGGGCAGCCCGTGCCTATCAGCAGATCTCTTCTGTGGACAGCTGGCTGGAGTGGTGGCAGAAGTCAGAAAACGGCACCGGTGGCTCTTCTGCCCCACCGCTTCTGAGCTGAGTGACTTTGGGCAAGCCACTTCATGTCTTTTTGTTTTAAAAGGTTGTGTTATTTATTTTTGGCTGCATTGGGTCTTTGTTGCTGTGCGTGGGGCTACGCTTCGTTGCAGCGCGCGGGCTTCTCACTGTGGTGGCTTATCTTGTTGTGGAGCACGGGCTCTAGGCACACTGGCTTCAGTAGCTGTGGCATGCAGGCTCAGTAGTTGTGGTGCACGGGCTTAGTTGCTCCATGGCATGTGGGATCTTCCTGAACCAGGGCTCGAGCCCGTGTCCCCTGCATTGGCAGGCAGATTCTTAACCACTGCGCCACCAGGGAAGTCCCAAGCCACTTAATGTCTTTGATCAAAGTTTTTCTTTGTAAAAGGAGGATAACGATAATCACTTTTTCCACAATCTAGGGTCGTTCTGATGATAAAATGAGATAAAGAATTCCAAAACCTTTTATCATCATTATGACTACTGTTAATAATGTTTCTTAGAATCGTAGACAGGTAGCATGAGGAAGCACCTTGAAAATTCAGCTACCACTTTTTAAAGGAGGAGAAGCTGAGCCTGAAGGAGATTAACTGGCTTACTCAAGGTAAAATGCTTTCCCTTGACCCTGTTTTCATTGTGGAGACTGAACACTCTTTAGGACAGATTTTAGAAGGCCCAATCCTCTATAGGCAGTGATGAACTGTTGTGTAAGGATAAACTGTATATAGATGTTGCTATGGCTTGTCAAACAGAAGGTCCTTATGTAAGGACAAGTTTAGTTCCTGGGATTGAAACTTACATGGTTGTACTTTTTTTAAAATTTAACTGATGCGTTGTAAAAGATGAATACCTTTCTTGTCTGGCCATTGTGGAGCCTGCTTTATTGTGTTCACCTCCAGGTTCCTTCCAGGCTGAAAGGGAACTGGAGCTGAGGTAGGCGAAAGAGAAAGAAAGCTCAGTTTACTCCTAGTATTAGGCAAAACCAAGGTTCTTTAATCCCTTGACCAATGACTACAGGATAATTGGCCTTTTAAGGATCCATCTTCTAATTCTTCGGCCTCTGTTCTAGAGCATCTGCCCCTTTAAGGACCAAGGGCCCCATGGTCACTGTGAAGATTAAGGATCCTGGTTGCCAGCCCATCCCCCTGGTAACTCAATGCCGTGGGGATTAGCAGGGCCCTATTCAGGGTCTCCCAGTTTTAAAGCCAGTGGTGCACAGAGTCCCAGGCAAAGGAGTAAAAGAGACACAGGTGTGTTGTAGAGACTGGAAGATTCCAGGATGTCTGGAGGTGAACATGGTGAAGAAGGGAAGGACCAGCAAGTCATTCTGGACAACCCTCAGAAATCTGGCACCGTATGGACTGGGTAGGAGGAGATTCAGAACAGGTACTAAAGACTGAAGATTTAAGAAGGAGAAGAGATCTGGGCTGAAAAGATGGGAGGAAAATAAAGAGATCTGGGGAATGAAATCTAGAGGAAGGAAAAAGCCTGAGGATGAAGGAAAGACAATACCAAGACTCTGGAGCCAAGTGACAGAGTATAGTGATAGAGGGTGAGGGTCGAGGAGCTTGGGGGCCTGCGAAACTCAGAAAGTCTTCAGGATGGTGGCTACGGGGACAGAGACAGAGGAGCAGTGGGCTGAATCTGGGAGAGACCAGGCACAGTGAGTTTGGGCAATAGTCCTTAGAATAGATTAATCCAAGGGCAGATGAGAACAGGTAGGAAAATGGCCAAGAAATTGAGCCTTGCAGGGGATAGGGACTGGGTGGGAAAAGATTAGGGAATGTCAACTGCAGAATGTGGGAAGAAGTGAAATGAACACGAGTGAAGAGTGGTGTAGACAGAGGGGGAAGGGACATTTTAAATCAGGAAGTGACTAAGGTTGATGTACCCTGAGGAAGAAGGGGAAATTGATGGAGATGATGAGAAGAAACTGTAAGAAAACATGACGGGGGAGTTAGTACTGAACACACAAGAAGGGGATGGCTTGGGGTTACCAATGGAGGCATAGAGACCCTGGATTTTATTTTATTAAATTTAAAAAAACCTTTTTTAACATCTTTATTGGAGTATAATTGCTTTACAGTGGTGCGTTAGTTTCTGCTGTATAGCAAAGTGAAACAGCTGTACATATACATGTATCCCCATATCTCCTCCCTCTTGCGTCTCCCTCCCACCCTTCCTATCCTCTAGGTGGTCACGAAACACCAAGCTGATCTCCCTGTCTTATGTGGCTGCTTCCCACTAGCTATCTGTTTTACATTTGGTAGTGTATATATGTCCATACCACTCTCCCACTTCATCCCAGCTTACCCTTCCCCCTCCCTGTGTCCTCAAGTCCATTCTCTATGTCTGCGAGACCCTGGATTTTAAAAAGAAGAAAAGGTGTTGAACTAGAGAGGAACTACCAGAAATTAATTCCCTTTGGGGGGAACATTTTCCAGCAAATTCTCAGAAAGATCTGGTGGGACATATCGACTCACTTCCTCTTCTTTTGTTAGACACTGATAGCTGCCTCATCTTTTTTGACCAAACAGAGGATTCATATCCTTGGAGACGTGCCCTCTTGAACTTTGTAGACAGTTTCCTAGAGAAGGTTGAGAAAGATGGGAGATAGAGGCAACCAGGAAAGGGATATTCTATCTCCAGATTCTTGGGCATTATTTAGACTCCAGTAGGAGGTTGACCCTGTGTGGACTCCATTGTGACCTTGACTAGTCATTGGAAGTCCAGCCCATTGTCAAGACAGGTTGGTTCTAGGTCTACCTTTGGGGAAGCTTGGGAGGGCTGGGTAACCCAATGGGACTGGGCTAGACCTGAAAGTTGGATGTGATGATTAAAGCAAAATTTGCTCAGTATTTGTCCTCCTTTGGCTTGATCTCAGGCTCAGTTATTACCTGGGTTAACTCACTTCTTTCTGCTTAGATAACAGGAAAAAGATGAGGATGGAACAAGCAATCTTCAGTCAAGCTCCTTGACTGAAGAAGGAAGGAAATAGAAGGCTTTAGGAACATAAATGCTTTATTATCATGGGTTAGAAAAATGCATGAGAGGAATAGACAAATGACACGGAGCAAGGCCCAAAAAGGATGCAGTATCTGGAAAAGAACTCAAGGCCTTTTGCCAGCCTTATAGATATGTCCCTGCTGCCCTTCTTTAAGGGGTAGGGAGTTAGGAGCTGAGAATCTGTTACTTCTGCAGAATGGGCCTAACCCCACAGGCCTGACCTTGCAAAACATGTTTCTCAACCTCTCTGGGAGGTGCTGACAGGAGGAATGAGGTGGGCTGACTTGTGGGGGTGACAAAGTAAGAGGGAGCTTTTAGTCATTAGGGACACTGGAAAATGGTATATGGAAACCACTTCTGGAGGATGTGCCCACATAGATGTGAATGAATAAGTTTTGGAACATTGTAGGGACTGAAAGATGAAAGTATGGTGTTTAAAGGCTGTGCTATCCAAATGACTATTACACTGTTTTACTCCATCTAATATCCCTTAGTATTTAAAACATGGACTAGTTGGTATAAGTACCTTTAGGGAAGTTGTCAGTAGGACCACAGTAGGTTGTGGGATTTAATTGTATTTGTTTCTGGGCCAATGGGAGAATTTATTTTGGCATTTATCATATGTATCCCAGCAACACTTTGTGAATGAAATAATGTATGAGCATCACCAGTGTGTCTGTGGGGTCAAAGGGTGGTATTCAATTAGAGGCATGAGTAATGCTTGAGTCACAGATCTTTGGAGAATTCAATCAGTACAAAATTTCTTTTGGAAGGAGAATGTACTCATCTTCTTAAGGGTTTACATAAACACAAATGGCGTACCTAGTTTAAAAGAAGAAAAAAGATGTACTCTCTTTAATCATTTTGAATGGCTTAACCTTATCTTTCCTGCCCCTTTAAAAACTATCACTTTCTTTGACTGCTTCCCTTCTTATTTTTAAATTAAAAACCTAGTTGAGAGACAGTATTCACACTTATCAAGAAGCTTTATCTGATTTATGGATGTAAAGTGAAATAACAGATGTCAGAGGGACATTCCTTATTTGATAAAAACCCTTGGACAAAGTCCAAGGGTATTTTTATCGAGATAGATTGTAAGTATAAGGGGTCTTGGAAAGACTCTTGTTGAGGAGGGGTGTTTTTTTTTTTTTTTTTTGCTAGAATGGAGAAATTGCTGTCGGGGGTGAAGGAAAAATAAAGGAAGGGTATTTGAGAGGAAGGAGGCAATCCAGGCAAGATAGTCAAGAATTATAACTCATGGGACAGAGGAAGGAAGGGGACAACGGTGTGTACCATGAAGTCTCAGATCATCTTTCTCAACAGCATTTTTTTATTACCCTCAGTTTATAAGGAGGAAATGGAAGATAGAGAAGATAAGTCATTTCTCCAGGGTCTTGAAGCAAGTAAGCTGCACAGCTTGCTACTGAAGCTGGATCTTTCTGTTTCCAGAGTTACAGTCTTGGTGTGAACTTGGAAAACTGACACCTTATTTGGTGGGTAATAAGACTGATTCCATCTTTTCCTGTAAGTCTTTCAGAGTAGTTCCTAGATTAGAATTTGCCTACAGGATCCTTGAGGGTGGCACCATGTCATTATTATCTCTCATCATTGTATCCCCAGCCCCAAGTGAGAACATTACGAACAGCAAATGAAGGTCCTGGAGGGAGTTGGAGAGCTGGGGCTCTTCATTCAGGTTGTGAAGAACACATGATCTCTTAGGGTAGTGAAGCTTTGGGCAAAACTTGGGACTGATAGATTTCTTGGGTATAGGGCTATATCGTTATGAAGAGCAAAGGATGTGTGTCATGTCTCAGAGAACATGGACAGAGCCTGGTGCAAAGTACCCTGAGAACCTAGGCTTTCCTATTCCTTGTGCCCAAGGGGTTCATGGCTGGCCTAAGGGTTGAGCTTCCCTTTACAGGCACACGGATCTTCTGGTGAATTCCTTGACCAGCACCTTGCTACTAGCCACTCAAAGTAATACAATCTCTGGCCAGCATGGAGTTCTATGTATCAGGTTCTTGGAGTTGTCCAGGGTAAATGTATTAAGAATGGCCTATATTGAGCCTCCTTGCTTTAGGTTTGTAATATGCATAATCTGTTTCACTTTTCTGAGCTCCTATCTCTAGGTCCTAGACGGAAGGCAGGCTTGATTGGAGTGGCTGTTTTTCCCCAGGTGTTAGAGTCTTCCCCTTGCATCCCAGCCTGACTGAATCACCTTGGTCCGTTCTCTCCCAGATCCCATCATTGGGGCTATAGGAACAGGTAGGGAAGTGTGAGATATTGCACTAGGATGTAGTCTGAGAGTTAGAAGAGCCCTTAAAGATTCCTCTAATTGAAGCCCTTCATATTGTCATATTGTTCTTCACTTGGCCATCACCTAGATCTTGAGTTAATCGGAGTCAGTTGGCAGTGCCCAGAGCCGTGGGCCCTAAGAAGCACACACTGAGAGAGCACGAGGGGAATCTGAGCCAGCACTTTGCTCTTATTGCAACCTTTTGAGTGGGAGTGGGGTCCTGAACACTGAATTAGTCTTTAGATCAATGCATTGTCCCCTGATGTATCTGGGAATCAAATAAGATAAAATGAGCTGAAGGTGAGGTAAGAAGGGCTTAGATTAGACTTTCAGAAGGACTGGCATAGTGGAAACAGTGATTATGGCATTGTCTTCTCTAGGAGGCTTTTAAAAATAGGAACTGTGTTATTGGGTCTGGGCTGGGTATGGAGGTCTTTATGTACGGTTGTGGAGGAATTGTCAGTTTGATTGTCCTGGGACACCTCTAGTGAGCCCAGACAGCTGAGAAATCCTCATTCTTTAAATGAGACAGTCCTGGGAGGAAAGAAAGGCAGACTTGGAGCTGGGGAAGGTGGGGGAAGGGAAGCAGGTATTCGTGGAGGGCTGCTTGAAGACCATCTGTATTTCATTACAGAGCTGCCACACTCTCACCCTCTTCCCTGTGTGTGCTCTCCCTCCCCCCCCCCCCACTTTCTCTCTCTCTCTCTCTCTCTCTCTCACACACACACATACACACACACTCACTGCTGCTCCGACTCCACTCCCATCCTTAATTCTAGTGAAGGTGCTAAAGGAACATCATCTCAGACTCCCGTTACCTCGACAGATACAGCTCTCAAAGCTGAGAACTGGACCAGTCTCCTGGAGCCCAGCTTCCCTGCTAGCCGCTGCTGCCGTTCACACTGTTTCTCTACGGAGGCAGCTCCTTTGTCTCAGGGATCCAGGGTTTTCCTGAATCTCCCAGCTTTGCCCAGCCCCTGTCTGAGAATAGCTGGAATGGGATGAAACCACAGCGAGGGAGAGGGGTGGAGGTAGAGAAGGCTTCGGTTTTCTCCGCTGGGCTGGGTGTGCTCTGCTTAATTAGCATGAGAATAGAGAGGCATTCTCCCTATCCTCCCTTAGGGATGGAAAGGAAAGAAGTGCAAAGGCTGTAGCTCTGTCCTTCTCCATCAGAGATTCTGGGACTGGGAGAATGACCACCTTCACATTTCTCCAGTCCTCTGAGGACCCCAGGACCCACGGTATTGAGAAAAGCTTTGATGGAGCCGGCTGGTAGATCTCCACTCCAGATTTTCCAGCTGTCCCTGTCCCCCCACCGCTCAGAGAGCAGGATGCTGAGATGGCTCGGTGATGCAGAAGGTATGTGCTTTTTCAGTTCTGGTGCTGATGCTGTGTGTGTGGTGAGGTCTCTGTGGCGCAATGGACGAGCGCGCTGGACTTCTAATCCAGAGGTTCCGGGTTCGAGTCCCGGCAGAGATGGTCACCTGGCAGGTACTTCTTTTATTTTGTATGCTGTCATGCTAGGTCGATAATTATATTTATTCCTTCCTGGTGGCTCTGGGAAGAGAAAGGAAACCCCTTTCCTTGGGAATCCTGGACCTCCCCTCTTTTTCTGTCTCCTCCCTCTTTGCTCTTTCTCTGTTCCTCCCTTACTAATTTTCATTGTCTGATGAAGGCTCAGAGGTCTGCTGCATCTCCCTGTTCAGCCTGACTGACACAGCCTTTGAATCCTTTGCTTCATAGAAAAATCATTAGCACAGAGGGACGGAGACGCCTGGCCATAGGTTTTTGGAACCACTATGGTTCCATCCCTTTACCTCCGAGAAAACAAAAAGGCAGATCGTCCCATATGCTGATGAGGAAAGGTCCAGTTGTGCTCCAAGGTGGCAATCACCTTGACCAAAGTGGGTCAAGAGATGGATGGGGTCATGCAGAGGATGATTTCTTGTGCTGTCTTTGTTGGCTATACTTTTGTATTCCAAAGGGTGGGCTTTTTGTGCTAATGCTCATCACTCACTTCCTCATCTACAAGGTGAGATGTAATCATTGCTCTTTGTCTCAGTGGAATAAACTACACAACAGCATGCTAATTACCAGCAGCAGACAAACTTGTACAAGAAAGTCAAGGTCTTAGATGCTCTTTACTGTGAAAAGTTTGCAGCCTTTCCTGATTGCAGGACAAAGTTTGAAGTTTGTATCTGAATGTTATTTTCATAATTCCTGGTTTCCAACAAGCCTTTTTCTCACCACCTCTCTCACCCTGCATCCACTTCTGCTCTCTTTCCCTATCTCATTTAATGGGCCATATTCAGCAAGATTGGGAGCTCGGTCAGATTGGTTTTCTACTTTGGGCTGGTCTGGCTCTCTCCCTTTCATATTTCAGCCTCTAGTCTATTAGCTAGAGGGAGCCACCCAAGCCAAGAACTGACCTCTACCTCAGGTGAACTCAGGAAACCTGAGAAGACACACCTCTCCTCCTGACTGCTGGAGAGTCAGCATCTCTCCCACACGGGGACTCTGGACTGGCGACCAGAGGACACAGCCAGCCATGCACTCCTGCTCTAGGGAAGCTGGGGCGGGCTGAGAGAGGAGAATCCAAACCATGCCAAGAGGCGGGGAATTGTTAGGGCAGACAGGAGGACACTGGAAGGAGACTGATGATTTTTAAGCCTTTAGGACACACGCATGTTTGTAGCAAGTTGAAACTCCTGAAATTCTTTTGAAGTAGTCTGGTACTTTAAAGGGACTTAGGATTCTTGCAGTAAGAACCAACACAGCTTTACCTTCCTGAGTTACTTTGGTAGAACACCAATTCAAATATTAACTCTTTCCTACCAGCCCCATGGATATGCCCTTTGGAGGATACTGGTGTGGACCTGAAATCCCTGGGCAGCCCTTCTGGAGCCCATTTTTAGCTCAGTTTATCCTAGATATTTTTGTTTAAAGGTCAGGCCTGAAAGGAAATTGGTCTGTGTGTGTGAATGGGGGTGTGTGGCGGGAGGGCGTATAGGGAGGAGGTTTAGAGAAGGGGCATATCAGAGTTTTCAGCCTTAATTCAGAATACTACCTACCTCTTTCTAGCCCCCCTGCCCCTGCATCATTCTATTATAATTGTTCTGCTCAACAGTAACAGTTTTGAAAAGTAAGAGGGTTGTTCTTCTGTCACTGTTAAAGTTTGGGGTAAGAGTACAGGTTCATCATGGCCTACTCTAAGGTTTTCTCAATTCTAGAAGCTTTCTAAGAATGTAGTTTTTATGAAATTGTGGGAACTGGGAGGGAATGTGTGCCCAAGTAGGCAGTGAATTGAGATTTGTTCAAGTGTTTGATCAGGGTGGAATGTAGCCTGCTCCTTATGTAAAGTTCTATACCAGTGAGAATTAAACCCCACAGATAATCCCCCAAACTTATTTTAGCCAATGATTTCCATTTTCTAACTTAGAACCAGAAGACCTTGGTTTAATTTGCAGCTTTGCCAAGTTTCTAAACCTCTCTGAACTTTAATTTGCTAATTTATAAAAACAAAATGGTACTATCTATCCTCCAAATGTAAAAATGAATGAGAAAGTCCATTGTACAGCTCTGTACAAGTATATAGGCTCTGTTAGTTTTGGGGTTGCTTTTATCTCTCTCCTCAGCATGTGGGAAAGATGCCTGGCCAGAGAGTAGGGAAATGAAAGGGTCTGAATGATCAGCTCCTGCCTGGAACCTCCACTGTGTCTGTATGCCACCAACTGGGGCTGATGCTGACTTGTGCCACTCTAACAAAGAGGATAGAATGGACTTTCTAGCTAGTGGAGTCCTTCAGAGGGCAGATGGTCCCTCTGTGCCCTACATAGGTGGTTTCATCTCAGCCAGGTAGGTAGAGGCCCCTGCTGGCTACACCACTGAAGGGAAATAAAAGCTTCCACTTATTCAAACATCATTAGCCTTTAGCTCCCTCAACCTCTGAGGGGTGATGTTTTGGGGACTTGAAGAAGGACATCACCAGCACTGGCAGCAAGATTTTCCTCATTGGTAAGAATTCCTTTATATGTGATAACAACTTTCTTCTTAACATATAAGAGATAACTTCTAATTTATGAATATCACAATTATTGTATTTTAAAGATACTCAGAATATAAAATAGAAATGGGTGGGGTTTTTTTTAATAAACTCATTTCACTGTAGGACTCAAATGCTTCACAGGTGCTGAAGATGATCATTAATTACAAAGTATGCAGGCAGGATATGTCTTATTTATTATTGTATTCGCACTGACTGAAATATGGTCAGCATTTGATGGATATATTTGAAAGAATGAATGCTGACTTAGACTCGCTATAAATTATGTAGATAGGAAAGAGAAAGAGCCGTAGCTCCTAGGGATCAGGAACACAGGGGATATCTTCACGCATTAATTCATTCACTTTACAAATATTTATCAAGTGCCCACTTTATGCCACTTTCCATGTTGCAGGCACTGGGATCCAAAATAGCATTGCCCACTTCCCTCATGGAATGCATATTCCCATGGGTGAGATAAAGAATAGATAGGTAAATAATATTATGATTGAATTGTAGGTAGGGGTACCTGCTGGAGGAACTAATGATTAAAGATAGAGTGATGTGAAGTGTGGTGGTCACAAAAGACTTTCCCAGGAGGTGGCATTTGAGTGAAGAGTGAATGAAGCAAGAGAGCTCAATGAGATCCAGAAGATGAGTGGTCCAAATAGAGAAACAGCAAGAGCAGAGAATCTGAGTTGGGCATGAGCTTGATGGCTTTGAGGGAAAGCACAAAGGTCAGTGTGGTTGGAGGGGAGGGAGTGATGAAGAGTAAAGTTCAGAGATAAATATGGGGCATGTCATATAGGATAAGGTACTCAGCCCTATCAGTAAACTCTGGCCAACTCTGCCTTGTATAATAAGTCCAGTGTCTCCTCACTTTTCCTTTACTATATTGCAGTGAAATTTATAGGTTATATAACTTCCTACACACATAATTAAAACAAATCAATAAAATATCCTCTTTGTAATATAAGGAAATAAATTTGTAATAGATGCTGTGTATTTTAATACATAAATGCCACACTAGCAGTCATACCTATATGAAGAATCACCTTCAGTGCAACAGCTATAGATGTTATATATGCCAAAAAAATGCAGGTATGTTTTAAATATCACAAGGAATGTCAGTCACAATCAGTGTTGTGATTTTCCAAGCTGGTGCACACTTGGAAAAATGATAAATTTATGATCAAAACAAATTAAATCTTCTTACAAAGTATGCAACATTTTGCATTCCTCAATATTTTAGGAAGTTTTAAACCATGCAGAAACTGTAGTTATATGGAAAAATAAGATAGACCCTAGGTCCAGACACCAACTACTAGCCTTTCAGTAGGTCATTCAAAAGAAGTGCACAACATGGGGCAAAGTCTTCTTTGTTTGAGATGCATCTACACATTGCAGGACACACAAATCCCAGGTAATCTTCCTCTCTGCGGCTAGCAGTGGTCCCCAATCATTACAAAAACAAAAAATACTCTACTAAATTTTCAAACCACTACCTAGGGGCAATTGCAGACCAACTGGCAAGTGCTGACATAAGGCTTGTAGGTCAAACTTTCCTTCATACTAATGAAAATCATTGGTGGGTTTGAGCATAGAAGTGGTGGGATCTGATTTAGATGTTAAAAGGATAATTTTGGCTGCTGGCAAAGAATAGACTGGATTGGGGGGAGGGGAATGTTTGCAGGTCTGCTGGACCCAACACCTTTTAGAAGCAGCGGGGCGTGGCACTGTGGTTCCCAAGTGGTGGAGCTAGTATCACCAGAAGTGGAGGGGTTTATAACAATGCCCACTTACAAAAGTGATTTATCATCTCTGGAGAGCTAGTCTGGCATGGATCATTTATATTTTGTCTAGGAACTAGTTACTTTTATTTATTGTCATTACAATGATTCCACTTACTAGCAAAAAAAATGTTCATTTTGTTTGTATTTAAGAGCCATAGGAAATGGAACTTATTCTCCTAAACATGATTTCAGTGTTTATATCTTTTGCAGTTTCTATAAATTATAATGGAACAGAATGTCTTTAAACTTCTCCGTGTCTTCCTTGGAAGATATATCTTTTTGCTTCTGTAATGGTAATGTTTTCCTGTGGTGGTTCCATTGAGAGAATGGACAGCAGGTGAGACACAGAGTCATATGATACAAGAAGCTGGAAACAGGAGCGTAATGGAGGAAGAAACTGCATGGGGATGACATGGATCTCAGTCTGCATCAGAGGGCTTGCTCTTTACTTGCATAACTTTGGGCATGCACTAGGTTTCTGGAGCCTTGGTTTTCTCATCTAGAAAATGAACCAAATAATATCTAGAATTAAACAAGATAAAATGGAAAAGTGTCTGGATAGGTACATACATAGTAGGTGCAAAAACAAACACTGGCTTCCTTTGTTTACGGACAGTTTGTCCAACCAGACTTCTTCAGACTGCATGCCACACGTTATTTTCTTGGAGATCCTGTGTGAGGCTCTGGGGGACTGAGCCATGGACCACATGTTTCTCCACCTTGAAAATGCTTGGGCATAGTAGAGTGCTAAGGGAAGTAAGAAGTGTACAATGTATCTTCTATAGTAGTTACCCTCAAGAGGACTCTCTCCCCTGTGGTCCCTGTGGGAGCCCTGGATTTATCTCTAGGTCTCTGAGCATCGAAACCTTGCAACAATCCTTAGTCCAGCCCTGGGGACAAGGTTTCACAGGCCCCATGGAGAGGGTTATGTGAAGCCTTTTCTGCTAGGAGCAATGCAGGGCTTTAAAGCTAGGTATGAGGGCAAGTATGTCTACACAGGGAAGGTGGGATGAGACTAAAGACAAATTCCTGGGGAGCTGGGAGGAGATAGGATACCAGAGATTGGCTGCTGTGTTCCTGACCAGGGCACTTTCTGGGAGTTTTGCCTGCCATGCACCCAGCTCAGTCCTGAGTCTTGGAGAAGCATCATCTGGGAATCACTAACAACCCCTAATATTCTTCTTCCTTCTTTCCTTTTAGGGAAATGGTACTATCCAAAATAGCAGACAATTTAGGACCAATTATACTTATTTTGAAGGAATATGCAACTTTTTTCTTTTCTAATTATGCACAAACTTCCAACAGTACTTTAAAATTTTTGTGCTTAAGTGTGCCCCAAGTAGTGAAGGAGAGTGATTGCTTACCCCCAGGTGTCAGGAAGCGGAGCCTAAAGCGGCTTTTGCCAAGTACAACATTGCTTTGAAGTCTCATACTTTATGCTACGTTCTAGTACAAATTTTGGGTTCTACTTCATTATATTCATTTTTAGGTACAAAAATAATTATCTGGCTCCAAACCTTGTAATAAAAATGACTGGTGTGTCCCACATATGGGTGTCTGGTATATATCAGTTATAAAATCACAGAGATATATTAATATTAAGACTGAGTTTGTGACCCCTGAGTATTCACTCAGAGGCGATGGGGGAGATAGCCTAGAGACTGGTTAAGTAGATAGAAACCTGGCAGGGAATGAACATTCATTCAGTTACTCATTCAACAGATATTTATTTAGTGCCTACTCCGTGCTAAGCATCGAAGTAGATGCGGGGATACAAGGATAGGCAAAAAGAGACAGAGATTATCACACAAATACATGTAGAATTGCAACTGTAAGTGAAGGAGAGGTCGATGGAGCCCAGGTCGTTTATGGCAGAGGGAGCTGACCTCCTCAGAGGGGCCAAGGAAAGCTTCTTCCAGGAAATGTCTCTTGACTTGAATCTGAAAGATCAGTAGGAAATAGGCAAAGAAGAAAGGAAAGAGCTTTCCAGACAAAGGAACAGGGAGCACAAAGGTCTTGTGGTGGGAGGGAGGACAAATGACTGAAAAGCGAGTGTGGTTTGACTACAGAGAGGAAGGCAGAAAGTGGCGTGAAATGAAGTTGGAGAGAGAAGCAGGAGGCTGACCCCACGGGGCCTTGTTGTGACTGCAGGGGGTTTTGTCCTTATCTGAAAAACAGGGGGAAACCACTGAAGGGTTTTAAGTCAAAGAATAACATGATTAGTTTTGCATTTTAGCTTTGCTTTTGCATTACTACAGCTGCTGCTCATGGGCCAGGGTGGAAGGGTGCCAGGATAGATGCTGGAGCTGAATAGCAGTTCAGTAGTTGTTGTGCAAAGTGAGGTTAGCTTGGATTGGCAGGGGGGAGGGTAGTGGTGCAAACAGAGAGAAGTAGGTGGGGTTTAGAGATATTTAGGAGCTAAAATGTGCAGGATTTGGTGGTGGGTTGGAAATGGTACAAAGAGGAAGGACTTGTCAAGTATGGCTCCAAGATTTCTGGCTTGCCTACCATTGACTGAGATAGGAAACACTGAAAGAAGACCAGGTTTGGGGTAGGTGAGTTCAGCTCTGAGCTTCTAACTTTGAGGTGCTATGAAGTTGAGAGCCGGGTCAGGGTCTGAACTGATGGTTTGATTTTGGGAGTCATCTGCATGTTGGAATTTGAAGCCAAAAGTATGAATGAGATCACCGGGGAGAAAGTGTAGAGTGAGAAGGACCTAAGAATGAGCTAAGAGGAACTCTAATATTTAATGGCACAGTAGAAAAAGAGAAAAGCAATGGCAAGAGAAATAAGAGAGAAACCGGAATATTATCATTTCTGAACTCACAGGAAGGGAGCGTTCAAGATGGGACTTGTTTAGTACCACATGCTACTGAAAAGTCAAGAATAAGCAGAACTAAACTTATCTGTTAGATTCAGTGACGTGGAAGCCAGTGGCGGGAGTTATTTCACTTTCTATGGAGTATCAGGGCAAGAAACTGGATTGGAGTGCAGAGGAAGGGAGAGAGGAGGACATGGAGGAAACACAGAGAGGCAACTCTTAAAAGTTTGGCTGAGAAGGGATGAGGGGAGGCTGGATGGCAGGAAGAACCAAACAAGAACATCTTTTTGCTTTTTTCTATTTTAAAACTTTTAATTCTGGAAATTTTCAAATGTAAATAAATTCAACAGAGTAGTATCATGAACCCTCATGTACCCATCACTTAGTTTCAACAGTGATTAACTCATGGCCAAACTTGTGTCTATACATCCACCCATTTTATTTGTTTTTTCAGTGGGAGAGACTTGAGCTGTTTGAAAACCACTGGGGAGGAAGTCATTGGGGAGGAAGTCATTGAGAAGGAGAGTTTGAATAGTCAAGAGAGTGAAATAGAGGAAAAAGTCAAAAATGATAGCCAAGGTTTCTGAGGAAGTGGAGGGGAGTTGGGAATATGATGTAGAGTACCGTGAAGGGATTTACTTTGGTAGCTGAGAGTCAGCTTCTCTCTTACTGTAAGATGATAGCATGTGTGCGGATGTAGATTTGCATGTTGACATCTGGAAGATAAGAAAATTTCACATGATAATGGAGGTGACTCCTTCTCCTCCTCTCTTCCTCCTTCTTTTAAAGTAAATAATCATGTCATCTTGTGAGAATAACTGGGAAAAAGAGTATGTTGCATGTTTGAAGAAAGCATAGAAAGTGGATTCGTTGTTATTGTGGAGAGAGAGAGAGAATGCTATTATAGCAGAGAAATGTGGACTATTTAGTAGATGGTGTTAAAGGACCAGTTTGGAGGAGACGGATTGGCCCTGAGAAGCAGATCCAATTCACATATATATGTATGTGTGTTTGTATGTCTGGCTTGTTAATGTTAGCCTTCAGAGTATAGTAGTGGTATATAAAATGCTACTCTATTCCCCAGTGGAGGAATGTGTCTAGGCACATGTATATGTGTCTGCACAGAAGGCATGGACTCCACAATCTCCTGAGTGTGTGAGCAGAGTATATATATCTCAAAAGGGAGGTGATTTAATTCTTAAAACATTTTAATTCTTAAAATGTCCAACAGCACGTTGGCGTTTGTGTTTCACTTTAATTGGTTCAGGGCGCCACCTGCTGGAAATCTTGCTCAACAATGCCAGCCAGGCTTTTCCAATGCAAAATCTAAACCTTTCTTCTCTGGAAAGTCAGTGTTCCTGCATACAGCATTTCCCTCATGGTATGTGAGCCTCATTTGTTAGATACTCTTTTACTTTCTTGATTTGCATGTCAAACCACAAACATTAAAATGTGTTCTTTTCTGACTTGATTTTGGTCAAAGATTGCATCTATTCCATTTGAATGCACACATTGTCTGTAAACCTCACCCATGATCCATATAGGAAAGAAGAGAAATAAGATGTCAGACTTATCTGAAATGGCGTGAATAAGAAGTAGATTATTGGTTAAATGTGTAGAAAGTATAAAAGATAGAGTCCAAATTTGACCAGGTTAAGAGATGTCTTATTTAGTAATCCCTCAAATTTGGATGTTGTCCATGGCTTCCTATCCTAAATTCCTCTATATGTATTTCTTTATAATTTCCAAACTTGACCCCTCAGGAAACCAGTCTATTATAAAGGATCCTTTTCATGGTCTATCTTAATCTGAGTACGACGCCATTAAAACCTTTTCTCCAAGGTCTCCAGGTCACACCACTAAACGGCTCCCAGTTTCTAGGTTTTCTTCAAATAATTCCTTTCTTTTAAATTAACTTACTCTATGGGAGAGTTCAGAGATAAATCACTCTAATTGCTCCTTTAATTCAGTCAATAACTTTTAATTATGGTCATTTTACATATACAAACTCAGTCATGATTCACGGGGAATTTAGAGAAATGCTGTATAAAGTACTGAGTTATTCACAAGAAAAGCAGCATTTGTTTACTTTTTTTATTGGAGTATAATTGCTTTACAATGTTGTGTTAGTCTCTGCTGTACAGTGAAGTGAATCAGCTATATGTATACAAATATCCCCTCCCTCTTAGAAAAACATTTGTCTGTTTCCTCAGCCTGTCTTCATTAAATGCTTACTGTGTGTCGGGAGCTGTGAGAAGCACTGGGGAGATATGGGGAACAAGACAGGCATGATTCTGACCCTTACAGAGCTTGCTCTATAGTGTGGAAAGCAGACATTAATTATGGCATCCCAACATGTTCTGGTGAGTTCTCTGCTAAAAGAAGTACAGAGAATGTCATGGAATATCTGGAGGACAGAGAGTCATGGAGGTCTTCCTGGAAGAAGTGGTATGAAGCCATGGAAGAAAGGGAGAACAAAAAGACACCAGGCAGGCTATGGGACGGGAGCTGAATGCTGAGAGCCAGATTGTGGAGGGGCTGATAAATCTTTTTAAGGAGTTTAGGTTTTATTATAAGAGCAAATACCAGCAATGAAAAATTTTAACTGTTTGTGTGTGTATGGGGGCAGGGGTGGCCACACTCAGATTTATATTTTGGAAAGATTATTCTAGCTGAAATTTGGAGATGTTCTGGAGGAAAACCCCCGATGGGACATTTGTTTCAAGGTATGTGTGATGTGGTATTGGCTTATATTAGGGCAGTGGAGAAGGAGAGAAGTGAGTGAATCTGAGAGATATTTAAGATGTTGAATGGATAAGACTTGGTGGAAATTGGTTTTACGAGGTCAAGGGAAGAGACGAGTACAGGATGGCTTGCAGGTTTCTGGCTTGAACCAAGGGGTGAGGGGAGGTGCCACTTAGTGAGACAGTGAGTACTAGACAAGATGTAGATTCTCGAAATGGTCAGGGAAGGTGACTATTCCCCCTTGGACATGTTGAATTTGAAATGTCTAAGACGTATTGGTAGATATGTCTAGTGAGCAATGAGATATGTGAGCCTGGAATGAGGAAGAGGAATCTGGGCTGGAGAGACAAGTCAGGAATCATCAGCCTGTTGGGAGTAAATTGATGTTTTGGGAGTGGTTGACATCTCACTGAAGGTACAGAAAAAAGAATGGCTGAAAAGAAGCCCTGAGGAACCCATCATTTAAGGAATCAATAGAAGAGGGGGAAGCCAACACAGGAGACCGGCCAGAGAGCCTGGGAGACAACCAGGAGGGCAGGTGCCAGAGCCAATGGAAAGAAGCTCTTAAAAAGGGGTGTGTGGGCAACAGTGGCAAAGGCTGCTGATGGCAACTGATGTTTTCTTTAGAAGTTAGTCATGTGTAGCCTTGTCCAGTGCAGGTGCAGTGGAGGGCCAGAGTCAATTTCAGTCAGTTCACATGCAAACGGAGGCATGAGGAAGGGATGAGAAAGTGGAGGCAGTGAGTGCAGATTTGTTGTGAAATGGAGTTTAGGGATGGGGTGGGAGCTGGCGGGAGAGATATGGTTAGGGGAGTGATGTTGTTGTTTTTTGGAAATAAAAGGGTTGAGAATGTTTCAATACTCATGGAAGTTATCCCATGAAAGAAAGGCTGA
This sequence comes from Hyperoodon ampullatus, assembly GCF_949752795.1. NCBI lineage: Eukaryota > Metazoa > Chordata > Mammalia > Artiodactyla > Ziphiidae > Hyperoodon > Hyperoodon ampullatus. The sequence continues at coordinate 117,096,791 of NC_136915.1, read as the reverse complement.
AGGAACAAGAAAGGAAGTACTCACTAAATAGTTTAGTCTCTAAGAAGATAACCAGAGCTAATTAAAAGATAATAATTTACTGGGGCTTCCCTGGTGGCGCAGGGGTTGAGAGTCCGCCTGCCGATGCAGGAGACGTGGGTTCGTGACCCGGTCCGGGAGGATCCCACATGCCGCGGAGCGGCTGGGCCCGTGAGCCATGGCCGCTGAGTCTGCGCGTCGGGAGCCTGTGCTCCGCAACGGGAGAGGCCACAACAGTGAGAGGCCCGCATAATGCAAAAAAAAAAAAAAAAAAAAAAAAAAAAGATAATAATTTACTGGACCCTTCTTTGTGCAGGAACTGTTCTAAGAGCACTATCTCATTTGAGTCTTATACAGCCTCTCTGAGAGGTACTTTTTTTTTTTTTTTTTTTTTTTTTTTTTTGCGGTACACGGGCCTCTCACTGTTGTGGCCTCTCCCGTTGCGGAGCACAGGCTCCGGACGCGCAGGCTCAGCGGCCCTGGCTCACGGGCCCAGCCGCTCCGCAGCATGTGGGATCCTCCCGGACTGGGGCACAAACCCGCGTCCCCTGCATCGGCAAGCGGACCCTCAACCACTGCGCCACCAGGGAAGCCCTGATAGGTACTATTTTTATTATCCCATTTCTCTGAGGTGAGGAAACTGACGCACAGATAGGTACCAAGGCCATGCTGTACATGGTGGATCTGGGATTCATACCCATGCATCTGACTTGAGACTTGAACTATTAATCACAAGACCTTGTTGTGGGATCCTCAGCCTAGCTGGAGACATAAATAGGAGGTATCCACCCTTTGTTCTTGTAAATAAAGAGGAAGGATATGGGGCAGTTATGGATGCAGGTAAGTGCCAGCTTGATTGGCATTATTAATTTCCTAGGGATGCCATAACAAATTACCCCAAACTGGGTGGTGTAAGAACACAGAAGTTTATTATCTCACAGTTTTGGAAGTCAGAAGTCCAGAAATTAAGGTGTCATCTGGCCTCTCCCCCTCTGAAGGGGTCCCGTGTCTGAGGTTGCATACCTCCTACCTCTGCCTCTTTCTTCACATGGCCGGCTTCTCTGTGCCTCAGAATTCTTTCTGCCTTTCTCTTATCAAGAGACCTGCCATTGGATTTAGGGCTCACCCTAAACTTAGTTATGTCTGCAAAAATTCTTTTTCCAAATAAGGTCACATTCACAGGTTTTGAGGGTTAGGATCTGGATATATATTTTTTGGTGGGGACACTATTCAATCCACTACAGTTAGAAAGTTGAAGGAGTTTGGTCTGATGGATCTCTATCTTCTATGAAGTAGAATAAGAGTAATTTTCTGAGAGTGAACTCAGATGTAGAGGGGTCAAGTATCTGAAGAGAGTGAAGAAATCTTGAAGTAATTATTATTGAAATGTGGAGAATCAGCTGCGTAGGAAGCACAGTATGTTTGTGGAGCAGCGTGGAGAAGGCAGATAAAGTTTATCATTAATTTATAGCTGTGTGATTTTCTCTAGCAGCGATTCGCAGCTGGGTACAAATGTGGAGAAAACTGACAGGTGAAGTGACTGGAGTTACAGTCTTGGGGGAGGGAAACGGATGTGGAGGAACGACAGAGACGGAGGAAGTTTAGGATACCGGCAAGTGGGGGTCTTCTACAGCCCCTAGGAGCAAAGCTGGGTGTGCATGGAAATGAAGTCAGAGGGGGACTAAGGGATGGGTCAAAAAACAGGCGAGAGGCTGGGAGCAATTCAGTGAACTAGCTGTGATGCTGCAAGGTTATTCTCAGAGTATAGAGTATTTGATTGTATCAATTTACGTGAGGAAAAGAATCTGCTTGCAGCAGAAGCAGAGAGAAGGTTAATGGGAATGGAAAAGTCAAAGAAAAGAGAATGCAAGAAAATAACAAAACAGAAACAGACTCACAGATATAAAGAATAAACTAATGGTTACCAGTGGGGACAGGGAAAGGCAGAAGGGCGAGATAGGGGTAGGGGATTAAGAGGTTCAAACTACTATGTATAAGATAGATAAGCTACAAGGATATGTTGTCTAGCATAAGGAATATAGCCAACATTTTATAATAACCTTAAGTGAAATAGAATCTATAAAAATACTGAATCATTATGTTGTATGCTTGAAACTAATATAATATTGTAAATCAACTATCCTTCAATTATTAAAAAAAAAAAAAGAGAAGGTAGGATTCAGGACAGGCCACCCATGTGGACAGAGAGAGTCACACAGGAAAATGGCAGGACCTGGGTGGCAAATGCTGCTAATGGTGTGGCGTTTGACCTGGAACCCCAGGACTTTGGTGGTTGGAGGAGGCTATTGAGGTTGGACGTGTGATTCCCTTGGGATGACATTGAACACTGTATTAGTGAAGATTCTTGAGAGAAACAAAACCAATAATGTGTGTGTGTATGTGTGTGTGTGTGTGTGTGTGTGTGTGTGTATGTGTGTACAGAAAGGAAGGGAGGGTGAGAGATACTGACTGATTTATTATTAGGAACTGGCTTATGTGATCGTGGAGGCTGAGAAACTCATACCCAGGAGAACAGATAATATAGTTCCAGTCCAAGTCCAAATTTGGAGGCAGGAGAAGACTGATGTTCTAGCTTGAAGACAGGCAGAGAGGAAGAATTCTTTCTTAGGCTTTTATTCTATTCAGGTTTTCAACAGATTGGACAGGGCCCACCACATTGGGAGGGGCAATTTGCTTTACTCAAGCTACAGGTACCCTCACAGACACACCCAGAAATGATGTTTGACCAAGTATGTGGGCACCCCCGGCCCAGTCAAGTTGACACATAAAATTAACCACCACAAACACCTTGATTACATGAATGGTCTTACTCTATTGGTCTTAAGTCTCTTGGATTATAAAACGAAGGGGTGAAGAAGATTATTCCTAAAAGTCCTTCTCATTTTAACTTTTGTGTTTTAAAGTGTAATTGCAAATCCTTAAGGTGGAAAGAAACATTGTATTAAAGTTCTCCTTAATTAAGTATAACTCGAAATGACTCCTGTGAATCCACAGGTCTTAGAAACTAATGATTATACCCAGAGTCTGGCTAATCTTCACTACCTATCTGCTTTTTTTAAAAACTATAAAAGTCTTGAGAAAACAACTTTACACAGCACAGCCACAGAAACTTCTCCATCATTAACACACAGTTTCAAAAGTTTCCTAGACCACGATCCTAGTTCTGGGTTGTTCTCTGCCTTTGCTGAGCATGGAGTAAGTGGTATTGTGACATGGCAGCATCATCTCAGGTGAGTCTCTCATTCAGGTTAATGCAGCAAACTTGCAAGCAGACAGTGTATTCCAGGTTGTTACTTTTGCTTGAGATATGTGCATTTTACAGGTGGGTTAAATATATCTTTTTAAGTAGGTCTGCCTGAGATTAATAAAGACAGTACTTCCTGGAAGCAGAGGGTGGGGATGAGATGACATTTTGAAGTGTGGCACATTTGTCTAGTTTGGGGTTAAGGAAAGGAGAGTGTAAGCAGAGACCTTGGTTTACACATTTGCAGCTGAAGGAGTTAGGTGGAGGAGAGTCTTCTCAGACTGGTACACTTTATCTATTCACTCCGCTTGGAATGCCCTTCCTCCATTTCTTCACTGGATGACTTAAAACATCTTCTGAAATGTCAGACTCCTCTGTGTAGCCTTTCTTGGCTAACCTTTCCACCCCATCTAGATCAGGTGCCTTACCTTTGACTGCCTGTCACCTCCTGTGTATACCTCTGTCGTAGCCTTCCCCATGCGATATTTACTTGTCTTTTATTTCTGTCTCCCCAACAGAATGGCTGACACGTAAGAGGCAATTAATTTATACTAAAGTCATTTTATTGTGGACTTTTGATGAATTTGTCATTATCTGGCTTCTGTCGCTATGTCTGGCAACTATTTTATATCAATCACTGTGTTAGGAACTGGAAGAAGAAGAATAAACGAGACATAGGAGGTCCTGACCCTCGTGAAACATGTATTCAGGTAGGAGATATTGACAAAAAGGAAAGCAGCAGAAAAAAAAAAATAAATGAAGTAGCCACCATTTGTAATTAGTTTGTTATGAAGGGAATAAATAAGAGACTGGGACAGAGGCTGATGGGTGGAGGTACTTTGGGTAAGATGAACAAGAAGCCTTTCCCTGTAGGGGAAGGGGGGCCAACTCCAGGCAGAGGAAAGGGCAGAATGAGGCCCTGAGTTAAATATGGATGGAATAGAATGAGCTGGGCATCCTGGACAGATACAGGAGTGAGATCCCACAGAGATGTTGCCCCATAGTTAGGAGTTCAGAAGGGAGGACTTGGGAGATGAGTGACAAGATGCTGCCGGAGCATCACCATCACAGTGAAGGAGATGGTACTGTCTTGGAGTCATGCAAGGGCAGTAAAGACAGAAGAATGTAGGTTTGAGATTATATGTTAAAGATAGAAATTGATCAGATATTTTGATGATTTAGATGTGAATGATGAAGGAAGGAAAGGAATCAAGGATGTTTCTCACTGAAGTAATGGATTGCTATGTACTGATCTGGGAAGATTTGGAAGAAGGAGAAAGAAACAGGCTCAAGGTCCTACTGTATAGCACAGGGAACTGTATTCAATATCCTAAGATTAAACCATAATGGAAAAGAATATAAAAAAAGTGTATATGTATGGATAACTGACTCACTTTGCTGTATGGCAGAAATTAACACAGCATTGTAAATCAACTATATACTTCAAAAAAAAAAAAAAAAACAGGCTCAGGAGAAAGATAAGAGTTCTATTTACATTTGAGATGTGTGTAAATTTTCCAAGAGAAGTCTCCAAGCAGGTAGTTGGATATGAGTTTTAAGCTCAGAAGAGCTCAGAGGCTTCACGTGTAAATTTAAAAGGCCTCCACATAAAGATCATAAGTAGTAGACTTGTGGAAATTGATGAGGTTATTTAGGGAAGAAAATGTAGAGAGAAGAGCAAAGAGGGCTCAGACAAGCTCTTTGGACTCCCACGATTTGAAATTTGGGTAAAGGAGGAGGAACCATTCAAGAAAACCGAGGAGAAACAGCCAGTAAGAGAGAAAGTGGTTTTAGGAAGCAAATAAGAAAAGTTTTAAGGAAGAGGGAGTGCCATTGCTGAGAAGTTCAGTAACATGACTGAGAAGTGTCCATTGAACTTTGCACAACATGGAAGTCAGTTGGTGTTTCAGCATGAACAGTCAGTGAGCAGTGAAGTCAGAGGCTAGATTTCAGTAGTATAAAATTCAGAATTTAGGAACGGAGGCAGTGTGTGTAAGTAACCCTTTCAAGAAGTTTGGCTGTAGAAGAGAACTGAGAAATGGACCAGTAGGTATGGAGAGGTGTGGATCAATGAAGGATTATTGTTGTTGTTATATTCTTAAAGAGAGATAGTGGATTATGTTTTTATGCCAATGAAGATAATCCAGGAGAGGGACAGAAATTGCAGGTTCAGGAGAAGAAAGATAATGTAAGGCTTGACGTCCTCTAGGATTTAAGAAAAGATGGAGTCCAGAACCCAAGGGAAAGGTTGAGCTTCGAGAGGGAGGAAGGATGCGATGAGTGCAGGTGAGTAGGTGGGTTTGTAGGTCAGAAGATGTGGGGCTTCACATCCAGTGGCTTCTATTCTCTCACTAAGAATGAGGTGAAACCATGAACTAAGAATGAGTGAATGAGTGATTGGACCTATTCTGTTTCTCATGGCATGAAACTAATTTTGCCAATTCCTCAGATAGTCAACATCTCTCTTGTCAGGACTCTTTGGCTTTGTAACTCCTTTTTGACAGAGACAGATTCCTGTTCATCTGTGCTTTTGTTTTTCTGACATTAGTTTGTTGTGGTAGTTAATAGCTTTTTGATGAGATTCAAAATTCTGTATCAGTCAATGCCCCCCAGTCATGCTGCGGGGGCTAGGGCTGGCCAGGACAGCTGGCTCTGTGAGGTGGGAAGAATTGATTGTCATAGTTTCTAGACGGGCTTCTTCAAGGCTTCGGAGGAGACAGATGTATGAGAAAAAGAAAGCATTTGTGCAGGAAAAAAGGAAGAATAGAAGTGATTAAAGAAAGGGAAAGTTTAACTTTTGCCATGTGCTACACAATATATAACACTCATTTCCATCTTCTACAAAACATTTAATAAAATTTGTGCTATTTGTCAAGGTTGACACTGGTGCTCTTTCTGGGCTCAGTGTAGAGTAAGAGCAGAGGCTACTCTGCAAGGGGCCCCATGCACATTTGGGTTACATTAATTTTTTTTATTGTGAAATAAATTATTCATAGCCAAGGATGTATATAAAATATCCAAACAGTTTAAAATGTATAATTATGATCCTAAAATAAACACTCAAGTTCCAACCAGCCAGCTTAATAGGAGAACATTGCCAGTTCCTCTGAAGATGCTTGGGTGAGCCTCCTCTATGGTACCCCTCTTCAAGCCTCCAGATGTAACAAATCACCCCCTTAGTTTTCTTTATAGCTAAATAATATGTTACCTAGTTTTGGTTATTTTTAAACTGTATATAAGTGGAAACCTTCTTTTGTGTTGTTTGATTCCCTCATCATTGTGTTTCTTGAGATTTATCCATGTCCTTAGACGTACAACAGTTTATTTATGTCCACAGATGTGTAGTGCACTATGATATGGATATACCACAATTTATTAATACACCTTGCCTTTGACAGACATGTGATATGTTTCCAGGTTTTTCTTTATAACCAGCGCTGCTAGAATATTCTTGTATCTCATGGTGCAAGAGTTTTCAGACCATATACTTGGGAATAAGATTGCTAAATCATAGGTTATATTCCTAGTCAGCCTCATCAGGGTATACTTTATTGCTTTCCAAAGTGATACATTTTTTTACCAATTTTAGGCTGTCTTTTCATCACTGATAATATCAGAGACTGCAAACCTGGAGACAGGGATATTACCTGGTTCTCCCTTTAGAGATAACCACAGTGCAGGAAATGGGTGGGCACTCTCAGGCCAGTGAAATTTTGGTGGCACATTTCCCTGTGTTTCACTTCTTCCTTCCCTAACCCTCATTCTCAGACAGGAATATCTCTTATCACATGGATGTGGTTAGGAGTCTCCCAGGAGGCTGAGAATGTCAGAAAACAGGAGATTCAAAGTTAGAAGCAGAAAAAGAAGGGGACATTGCCCTGCACACATATTTGAGGGTCTGGAATGTCCAGAAAGCAATGAAGGAAGGGCTTGATTTGCAAACGTTCTGTTCAGAAAACTTGGCCCCAGAGTTGAAATGCTTTTTGCAGCTAGGAATTCCCATGGTCACTATAGTATGGATTGTGAGAACTGCAAGTTTTCTAATCTTTCATCCCCAAAGGATATGGAAATATGGATATAACCCTGCCTGAAATTCTGCTATCCTGACACTCAGGCCACCTTGGCCCCATGTTTCCTGGAGTAAGAGTACCTAGTACCTACAGCTTCCTCTCTCTGTCCTCTTTCCCTCTAGGGAATCATCCATGAACCAATTACATTAGAAAAACAACCTCGAATCCTCACAAGATCCCTGAAAAGTAGATACTGTTCCAACTTTAGAGATGAGAAAACTGAGGTTCAGAGAGGTGAGTAACTCACCCAGAATTAGATCGCTTCTAAGTGGTGGTGCAGTGGTTGAGAATCCACCTGCCAATGCAGGGGACACAAGTTCGATCCCTGGTCTGGGAAGATCCCACATGCCACGGAGCAAATAAGCCCATGTGCCACAACTACTGAGCCTGTGCTCTAGGGCCCGTGAGCCACAACTACTGAGCCCACGTGCCACAACTACTGAAGCCCATGTGCCTAGAGCCCGTGCTCCACAACAAGAGAAGCCACTGCAATGAGAAGCCCGCGCACTGCAACGAAAAGTAGCCCCCGCTCGCCGCAACTAGAGAAAGCCCGCGCGCACCAACGAAGACCCAACACAGCCAAAAATAAATAAATTAAAATAAGTAAATTAAAAAAAAAAAAGACTTGAGAGTTAAAGTCACATCTGTTTAATTTCATCTGTGCTCTTCTTCCCTGTGCTTTCCCTGTTCTTCTATTTTCTGTCTTGTTTTTTATAACCATGTGGTCTTGAATGAGTGTCTTCTGTCTGAGCTCTAGATCAAAATTAGCAGTTCATATAGGTTTAATAAACATTTATTAAAAAATGAAAATCACCCTATGGACATCTTACATTCTAGTAAGAGTAACGTTCTGGGCCAGCAAAAGGTCTTTCTCCTTCTGCCTTATTATTGGTATTGTTGTTATTGTTTTTATATGTGCCTCCTAAATCTCTCACAGCCTGGAGCTAAACATGTGAGTTTAGCTTGTTCTGAAGCTGGTGTGTGCCTACAATTAGGTAGGTTTTTGTTATAAAGCTTGCTCCGGTGTGTTGCTGGTTGTCTGTTATTTTGCTTTCATCCTATTTTGCCTGCAGAGAGTGTTTCCCCTCATAACGGTTAGGGTTTTTAGTGGAGGCTTTCCTGAGATCTGCTGTTACAAACACACACACCTTAGCTCTGGCATTTGTCTCAGAGAAGCAGTCAGGCTTGTCAGCACAACCAGCACAACCACCACACCCATCAATACCCCGGGGACACTGCTATCACAACCTCCCAGGCTCTTTACTTCTCTAGTGACGCCTCAACCTGCTAACAGGGCATCAGAAGCAGAGCCAGGAGTTGTAATTCATATGCGGGAAAGTTTCAGATCAGTCTCTATCTTGGTGTGGCTGGGGGAGACCCAGTCACCACCACCTAGGATGCACCGGGAGGCTAAATGATTCAGACCTTTCTCCTCCTGAACAACCTCCCTGCTGCCTTGCATGCTGGTCCACCTCACCTGCTTCTCTCTTACTCTCCTGGTTGGAGAGAAGGATGCTGGTTCTCCAGTGTAGCCCTGATACAGTGGGAATGTGAAGGCCATCATCTGAGGAGTTGTTCTCTATGACCCAAAATACTCTACCCCTAAAACAATAAATTGAGATAAAAAGAAGTTCTAAACCCTTCTAATAATGGTCATGCCACATGAAGAAAAATATTAGGGGCCTTGGGTTCTGGTTCCTTTTTGCAGTTTGTTGCCTTGTTATCCTGTGTCCTCTACTTGAAAACTGGGCAGAGATTCTCAAAGAATCATCAAGATTATCGAGGATAGCAATGGATTAGAGACCAGAAGTTTTTTATAGTCTGGAATAGGGGCTGGCAAACTTTTTCTGTAGAAGGGCAGACAGCCTAATTTTAGGCTTTGTGGGCATTTCTGTCTGTTTGGATTTACAATCCTTTAAACATGTAAAATCCATTCTTAGTTTAGAAGCCTTACAAAAATGGACCACAGGCTGGATTTGGCCTGTAGTTTGCCAACTGCAGTCCTATAAGCTCATCTTCAATTTTTTTTGTTTGTTTGCTTGTTTTGTTTTGTTTTGCGGTACACAGGCCTCTCACTGTCGTGGCCTCTCCCGTTGCAGAGCACAGGCCCCGGACGCGCAAGCTCAGCGGCCATGGCTCATGGGCCCAGCCACTCCGCGGCATGTGGGATCTTCCTGGACAAGGGCACAAACCCATGTCCCCTGCATCGGCAGGCAGACTCTCAACCACTGCGCCACCAGGGAAGCCCTCATCTTCAATTTTAGAGCAGCTGGATGATAGATAAAAAGCTTCTGGGGATTTAATATTATATATTTTGGGAGGAAGCAATGAGCAGAAATATTAAGATCAAGTATGACTAGTTAAGAAATAATCTGGAAAACAAAATGAACAAAAGAAAGTAAAGGGAAGGAAGAACAGAGATTGTGAGGCAATTATTTAAAGGAATGAGAAATGTGGAAAAAAGGCAAGGATATGGGATGAAAATTGAACGAAGAGTATCTTGAATCAAGTAGAGTCTGGGAAAATGGAGTAGACAAGGCAGATTTTCTCCTAAGCATAGTTACTGGCAAATGCACACAAGCCCTGCTGTGTAACAGACTGGATTTGCAGGGGGATTTAAGGAGGAATTTACTCCCATCTTGTGGCTTATCACTACAGTATTCTTTTAACCATATGTGTCGGGTCATAGGTCTTTACTTGCTTTCCTGCCACAATCCAACACTGTTAGTTTAGTGCTTGTTCAATCAGCTTTCATGATTAAAAAGAAAAAAAAAAAAGGAGGAAAAGAGTGCATTACTGCCATGGAGAGTAGGTTGGCAAGGGTGATTGGGAAGGATGGCAGTCGTGGAAAGTTTTCTGTGGATTGGGAAATAACTGCAGGAATATGTCATGGCACTTTAATCAAAATATGAACCTTTTTTCCCCCCAGATAATTGACCATAAGAAAATATTGAAGGTGGGGAAAGAGGACAATTAGAACATGAATGTAGAGGTAATACATGTTGAAGAGAAAATAAGGAGAAGGATCTCAAATGTAAGACCAGGTTGGAAGACAGGTAAACAGGCTAATTTTTGCTGGAAGATCATTTGAAAGGCAGAGACTTCTAAATATCTAAGAAATACTGAACATCACAAGAAAGGGCCCATTTCCTCAGAATTATGAAAGAGCACTGAAGTAGGAATCAAAACATCTTGGCTTTAGTTTTTAGTCTGCTCTGTACTGATTATGTGACTTAAGGAAAGTCATTTAGCTTATCTGAGTCTTAGTTTCTTCATCAGTAAAATGGAGATCATATGTTTTTCTTATTTCATATTGCTGTTTTGATTTGTACATGCATATTAAAGGCCTTTGTAAAATATTAGGAACTATGATAATGACAGACATTTTATGAGTTTTAGTATTTAATTATTATTTATTACTATTTTATTAGTGTGTTGACTTCACTCATAGAGCAGGCTGTGTACTATGATTGAGGGGCTTCCAAAGGACTAGCTGTCTGTCAAATTTCTCCTAAATTGGACTGTGATAACATGAGTTAATCATTTTCGTGGGGTCCAAGGTTTCTACAGTCCTTAGGTTATGAAAATAAAGAATAGTAAAAATGCAAATATATGAAAGACAGGATCAATTCAGTTGTGTACATCTTAGCTCTTGATTAGCTGGTCTTCTAGCAATGTCTTGAGAGAATGGGTCAGAATTACCATTAAATAGAAGGGTCCAAAGAGCTAGGGGTCACCATGAGAGCACTGAATGAATGCCTGTCTGAACATCAGAGGAGAGCAAGGCATTAAGGAAGAGAGGAATTGTCTTCTGCACCTGACTTCACAGTTTTGACTGACTTAGGCTAGTTTGTTCTGCCCATGTCTAGGGTTTTTGAGAGATGGCAGCTTGTGATCCTTTTTCCTTTGAATTCCTTCCCAGTGCCATTTCTTTTTCCTAAACAAGTGTTCTCAGGACAGGATCCTGACTAACCCTCCTAGAGTTATGGCATAGACAGCTAACATCCCACCAAGAATTCATGCTCCCCTTCCAGGGGCCACCTTTCCAGACTGCCTTGTATTTAGAAGGGACTGGGTGCCAATGGCATGTGTATGGATGTAATGTGAATGTCTTATAGGACGAAGTGGTTGGGAAGCAAATGCTCTTTCTCCACTCTCCTTTTTCTTGTCTGCTTACTGGATATTCATACCAGTGGTGATACTGGAAACCAAGTCTTGAGGATGGAACTGCCACAAAAATGGAAGGAAACTGGGCATCTGAGTCACTGCTTGGAGGAAAGCTGCCCCACCAGGAACACTTACATCAGACTGGAATGTGAGCAAATAGTCCACTGGGACTTCTGGGTTTTCTGGTATCACTTGGATGAATACAGCTGCTGATATTAGCAAACCTTCTCAGACTATTCTGTTCTCTACAAATTGTGATCAGTTAGCTTTTTCTCTTGATCTGTAGCCCTTTCCCTTTTCTCCCTAGGTCCTTTCTACCCTTCCTGCCATTATGTCTTCAGATGAATAATAACATCAACAAAGAGCAAGGAGAATAGAAGAACAATGTTTATTTCATTCATGCATGCATTCATTCCTTTGTTTTTTCTCTGCTTGACTCAACTGCATGGTAGTAGCCCAGGTGTTGGATGGGAGCCAAAGATGGATGTATGTAGGCTCTTGGCTTAAACTCTTGTCCTGGATATAAAAAATGTATAAACAGTAAAGACCATAAGTTTCAATGACATGATTTTAAATTCGGACTCCAAAGGAAGAGTGCTTTCTCACCACTTTACATCCATGGAATTTGCTTCATTATTATTTCTTACTTCCCATGTGGCAGAGTGCCCTTGAAATATAAGATTTGTCAGTGGAGTAAGTACCCTATGGTCATTATCTGGTTTATAAAACCAGCACAGGGAGATGAAAGAGTTGTTTAAAACCTAAAACCATGTTGTGAGCCTGGAGCCCAGGTTTAAATATACTTGAATAGAAGAAAAACTGAGAGCCCATGTGTTGAAGGAGGATAACATTACACATGCAAAGCAAGTAAACAAAAACCTAGAAAACAAAACCAAACAAAAATAGGAGCTTACAGAATCACACCAAACTAGTGTCTGAGATCTCATAATTTTCCCACGTATACAGATTGTGCTCACAGGTCCCCCCACAATACAATCAAGCAGAGTCTGTACTTAAAATGGTTGTCACAGCCTGTTATTTGAGTCATGGTGTTGGGTAAGATTGTGGTTTCTAAACAAGAAAATTATTCCACAGTCACTTAGGGATTAAGGGGCTTCACTGGAATGAAAACATGGTTGGAGGGCGCCCTTTACAGTTTCTATCACCAGTTTATGCAGGCAGTAGGGAATCTCACTGGTCTTGAATAATCCTTTGACTTTCTAAGAGCCAGTTACCTGGCTCTTGGAGGAAGAGCTTCTTATGATGTGCTGGAGTTTGGACCAGGCTCTGTTGTTTGAATCCTGACTCTGCCACTCAATATCTGTATGACTCTGAGTGAATTACAAAACCTCTCTCTGCCTCACTTCCCTCATCAGTAAAATGGGGATAATCATACACCCTACCATCTAGTTGTCAGAGGGATTAAATGAGCCAATAGGGGTAAGTCATTAGAACAGTACCTGCTAAAAAAGAATCAGTTGCCTGCAGATATTAAGGTTCTGACTCAGGTTTCTTCAGCCTTATTTGGAGGATCCTCACAGCACTAGTGTGCATGACCAGTCTTTCCCTTCCAAGTCAGAGCTAGTTCCCTCCTTCTCTCTTGAGCTGTCACTCTCTCCTTTCATCTTCTCCTCATTGATTCTCTCTGTCTTCCCTGCAATCATGTCCTCCTCCCTGGCAGTTCTACACATGCCAGCCCAGTCTTCCACATCTGGCCCAAGAGTTATAACAAAGAAGGATTTTCTTTGAAATTGGTGTAGGAATACTAAATACCTAACATTTTTCACAACCAGCTCCCTGGCAGGGGAGGACAGTTTAGTTTAGGAACAAAAGACAGGCCAATAGCTGTGATAATGACACAGGTGATCAGAAAGACGGGAAGAGGTGGCAGAGCAAGCTGCACCAGGATCCTTGCACAAGACAAGTTGCACATATCTTGTCTGCTCAACTAAAAACTGTAACCAGTTAACCAAATTGAATATTAAATAGATAACATATAACTATACAGTAAAAGGAAATATTTCAAATGTCTTTTGCACACAGGACTCTGACTCACAGAGTCCATCTTTTGGTGGCAGGTTTTCTAAGGACAAAAAGAACTCAAGGGAATCCTAAACTTCACTCAGTTGTTTTATTGTTGATGTTATAATTTTGAAATTATTGTATGCATGTTGTAGAATAAAGCAAATAAGCAGGGAATTCCCTGGCAGTCCAGTGGTTAGGACTCTGTGCTTTCACTGCCGAGGGCCTGGGTTCGATTCCTGGTCAGGGAAGTAAGATACCACAAGACACATGGCGTGGCCAGAAAACAAACAAACAAAAAGCAAATAAGCAAAACTGTTCATAGTGTTAGGATTCAAGTTTTTCAGTGTCTGAGAAAAGAAACAAGGTAATGGGGAGAACCCTATAATATAAAATCTGAGTTGGAAATATCAATAAGAGCACAAGGTTATATATAATATCATCTACACATAGTCTATATAAAATATAGCATGTGTACAATATAATCTGTGTAATTTATATTTATCTGCATATAATCTGTAAGTCTATTATATATCTCTATCTCTATCTATCTATCTATCTATACACATATACATATATGTGTGTGTTGAGAGGGACAGGGAGAGAAAGAAAATGTGAGAATATGCTCTGTTCAATGAAAGAGCTTAGAAATCAATATATTCCAGTAGCAATGAGCACACCTGACATTCAGGTATTGTTTTCTGAAATACCATTCTCACTAGAAAGAACCAAGGCTCCTTAGAGAAATGGCAAGTTCTAGGTGTGACGCAGGGAAAATTTAAAGTGAGCTTAAGATTTCTTACTCTGTCAGGGTAGAAGGAAATTCTGAAGATTAATCATCTTGTTAAAAGGGCGGAACTCTCACTGGCCAAGTTTGGGACAATATGAGCCTCGAAAGAATAATGCTTATGATTGATCATATCAATCAAAATGAGTCCATAATGATATTCAAACCAAAGATAAGAAAAGAAAAGGAAAAACAAAAATAGAGAAAGGGGGAAATAAAAAGTTTATTTGCTACAGTGGGGATTCTTAGTACACCAACTCCTTATTCTGAAAATTAGTAATTAAAAAGAAATAATTAAACTTTACTTTGTGTTAGTCTGGATAGGTAGGTTTTGCCACAACCTCAAAATCTTAGTGGCTTGAAACAAGAGAGTTTATTTTTCACTTTCACTACATGTCTATCTTGGGTTAGCAGGTGTTCTGATCTATGTCATCCTCACTTAGGGATGCACAGTGACAGAGACTCAATAATTTAGAATGCTGCTGTGGCAGTGGAAAAGAAGGTGCTGAAAAAAACACCACATGTCTGTTTATATTTCCATGGCCCAAGCAAGTTACATGGTCATGTCCCAATTTAGAAGGGTAGAAAAGTTCAATCCCACGATGGCAGATTGTATAAATTTTTTAGGAAATAACTTTCTTCTCCCCTTTTCCCCAGGAACAGAGTAAACTTCCTTCCTCTACTGATTTTGTGACTTGCTTTGGTTGATGCCATGTGGGTGGAAGTGACAGAACACTGGCCTGGAGCAGATGCTTTACAAGGCATCTCGGGCTTTTACTCTCTCTTTAGAGCTCATGCCATCCAGCAAGAGAAGAGCAGGCCCCCAGGAGCCATTGCTTCTTTTTCAGGCTCCTGGTTTGAGAGACACATTACACTGATCTGGAGACTGGAGCAAAGCCCAGAAGAGCTACAGCTGAGCCACAAATCACAGACTTGTGAGCAAGAAATGTTTGTTGTTATAAGCCAGTAAGATTTTGGATTGTTTGTTACTGAAGCAAAAGCTGACTAATCCACCCATCGTGGATTAGTCCTTCCTTCTAAGGGTTTCTTCCTTCTACTCAAAAGGAAGAAAAAAATGGAATATTGGTGGGTAGCCCAAATGACCACTGCATTGCCTTTTAAAGGAGGAAGTGATGTGAGTATTGCAGATCGCCTGCTAATAAATATAGAAGGAATGATGCCACTAGAAATCACCATTTTGCCATCCTGAAATAATTAATTCCAGCAGTTATTATCAGTGAATTTGGAACCATTAAGTGAAAGTTTTTTTAAGAAATAGAATGTTTGGATGATGCTAAGTATCATCCTATAGATTACTTCCTGTTTGCAAAGGGTTAAATGTACCTTTAAAATATAGAGGGCTGTTGGCATCAAACTACCTCATTGATAGTGGACCACTTGACATTGTGTGCCTCTTGGTGTGATGCAATGTGAAGCAACAGCATTGCCTTTGAAATACCCTTGCCTAAAATGTTTCATCTGTATTTAATCAAGACTTTAGTCCAGAGTTCCAATATACAGGGAATACAGGAGACACAGGAGCATGTTAAACAATGCTGCAAGAGAGAATGCATCAGGAATATGGTAATTTTATAAGGTGATTGTTAGAATTTCTTCAAAATCCCCACGTCACGGGTATTAAAAAAATATATGTGTGTGTGGGTGGCTGTTCTGGTTCAAAAATAACAAAAGATATAAAACAAATGTAGTGCATAAGCCTTGATTGGATTCTAGTGTGAAAAAACTCACTATAAAAGCAATTGTTCGTCTGTTTGGGAGATTTGACAGTATGGCCCAGTAGTTGCTTGATAACAGGGTATTTTTGATAATATTCCTAGGTGGTGATAAAGGTATTGAGGCTCTATAGAAGACTTTTTTCCTACAGGAGATGTATGCTGAAGTATTTAGTGGCTAAATATCATGATATCTAACCCAGTTTCAAATGGTTCAGCAGTAAATTTATACAGATAAACACCAACATAATGTTTACAATTCAGACAAATTGTTAACATTTCTTGAATCTAAGTGATGGGTATACAAGTGTTCATGATCTTATTCTTTCAAATTTATATTTGAAATATTTTGTATAAAATTTTTCATATCAAAGACCTGAGGGTGGAATTCAAATCTGTGCTCAAAATGTCATCCTGATCCAGAAGTCTAGCAAGATAAATGTGACCTCAATTTGTTTTATTTTACTTGCTTCTGAGCCATTTTATTTTAGGGGCTCTGAGCCTGAACCAATCCTGTTGACCTTCTGCATCCTCCATTTTTTCCCCTTGTACAAAGAACCATCCATTGATTTAGGGAAGGAGATCAATAACTGCACTTTACCTGACTTACGACCCACCTGGAGAAACCATATTTTACTGGATAACCCAGTGCTTCTCAGTTTGAAATAAGCATTTATATAAAAAATGCACGAACTTGATGTGTTATTATTTTTCCCATATTCCCAGATCTTCTGCCTTATAGGATGAAGCATTTCTCTTCTTCTTTATAGTTAATGTCACCTTTGCTCCAGGACACATCCTTTCCTGATGCCTTTGGGACCCTGATCTGATCTTCTGTTACTCTCACTCTTTCATGAAATTTCTTTTGACACTTGGCCTTCAGCCTAACACACACACACACACACACACACACACACACACACACCTGTCACCTCCATATAAAGCATAGTTTATTTTTCTGCTATTTACTAAACCTCCCAAGATGTATTGACCTATTTCTGTTCTTCCCTTGGCTGCAAAATTTCTGTTAACTACTCTCTATAAAAGCTATTGCCATCCCTAGTTACTTATTCATTATTCTCATTCATTTCTGAAACAACTGTTGCTGAAGTAACACAAAAAAGCAACTTGGTAGTGGAAACCAATTTTTCAATTTTCTGTACTCATCTGTATTTCTTTCTCTACAATTTCTTTAAATAAAAATTCTCAGTACCTCTTCCATCTTAAGTTTTTTTCTCTGCAGCATCCAGATTTCTTACTACAGTTTGAGAAACTGCCAAGTGACTATGGAAGGCCTGAAGTGCACAGGCCTTTTCCAAGTTGGACTGGTCACTTCATTGGATGCTTTCCTATCAAACCCAAGGCCACAGGGGTTCTATGAACTCAGGCCACTGTCTTCTTCCAGGCTCAGTTTTCCTCTCTCCACCTTAAACCCTTTGTGCTCATGTGTGTTTTTCCTCTATTGTGATTCTGTTGCCTTATGCCTGGGCTCCTTTTCAGTGTAGTCCTTCATACTGACTATCTGTGATGTTTCCTTAGCTTTGATTTCAGTTTGTCCTGTTATACTGTCTCTTGGGTCTCTCTGTCTCAGATTCATTCATAACATCCTGAAGTCCACGGTTTCACCCTTGCATTGCGTTCAGGTTCCCAGAATATCACATGGGGCCGAGTATAATGGACACCCACCTTTCTGGTAAAAGGTAATCATGCACAACAGCAGTTTTGCCTAATAAACATAGTTCTTTGGGCTTCTGTGTCTGGTTGGTGGCCTTGTAGCCAATTCAAAGGTCAGGGATAGAGTTGCTTACCTTGTGCCTACAGACCCAACTTCTACAATCCTAGGAAAAAGATATGATTCCTAATTCAGCTTTAAATATCAGTGGAGATACAGGCACTCACACTTTGAGGAGAGGCTTAAAAATGGCATTTCTGTTACCCTGCCTAAAAAAGGAGACTGAAAAGTGTGTTATACCACTGCACAAGAAGCTGGATTAAAAGGGCAAACTATGCAGGATCCCTGGCTGCCTCATGTGGTCTTTACGAAGCCACTTTCCCAGTCAGACATGGTCCACATGGGCCACAACCATTCTCAGGATCCACTGGAAGAGAATGATCAGGCATCTTGTATGATAGTGATTTATGTCTGCTCTTCTAAGATTTGGCATGAGATTGTATGCTCCCTTAGGGAAATTTGAATAAACAGTCTCAGGAGTCATGCAGGTCAGTTGGGCTAATATTGTGAGCTGGTGAAAACCATCTTTGTCCCACTAACCTGGATTTATAATAATGGTCAAGGCCACACCTTCCAGACAGCTTCACCTGGGCTCCTAGCAGGGATGGCTCCAGAGGAAGGGAATAGAGAATCAGTGAAAGTTGTGGAGGAGTGGAGAAGGAATTTCCCTTTGATGCTCCTCAAATAGTAGCCTCAGTCCTAGACTCTGTGCCCCTGGAAAGCCTGGTGTCTCCATAAAACACATCCCAGGTAAGAAATGCTCTGTTCTTGAGAAGTAATGAGATAAATGGTCAGATTCAGGTCTACTCATCCCTCTTTTCAACTTAAGGCCACGGCCTTGGATACTGGTTCATAACTATAGATTCCATGTAAAGTTGAGTTTCAAGCCATTGGAAATACTTTCTATATCTGGCCTGTTCAGTGGCCCCAGCCACCTACTGAGCCAATGCACACACTACAGGAACCATCCCTATGACGTCACACCTGTAACACTCTGTGTGGATGACCTTTCATCTATCATATGGCTTCCTTCTGCACTTGGACATCCTGGCTGGAATCCTATGCTGCGGTAATCCCCAGCACACCTATACTCTCACCAGTATTGCCTACTGTCACAGGCAGCCTCCCTAATTGTTTTACCTGTATCTGGGTGTTAAAAAATCATATAGTCGATCAAGGGAAAGGTCTTTTCACAATGGGATGCAGACTTACCTTCACATTAGAATGTGGCTGTGCCTTTCATTATATGCAGTATTTACTCTTGGAACCAGAAGAACAGCTCTTCTGGTATTATGTAGATAAGAATGTTTAATCCTAAAACAGGTTCCTGTGCCTCAGTTAATCCTGTTGGGTTCTCTGCCCTCCTCTTGAAGAAGGATGGAAATTCAAACTCTGACAGTATGGCTAGAGCCTTATGTCAGTATGTGCCCACTATCCATTCTCACTCATTGAAATCTTTACAGCTGTGAGGCTGGAGTATTCATGAAGCTCAGTCTTGGGGCTGGGGGAAATAACCACTCAAAAGGGGGAAAGTGGTATAGGAAAAGCCTTCCAGACACTCTTAGGGACACAGAAATATTAAGGAATGCATTTCTTTTCAGGATACAACTTTAGTATCTCAGCAGTTAATAAATGTGATTCTTCATAATCCAGTGAGTGAGAGTGACTGCTATCCAGAAAATCTATCAAAAACACCCCACACTGTTCCTCACTCACAACAGTCCTTGGTGTGTTTGGAGCTGGGCCAACTAGTGCAGCACGCACACAATACGTGCGTGATAGCTTAGAGGCCTCATTTGTGGATGATGGTGATATGTTCTCCAAACAAGTTTACCTCCATAATATAAGACAAGACATCCTCTGTATTTAATGGTAAGCCCCCAAGACTAAAAGGAATATAGCCCATTTGGGGGTTTGAAGGCACTACTAGAAGATCGTATCCCATTAACCACCTTATTGTCCATTTTCCAGTTTCCTTAAGAAAGATCACCTTTCCCTGAAACTTGGCTACAGCACCAGCATTTTTTTTTCTTTTTCAGGAAATCTTCTCTTGCCCAAATCTTAACCTAACCCAGTACATCATGTCCTCTCTAATGCTTTTTTTTTTTAAAATAAATTCATTTATTTATTTATTTTTGGCTGTGTTGGGTCTTCATTGCTGCATGCGGGCTTTCTCTAGCTGTGGCGAGCGGAGGCTCTTCTTCATTGCAGTGCATGGGCTACTCATTGCAGTGGCTTCTCTTGTTGTGGACCATGGGCTCTAGGCCCACGGGCTTCAGTAGTTGCGGCACACGGGCTTAGTTGCTTCACAGCATGTGGGATCTTCCCAGACCAGGGATCAAACCCGTGTCCCCTGCGTTGGCAGGTGGATTCTTAACCACTGCGCCACCAGGGAAGTCCCCCTAATTCTTAAAGACAGATATCACACTATAAAATGGGCACCATCCTATTTTTAAAAAATGCCATCTGGGAAAGCTCTACCCTCAAACCTACTTGTTCATTTGGTTTTGCCAGGGTCATCTACCTAGGATGGGAAAAATAACTGCTTACTTTTAAGTTTGCATAGAGACTCTACTTTGAGGGGCCTACATTCCTAACCCTGAGGCATGATCACGGTAGTGGTCAAGAAAAGTTCAGTTCCTGCCAGATATGATGAGTTATTTTCTTATAGGGATTTGAATTCCAGATGACGTGCATACCAGGTGGCCCAAATATCCAGATCCACAGTGGTATGACAATCCAAGTATTAGTCCTCAATGTCCAGGGGCATAACCCGGCTTTCAACCCTATTATATTCATTAGAGTTGATAGAACTCACCCAAAGCAAGGTTAAAAATGCCTAGTTCAGCACTCTCTAAAAGAACCATAAGTACCTCCAAGAAATTTCTGAAGAATGGAGAGGTCACTATAGCAGTTCAGCTACTTAAATTTTTTTTTAAATGGCTGTATGACAAAAAAATGGCTATATGTAAATGCTATAGCAGTTTAGCTACTTAAAAAATGTGTCTGACCACATAAGTGCTCAACAAATATCTGTTGAATGAATGCGTAGATGAATGAAAGAATAAGAGCTGATATTTAGGTCTTATGCTTCTGTCAGGTGTGAGTCTGGTGAGCCCCTAATGCTAATTTTCTATCCCTCATATGGTCTGTCATATCTTCTTGTACCTTATATCTGAGCTGATACCATGTTGGACATCATTGCACAAAGGCTCAACAATTGTTGTTGGGAGTGGTCCTAGGAGAACCGAGATATTACTTTATTTGCTCCCAGCCCTGGAGCTGGGAGATTATCTGGATTCCATAGTAGACCTGCCCATGCCTGCTCTAAAAGCCTCAGTGTGGTACTAATGTGATCATTATTCTAACCAATATCTCTTTCAGCCACTTCCACTGCCCTGATTTTCTGGCAGGATTTGTTTGCTCACTCAACTCTCTGCTTGGCAATCTGGTTAAAATTGCAACCTGAACCTCACCCAAGGCTGTAAGAATTTATTGGCTCAGCTGGCAGACATTTAGACAGGGATGTTCTGTGTAGTGGTTTTCAAAATTCACTGTCATCAGAATCACCCTGAAGAGCTTGTTCAGACACAGCCTGCTGGTGCCACCCCCAGAGTTTCAGATTTATTTTGTCTGGTGTGATGCCCAAGAATTTGCATTTCTAACAAGTTTCCAGGTGTTGCAGATGTTGCTGGTCCAGGGGCCACACTTTGAGACCCACTACTCCAGATGTGAATTCCCTTGAAATTTGGGAAACAAAATAAAGGAAGACCTCCTTGCTTTCATTTCCCTCTACCTGAAATATCTTTGGGTGAGTTCTCAAATGAATAGAAAAACTGTTCAGACTTGACTGGGAAAGGAAACAGGAAACTAAGAATTTGGTGGGAGGAGTCTTAAAATCCTGTAATAATTGTGCCTTTTCTTTTCCAGGGTTTAGCACCCAGGTAACAGCAAGGACTACTCCAGTTTCCAAGTGAAACTAGCCAGGACAATTTTTCCTTGTTACCTTTCAAATCCTCTTCTTACCATGTCCCACTGTTAACTAATGAAGAGATTTACCTGATATATCTTTCTACCCTAAGAAGACTAATAGTCATCCGTGCAGCATTGACTCAAGGACTAGTTTGCTGTGGAACGAGATTCCAGTGAGGTAAGGCCTGTGGGAATTTTTCTGGAAAAAACTCTGAGGAACCATTTGCTCATTGGAAAATTAGAAAGGAACAATAGCTGTGGATTTCTGTGGTGGGAAAAGGGGTGGCACTGACTATATTCCACAAAAGGAAAAGCTGTGGGTAGTCTGATTCTAAATCTTCAGTTGACTGAGGGAATAGAAGTTAGCTTTTATTTCACCACAACTGAGACCTTAACAAAAGGAAATGCATTTGGCTGTGGCAGGAATTAGAATATATTGTGCAGGAGGTTGATCCAGACTGAGTTTAAAAGGAATTCTGATTTTCTAGATGTGTTGGTCTGCAGGTGTCTTATTGATGTGAGTTTATTTTTAGAGGCTTTTGACTTCTGGCTGAATGAGGGAAAAACTTTAGGGCTGGGGATCAGTTTCTAAGAAAAAGACAAGAACAATGGCATGACAAAATGCCTATGATGTAATAATAGGCTAAAAACAGCAGAGTACAAAACTGTATTACACATTATTCTTGCAATTAAAAAAATACCTAGCAGATAAAACTCTTCACAGATTCAGAAGGGCAAGAAGTATAGCTTTTAAACTTTTTTTATTACACATTTTAATTTCTATTTCTTATAGTATTACATGGCAGAAAATTTATTTCTGTTCATTTAAGCTTGAACCCCATTTTTCCCACAGTTATGGCTAAATTTCTAGAGTTTGAGGAACCAGTTAGATTCATGTGACAACTATTCTTTGAAATTGGTTGAGACATCTTTTAAAATACATAAAAGATGTATTTTATTACATCTATTAAATACATAATAAATATTTCTAAATGTTCCATCATATGAAGTTGTTAATTGTGTTATTCAACTCTTCTATATTTTTGCTGAATTGTTTTGGCTGCTTGAATCATAATTGATTGAAAAAAACCATGCTATAACCTCCCACCACCATGGTGATTTGTCAATTTATTTTTGCAGGTCTTCCAATTTTTGTTTAAATCTACTGAGTCTATTTAATAATGTGTGTACATGTTTAGAATTGTTACATTTCTTTAGTGACTTTAATCTTTATTCATTGCATAGGAACTCTGTCCTTAATGATGCTATTTGTCTTAAAGTCTTCTTTGGCTGATATTAATATATCTATACTGGCTGTCTTTTGGTTAGTATTTGGCTGATGTATCTCTTCTCATTCTTTTCAACTTTTCATTATTTTCATGCTGTAGGTGTGTCTTTTGTAAGTAGCACAGAAGTTGGATTGTGTTGTAATCCAATCTGTCTTTCTCTTTTAACTGACAAGTTTAATTTACATGTATTGGGGTAATTGATATATTTGGATTTGGTGTGATTAGCTTTATTTTCATATTATACTTCTTCTATGTTTGCTTTCTTCTTTTTAAACATCTTTTTTTTAGGATCAATATTTATATATTTCCCTTGCTTCTTGTTTCATAAGTCCTATGTCATTAATTCTGTGGGGACAAGTCATTTTCTTAGAGTCCAAGTAAATTGCTACCAGATGTTTTCTCACTC
Source organism: Hyperoodon ampullatus (assembly GCF_949752795.1). Classification (NCBI taxonomy): domain Eukaryota; kingdom Metazoa; phylum Chordata; class Mammalia; order Artiodactyla; family Ziphiidae; genus Hyperoodon; species Hyperoodon ampullatus. The sequence goes on along the minus strand of NC_136915.1, from coordinate 117,073,330 downwards.
CTTTTTTAAAATGGAGGTGAAATTCACATAACATAGAATTAACCATCTTTAAGTGAACAATTCAGTGACTTTTACAATGTTCACAGTGTTGTGCAAGCACTACTCTATCTAGTTCCAAAATATAACAAGATCTCTTTTGCTTTGCTCTATAAGGTGTTTTATTAGGCCTCATGCCAGGTTGTTTTAATTTTCTTGATAAAGAAGAGTTCTATACATCCCCACATCTCTCAGAGGAGATATGGGCTGCCCTAGGCCTCACTCCCTGTCTACTCTGCTAGAATAATCATCAGTCTAATCTGAGGTCAAAATGCAGATGAATGTACCCAGTTCTACCTGATCTCGCTGTGGTTGTTGTTACGAGCTAGTATTGTGTGGCTTCTTCTAACTGATATGAGTCTTGTCCTACTGTTTATTTTATTCATTTATGTTTTGCTTTTTTAAAAAATTCAGATATAATTGATATATTATATTAGTTTCAGGTGTACTGACTGTTTATTATAGATGCTGAACACTGGATTACAAGAAAACCACAATCCCCAGTAAGAGTTGTTACTAGAGCTCTACCTGACTCTACCCCACCTACAACATGTTATAGTGAGGATGTATAATTCCCTGGACCACTAATGGAATGTGTTGCCAGGATCCAGCACCTCCACCCTCACTCCAAATTTTCCCTGATGTTTTCTAGATATTGTAATTCATGAATGTATGTAGAAAGAAGGAGGATTAGAACAGGTGACACTTTGGCCGCTAAAATATCAATATTCATGCAAAGAAGGGTTTGATCTCAGCTCTACTTGGCACAGACTCAATTTCTCTAATCTGGAGGGGCAGCAATTGGGGGAGGGACAAAATGTCTCCACACTTTTTGAGTTTGGTTTTGGGTAGTAAAGTATATTAAGGCTACTAGTTGCACTTATCAGGTCATTACCATCAGCTTCTCACCTGGCGATAGGTTGACTGATGGTGTAAGATTTTTCTTTGCAAATCTTCACATCTATCTTTGTCTTCACAGATAATTTGCTGGAAAGTTGGGAATAGCTGCATCGGAAAATCATCATAGTTTTTTTCTAAATGACATTTTGAGGTCCATAGGCCCTTGTATACCAAGGGCAGAGCAAGAGGGTCTGAAGGAACATAGAATTTGGGTATTTTGTGCATAAATGGTGCCCCCCCAATTTGGTGACACTTCAGATTCTGGTTCTCAGAGCTTCCATTGAATAAGATGTTGTAAGATGACTCCTGAAGCAAGTTTTATGTGGAAGTAGGGCCATGGTCTTGGTCTCAGCCACACTCATAGATCAGGGAAGAAGCTGAAGAGAAACCCCACTCACTTCCTTGGCCTCTGTCCTGTGAGCTGGTCACTCCCATGGCTTCACAAAGTCACCTGCCCTCCTGGGAGGAAAAGCACCTTGGGGTCCTGAAATTCTCTCTTCTTCATAGCTTGTCTAATATGGTTTCCTTTCTTGTTCTCCATGGGGGAATTGAGAGCACCAGATCTGAATGAATTTCCTGGGTCTGCTTTGAGGTAAGTTGGTAAAGCATTGAGAAGAGCCTAACTCACATGACCTGAGTTTAATTTCTGGCTCCATCATGTAGAAGCTCAATGATTTTCTTTGCTTCATTTATTTTTTGTTGATGTGACACTACTTGACACATGTTTTTATTTGTTTCTTCCACTAGAATATAAGCCTCATTTGGGCATGGGGTTTGTTTGTCTTTTTGAATTGTATTTCCATTGCTTAGCACACAGCCTGGCACATTGTCATTAATATTTATTGCATTAGGATTGTTTCTTTTTTCTTCTTTTGCTATCCTAAGTAACTCTGAACTGAGCATCTTCAAATTTTCATTATGTGTAACTGATGTGGAATCTTCTTTCGAGTTATTTCACAAGATACATCACAAGTGCAATTGTTAAGTCAAAGTCGTAACTATTTTTTGACTCGATATGTATCAATAAGTTGCTTTCTAGGATGTCCTGCAAGTTATCAGAGTCCCCATAAATATATTTGTAGTTTTTAACTTTACTAATTTAGTAGGCATAAAATGGTAGTAATTAATTAATTTCAATTTCTTTGATAAAGTTTCTATACTACCTGTAATGTACCCTTAATCCATCATAGAGGAGGAGGTAAAGTATTACTTCCTATTAAAGAAAAACTGTGGGTTAAGGGTGAAGCCGAATCCGGCCTCTGTATGCTGACACCAAATTAAATCTCAGAGACAGAGTTTTGGGTGAAGTAGAAAAGAATAGCTTTATTGCTTTGCCAGGCAAAGGGGGCCATAGCAGGCTAATGTCCTCAAAACTGTGTGACCCACCCTGGAGGAGGTAGTTGAGGAGTTTTATAGTAATTGTTCAAAGAGGGAATGATCAGTTCGTGAACATTCTTCTGATTGGTTGGTGGTGAGGTAAGTGGGAGTCAGCATCATCAACCTTCAGGTTCCAACCGGTCTGGGGTCTACTTGCTTGCAGGCAGCATTCCTTCGTATATTACCCGTTAATTTCTCCCACGTGGTGGGGCTTTCAGTCTGTGCAAAACAGCTCAAAGATATTGCTGTGTGTATCCCTTGATGAGGAGTCAGGACCTTGCCCCAAGGCTGCACTATGGTTTTTCTTGACTGTTTGTTTCTCCCTGGTCTGGCATCCCCTCCCTTCTCTAATTAGCAACTTCTTGAATCTGCCCGGTGGAACTCAGGGAAGGTCATGGCGGCTGAATGAAGCCTATTTCCTGTAATCAGAGAATTGGGGGACACAGAAAGGCTTTTGTGCCCAGGAGCCCCCCAGGGCGCTGCTCAGTCTCAAGGGGAAAAATAAAACAAGTGGGTACTTATTTATGCCATTTTCTCATTTTTCTTTCACGTATCTCGTCTTTTTCTTGAAGCCTGCGTATGAAGAAATTTTGATGATTTTTCTTTTCACCCCTAAATCATGCCTCTCTTCAGGTCCCTAGCCAGTTCTAGAGACTTTAACATTTTCCAAAAAAGAAAAGGGCTAGAGAGGTTTCTAGAGAAGATAGAAGAACCTGACTGAGGACCAGAGGTTTGGAAGTAAAGCATCTGAGCATGTTGGTGTGTCTGCAGGGGTGTTGGTGGGAAGCTAGGCTGAAGGGAACCCGTGGCAGTTCTGCTGGGACACAGGAGCGTAACCAAACACAGTGTTATAGTCCGTTCTTTGTACCAACCTTTTCCCCATCTCTTCCACCTCCTGTATTCATTTCTCCAATCTCACATCCACCTTCACGTGGGAGTAAGGGGTGGAGGTGAGGAAATAATCTTGTCCAAAGCTACATATGTGTTTGCAACCTCCCTTATCCATGAAAATATTTTATGCTATTGAGAAAATCTCTTGAAATGGCTTTTTTAAAAGGAAGATAATTTATGTGGCTCGTCTATTCATTTTTAAGTCCAGAGGTGTGATTAACATCTTTATCAGTATACAGTTTTTGTAAAAATTTAATACTGCCTGTTAGAAATGGTCAGGACACAATTGGAGAGTTTAGACAACTTTGCTATTGGTTGGCACAGACCATATTAAAGCAACGATGATCCCATGACAGAGAAGTTTTTTTTGATTTGTATTCAATTGAAAGAAACAGAGACTTGAATGAACAAACAAACAAACAAACAAACAAAACCATTGATTTAACAGACATTTAATCCAAAGCCTTATTTTTATGTCTGGTAGTCAACCACCTAGGGCTGGTGTAGCAGCTTTGCAAAGCCATCTGGTACTCAGGATACTTCTTTTTTTCCACTTAGTCACACATAGGGTGTGCTTGTCACCTTATGGCCACAAAATGGCTCTTCCAATTCCATGTTAGTGTCCTATTCAAAGCAGTAGAAGTGGATGGGCAAAGGGCTTGTCTGTGCCTCCCCTTCCACTCCTTCACAAGCTTTGCTGTGAGATCCTCCCCACAACTTTTGCTGAGTTAGCACTCTGTCATGTGGCTCTCCCTATGCATCAGGGAGGCTGAGGAAGGTGGGAGCTGTTTTGTAGTGTTTTTCTCTCTCTTTGCTTGCTTGTAAACTGGACACATAGAGACCACATGGGATAATTTTAGAAAGGAAGAGTGAAGATTTAACACTGAGTAACATTCAGTAACATTGAGCTGCCTCAGAACCTGAACACTCTGCCTTCAGAAATGTGAATTTGTCAGCCATGTGGTGTTCATCACTGTGGAGGTTTGAGTGAGAGGTAATCACTGGGTTTAGAATAAACATTAAAAAGCAGCAAGAGTTCAGGTGATGAAAATGTTTTGATTATAAACAGCAGGGATGCTTACACATCATTGCGAATGTATTTAATGCTACTAAATTGTAGACTTACAAATGGTTAAAATGATAAATATTATGTCATATATATTTTATCACCGTAAAAATATGCAACAAGAGTGATAACCGTTAGACTGGGGGAGAGTTGTAAACTTCTCTGGGTAAGAAGGAAGTAGAGGACCTAAAATGTAATAAGATGTGGTTCTTTGTCTGGGGTGGATTAACCGTGGTAGCAGGGGTGAAATACTCTGAGGGAGAGTAAACAAAGATTCCCTCTGACCATCCATGGTCCCCTTCTGTCCCTCTTTTAAAGGACTGACTAGTACCATTGCCTTCTTTGATGTCTGCTATGGCCTACAGGCTCACCCCTCCTGCTCTAAGGAGTCATCTTGCCAAATGTGTCAAGCAGATTCTTCCCACTCACATCTGCAGGAAACCTGGCATACAGTCAGTATTGATAGGAAAAGTAGAGGCTCTTGGGGTTGGAATTGCTTGAAGTGTTAAGTTTTTGATGACTTTTTTTCATCTAAATTACAAATTATCTCCCAGTTTCAACCTCAGGGCACACTGCTTTCTTCCCCCGCCCCCTCCTTTTATTATTTATTTATTTGTTTGTTTGTTTATTTATGTTTAACATCTTTATTGGAGTATAATTGCTTTACAAAGGTGTGTTAGTTTCTGCTTTATAACAAAGTGAATCAGCTACACCTATACATTTATCCCCATATCTCCTCCCTCTTGCGTCTGCCTCTCACCCTCCCTATCCCACTCCTCTATGTGGTCACAAAGCACCAAGCTGATCTCCCTGTGCTCTGTGGCTGCTTCCCACTAGCTATCTATTTTACATTTGGTAGTGTATATATTGTGACTTCCCATTTGCTTCAAAGTAAAAACCAGAGGCCAGACAGTGGCTTATCAGTAGGGCCACCAAATATCCGGGTTTGCCTGCTTTAAGATTATTGCCCCAGTGTAATTATTAGTAACACCTCTTTTATCCTTACATGAATTCCAACCTGGACAATAAATTATATGGCCCTTCTACCTGTAAGGCCCTACATGATCTGTCTACCCCTCTCTCAACATACTTCTCTGACCTCACCTTGTATTATCTCCCTGCTTCTTGCTCTGCTGTGATCACTATGGGCTCCTCAGTGATTCTTGAACTCATGCGTGTGCTACTGCTCTAGAACCTTCACATGAGTTTTCTCTTTATGGAATGCTCTTCCCCAGATATCTGCATAATCAACTCCTTCAGGTCTTTGCTTAAATTTTACCTTCTCAAGGAGACATAGACTGCCCACCCAATTGAAAATTGCCATCACTCACTTCCCCTGCATCCCTGACCCCCTTTATTCTGCCCTGGCATTTCTTATAAGTATACTATCTCACTTACATATATTTGATATTTATACTATCTCACTTACATATCTATTATGTTTATTACTCCTCTCTCCAGCTAGACTATGAACTTCTCCAGGTCAGGGACCTTGTCTTTTTTGTTCTACCATGTAGTAGAAGAGCCCAGAATGCCTCACACATAATAGACACTCCATATATGTTTGTTGAATGAGAGAAACAATAAGTGAAAAGTTACGTGATCTGTGGCCCATTTCCTCAAAGCATTGCAGGGTGACTGGCTAGGTATAAAGAGCCATGGTGTTAATAGCTCATGGTTTTACAACTCATTCGTTTATTCCTAAACTAGATATTTTTCGTTTTTATTTCCCAAAGTAGTATTGGAACTTTGTGTGGCATAGGATTTGACCATCTTATTACAAACCAGTTTAGGGGCAATTTGGAAGACAGGTAGGTCTTCAGGATCCTTAGAAATAATCCCACAGAAGCAACTATCTGTTTTATCTAAGAGAAAGGCTAATCCTGCAGTAATGGTTCTAAAAGTTAAAAGGAATTGACATTGGCACAATACTCTGTACTTTATAGAGCTCTCTCAATCTTACTATTTTATTTAATTCCAGACCAGTCTTGGGCTTCTCCATTCATTGACTTTGTTTGACCCTCTTCTTATTCCCCCTTGAAGGTTTAATTAAGTTCAACCATATTCTGTCAACTGTTCTAGTTTCAGTGCAATCTTTTGTTATTATAACAAGAAATTATTCTCTCAAATTTAAAAAAAAAACAAAAAAACCCCAAACCCCAACCACTCTCCTTTTTTTGACAGAGGTGAAACGCTCCTGTCACTGCTGTAGTTTCTTTCCATCTTCTCCTCATGAGCCTTTCAGATCTTCTGACATTCAGCCCATAATCTTCATCTTCGTATTCAACATTGACATTCAAATGCCCTGAATAATGCAGATCCTATATCCTACTTGGGAAAAGGTGAGAAACTTCATGAAACAAAAAGAACATGTAGGTTTTCTCTGTTAGCTCTGCTTAATATATAAGAAAATTCAGGATGAGATAGGGCTATCTGTTACCAACTGTGGGAGGAAATACTAGCCAGAATAGATTTCATGTCAAACCCCCATTGTTTAATTGGGTTCCAGAATAGCTCCTTCGCATCCTCTTGGTGTTGGTGTGGGCGAATTTGGGAGAGGGAGATGATTGGTAAGGAATTGAAAGCTACACCTAGAATTTCCTTTCATGTTTTAGATCTGATCTTCAGGGAAGGTGTTCTTGCCTCTTTGCAGCCAAGAGAAGAAAAATATCTGTACAGCAACCGAAAGAGGATGGTTTAAGAGCGAGTTCATCTTCTCTTGCATTTCAATCAGTGGTAGACACTAACTCAGGACTCTAGAAAATGATTGGTCCAGCCACCTTACTCATCTATGCCCGTCCCAGAACCACGAAGTTATGAATCGAGGACTAAGCAAAGATACCTCCATCTTATCTTCTCCAATTCTAAACTTGGTGAGGTAGAGAGATGACTCTCTCTCCAGATTGACCCGGGCAAGCTTTGCTGCAGTGACTGACAGTCTCTCTGAGATGAACACTAAGCTGATGATTATCATAAGCCCAGCACAGTAGACAGGGAAAATAAAACATGGTAAACTGTGAGCATATGTGATATTACCCAGCTAACATATGATGAAAGTGAGTATACTCCCTGTGCTACATGTGGATGAGACAGCCTACAACAGCTGGAATACACTTTGGCCTGGGGGGAGGGTAGGTCTGGAAACCAAGTGGAGCTAGATCCAATGACAGTGATCTCATCCATGGGCAGTGCCCTTTAGATTTTATGAAGATTTTCAGTTCAATTATCTCACTTGAGCATAGGTCATAGAGCAGATGTTAATAGCCTGGTGTTACAGATAGGACTCAGATCCAGACGGGTTAGGGAGCTCATGCAGGGCCACAGAGCCAAGAACCAGGTCATTGACTTCGGCCCCCTCTTCACTAAGCATGCTGCCTCCTCTATGGCTAGAAGGTATGAAGAAGAATGCATGTATCCTGATTCATTGTTGTAGAGGAACATTCTGGACTGATCTAGAGCTTAGGCATAAACACAAGCTTAGCTTCAGGAAGGGTCTTATAGTCACATTTCTACTTATCCCTGCTTTCCCCTTTTGTAATAGGAACATGCAGGATTTTATCAAGTTATCTGTAGCCTGAGTGTCACTCTCCTTCCTAATTCACATATTCCTTCTTTCCTTCCTCCCTATTTCCCTTTTCTTCTTCCCTCCCTCAAACATTCATTAAGCATATTCTATGTATTAGGCACTACCTAATACACAAAAATCAGGAAAACAATGATTAATAAAATATTATTCTTTGTTTCAAGAAATATGTGGTTTATAACGGGAAACAGATTAAAAAACAAATGCAGTAGAGACAAAGAGTGGTGGCCCAGAGGTGAGAATGTTTTATGGGGGGAAGATGTGGGAAGGTTTGGAAAGGCTATATGAACATGGAGAGTCAAATGAGTGGGGTCTGGATGGGTGAGTTGGCGTATCTCAGACATTATAAGGTAGAGAAAGGACAGTCCATGTTTCTGTAAAGAGTTTACCTTTAGTGATGAATTCTGACTTTTACTAGGTTTTATCTACGAATTCACTTTTTATGTATTGTGGACATGTCCTAAGGGTTCATAATTTGATGGCAGAGTGTAGGTCCCGGTTGAAGCATAGACGATTTCCAAGGTAGAAGCCAAAATAAATGGCTAAGACTAGAAGTAAGAATTACACTCTGCTCTTGTTTTATATCCCCAAAGAAGGAAATTATTAAGGCCAATGTGTAAATGTAAACACTGGTGGGAGTATCACTTGAAGCCAGTGTACTCCTTGACATTTCTTAAATCAGTCTCCCTTAGTTCAACCTAACCTTGTTACTAAGGTTGTGCTTACCTGTTGCCAGGTTAGAATTCTACTTTAGGCACACAAGGGTAAGATTAAGTGATCCTTTGGCTTTTCTAAGGAACATGGGAGGATCCCAGAGCTGTAGGAAGTCCTTTACTAAGGAAAGTCAGTGTAGGACATGCCAGTGAGGACCTAGTGCACCAGGAAGGTGTAGTTGTGTCCCTGCTCTTGATTCAAGCATGTGATATGAAAAAAGAAAAGTCGTTAATATAATCAGACACAGAGTGATATGGTAGGTCTATGGGAGAAAAAAAACAAAACAAAACAGGTCTATGAAAACCTTGTGGAACATGGTTGTTAGCTGTACATTATAGAGGTGAGTCAGAGTTTCAGATCCTAGGTATTTCACTTACATCAGCTTTCACCTTTATTTCATTGTATCCATCTAGTCCTATCGCCACTCCTATAGGAACTTTTTTTCTCTGAATAATAAAATTTGCACATTGTCTTCTGACCACACCTTCATGTCTCTCTGTCCTTCCAGTTCTATCACCCAGTTGTCCCTGCCCTTTTTCTCCTTCTGCTTTATCTGGATCTCCAGTTTTGGACCTATTTTCTCAGTGCCTATTTGCCCCACCTGTCTTCACTGATTTTTCTATGAAACTTGAATTGCATGGCCCAGAACTTCAATAACTCTTCCCCTTATCCTTAATTCTATTGCTCAACCATCCTCTGCTGCAAAATCCTAACTGTCTGCCTTTTTTGAACCTACTTTGGGGTTACTGAGCACTGGTGAAAAAAAAATCACATAACATGAAGCTTGTGTCATTATATATAGTTTTTAAATTAATTTTTATTGGAGTATAATTGCTTAACAATGTTGTGTTAGTTTCTACTGTACAGCAAAATGAATCTGCCATACATATACATATATCCCCTCCCTTTTGGACTTCCTTTCCATTCAGGTCACCACAGAGCATTGAATAGAGTTCCCTGTGCTATACAGTATGTTCTCATTAGTTATCTTTTTTTTTTTTTTTTTTTTTTTTGCGGTACGCAGGTCTCTCACTGTTGTGGTCTCTCCCGTTGCGGAGCACAGGATCCGGACGCCCAGGCTCAGCAGCCATGGCTCATGGGCCCAGCCGCTCCACGGCATGTGGGATCCTCCCGGACCGGGGCACGAACCCGTGTCCCCTGCATCGGCAGATGGACTCTCAACCACTGCGCCAGCAGGGAAGCCCTAGTTATCTATTTTATACGTAGTATCAATAGTATATATTTAAGATTCCCGGACTCAGCTGGGTTTTCACTTCTCAGCAAACTGAAGTAGCCTCTCCTCATTATGCCATTGTTTTCCTCCATAGTGTGTGTCACAAACAGAAATTATTTGGGGAGTGTATTTGTTTATTGATTGTCTTCCTCCACTGAGGCTCTGTGAAAATGAGCCTTTGTTTATATTATATGCTCCTCTACTCCCAGTGCCTGGTGCATGATAGATGCTTGTTAAACAAATGAACAAGCCTCAGCTTGGATGTCACTATCTCTAGGAATTATTCCAGAATCCCTGTCTCCTATCAAGTCTGAGTTAGGGATTTTTCCCTTAGCATCCTGTTTCTCTGTCATAGCATTTTCTGTGCCATATTCCCATTGCCTGTTTACTTACCTTTATCTTTCTCTGCATCAGCACCCTCCAGTAGGACTTTTCACAAGGCTGGGAATATTCTATATCTGTGCTGTCCAATGCAGTAGCTACTAGGCATACATGATTATTGAACATTTAAAAAGTAGCTAGGGACTTCCCTGGTAGTCCAGTAGTTATGACTCTGTGCTTTCGCTGCTGAGGGCCTGAGTTCAATCCCTGGTCAGGGAACTAAGATCCCAGAAACCGTGCGGCATGACAAAAAAAAAAAAAAAAAAGGCTAGTGTGACTGAGGAAATACACTTTTATTTGATTTTAATTAATTTTAAATTTAAATAGCCACACATTGTTCATGGTAACCATGTTGGAGAGCACATGCAACTCTAAATTTTAAGCTCTGTGAGGTGAGGGACTGTATCTGTCTGGTTTTCTGTTGTATTTTTCAGGGCCAGCACAGTGCCTGGCATATGACAGGCATCCAATAAAAAGGGCATATAATCCATAGATTTTGTGTCGCTTAGAGGTTGATGCCTTCTATGGTGAGAGGGAGGTGGAATGTGAGAAAATTCTGTCTCAAAAAAGGTTGGATATTTGTGCTGATGATTTTAAGAGATTAAGTTCTTATTATTGTGTATGTGAAAGGTCTTCAAATGTAAGCTAGCAATAGTGGCTAGGCTTCAGGTAGCTGAATTTGTGATAGAAATGCTTCTTCTGTCTCAGCTCTCGATTATGTCATAGAAATTTTTTAAAATATATTTTCATAAATTGTCTGAAGATCTACAAAATCAGAAAAATGAAGGGGACCCCTCCTGGGAATGAAAGAATACCTCAGGATGAAGTGAGTATTTCTTTTATTTCTCTTTTATGGATGAGTGGTTGTAGCACCTGCGATTATTGAGATAAGAGAATTGATTTGCCAGTTTAGTGATGTGAGCTAACACTTAGTTTGTGCCACATAACAAGCACTAATCTAAGTGTTTTCTATGCGTTGATTTATGTGATTCTCAAGTACTACTATTATCTCCACTTTAGAGATAAGAAAATTAAAGCATAAGATTAGTGACTTGCCCAGCGTTACTCAGTTCAGTGGGGAAAGGAGGATTTGAACCCAGTCACTCTGGTTCAAAATCCACTTTCACTTGTATTGTCTCTTGTATAATCATTTGTGTCTCTCTATACTTCTCATAACTCTAAACAGGTTTGCTATGGCTGTGAAATTTGTGTGTGCATGTGTGGTGAGTGTTTCCTCAAGAAGGTAGTTCTGTGTTGCAGGCTGGGACGTGAGGGGACTGGAATGTACAAGGCCTGGGGTGATGTAACCATTGGCTAGTAGAAAAGAATTCACCTTGGGATTAGAAGCCACTGTGTTCTCACTTATGGAGTTTTGGGAAATGTTACCCACCTCATTTGGTTATTAAAATTACATGTACTATGTATTTGAAAGGGCTTTATAAAGTGTAAAAGGCTCCATCAGGGTGGATACCTAAGAATATAAAACATTGGCACAGTGACTTTTAAGGAATGCCAGATCTCAGAGATAACACAGCTACAGGACTTAGTGCTTTGCCTAAGATTTGGGGAGAATTCTCACTTTTCTATATCCTGCAGTTCAAGGGTTCATCCTCTTGGAGGGTGAAAGAGAGGCCTGAGGGCTTTCTTGCAATTTCGGATTTTCTGTGTCTTAGAGTTGCTTCAATCCCAGAACAACCTAATGTCTTGGAAATCACCCAGATCATAAGCAGGAAAGGGATTAAAGGATGAAGGGAAGTGGCGGTGGTGGTGTTGGTGGTGTGTGTGTGTGTGTATGACTAAAGGCCAATGCATTCCCCTTGTAGCCCCTCCAGGAGACAAAATCTTCAAGCAGCCCATTTATATATACCTCTGCTCTCATGGCTGGTAACACCTACAAAGAGTTACATGCATTCTTGGCTGGTTCCAGCTCCGACTCTTTAGTGAGTAGCACTCTGTCGCCATGGTCTGTCTACCTGAGAGTACCACTTGCGGTTCTGGCTGTGATCATTCTTCAAGGAGGCACTAGTAGGTCATAGAAGTCAGAAAAAGTTTAGAGAAGTTGCCTTAGGAAGCCATAGTTTTAAAATGTCTCTTAAAGCTGGAAAAGGAGACTGTGGATAAGTAGCATCAAAAGCCATTAAAATTTTTTGAAATAAAAATAAATGGCAATTTAGTTATTAGATCCTAGATTATTATTTCCCTGATATACATGGCACAACTGAACACTGATTAAGCTCATACCATTCATTAGCCATTGCAATAGGTCATACTGACATATTATCCTATTTCTCTTCACAACATCCCTGCAAGGGGGACATTATATCTTTATTTGGCAGGTAGGACTCAGAGAGGCTAAGTAACATGCCCGAGGTCATTGGCTAGTGAATGAGAGAAGCCAAGAAATGAAGATGTGAAAAAATTTTAAAGTTCCTGCCCTTTCCACTACACCAAGTTGCCTCTCTTAAATCTCAAATGAGAAGGTGTGGGTGGGGACTAAAATTAAAAACTAGTTAAAGGAGGACCTTTTCAGTGAGTAGTAACACTGTGGATGGATATCATCACAGCTGTACATTAGTTTCAAAAGAAAGCTTATCAGGAACCAGCCCTCTTTCCTTTGGTAGAAGAGCCTTCTTAGAGTCCAGACCTACTCTACCAAGACACATTACAATCTGGTTTATTGTAACAGGGGAGACTTTATAAAAGTGGGCTGGTGTGATATGATGGCTCAATTTTATTGAGATTTAATAAATTAGATGCTAGTCCAATTCCATATGCTCTGCAAATTCTTCTCAATTTAGTCCCCTCCTATCATCATAATAACTTTGACTTGAAAATGAACACCTATGGTCATCAGTATAAAGTACAAATTGAAGTGGTAATGTTTTCCTTTTCAGTGTTCCTACCTCCTTCATAGGGAATTCTTGGTAGTATACAATGTATGATATGCCAATTAAGTTATTTAAATTTTAAATGCTTCTAGCCATTATAGGTTTCCAGGCATCCATTATGATATTTTAAGTGTAGCTCTTTCCACTTCAAAGCAAGCGTGGTACCTTAAAGATCTCAAGTTACATACACTTTCAATATTAGACAGAGTAAACTAGGTACCTTTCAACATAGGCTGTAAAGGAGGAAGACAAAGAAAGGTGCAGAATATAGTAGAGAGTATTCTAGAGAACTTAGCTGGGAAAATTGAGATCACCAAGGAAGCTGTCATGTAAACAAAGAAGCCCTGTAGGCTGTGATGGCAGACTCTGGGCATGGGTGCTTCTTCCCTCTCTCTTCCCAAGCTCTTGGCACAGGCAGAGTTCACTGCTCAGCTGCATTCTCAGAAAGTGTCTCAAAACAGAGCTTATGCAACCACCACCAACTGATCGGAGTTGACATTCATAATGAGCACTATTCTCCATCCAACCTCTTTGTTTTTTCCTGCCTTGAGGGAAGGATTGAATTATTTTATAAATCCCTTAGGATACAGAGGAAAAGAGAGAGGGCAGATTCAGAGTTTTCTGCTCTCTGACATAGATTGACTAAATGATGGTTGATTATAAAACATGTATAACAAAGTACTACTCTTTCCATTTTTTTATTATCTCATAGCCAGCAAGGAAATTGATCTGAAAGGATTTTCCCAGAAGTGTCAGGAGTGCTTGCCTCTATGGGGTTATGAGTATTTTTTTTTTTTTTTGGTCTACTTTTGTTTGGCTACATTTTCTGATTTTCAGTAATGATTTAAATTGTTCTGTCACAGCAACAAAAAGAAAAATAAACCGAGCTTAATGAAAGAAATAGTAAAATATATATTTTTTGATAGTCAGGTTGTTTTATCTTTTTTGCTAGCACAAGCAGCCTAGAATGAGAATAACACTGAAAATACATTAGACACACAAAATGAAAAGGTAGAACAAAATCCTCAATTTGGGAAAAAATATTTTAAAAATGTAAACCATCATAAATAATTGTAAAAGAGCTTCATGGTATGCCAAGTTACCCATACTAAAAAAAGAAAAAAAAAACCTCACTGAGAATATTTGATGTCTTAAAATTGTTAACTACTGCATAGATACACAAAATAATATTTATAAACACATGTTTAAGATGCAGATGTATAAAAGCACACCAAATACCTGTGTACCCACCACCCAATTAATTTATGAAATAGAATATGATCATTAGCTCCAAAGCCCCATGTGCCTCTCCAGTCCCATTCACTTCCCACTCCCCTGAAGTAACTACTTTTCTGAATTTGGAGGTTTTATCCCTTTGCTTTTCTTTTAAGTTTTGTATCAGTAAACAATATATTGTTTAATTTGTACATTTTATACCTTAAATACATGAAATCATATGTATATTCTGCAACTTGCTAAGATTCATTCACATTGTTGTTTTAACTGTAGTTCACTTTTGCAGTTGTGTAATTTTCCACTACATGAATATACCACAATTTATTTGTCCATTTTATTGTTGGTCACTTTATTATTTTTTTAAATAAATTTATTTATTTATTTTTGGCTGCGTTGGGTCTTCGTTGCTGCACGCGGGCTTTCTCTAGTTGCAGCGAGCAGGGGTTACTCTTCATTGTGGTACACGGACTTCTCATTGCAGTGGCTTCTCTTGTTGCAGAAAACGGGCTGTAGGCGCGTGGGCTTCAGTAGTTGTGGCACATGGGCCCAGTAGTTGTGGCTCGCGGGCTCTAGAGCACAGGCTCAGTAGCTGTGGTGCGTGGGCTTAGTTGCTCCATGGCATGTGGGATCTTCCTGGACGAGGGCTCGAACCTGTGTTCCCTGAATTGGCGGGCGGATTCTTAACCACTGAGCCACCAGGGAAGCCCCTGGTTGGTCACTTTTTATTTCTTTATTTTTTTTTTTTTGCTTTAACAAACAGGGCTGCTAAGAAGTTTTTCTAGCATGGGGACTGCTGTATCATAGGATATGTGTATCTTCAAAATTAATTGATAATGCCACATTATGATCCAAACAATTTATACTTCCTTATACTTCTGCAGTGGATAAGACTACTTTCGGGGGGACTTTCCTGGCAGCCCAGTGGTTAAGACTCGTGCTTCCAATGCAGGGGGCATGGGTTTGATCCCTGGTCGGGGACTAAGAGTCCACATGCTGTGCGGCATGGCAAAAAAATTTAAAAAAAATTAAAAAAGACTAATTTCCATTTATCCATGTCCTCACCAATATTTGGATTTGTCAAATTTTAATACTTGCTTTTCTGGTGGTGGTTAAGTGGCATCTCACTGTGGTTTAAATTTTCATTTCCCTGGTTACCATTGATGAGTTTAAGTGCCTTTTCACATATTAGTTTGCCAGTTGTGTTTCTTCACATGTAAAGTGCTGCTCTAATCTTCTGCTTATGTATCTATTGTGTTGTTTGTCTTTTTCTTATAGATTTATGGGACTTCTCTGTATATTCTGGATACTAAACCTCTGTCGGTTGTATGGGCCTTCACATATCTTCTCCCAATTTTTAGATTGTTTTTCCACTTTCTCTGATGTTTTAGTCAACAGAAGGTCCCAATTTTAATATAATTTATCTTATCAACTTTTCCTTCATGATTTTCATTCTGTACCCTTTACAACTCCTCTGTCATGAATTTATTGTTATATGTGTTCTTCTAAAAGTATTATAGTATTTTCTTTCTCAGTTAAGTTTTCAATCCACTTGAAGGTGATTTATGTGTAATGTTTTTTCATTTCATATGGAACTATGAGAATGACTATTAATATAGTTCTTTCCTGTCAATTATACATTTGATGTTTTCATTCTATATTCCAAAACTTAAATTTATGAAAATTGATTTTGCAAATTTACTGTGCATATTTTTCTGGTCCTTTTAGGCTATTTGAGATATCTATTGTGTTAACCAATAGATATAAGCTTTCCCTTGAATCTTTGTGTTTTCAACAAATCTGGTGTTTGCTTCGAGTGAATGATGACAAAGCTCCATCAGAACAGAATCCTGTGGCATGCCTCTCCAGATTGTTCTTCCAAGCTGAATTCTATTCACAAATCAAAACTCTAGAGATGTACCTTTTAAAGCAGCTACAAATCCACTAATCAATATCATCAACTTATTTTTTCTAGGTAATCTGTAGCAAGTATTAAATACATTCCCCAACTCCCCCCCGCCACCCCGCCACTGCAGAATATAATGTGTCCGGCTACATCCACTGACCCTCAGGAAATTCAGATGCCTTTTAATATTGTATAGCCAGGGAGATAAATTGAAATAATATGCTAGACCTTGTAGAATTATACATGCCATCACTAATACTCCCTTCCATTTGTAAATGTCATGGAACTATGTGTGTGCATGTGTGTGTGTGAGTGTGTGTTAATGTCTTTCCAGTAATTTACTTATGCAGAAGCAGATTGGTATTTGGTTAAAATATTAGGCTCTAGAGAATAATTACCTGGGATCAAATTCTTACCCTCTACTTATACCTTTGTAACATCAGGCAAAGAACCCGCCCTCTTCACACCCTAGTGTCTCACTCTGAGCATAGACACTGTGATTGTTCCTATCCTTAGGTTGTGGTTGGGCCTGGAGAATACAGGGACATGAGGATACACTCTCCCCCTCTCAGCTGCCTTCATGGGGCAATGTTCCCACCCCTCCTCCGGCTTCACCATGTTTTACCCCTCCCCCAGAAGATTAGAGCTTCCGACTGCTTCAGTCTGATAATGTAACGTGGGCAGAGAATGGGAGCCAGTCTCTAATCTGTATAATTGTGGGGCATGTTTGGTGGGGTTTAACTTATGCTCTGCCTAATTAGGGCTAAAACTGTTATATACTATCACAAACTCCAGATGAACATATATTCATGAAATTTGGGACTTATTGTATATATTATGTGGTAACTTACTGTTTTCAGATAACTAACGCAACAAGGTGAACCATTTCCTGCATCATATTCTTCAATACCATTCTTAGTTTTGTTCAGAAAATATTTTCATATTTTACTGTTAAAATTGCATTAGGATGAATAGCCATTTCTTTAAATCTGAGTTCACATCTTTGTTTCTTAAGGTAAATACCAGGAGGTGGATTGCTAGATGATAATTATTTGCTCTCTTTTGTGAAGAATCTTTAATTCACTATAAGATCCAGACTGACCTAAGGATTTCACTTTTTAATCATTTCCTTCCTTAATTTGAATGAAAGAAATAGAGCTATCTTTAGGGTATGTGTCTATGGACAAATCACCCTCATTGCTTCCTGTTACATTGCATAACTCAGGGATGCCATTCATTTTTTATTTTATGTGTCCTTGAAGCCCCTCCATGACAGAACACTTCTAGAGGTGACACCAGTTTAAATGGTCACTTCTTAAAGAGGACCTTTTCAATGGAGAGGGACAAAGCCAGTTTTGCTTTGGCAATTACTGGCATTTGATGAACATACACACAAACACACATACACACTGATATACACACACTTGCATATCATTTATTGGTATCTCTCTTATACTTCAGCCTCCTAAGTTATTTTCCAAATAAAAGGGCATCCGGAGAGGAAAACCTTGAGCTGGCTGCTTTGGTTCATGCCATCCAGATTGCTCCCAAAACAGAGATAATGAGGATATATGTAATGATTGTGGGTTTTTTTTTTTTTTTCCATCTAAGAGTGTGTCTTTATTGTTGTTCTTTTTTTTTTAACATCTTTAATGGAGTATAATTGCTTTACAATGGTGTGTTAGTTTCTGCTGTATAATAAAGTGAATCAGCTATATGTATACATATATCCCCATATCTCCTCCTTCTTGCGTCTCCCTCCCACCCTCCCTATCCCACCCCTCTAGGTGGTCACAAAGCACCGAGCTGATCTCCCTGTGCTATGCTGCTGCTTCCCACTAGCTATCAATTTTACATTTGGTAGTGTATATATGTCAATGTTCCTCTCTCAGTTCGTCCCAACTTATCTTCCCCCTCCCCATGTCCCCTCAAGTCCATTCTCTACGTCTGTGTCTTTATTCCTGTCCTGCCCCTAGGTTCTTCATAACGCTTTTTTTTTTTTAGATTCCTATATATGTGTTAGCATACGGTATTTATTTTTCTCTTTCTGACTTACTTCAGTCTGTATGATAGACTCTAGGTCCATCCACCTCACTACAAATAACTCAATTTCGTTTCTTTTTATGGCTGAGTAATATTCCATTGTATATACATTCCACATCTTCTTTATCCATTCATCTGTCGATGGACACTTAGGTTGCTTCCATGACCTGGCTATGGTAAACAGAGCTGCAATGAACACTGTGGTACATGACTGGTTTTTTGGGGTTTTTTTTTTTGTTTGTTTGTTTGTTTGTTTTTTGCGGTATGCGGGCCTCTCACTGTTGTGGCCTCTCCCATTGCGTAGCACAGGCTCCAGACGTGCAGGCTCAGTATCCATGGCTCACAGGCCCAGCTGCTCTGTGGCATGTGGGATCTTCCCGGACCAGGGCATGAACCCGTGCCCCCTGCATCGGCATGCGGACTCTCAACCACTGCACCACCAGGGAAGCCCTACATGACTGTTTTTGAATTATGGTTTTCTCAGGGTATATGCCCAGTAGTGGGATTGCTGGATCGTATGGTAGTTCTATTTTTAGTTTTTTAAGGAACCTCCATACTGTTCTCCATAGTGTCTGTATCAATTTACATTCCCACCAACAGTGCAAGAGGGTTCCCTTTTCTCCACACCCTCTCCAGCATTTATTGTTTATAGATTTTTTGATGATGGCCATTCTGACTGGTGGGAGGTGATACCTCACTGTAGTTTTGATTTGCATTTCTCTAATGATTAGTGATGTAACGATTGTGTTTTATAAGTATATAATTTTATTCATGGTGTCCACCCTCAGGCATATAGGATGGTCTTGTAACTTGTGAATCTTTAAGGCTCACAGGAGTTCCTCCTCTTCTTCCTTGATGAGAATAATGAAAAGGGACCCAGCCTATAATATAAAAAAAGGAAGACAGAACCTGCCAAAGCATACCATGACAGAAGTGTCACTATGGACTGATTCTACCCTGGTTTTTTCAGGGGTCATAACAACACGTGGTAATAATTTGATTGAAGAAAAACTTTTCTGTCCTCTACACCTGTGGGATCAAGAATGCCTGAATATAGAAACTTTAACCTCTATCCCATCATTCTTTTCTCTAGCTGTGCTATTTAAGTTACTTTATCTTGTGTTATTTTGTACTGTCTTCCTAAGTTCAACATTTCCTTAGTACCGTGCAAACTAAGTTTTATAAGTTTAACATTGGGATTGAGTTTTCTCATTTAACAGTCATTCATCTTTCCTGATGACAGTCTGTACCTTTATTTCCATGTCTCCATTCAAAGAAGAAACTAAAAGGGGAAGAAGGTCAATAGAAAGTTACTGAATAAGAGGGATTCCAGGAGGGATTTGAGCTTGAGTCTTTGAGAATGAGACACTTCATGCTAATGTGGATAATTAGAGTGAGCTTCTTCCTAGTGAAAAATTTTAGCAACAACTTAAAAGGGAACTTTACCCCAAAGGGGAATCAACAATTACTGTCCCAAGGTTTCCTAGAGTTGAACCTTGCCTTACATATGTTTGATGCTGATAGTGATGGAAAAGACCTGTATCCCTAATCATCATATCAAAACAGTAGATGAACAGCTCAAAGTCAAAATGAAAACAAACAAATAACCTTCAAACACAACCTTGTAGGAAAGATTGTAAGAGTTTTCACTATGAAGTTTTTTTTTTTTTTTTGCGGTACGCGGGCCTCTCACTGTTGTGGCCTCTCCCATTGCTGAGCACAGCTCCGGACACGCAGGCTCAGAGGCCATGGCTCACAGGCCCAGCCGCTCCGCGGCATGTGGGATCTTCCTGGACCAGAGCACGAACCCGTGTCCCCTGCATCGGCAGGCGGACTCTCAACCACTGCCCCACCAGGGAAGCCCTACTATGAAGTTTTAAGGTAAAGTTTTGGACTTGGTCTGAAGTGACCATAGAAAACATTTAATTACATCCTTTTATGTAGAGATTAAAAAACTGAAGGACAAGTAATTTAAGTGGCATGATGGCAATTACAAAGTTATGAAATGTGAAGTGGTCACATACTCTAGCAGCATATGAGGACTGATTGATTGATCCCCAATTCATATATGACTTTTACCTTCTGGTATGTTTCTGAACTTTATATCCATGTGCTTTTCTGATATATATCTTTACCCTGCACTCCTGCACCTTATTTAAGGTGACAGTATTTGTGAATATGATTCAAGTTAAGAGTTGAGCATTATCTTAGGTTGGTTGCCTGAGAAACAGACTCCAAGATTTGCCTGTGGGAGGCTTATTAGAGGATGCTCTTGGAAACACTTGAAAGGAGAGAGGGAAGCAGCTAGGGCAGAGGAAGAAGTTGAACCGTGGTGCAATTGTAATGGGGATGCAGCCAATCCCTCTGTTACTTTAGAGTTGGGATGGCTTCCAGTGGTCTCTCACTGAGGCAGGAGGGCTGGAACTTTGAACCTGTCCATACGAGAATGTAACCTTGGGCAAGGCAGCTTCCTTCAACATTGAGCAATCCCAGGAGACAAACTCAGCTGTCAGCAGCCAATACTCCTGGAGGAATAAATGCTTTCCTTGTGGGGTTTGGGGATCTGGGTGGTGTTTTCCAGCCTCCAGTTCTGTTATTGTGATATTGTGATTCTGGCACCCAGGAAAATGTCCCTGAGTAGTCTTTTTTGGTCCAGGCTGGCACATAATTTAAAGAACTAAGCAGAGTGCCTTGTGTTTTGTTTTGCATTCAGCTACGCTGAGAGTAAAAGAATAGAACTAGGAAAAGAACTTCTTAAGGAAGAGCCAGATAGTGAGACTCAGTAAGGATGCCTGCATGTAGTGGAGCTGTACAAACAACCCCAAATTGCTACATCTTTAAGCAAGACATATGTTATATATTTACCTCCTGTTGATCCACGTGGTTTTTATCCTGCTGGTCACTGAGCTGTACCTCTTCATGTTGCCACCAGAGGGCAGTGCTTTATAATCTTTAAGAGCTTTGGCTCCGGCTTCACAAGGCTAAAGTTCAAACCCTATTACTGCTACTCATTAGTTATATGATTTGGGGCCAGTCACAAAACACCTCTAAGCCTCTATTTTCTCATCTATAAAGTGGGAGTAATAATCATGCTTACTTTGCACAGTTAGGATTATTAATTTAAACAATACTTGTATGTACCCAGGGCAGTGAGTGGCTCAGAGATAGCCCATCACCCAGGCCAGGAGTTTCTATGAAAACTTTGTCCTTCTCATATGTGTGACAATCCTTAGCCAGGATACTGTGTTATGTTTCAAGAAAAGACAAAGAAAGGAAGATGTAGTGAGTTGGATGATGGACTAAGATCAAGTGTGAGAATGGAGATAAGCTTAAAAATAGCTACTTTTAACCAACAATATGTAGGGGAAAAAGCTGCAGCTGATATTTGGACACTGTAGTTTCATTGAGGTTGGGGCTTGGTGGAGAGACATCATTGCCTTTTTGGAAGCATATGCTTGGGGATATAATTAGGAAAACCAGTGTGAAGCTTTAGGTCATTTCCTTGACATTATGAAACAATAAACATCAGTCCCAACTGACTCATGAGGCTCCTAGTACCTGGTGCATCTTCATCCCATGATTCTAAGGCATGTACAATGGCCACATGGCCAGGAAGATGTAGGATCCAGGTGTCAGAGACACAACTTTTATGTCCCACATATACACATATCATTCCATTTGCCAGAGCCAATTCAATCACCCCAGAACCTCAGCTATGCCTGATAATGTCAAAATAACCCTATGCTTTTTCTATTCCTCCTCCCCCTCTTCCTGCCTACTTGATGTCCCAATTAGGGTCACTCTCCTGGCTTATCACCAGTTGCATTAACTTTTTCTATCATTTTGTAATTTTCCATCATCCACTGTGGTAAATGAGAAGTAGGAAAGGAACAAGAGTAAATTGGAACATCTCCGATTATGCAGAAAACCTCAGGGGTCAAAGGACCACTTAGCACTGAAGAAATGTACCCAACTGTGCTACATGTCACTATTAAATTCAAAAACAGACTCTTGAGAATGAAGAGAAGGCCTGCAGTTGCTTTTCATAACACACAAATGGTTTGACAGGTTATTACCATTAAAAATTCATTAATAAATGATTAATATAAATGTTGGAATATAAATACCAAAATCACCATCCTGATCCCCCTGTTTTTGTCTTCAGGTGCCCTTCTGCAGTTCAGCACGAGGACAGTTCCCTCAGGCTGGCTTCCCATGGATATTGAAAGATTAACTTACTATCAGGTATGGTGATCATTTTTATTTTTTTATCACAACCTCACCTGACTACCATTATCCTTACCATCACCCCTGAATCAGCCTTGTTCCTAATATTGTCAGTATTTATGAAATTGACTAGATGTAGGGGTCAAGGAAGAGAGAAGAATTGGAGATGACTATGAGGTTTGGAGCCTAGGTCACTGGTAGGATTGTGGTTCCATTAACAGTAAAAGCAGAATCAGAAAGAGATGGTACTTAGGGGCCCAAGATAATCACTGATTTAGGATATGCTGAGTGTGAGTTTTTCATTATACATTTGGATAGAAATGACTTTTAGGGTAGCAGGTTTGTGGGGGATCTGGGCCCTTTGGGTTTGGAATTATTTTTTACACAAGTACATGAGAATCTCATATTTAATGAATGTGCATTGAAGTCTTACTAGATTCCAGTCCCAGTGTTGATTTTTTTCTTTTGTTTTTAAACAAGACAGATTCAGTTTCTACCCCTACAGAGTTTATGTATCAGGGAAGAAGGCAGATATTAGGCCTTAAACAATATGATGAGAGTGATAATACGGATGATATTAATAATAATGCACAGTGTTTGCCAAGTGCTTTCTGTCTTTCAATTACTTTGCTTAGTGCCTTAAGTACTTGAACTTTTTAAATTTTCACAGCACCTGCATGGATTAGGCACTGTCGGTCTCCAGTGGAGTAAGAGACTTTCCCAAGCTCACACAGGAGGTGGAGTGGGAATTCTAACTTTGTGCAGAGCCAGAGCCCAGGCATTTCTTCACACAATGTCGATATATGGAAGTCCTGGGTTTTATGGGGATGCACAGTTGGAGTACTTAACCCAAATTTAGGCTGGTAGGACTTGAAAATAATTTTGAAGAAAATGAAATATAAAGAGAGATCTGGAGGTGAATAGGAATTAACCAAATGAAGGATGAGGGTGAAATGGAGGGCAGGTTTGGTCAGGGTAGCCTGAGCTTAGTCTATCGGGGCAGAGGGATGTGGGGAAAGGCCTGGCCACAGAGCATAATGGATAAGATGACCAGGAAGAGAACAGAAAGATGACCACACAACACGAACAAAGGGCCCGTGTTCACAAAGTAGGAAGAGGAGGAGGCACTGAGAATGTAGGGGAGAATATGATTTAGAAGCTGGAAGAGCCTTAGGATCGACTCTCAGGCTTTTATTATTGCCTCGCTTGTGCTACATTTTTACCTACTGTCTGTTTCAGGTCATTGTGACTCAACGTAAACAGGGGAAACCAGACTAAAATTATGGAATGAGGGGTAAATGGAGGAAATGAATAATTACCTAATGACTGTTTCTAGAAGGGTTTGCTGGGTCTGAACCCCACCCTTCTTGAAACACTCTCTGTCTTGCCTTCCAGAACCGCGCCAGCTGTTGCATCTTTTCTATCCTGCTCTGGCCTTTCTTTGTAAGTCTCCCTTGCTGACTCTTCCTCTTCTGCCCAACCACTTCCTGTCTGAGCTCTCTGTGGCTCCAAGGCCCACACGGTCTTCACTCAGCATATCCTGACGATCTCATCCTGTTCTACAGCATCAATTGCTGTCTGTATTCTGATACTGTCCATTTTATTATCTGCAGTTCTGACCTTTCATCTAAGCTCCAGGGTCATATATGCAATTAAATCTCCATTTACATCTCACAGGAACCTCAAACTCAACACTTCTAGCACTCAAACCACGTCTCTTCACCTGTCCTGATGTACTCCTCCTCCAGTGCTCATATTCTCTGTAATCACCCCATCATTCACCTATGTTCTTGAGCCAGAAATCCGTGAGTGATGAATGACTCCTATGTCTTTTGAATGGGTTTACAGCAGACATGTCATATTCGTCGTTGCCCAACATCTTTTAAATAATTCACATGTAACAATTCTCACCTACCAACTCAGAAGTCAGACTCTCAAGTTCTCTTGCAGCCCAGTTGGATACATGTGGCATAGGTTTGCCCTGTCACCTGCTTCCAAGTGAGGCTTGATTTGGAAGTCCTCAGCAGGAGAACCAGGATGCACATGGGGCTTCCCTCTTGCTGATACAGCTGTTTTCAAAGATGTGTGGGTTTTAGGCGAATGCAGCAATCTAAAGGTCAACTTCCTGATATGGAAGAGGCATTAGTACTGCAGATTTCGTGAATAAGGTGAAGTCAGGTCTTGACATCTTGTGTGCAGTGGCAGAAGCACTGAGCTTGCTCCTTCAGAACAGTTTTGCTGCCTGGCTTGGAGTGTGTGAATATGGGCGGGGTAAGGAGGTGTGAGAAGCATGCGGCATTTTTTGTTTGTGTGAGTTTAGGCTTGATTTTGCTCCTTCAGCCTTCCCAATGATCTGAGAGGTTAATATCCTTTAAAAAAGCCCCTTCAATTCATTAAATCATCACATTGTACAACAAATTGAAAAAAAAGAACAACTAGCCATAGTCGATTGTGTTATTTGCAGTAAGAATCTTGAACAGCCTGAGGTTGTTGCTTCCTCTCTGGTAGAACATTTATCTATGTGTTGAGCTGTGTGAGAGCTAAGGGGAAGGATGTGGTGAGAAAGGTTGTGGGTGAGTGCAGAGCCTGCCCCTCTAGGGTTTCTTTATTTGATCTGTCTGTACTCCTAAAAAATGGCTTTCTGTATATTGGTGTGTCGTCTATAAATTATGTGCAGATATTCCAGAAAGCAGGGCACAGTGATAGAAAATGAAAGGGCATTTAACAGAAAATAACTGAGTTTAAATTCTGTCTCCACCACTGACTATCTGGGTACCCTTGAACAGGAGCCTTAACGCCTTTCAGTTTCAGTTCCCTCATCGATGTGGTGTGGTTAATGTATTTACACATAGTGTGTTGTGAGGTTACATGAGATAACCTATGGAAGACCCTACCACTTAAAGGCTAGTGATAAAGGTTAGCTCTCTGTGCCAGAGGCAATCAGGGACCCCAGGGAATAGATGACTTGTTGACTCTACATGGACAGTCCTTGAAATGGACTATTCCATTCTGCTGACCTGGGATTCTATTTTTTGTATTCCCACTTATTGAAATCTGATTCTTTCTGATAGGAACAGCCCAAATGCCCTTTTTCCCTAATGGAAACTTCCCAAATTCTCTTAGCTGGAAGTAGTTAATTCTACTTATAAAATACTATTATATCTTAATGTAGGTTGTGTTTGAAATTTTGTGTAAAATTAATAGATCCTTAGGATAAGCAGGTGGGAAGATTCTGATACTTTAATCAGCATCTAGTAGAGCCCCTTATGTTTTAATTTAATCTTTTAACAATTTTTTATTATTTATTAATTGAAGTATAGTTGATTTACAATGTTGTGCTAGTTTCAGGTATACAGCACAGTGATTCAGAATATATATATATATATATATATATATATATATATATATATGTATATGTATTTATACACACACACACACATATACATGTATATATATTCTTTTTCAGATCCTTTTCCCTTATAGCTTATCACAAGCTATTGAGCAGAATTCCCTGTGCTGTACAGTAGATCCTTTCTGGTTATCTATTTTATACATAGCAGTGTGTGTATGTTAATCCCAAACTCCTAAATTATCCCTCCCCACCTTTCCCCCTTGGTAACCACAAGTTTGTTTTATATGAACCCCCTTTTTTTTGGTACATTGTGAGAGCCCCACATCTCACAAATACATGTGATTCCTTCCTTCCATTTCCCCAATACAGTCATTTCAAAATTTTTGGTCAAATCAATGTTTGGTATTTTATATTACTATGACTATGTAAATAAAACTCACAGGTAAGCTATATACTGTATTGTGTTCCTTCCTTATGCATCTTTAATTTTTTTCTGAAGTCAATGACATTTCTTTAATAGTTTGTTCAACTTTTTATGCCCTGATCCCTAGGTCTTTCTAAACTGCCATAATTGTAAAATTCCCCTCAAAGCAAACTCACTTACTTTATAAGAGCCACTCACCACCTGCAGCACAGGCAGACCCCTCCTTCCCGCCCCCCCGCCACTCTTTCTTTGGTCAGGAGTCCTCCTTGAGTTCCGTGTCCTCCCCTTCCATCTGGACAAGCTGCTCTGCTCTCCAGCTCTGCATGGGTCAAGGTTCAGGGACTTCTCTTCATCGTCGTCCTGGGGATTCCCTGAACAATTTTGTTCCTTCCTTACACTTATGTGTAATTAATTATCAGCTGGGTATAGAATACCAGGCTAAAAATTGTTTGCCTTCAAGTGGTAAAGCGATTGCTCCCCCCTCCCATCCGCCGTGTCTTCTAGCTCCCGGTGCTGCTGTCAAGAAGGCCATGCCATTATATACAATGGAATATTACTCAGCCATAAAAAGAAATGAAATTGAGTTATTTTTAGTGGGGTGGATGGACCTAGAGTCTGTCATACAGAGTGAAGTAAGTCAGAAAGAGAAAAACAAATACCATATGCTAACACATATATATGGAATCTAAAAAAAAATGGTCATGAAGAAAATAGGGGCAAGACGGGAAGAAAGACCCAGACCTACTAGAGAATGGACTTGAGGATACAGGTAGGGGGAAGGGTAAGCTGGGACAAAGTGAGAGAGTGGCATGGACATATATACACTACCAAATGTAGAATAGATAGCTAGTGGGAAGCAGCCGCATAGCACAGGGAGATCAGCTCAGTGCTTTGTGACCACCTAGAGGGGTGGGATAGTGAGAGGGAGACACAAAAGGGAGGAGATATGGAGATATATGTATATGTATAGCTGATTCACTTTGTTATAAAGCAGAAGCTAACACACCATTGTAAAGCAATTATACTCCAAAAAAGATGTTTTAAAAAAAGGCCATGCCATTCTTATTCCTAATCCTTGGATGTGAGCCTTTTTTTTTTTTTTTCTGGAATATTTAAGACTTGCTCTCTCCTTGGTATTTTGTGATTTTAAAATAATGTGCTTTTATATATGTTGTCCCCCCCCCCATTCAGCAAGCTAGATGTTAGTTCTTTGATAACTTCCTTTTCTTTATTTTCTTGGTTCATACTTGCTTGGGCATCTATTATATATAACCACCTTGGGATGGTTAATATTTACCCAAGCATAAACCTCCACATTTCTTCTTTTCTCTCCCTTTTCTCCATCTCATTGTCTTCCAGGTATACACTGAAAAGGAACTCCTCAAAGTTATCCTCTACCACTCTATTAAATTTAAATTTTTTCTGCTATCACATTTAAAAGACACATCTCTAAAATCTCTCCTGTTGATTTCTTTATTTTTTCACATTTGTTAGCATGATCTTTTTGTTTCATTGATACAATGCTTTCTATCTCTGATGACTCTCTCTCTCTCTCTCTCTCTCTCTGTCTCTCTCTCTGTCTCTCTCTCTGTCTCTCTCTCTGTCTCTCTCTCTCTCTCTCTCTCTCTATATATATATATATATATGTAGTTTTCTTCTTCCTCATCCTTCGTCTCTGTTTCTTTTAAGTTCCTTTCTCTGCATGTTTTGTTCTTTTTCACATTAAGGGTTTTTCTGAACGTGATTCATGTCTGTTTACTCATATTTAAGAGTAAAAACAGCACACATACACAAACTTTAAAAGTTACCTTTTTTTGTAAAAATGCTTAAGATTTACTCTCTTAGCAAATTTCAAGTATACAATACAGTATTATTAGCTATAGTCACCATGCTGTACATTAGATCCTTAAATCTTACTTATTGTTAAATATTTGTTGAATTTAAAAAAGTAGATAGAAGAATTTTCTTCCAAGCATGCAGAAACAAGAGAATGATTGGCTCTCTGTGCATGTGTGTGTACATGCATGTGTGAGAGTGCATACATGTATGTGTATGTATATGTGTGTGTGTGTGTGTGTGTGTGTGTGTGTGTTTGGGTAATAAAAGCCAAACCTAAAGGTTGAAAAGAATATTATTCAGCTGAATTGCCAAAGCCAGAGATTGATGTTAATCTGCACACTCGAGTCCCTTGGTTATTGTAATTTCCTCAAATGCTGAACCCCATTGAATTTCCAAGCCAGTCGTGACCACGGCATGAAGTAACTAGCTCACTCCTCAGAGGAGTCTAGAATTTGTCTTGCTGCCATAGAACCAGTAACACACATACTAACTGTGCTGACATTTCCTACTCCCTTCCTATCTCTCCTCTCTAGCTGAACTGTCTTGGTTTGCACAACTGAGTCTGCCTCTGTTTCCATGCCATACATTTCATCCTCCTGAGAGTGAAATTCTGTAAACCTTAACTAGGTTGGCAAAGTTAAGGTTTTTTAACATTCCTTTGCTTCATCTATTACAATATCAACTGCACAATATAAATTATGGAGCATTGCTCTGAACTGTGTTTATTGATAACAGTAATCTGTGTGTTGTATACTGGAGTCTCAACCGAGAACATTACTCCACATGAATTGATTATAAGAAAAGGGGCAGGAAAATGTTCTGAATTATGGCCATTCCTCCCATGTGTCCACTGCCCTCTGATCTCTGGAATGGGCTCTCCTGACCTCCCTAAATTTCCTCTTTATGCATT